>NC_041395.2:72644634-73389634 GCF_900747795.2 Erpetoichthys calabaricus
GATAGTGATGAAAACTCTAAATATGTTGTGTTACTTATTATTTTATGTCACTTACAATAGTTTTACTTTGATTTTTTTTTGGTTTTTTTATCATTTATTTTAATTCAGTTCAGAATTTTTTTTTAAATTAATAGTTCTTTATTTGTGATAATAACTTTGCTTCTGTCTATAATTTTTAATGGGAATGGTGTTGCAGATGATCAGAAACATGGCACACACAGGAAAATTCATAGATTAATTCTTATAAATGTACTTTTTTGTGATGCGAGTATCAAATTAGTGTGAAAGTGTTAAATATTAATAATGCTTCGATTCATTTTGACAGATTATAGCAAGTAACATTGGAAAAAATGAAATATTTTTTTAAGTAATTTATGAGTAAGTTGGACTTCTCTAAATTTTTTTTCAATATATATTAAGTAATTTAAGTCTAGCATATATATACATTTTGTCTCATTGATTAATTTTTAATTAAATATTTCATTTGTTTACTCATTTCTAGGCTGATCTTATAAATCAATTGTATCAAGGCAAACTGAAGGATTATGTAAGGTGTCTAGAGTGTGGTTATGAGAGTTGGAGAATCGATACATATCTGGACATCCCACTTGTTATCAGACCGTATGGCTCCAGTCAAGCTTTTGGCAGTGTGGTAATTTCTGTGGTTCTTTCTGTCGGGTATATAGAAATGATTAGCAAACAACTTAACTTTGCCAAACTGTACATTTCAGCAACATTTCAACAATAAAGGATTAATTTGTTGTTTCTTATATAGAAATAAAAGGGTAAAGGTAATTTCTCATTTTGTTTGCACCCACAATATAAAATTGTGCAGCAGTTCACTTAACAACATTTCTTAATACTTGGAAGACTATCCTTCCTAAGCTAGTACTGCAGAATTGGCTGGAGATGTGAATCATTGTTGGGTCTTCAAAAGCTGCTTGTACCTCAGAATCAGCCAGACTACCAAAATTGGGAAAAGATATTGCAGTATTAATGAAATCTCTGTATTAAATTATAAAGCTATTGTTTGATTTGTGATCTGAAACCCACAAGACTACTTTTTTTTTTTAGTTGGAAAATAACGTAAACAACTGTTAATGTGACTTTTTGATGAAAACATCTAGTGAATAAGTTTTGTGTTTTTTTTAATACATCAGCCATTCTCAGCTAGTTGTCACCCTTATCTTAAACACTTTCCAGTTTTCGTTGTGTACAACTGTTGCACATATATTGCCTTTATGTGTAAAGGATTAAAGTCTTGAACTAAAACTATTACCCATTCGGCAACTGAAAGTAAGAACAACTGAAACAGGAAAATGTAAAAGGGAATGGTTTCATAGTTTACTGTCACATTCAGAGCACAGTGAAATTCTTACTTTCATGTTTGACCATTCTCTGGCAACATAATAAACAAGAATGTGTCAAAACATTGAAGCTCATTTTAATTAATTGAAAATGCATTCATTTAGCATTATCAGTACAGCAGAAAAATCTAGTGCCACCCAGATTCCTTCAAATACTTCATTTTTTATACTCAAATGAATACATATTTTCATATATGTAGTTTAAACTCATTGTGTTCTAACAATCAACTTTGAAGAATGTTGTGTTCTTCTCCAACAATGCACATTCAGCAATGCTTAGGTTATGTTGACCATCTTTGTTTTTGCCAAGACTTTGCAGTGCTCTACCCACAGTCTTACTGAATGTAGTTACAAATTTATTGATATGTTTAGTAGTTGTTTAATACATTATTGGTACCACAGGCATAAATATTAAATTGTTTTTGTTTTTTTAAATATTTCTTTCAGGAAGAAGCACTTCAAGCCTTTATCCAGCCTGAAACTCTTGATGGTGCAAATCAGTATTTCTGTGAACGCTGCAAAAAGAAATGTGATGCAAGAAAGGTGGGGTTTTTTTCCATTTGTTATAACTAACGATAATTTTAATTTAATCACTTTTATTTCTACTATAAGAATTAGTTTTTCCAAAATACAGTTTTTATAAAATCACGTAAATGTTTTTTGAAATATACTATTATCACTCATTGTGATTATGGCTGTCTTTTAGGGTTTGAGGTTTCTGCATTTTCCTTACCTTCTGACTCTCCAGTTAAAACGTTTTGATTTTGACTACACCACCATGCACAGAATAAAGCTGAATGACCGTATGACATTCCCAGAAGAGCTTGATATGGGTCCTTTTATAGATATTGAGGATGAGGTAATTATTCTGTATTTTTAATTCTAAAGAATGTAAGTAATCTAATTTTAACATATTTCTAATGCAGAACTTTTATTTAGTCTGTAATCCTTTGAGCAGAGGTATTGGAAGTGCTTAGTTTAAAATAATTAATCTTTATTCTCCACACTTTTTTCTTTTTTTTGTTGTCATTCTCTAACTCACCTAATTTAGATGGTATACGCGTGGATCAAATACTCTAGCTCTATAAAGAAATCTGCATTTAAATACTCTGATTTGAATTATTTGCATTTCAAACATTTTTAGTTTTCAGTGAAGTGAAGACATGCAACTAACAGAAAATAATATGGTCCTCAAATTATGTGTAGTCTGTAATGTAAGGTGGTGTTTACAGCTCCACGAAATAATGTCATTTTCTAAATATAAATCAGAACTGGATTCTTTGAAGCCAGGTGTCTCAAATTAGATAAACCTGGCAAATTACTTCTCCTATTAGGCTTTGTGTTCTGTTGACTGTTTTGTTATATTCATTACTGATTTTAATTTGTATCTCACATGATTTATTTTTCAATTATACCTTAAAAACATGTCATCTACCCAAAAGCTGTAAAATGACAAGAAAAAGTTTTCCCTAATGTAGTGGCAACAATGTATGTTTCCTACTCCATTAGCCTACAGTGTAGCCCCTTTCTTGGTTTGTTGCAAATGTAGGAGTTGTTTTGAAATATGTAATAATGTCCTTAGGAGATGGTCTGAAACATGCATTTTTTTTATGTATTATAATAATAAGAATTTGATGGAAGCTATGTTTAATATGAAATGCACTCTTGGTTTTGGTTCATTGTCTTTATTTTCTACTCACTAAAACATGTATTCTTATTTTTTCTTCAAAGTCTATTAAATTTTACCATTCTTCTACAAGCAATGATGCAGTGCATCCAGAAAGTATTCACAGCGCATCATCTTTTTCCACCTTTTGTTATGTTACAGCCTTATTCCAAAATGGATTAAATTCATTTTTTTCCTCAGAATTCTGCACACAACACCCCATAATGACAATGTGAAAAAAAGTTTACTTGAGGTTTTTGCAAATTTATTAAAAATAAAAAAACTGAGAAATCACATGTACGTAAGTATTCACAGCCTTTGCTCAATACTTTGTCGATGCACCTTTGGCAGCAATTACAGCCTCAAGTCTTGTTGAATATGATGCCACAAGCTTGGCACACCTATCCTCGGCCAGTTTCGCCCATTCCTCTTTGCAGCACCTCTCAAGCTCCATCAGGTTGGATAGGAAGCGTTGGTGCACAGCCATTTTAAGATCTCTCCAGAGATGTTCATTTGGATTCAAGTCTGGGCTCTGGCTGGGCCACTCAAGGACATTCACAGAGTTGTCCTGAAGCCACTCCTTTGATATCTTGGCTGTGTGCTTAGGGTCGTTGTCCTGCTGAAAGATGAACCGTTGCCCCAGTCTGAGGTCAAGAGTGCTCTGGAGCAGGTTTTCATCCAGGATGTCTCTGTACATTGCTGCAGTCATCTTTCCCTTTATCCTGACTAGTCTCCCAGTTCCTGCCGCTGAAAAACATCCCCACAGCATGATGCTGCCACCACCATGCTTCACTGTAGGGATGGTGCCAGGTTTCCTCCAAACGTGAGGCCTGGCATTCACACCAAAGAGTTCAATCTTTGTCTCATCAGACCAGAGAATTTTCTTTCTCATGGTCTGAGAGTCCTTCAGGTGCCTTTTGGCAAACTCCAGGCGGGCTGCCATGTGCCTTTTGCTAAGGAGTGGCTTCCGTCTGGCCACTCTACCATACATGCCTGATTGGTGGATTGCTGCAGAGATGGTTGTCCTTCTGGAAGGTTCTCCTGTCTCCACAGAGGACCTCTGGAGTTCTGACAGAGTGACCATCGGGTTCTTGGTCACCTCCCTGACTAAGGCCGTTCTCCCCCGATCGCTCAGTTTAGATGGCCGGCCAGCTCTAGGAAGAGTCCTGGTGGTTTCGAACTTCTTCCACTTACGAGTGATGGAGGCCACTGTGCTCATTGGGACCTTCAAAGCAGCAGAAATTTTTCTGTAACCTTCACCAGATATGTGCCTCGAGACAATCCTGTCTTGGAGGTCTACAGACAATTCCTTTGACTTCATGCTTGGTTTGTGCTGTCAACTGTGGGACCTTATATAGATAGGTGTGTGCCTTTCCAAATCATGTCCAATCAAATGAATTTACCACAGATGGACTCCAGTTAAGCTGCAGAAACATCTCAAGGACGATCAGGGGAAACAGGATGCACCTGAGCTCAATTTCGAGCTTCACGGCAAAGGCTGTGAATACTTATGTACATGTGCTTTCTCAATTTTTTTTATTTTTAATAAATTTGCAAAAACCTCAAGTAAACTTTTTTCACGTTGTCATTATGGGGTGGTGTGTGTAGAATTCTGAGGAAAAAAATGAATTTAATCCATTTTGGAATAAGGCTGCAACATAACAAAATGTGGAAAAAGTAATGCGCTGTGAATACTTTACGGATTTACTGTATATGACTTTCACTATATGCATCTTCATATACACAAAATATATTTTATGTGTAATTTTTTAACCTAAGCAGCTTTTTTTGGTTTGTTTTATTTAAAGAAATCACCGCAGACAGAAAGTAGTACTGATAGTGGCGCTGAAAATGAAGGGAGTTGTCACAGTGATCAAATGAGCAATGATTTTTCTAATGATGATGGTGTGGATGAAGGCATCTGCCTGGAGAATAGCAGTGGTACTGAAAGAACACTAAAGTCAAAGGTACATCATACTATATCTTGAGTTGTTTTAGCCTTGACTACAAATCAAATGGTATATTTTTGGAACAATAAAATTCAGTGAGTTTTTTAATACATATTATTGCCCTTCCTTTTTACTTTGACTATTTTAACACTAAAATTACCAGAACCTACGAAAAAACTCGTAGATCTGGCCCACCTTAAATCCATTCGCACCTCTCCGTCAGCGTCTTTTGTCCTGTAAATGTGCCGATAAAGACAAGTAGCAAGCAGTCTACTGTTCCATCCCCCCAAAGCTGCAGAACATGCACAAAGTTCTCCCAGCTCATGCCTTGATTGATTATCTGGGAGTGAAGTTTTAGAGTGGAAATAATAGACCGTTATTTGGAACACATGCATTTCATGTGTGTTCTGTTTCTACAATAATCTGTGTAAACACATTGTTAATACAGAAACGTTTTTCATATTTTAGTAGTAAATGACAAAATTTAGGCATAAATATATAATGTGTGAAGTCTGAAGTCCAAAGATCAAATAAACACTTTCACAAAAGGCTCAAGGATAAGACAACAGCTTCCGTGGCGTAGCGGTAAGATTTGCTGACTTGTAATCAAGAGGCCCCGGTTCGATCCCGACTGCCTCCTATATTTGCCGTTTTCAGTAGTGAGCTGCTCTTATTGTTAATATTATACAGTACACACATACATTTGGTTTGCATCCGTAACAGACGGTGTACATTTATAGTACTTGTGAAAGTTACCGTTTTATTTTCACTTCTATTCTCTGTCACGATTACGATACATACTATTCCCCCACCCACCCAGGGATCTGACGCTGATAGTTTTTATTTGAAACTGGGAATAACTGTAGATGTGAGTGGTGTTTTGAGGCAATGGAACTGGACATTCTCTGATCTGGATGGATAAAAGCTGACACACAATGAAGGTGAAATCTGCCTTCTTCGTATCTCACCGTCACTTGATTTTTTTTTTTTTATTCAGTTTTATTGAGTATTCCTGCTCACACTGAATTAATATGCACCTTATGGTCTATGATGTCAAAAAAAAAACCAGAGACATGGGTATATATGATATTTGGAATTATTCATTTTATGACCTGTATAGTACATTTTGGAAAACATTGTGGCACGGATGCAACATTAATAATAATAATTCTTTAATAATTCTTTGCATTTATATAGCGCTTTTCTCACTACTCAAAGCGCTTAGCAATTATTCATATTATTCATACTCATTCGCATAACATCTTGCACTTGTAATCAGTGACCACGTGTTTGGTTTTTTTTTTTGTTTTGTTTTTTTTTCCTTGCCAGTCTCCGTGTTGCTGTATGGTGCTGTTTCTTTTGTACTCCAGGACATGCAGAGGAAAGAATAGTACAGAGCAGTAAGTTCAGCACTATATGCAATCATCAATTTCAAATGTTAACAGTTCACACACAGCAAGGACTGTCCTTCCTTCATTTTACGACACGTGTACCTGTTGCAATGCGTACACTTCTCTCTATGCTGTGGTATCTATTACACACCTGAAATAAAGAGACAATATATGTGACATTTTGAAGAAATAATTTTATGACCTGAATAGTACCAGTCAGAAAACATCATCGCTGCTACTTAGAGTCCGATCTCTCGTGACTGAGAGAATAAAACGTGTTCTAGCACACAGCAAATGGCCACCTGCATGGTCCTGCTTGCACTGAATAAGCTCACACCTTCTGGTGCACGGTGTCAATGCAGCACAGAGAAAAAAAGAAAGAGACAAATATATGGGATATTGGGTATAAATTTATTATACTTGTAAAAGTTAGCTTTTTTCAGTTTTATTCTCTCAATCACGATCACGCTGTACCACCCCACCCCACCCCTCCTGATCTGACTCTAAGTAACAGCGCCAGCATAAATTCACACCTGACATGACGCTGTTCGTTTTCAAATAATATTGCATTAGTGCGATGATGCTTTCTGATTGGTACTATTCAGGTCATAAAATTATTTCTTCAAAATGTCACATATATTGTCTCTTTCTTTCATGTGTGTAATAGAAACAACAGCATAGTGCACATTGCAACAGGTACACATGTCGTAATTGTAGAAAGGACAGTCCTTGCACGTGTGTGAACTGTTAACATTTGAATTTGATAATTGCATATAGCGCTGAACTTACTGCTCTGTACTATTTTTTCCTCTGCATGTCCTGGACTACACAAGAAACAGCACCATACAGCAACATGGAGACTGGCAAGATCGGGGAAAAAAAAAAACACGTGGTCACTGATTGCAAGCGCAAGATGTTATGCAAATGAATATGAATAATGTTGCATCCATGCCACAATGTTTTCCGAAATGTACTATGCAGGTCATAAAATGAATATTTCCAAATATCATATACAGTTGTGCTTGAAAGTTTGTGAATCCTTTAGAATTTTCTGTATTTCTGTATAAATATGACCTAAAACATCAGATTTTCACTCAAGTCCTAAAAGTAGATAAAGAGAAACCAGTTAAACAAATGAGACAAATATATTATACTTGGTCATTTATTTAAGGAAAATGATCGAATATTACATATTTGTGAGTGGAAAAAGTATGTGAACCTTTGCTTTCAGTATCTGGTGTGACCCCCCTTTGCAGCAATAACTGCAACTGAACGTTTCCAGTAACTGTTGATCAGTCCTGCACACTGGCTTGGAGGAATTTTAGCCCATTCCTCCGTACAGAACAGCTTCACTTCTGGGGTTTCCTCACATTAACTGCTTACTTCAGGTCCTTCCACAATATTTCGATTGGATTAAGGTCAGGACTTTGACTTGGCCATTCCAAAACATTAACTTTATTCTTCTTTAACCATTCTTTGGTAGAACGACTTGTGTGCTTAGGGTCATTGTCTTGCTGTATGACCCACCTTCTCTTGAGATTCAGTTCATGGACAGATGTCCTGACATTTTCCTTTAGAATTCTCTGATATAATTCAGAATTCATTGTTCCATCAATGAAGGCAAGCCGTCCTGGCCCAGATGCAGTAAAACAGGCCCAAACCATGATACTACCACCACCATGTTTCACAGATGGGATAAGGTTTTTATGCTGGAATGCAGTGTTTTCCTTTCTCCAAACATAACACTTTTCAGTTAAACCAAAAAATTTTATTTTGGTCTCTTCCATCCACAAAACATTCTTCCAATAGTCTTCTGGTTTGTCCACGTGATCTTTAGCAAACTGCAGACGAGCAGCAATTTTTTTTTTTTGGAGAGCAGTGGCTTTCTCCTTGCAACCCTGCCATGCACACCATTGTTGTTCAGTGTTCTCCTGATGGTGGACTCATGAACATGATCATTAGCCAATGTGAGAGAGGCCTTCAGTTGCTTAGAAGTTACCCTGGGGTCCTTTGTGACCTCACTGACTATTACACTCCTTGCTCTTGGAGTGATCTTTGTTGGTCGACCACTCCTGGGGAGGGTAACAATGGTCTTGAATGTCCTCCATTTGTACACAGTCTGTCTGACTGTGGATTGGTGGAGTCCAAACTCTTTAGAGATGGTTTTGTAACCTTTTCCACCCTGATGAGCATCAACAACTCTTTTTCTGAGGTCCTCAGAAATCTCCTTTGTTCATGCCATGATACACTTCCACAAATATGTGTTGTGAAGAGCAGACTTTGATAGATCCCTGTTCTTTAAATAAGACAGGGTGCCCACTCACACCTGATTGTCATCCAGTTGATTGAAAACACCTGACTCTAATTTCACCTTCAAACTAACTACTAATCCTAGAGGTTCACATACTTTTTCCACTCACAAATATGTAATATTCGATCATTTTCCTCAATAAATAAATAACCAAATAAAATATTTTTGTCTCATTTATTTAACTGGTTTCTCTTTGTCTACTTTTAGGACTTGAGTGAAAATCTGATGATGTTTTAGGTCATATTTATGCAGAAATATAGAAAATTCTAAAGGGTTCACAAACTTTCAAGCACAACTGTATACCTATGTCTGTTTTTTTTTTTTGACATCATACACCATAAGGTGCACACTAATTCAGCTTGAGCAGAAACACTCAATAAAACTGAATAAAAAAAGGCAGATTTGTGTCAGCTTTTATCCCTCCAGATCAGAGAATGTCCAGTTCCATTGCCTCAAAACACCACTCACATCTACAGTTATTCCCAGTTTCAAATAAAACCTATCAGCATCAGATCCCTGGGTGTGGGGGGGGGGGGGGGTAGTATGTATCATGATCGTGACTGAGAGAATAAAAGTGAAAATAAAACGGTAACTTTCACAAGTACTATAAATGCACACCGTGTGTTACGGATGCAAACCAAATGTATGTGTGTACTGTATAATATTAACACTAAGAGCAGCTCACTACTGAAAACGGCAAATATAGGAGGTAGTCGGGATCGAACCGGGGACTCTTGATTACAAGTCAGCAAATCTTACCGCTATGCCATGGAAGCTGTTGTTTTATCCTTGAGCCTTTTGTGAAAGTGTTTACTTGATCTTTGGACTACAGACTTCACACATTATATAGTTTATGCCAACATTTTGTCATTTACTACTAAAATATGAAAACGTTTCTGTTTTAATAATGTGTTTACACAGATTATTGTAGAAACGGAACACACATGAAATGCATGTGTTCCAAATAACGATCTATTATTTCCACTCTAAAACTCCAGCACTTCACTCCCAGATAATCAATCAAGGCATGAGCTGGGAGAACTTTGTGTACGTTCTGCTGCTGTGGGGGGATGGAATAGGAGGCTGCTTGTCTTTATTGGCACATTTACAGGACAAAAGACGCTGATGGAGAGGTGCCAACAGATTTAAGTTGGGCTGGATCTACGAGTTTTTTCGTAGGCTCTAATAATTCTAGTGTTAAACCGATGCAAGGATTATGATTATGAGACAGGACATATACAGTATACTATGTATGTATACAGCTGAAAAAAGTACACTTAAGTCAATCTAGAATGGTTATTAAGTTTAGAAATATTTGGTAGAAAGGATGATAAGAGAGATGAATTCTAAAGAAACAGGCCAAGAGAGTTAAAGGAAAAGTTTGGTATTCCAAGAGAGTTAAAGGACTAGTTTGGTATTTTTCAGGTCAAGGTTATTTCTTCACAAACATGCTCTATATGCACTTGCCGCTCAAAATTGTGTTCTAAAGTTAAAAGTTTCTATAAATATATTTAAAAAATACCTTTCCTGCACTGATGTTTTACATGGCAATTTATGGGGCATGGAGGAAAATCTTAAAAACATAATCGGTCAAATTTTCAAGCAAAGCCATTATATTCTTAAACTAAATAAAAAAATCTTTTCTTTTTTTTGGACACTAGTCCCCTCCTTCATCAAATATTATCATGTTTTGCATTACTTTTACAGTCATTTCCATTAACACTGCTTTAGCTAACTGCCATATGATGCATAATAATTAAAGTTAATTGTAAAGGTCATTTATAGTAACTAATCAGTGGAAATGAAAATTTCTGAAAGATCATGATTTCTAGAATTCATTAACCGGAGCTTTATGCAGCAACATTGTATTAATTTCTGAATCAATTAATTGATAATGACCTTGTGACACTTATTTTAAGTCTTTAGGTTTCTTTCAATATTCAAAGAATAGAGATATTAAATAGATATATCTATTCTAAGTGCTTGTTTATTTGTTTATTACAGAGTTCCTTAACATTTGAGCTCTTCTCTGTTATGGTCCACTCAGGAAGTGCAGCTGGAGGTCATTATTATGCCTGCATCAAATCCTTTAGTGATGGCCAGTGGTATAGTTTCAATGATCAACATGTAAGCAAGGTAAAATATATGAACTAAGGTACCCATTCTTTTGTCTCAAGCTTGCAAAAATGTTTTTTATATGTACTAATATACATTTTGTTGACCAGATCACTCAAGATGACATTAAAAAAACATATGGAGGAGCCTCAGGGAGCAGGGGATATTATTCTAGTGCCTTTGCAAGGTAAATATTGGTTTTACAGAAAATTACATGCAGGGTGGGCTGTGTTGAGTAGTGCCACTGATCAAGCTCCTTAACACCACTGCCAAAGTAATCTGGTAAAGTGAACTTTTCTAAAATACATAGTTTATTTTTATTACTATTTTTAAATATACTACATATCTTACATATTAGTAAGTCAGTATAGTCATTTAATATGTATACTGTCTTACAGTTATTTTATGTCTTCTCTTCCCCACCAACCAAAGGAGAACAAGTGTTAAAAAGAGTAGTATGTTAAAAGGTAGTGGTTAATAGGCTTGCGGCAGTTTAACTTGTTGTTTAAGTCATGTATAGATGATATTAATACGAGGCTACCATATTCCGAAAACTTGAATTGTTCCTCATGTTGTAAATTTAATTTTCTCTAAAAGACCATAAAAATGAAAGACAAAAGTAACATAACCCAGGCCTGTCTACATAAATGAGAAGAGAAATGGGTAGTCTGGGCACAGCTAAAGGCTTATAATACAGTTTTTAATTTTTTTTTAACAATGTCTATTTTTTATAGCACCATTAAAAGCATGTAACATCATGAGACACTTTACAGGGATTAACAGGATTATAATGTAAGTTTTAGAAATTGATCAGTACGATATTGACAAAAGAAAACACACACAGCAGACGCATAAAATGAACCACTGATAGACAGAAATCAGGGCATGGAATTATACCGGACAGATTTATCTATTAACTTTCAAGAAAAGCCAGGATATGCATAGTGTAAATTAAAAAGTCTTGCACATCACCTTGATAATAAGTAAGGTAACATGAGGCGCTATTGGAATTAAACATGGCTACTGTCCAAAACGGGATACAAACTACAGAACAGTGTAGCCGGTACATCGAAATCTAGTTCATGAAATTACTATAATTTTGTTTCTTTTTCTATTAAAGGTTAAATTATTTTAGATACATACACAAAGCGTAACATTTGAAAATAAATGACGTTATATTAGTTTTCATTTTGGAAAATGAAAAGAACTACCAATATATCTAAAAGTGTGAATGCATTTTCATCTGTGTAAATATTTAGTATGTAACAAGTGAATGTTTGCTTTCAACAGCTCTACAAATGCATACATGTTAATATACAGACTTAAGGATTCATCAAGGAATGCAAGTAAGTGTATGTAAAGACTGTTTTGATCATTTTAAGTATGTGCTTTTGGTTACATATTTAATTTTGTGATGGATAAATGTTTTACTTGGTTTACTATAGTAATAATGAAATTACAGTAAAGTTTTACTTCAGGGAATAATTTTTTTTTTTTTTTTTATTTCTTAACCCTAGTTTCACAATGCTTGGTTGAGTTTAAAATAGGTTTTAATAAATTTCAGCCACATTCAGGATTCATAGTTAAAAAAAATATTAAGTACCTTCTATGTTTCAATAGCTGTAAGATCCATCTTACTACCACAACTGTGCCCTGTTCTTTTATAGTGCCAGAGCAATAAAAAGATTTTACACTTGTGACTCTTTAGTTATTAAGAAACTACAATACTAGGAGTAAGATGCAATGCAAGATTGAGGTGAATGAAAGAACATAAAAAAATAATTGTTTTAAACACTGTTTATACTGTACAATATAGCCACATCACATAAAATATGCCTAAGCATCATGAGATAACTTGTGCTTTAGGCATCTTCGCAATGCCTCCTGCTAGCGCAAGTCAAACTGAGGGACCAAAGTCACTCTCCACGTTTGCCACATGGGAATTTTTTTTCCAATCAGCAGTCACTTCCAAAAAAGTACTTTCAACCAAATACTCCGCAGACATAGGTGAAGTGCTTCAAAGACCCAAGTTTATAGTATATGTTTTTACTCTCACTACTTCTAAATATTCCTGAGTCATAAATAAACTACTTGTATACATCTCAGTTTGTGCTTTTAAAATAAAATTTAATGTATTTTGCACTGTGGGCAAGATGTTGGCACATTGGTTATTGTGGGGAAGAGTCCAAAACTTGTGTTGGCTGTTTATAAACCCTACGGAAATAAGTTTGTAAAAAAAAAATGATTGGTCTTTCAGTTATAGAATGACCTACTGTGCATCCTGTAGTAGAGAGAGGACATTTTAAAGTCTTTTCTTCTTTAATGCAGTCTTCAGAGTCACTTTCATCAATATTGCTAACTTGTTTTGATATGTATTTTTAGAGTCAATGGTTGTGGTTTGTGTCCTGTAAGGTGGTCATTCTTTATCATTATTCATTTGATATTCATAATGCATACTTGTACATTACTGTGTACTAATTATTTAGCCCATATAATCGTAGTAGCTGTCTGTGGGCTGCTTCTAGTTGCTTGGAGTTGTGTTAAATGGGAGCAGTAGGTTTAATATCGTAGACCCAGATGTTTGTGAATTTTAATACTGCTATTGTAAAAGTCCTAGGGGAAAAAAATTAGAAAGTTGGTTGCGTCTGCGAATCTGTTCACATTGGGCATATAAGCTAACAAAACAATGATCATGTTGCATTTGCTAGCCACTGTTTAAGAACTTATGCCTATGCTGTTCCTTTCCATGCTGCATTTCTCACTGAGGTTCAAGGAAATGGACACTAGACTACTCTGTCATCACTCTTAATTGGTTGAAGTACTACTGGGTATCCAACAGCCAGAGTAATGGGTGGTCAAATGTACTTTGAATAGCTTTACATAATCAGTTTATGGGAAGTGGTCTCACACATATACAATACGGAACTAGATACATGTATTGAAGAGTGGATGGAGATTTACAAAAAGAATATGCAGAGCATGCTTTTTGTGAAGATGCATCTGTAAAACTAAAGTGTGCCTAACATCAAGTGGCACGTTAGAACTGAATAAAAATGAATTGCCTTTGTGTTTTTAATGTTTTTACACATTTTAGACATCCCATAACCTGATTTGTTTACTTTCATAGTGATTCCTTTGTGTTTTTGTCAATCTTACTGTATAGACATAATTCAATAAACAAATTACTACAACCAAGATTATAACCATTATTAGCATTGTAAAATTTTGATTTTGTTGTGGTTGAGCTAAAAAAAAAAATCAGCTTCCTGTTTATATAAAGTGCTGTGAAAAAGTATTTACCATTTCCTGATTTCTGGTTTTCACTTTTCATGACACTTTTTTCTGATCGCCAAACAAATTTAGTACAATACAATAGACAACAACCTAAGTAAACACAGTTACACCATTTTTAAATAATTAGATTTTTTGAAGGAAAAATTTCACCAATACCTACACCTTTCAGCCACAACATTAAAACCACCTTGCTTATATTTTGTCCCTCCTCAAGATCTCCAAAGGTATCCTGTGGTATCTAGCACCTAGGCATTAGCAGCGGGTAATTATAAGTTCTATAAATTGCAAAGTGGGACCTCCATGAAACTGACTTTTTTTCAAGCACATTCCACAGATGCTCAGTTGAATTGAGATCTGGGGAATTTGGAGGCCAAGTCAACACCTTGCACTGTTTGTCATGTTCCTCAAACCATTCCTGACTAGAGTGTGTTATCCTGCTACTGTATATTATCTATCAAAGAATACCATTTCCATGAAGGGGTGTACAGAGTCATCAGAAGTCTTTAGGTAGGTGGTGAATGTCAAAGTAACATCCACATGAATGCCAGGACCCAAGGTTTCCCAGCAAAACATTACCCGTTTTCTGAGCCAGTTGTCTAGAGCTCACAATTTGGCCCTTGTCACAGTCAGTCAGATTCTTGCACTTGTCCAATTTTACTTCTTTTAAGACATTACCTTCAAGAATGGACAGTTTACTTACTGCCTAATATATCCTACCCCTTGACAAGTGCCATTGTAACAAAATAATCAAATGTTACTCATTTCACTTGTCAGTGGTTTTATTGTTGTGAGTGACTGGGGTATATCAGCCATGTTAAAAACTAATTACCCCCTTAGTTACTCAATCAACTAAGTTTAAATAACAGATTCAATTAGACACACCCAAGCTTCATTGTTACCATCCCTATTGAATCAAAGCATCACTGAAGTAGAACTTCCCAACAATGTAAAGTTGCCTAAAAGGTCTCAAGAAGTAGAATGCCATGCCTGGATCAAAACAAATTCCATAAGACTAGACAAGGAAAGTTGCTGAAATATATCAATCAGGAAAAGGTTACAAAGAAATCTCTACAACCCTGGTACCCCAGTGAACCACTGCTAGAGCCATCACCTCCAAATGGAGAAAACTTTGAGCAGCGGTAAAACTGCCAAGGAGTTGCTGGCCTAGCAAAATTACTCCAAAACTTGAACAGGAATTCACAGAAGACAAACATCTAAGGAACTGCAGGCCTCTCTTGGCCCAGTTAATTTCAGTGTTCATGATTCCACCATTATAAAGGCACTGCAGAAATTGTATCCATGAGAGTAGCAAGGAGAAAACCACTGCTAAACAAAAGGAACATAAGGGCTCACCTGGCATTTGTCAAAAAACATATTAATTATTCACAAATCTTTTGTGATAGTGTTCTGTGGACTGATGAGTCAAAAGAAAAGCAGCAGTTTTTGGAGGACATGGATCATGTTCCGTCTGGTAAAAAGATTTCCATAAGAACATCATGCCCACAGTCAAACATGGGGTAGTGTGATGGTATAAGAATGCTTTACTCTTCAGGACCTGGGTAATTTTCCATAATTATGGAAGCATGAGTTCAGCTGTATACTTGAAAGTGCTGAAAGGGAATGTTCTGTCATCAGTCTGTGATATGAAGCTCAAGTGCAATTGGGTTATGCAGCAGGACAAGAATCCAAAGCACAAGAGCAACTTCAACTTCATCTCTGAATGGCTGTAAAAAAACAAACCATAATTTAGATTTTGGAGCGACCTATTTAAAATCATGACTTCAATCCCATTGAGAGCTTATGGCAGTAATAAAGGTGTTGGTGAAATTTTTTCCTTCAATAAATGAAAGCTTTTAAAAAAAACTGTATTGTGTTTAGTATAATACAAAAGACCACCTGAGTAAATTTGTTTAAAGATTGGAAACCAAACAAATGTTATGAATAAACAAAACTACAGCATTGTGTACTGTATGTGTCAGGGCTGTGCGATCTTAAAAGTTTGCATCATCATTTCAAAATATTGACTTTTCGATGCCATCATGCTTCTTTGGAGCAGAGTGGGTTTAGTGGTTGGAAACATGCTTGTTGATTACTAACAATTAGCTGCTCAGCTTATGTACCATGGAAAGCATCTACACAGAGTGGTGGGCAAATAGTGCATGGGCGTTTTACCTTGGGATTCAGTAGTTTTGTTGTCTCGCAGATTCCTGCAACTACGTAGCAGTATTCAGTAATGTTATGATGAATTAAAGTTGATTCTTTCAAAGTTCATTTAAAATTACTACTTATCACAATGCTGTATTGGTCAGAAACTTGAAAACAAGATTTGCGTCAAAATATATTTTTGATTTAATGTCCACCAACAGGACACTAGAAGTTACTAATTACTTTTGCTCATTCAAATACAACATTCTCAGCTGTTTTATTTCTATGAAGTATTATTTGGTATTATGAGCTTGCAATGTTTGATGTACAAGCATGAGGACAATGGCACTGGCTTTCTAAAAGAATGTTTATTTCAGATTTATCTTTGGTACACAGTACAATTACATTCTTATTTGCCCACAAGCAGTGTTTGAAGTGGAACCTGCCAGTTCTGTTACATGATGGGGCAGTGGGCTCTCCCTTAGAGGCCAGTGTGCACGTGTATATTAGTATATGATACCAAAGGGAGGGGGTTCCCCTTGAAACTTTGAGCACCGTTGATACTGGCCCACTTCAAGCAATGCCTGCAAAATCAAGCAAGCACCACCATGGCAACACTTCTTTTGTCTGACATCCAAATCTCCTTGTATATGTTGTAACAATACAAGATAGGCTTCAGCTGTTCCATAACCCTGAACAGGATAAGTATGGTAGAAAAATGGATTGTAAATGAAAAATGTAACATTGCTAACATATTGCATTAGCCTGAGGATCAGTCACCCACTGTATGAGTTTACATTCCATCATGCAAATGTGCAGCTTCATGGAACCCTTTAAAACAGGCAAAAAAGCCGAAGTCTCAAAAGAATTCCAGCTTGTGCGGGCCACAGTGTGAGCAATCATTTTATGGAGGTGGGCATGTGTTAATTCACAAACCTACCATCAGTAGGCTTGTGGAACTAGCAACAATGAACTCTCCTCACCCTCAGGTTCTGCTCCACAATACAAAAAGTCATTATTAAGCATGAAGTGCGAACCAGGTGGCATTTGATATGATGTACTTTGTCCATCAGTCAGAACTACTACATTCTTGGCAAATTTTAAGTGATCACCATTCCACTATTCTCTTTTAAAAGAGGCCTTAATTGAAAATGTAAGTCCGAGAGTGGGTCCAGTATGACTTCAGTGAGCGGAATGACCGCCTATGACAACTTGCTGTCCGTATCCGTGGAGACATCTGTGCAAGCCAGCGCTAAGTCGCCCATGTCATACTGGATAGCTGTGGGTTTCCGCTCAATGACCGGCTGAAAGCACAACTTGGAGATGATTTGAGGTTGGTTTTTACTATCTATTGGAAGACCCAGTGCTTTATTTGGGGTGGTTTGTGCTTCTCCACTTCTACTTCATGACTGTCCCTGTACCACTATCACTGGATAAGGTGGACTGCGCATAACAGCCACCCTGATCTAGGTATATCCCTTGATATACGTATTATTATACAGGAGGCAGACCTGTACCATCAAGTTTCCCTGTGAATGCAGGTTTGACTGGTAAATTCTGGATTCCCACTGTACAAAGTAGAAATGTTGCTAATGGAACCTTGATGTGTTATTATACTGTGCCCATTGATTACAACCAACCCAGTGTAAGGGAGAGGGATAAGGGATTGGTGGCAAAATATTACCTTCCTCCTTGCACCCACCTGTAGTCCAACAGCTCACCAAAGTGGAGACAGTTTGTGTTGGTATGGCACACTTCCCCATATTCAAAACCACAGGGAAAGGGCGTGTGCTTCTCCTTGGGTTTGACTGATGGTTCCACCTCGCAGCAGGTAGGCTATGGAGTTCTGACACTCCCATCTGGTGCTTATGATAATTGGCAGACTGTTCCAAGCACTCAATTTGTGAGGCCGCTATGACGTCATCCATGGGTTTGATTTTCTTTCACTGGACCAGCCAGATGAGGAAATCATTTAGGGTGTTTACTAGGAAGTCTCTGGCTACCAGTTTGACTTCCTTCTTAGAGTTATTGGCCTCTGGTTTAAGCCGACGGTCAACTCTGCCTTAAAAGTTCAAATCCTGGGCATATGCTGGCCACTGTGGACTAAAGATCCATTCCCAACAAGCCCTCGTGTGCTGATCTGGACTGACACCATACCTCAACAGTTCCTCTGGTTTAAGTTAGTCGTAAGTCTTAAAAAGCCCACTGAGCCAGTTCCCTCAAGAATGGTGCCGGTATGTATGACCACTCTGTACACTCAGTAATGACAGTAAGCATTGTGCTCAAACATTACAAAATATGTCTCCATGTCATCATCTGAATGTAATGGCAGTAGTACCAGGAATAGTCCCATCAGTCACTCCTGTTGGAGGGCGACACATGCCTGATTATGTATCTTCTCCTCAGCAAGCTGAATCCGTCGTTCGCCAAATTAGATTTTGAGCGACTGGATTTCTGTCTTCATTGCCTGAATAACGGTTGCTACGTCCTGTTGCCCCGTTATCTTCACAAAAACAAATACCTGCCGACAACGGCAGTGTAACAAAAGAGATCATTAAGAGTTGGGGCACCAAATGGCAAACCCCATATAATTGTTGACAAAACAACAAATATTAATTAGGGGTAGTCCAAGAGAAAACTGACTCAAGGTGGTGGACCTTCTGGTTTTAGGTATTTCTAGCAAGAAGAGGCGGGTCCAGGTTGGATGTACATGGAAAGTGACATCAGCTGTGGTATAACTGTCAGTCTTCCGGTCTGCAGAAGGACGAAGTGAAAAGGCATTAGTACAAAGGTGCCAGTGAGGTGTTTGCATGAGTGGATTTGCACAAAATTTAGTACAGAGAGGAGAGATGGGGATTCCCCCTCCTGCCCAGCAGAAAGTTTACAAAGAAGGAGCAGTATCCCAGTTGCTTTCCTGGTAATTCAGTTATTCAGATTTGCCAAGGAAAACCCATAAATAAATTATTTGAAAGCTATCATTAATGTTGCTGAATTAGTTGTCCGATGCCCACCCTTTGTGAACATTAGTTACTGTGAAATATAAGGTTCTGTGTAAGGACACAAGGCAAAGCTCAGTGACCCAAGTATGTATTTAATCTGATTTAAAGAAGAAACTCCTTACATCTGACCTGAGTTCATGCTCTTGAGTTAGGTAGGAGCCCAAGAAACATGGGGGAGTAGGAAATACCACCATCAAGTTAAAAAAAAAATGCATAACAAAAAAAAAATATATATATATTCTGGTTCGTCCTGCTTCCACTTCAAAACCGGTCCCGCCCACACGCAGCCAACACGGCATTTCTCGATTCCTATTCGGCGTCTTCCATGTCATGCACTATACTGGCCTGCTGAGCGTAATACATCCAACAAGTACTCAAGGTGCTGCCACAACGTTAAAGTAGCTTTACCACCCTTGCGGGAGCCACCTGTGTCTTTACAACAGCTTCTTACACAGCAAACATCAGAAGCTAAAAATTATCTTGAATACAACTCTTCTCTAGCATTTACTTCCATGGGTGCACAGATAACTCAACCTCCTGGCCACAGACCATACTGTTTTAAAATACACGGGCAAATTTATCACCAAACCTTTCCACTATACGCTAACACTTCTACCTCTCCAGGATATGGACAGTTGTATGTTTTTGACACAGCACAAGCTACTAAAGTACGCTTACAAAATTAAGCAAATTCTGCATACAGCGAAAATGTACTTCTCCAGCTAGATTCCATGCTCAGAACCATCAACCCCTTCGCTAAATCATACAAACACATGCATGAAATCGCTCAGTCCAATCCAACAGCATCTGTACCAATGGTTTTCAAGGAAACTCCTAGGAAGGATTTACGACGATACAATGCCCCGACATGTCACACCGATGTTGCAGCGATTTTCGTCGGAGAAGATGGTGAAACGCCTGCCGAAAGGGACATTTGCATCTATCCCATAGGCAACTCCTGTAAACAGATTTCCACGCTCCATATGAATTACGATCCTATGGTTTACCCACTTTTATTCCCTTACGGAGACATTGGCTGGCACAAAGATTTACAACATGTTCCCGATAAAAGAATCGCCAAGCGAATAAGGCTTACTCAATGCCAATTTTATACGTACAGATTAGCAATGAGGAATACATTTAGTGTTTTGCACTCCAGCAGCAAACTATTCCAACAGTATGTCGTAGATGCATATGTCAAAAAACAGAGGGCGCGCGTCTCAACTATCTCAGATTACATCAACAAGACCTGCGCTTTTGAACTATCAGACGCATTGCAAGCAAACGCTGAAAATAACGTTTGTGTAGGCAAAATGATCATATTACCGTCCACATTTCCAGGAAGTCCAAGATACATGCAACAAAAGTATCAGGATGCCATGGCCATAGTACGTAAATTCGGAAAGCCTGATTTATTTATCACTTTCACATGTAATCCTGCTTGGCCGGAAATTCTACATGCACACTGCGTCTTTCAAGAAGTATTTATTTCTTCTTGATTTCTGAATTCCTTTCTCACCATTTTCTGTTCCTATTCTTACACCGCCGTATGCTACGGCAGGCATAGGCTAGTCTGTAATATTTTTTTATGCTTACTTCCTATCACTAGTTTTCTTGAATGTGGCTAGATGCTGTTGATTAGTGGTGAAGATTTTCACTTTTTATTTTTATTATTTCCTAAGCTTGGGCTTGTGGGTTTCACACCTGTAATTTAAAAATTCTGCATAGCTGAACTTGATAAAATAGGAAAATCTTACTGCTCTTTGAAGTCGAAAAAGTATGTTTCTTTATTGCCACGTTTCTTATTTTGGAGTTAGTTGTAAAATACTTGATTTGTGCTTGTTTTGAGTACACATTGATGTGACCAATCAGCATGCATTGCAATCGCTTCAGCTTATTGTGCCACATATTTATTGATTACCTCTATATTCTATCCTTCTAGTACCATACGTAGTCCTTATAAAGAAACATACTATCCATATATCCTCAGAATGTAATAGGGGAGGGCTACAGATGTCCAACCAACCATCCATCCATTTTATAATTGTTTTATCTGTACCTGTAGCTCATCTACAAAAGTAGTCAAACAAACTGCACCTTATGTTTATTCCAAAATAAAATTAGTGTTTCAAAACATGTGTGGGGTCTGGCTCATAATGATTGAAAGCAGAAAGTAGGTAAATACATAGTACAGAACCTCAAGAAATCTACAGATATCGTGATAAAACATCAATGACCTTCACACGCCCCCAAAAAAACACACAAGAATTGCGAAAAAGCATGAGAAAGAACTTAGAGCACAGTCACAGTGAGGCACTTTAAAGGCATGCAGCCATAGGGTAAAGAATAGGGTCAAGAAAAGGCGTATTGCCCCAGTAGTGCTTTTTGAAACGCTTCTGTTGAATAATTTGTTTGATGAAAGTATTTAATTATGGTGTGTCATGGAGAGGATTTATAGTATTTATATGGTCATCAGTTTTATCTTCATTTTCTACTCTCCTACTACCTCTACTGGTTTGAGAAACCATTTCATAACTAAGTCTGCCTTTTTGATCAACTTATTGATTCTGTCAGCCACCCTTGAAGTGTTATTACTGGCCTAGCATTCCATTCAGAATAGAAAATCACACTGGCTATCACAGTGTTATAAAACATGTAAAGGACATTGTTCTGGTGTGCAAAATTTAAAATTTTGCGTCTGTATTTCCTGAATAGTACCAACCAGAAAACATCATCGCACTAATGCAATTTTATTTGAAAACAAACATTGACAGATCGGGTGTGAATTTATGCTGGCGCCTTCTGGTGCACAATATCAACGCAGCACGGAGAAAAAAGAAAGCGACAAATACTGTATATGGGACATTGGGTATAAATTTATTGTACTTGTAAAAGTTAGATTTTTTTTCAGTTTTATTCTGTGAATCACGATCACACTGTACCCCCAAACCTCACCCACCCCGCCCCTCCTGATCTGACTCTAAGTAACAGCGCCAGCATAAATTCACACCCGATCTGACGCTGTTCGTTTTCAAATAATATTGAATTAGTGCAATGATGTTTTCTGATTGGTACTATTCAGGTCATAAAATGATTTCTTCAAAATGTCACGTATATTATCTCTCTTTCAGGTGTGTAATAGAAACTACAGTATAGAGAGAAGTGTGCGCTTTGCAACAGGTACACACGTCGTAAATGTAGGAAGGACGGGTCCTTGCGTGTGTTTGAACTGTTAACATTTGAATGTGATGATTGCATATAGCGCTGAACTGACCTCTCTGTACTATTGTTGCCTCTGCATGTCCTGGAGTACAAAAGAAACGGCAACATGTGGGGACTGGCAAGATCGGGGGGAAAAAAAAACACGCAGTGTTATGCGAATGAATATGAATAATGTTGCATCCGTGCCCCAATGTTTTCCAAAATGTACCATATAGGTCATAAAATGAATAATTCCAAATATCATATATACCTATGTCTCTGTTTTTTTGGTTTTTTTTGACATCATAGACCATAAGGTGCATACTAATTCAGCGTGAGCAGGAACACTCAATAAAACTGAATAAAAAAAAAATCAAGTGACGGTGAGATATGAAGAAGGCAGATTCACCAGCGTTTGTGTGTCTGCTTTTATCCCTCCAGATCAGAGAATGTCCAGTTCCATTGCCTCAAAACACCACTCACATCTACAGTTACTCCCAGTTTCAAATAAAAACCCGGCAGATCCCTAGGGCGGTAGTATGTATCGTGATCGTGGCTGAGAGAATAAAAGTGGAAAAAAAAAAAACAGTAACTTTCACAAGTCCTATAAATGTACACCGTCTATTACAGACGCAAAACCAAATGTATGTGTGTACTGTATAATATTAACAATAAGAGCAGCTCACTACTGAAAATGGCAAATACAGGAGGCAGATGGGATCGAACCGGGGACTCTTAATTACAAGTCAGCAAATCTTACCGCTACGCCACGGAAGCTGTTGCCTTACCCTTGAACCTTTTGTGAAGGTGTTTATTTGATCTTTGGACTTCAGGCTTCACACATTATATAGTTTATGCCAACATTTTGTCATTTACTACTAAAATATGACAAACGTTTCTGTTTTAACAATGTGTTTACACAGATTATTATACAAACGTAACACACATGAAATGCATGTGTTCCAAATAACGATCTATTATTTCCACACTTGATTCACTCCCAGATAATCAATCAAGGCATGAGCTGGGAGAAGTTTCTGCACTGTCTGGGATGGAATAGAAGGCTGCTTGTTCTTAATCGGCACATTTACAGGACAAAAGACGCTGAGGGAGAGGTGTGAACGGATTTAAGGTGGGCCGGATCTATGAGTTTTTTCGTAGGCTCTGGTAATTCTAGTGTTAGAGTCCGAGCAAATTCATCCTTCATATTGAAAGCCAGCCAATCTGGTGTATGTAACAATTGTGTTTTGAAATGGACTAAACAACGAGAAGAGAGCAATATCAGAAGAGGGTGACAGCTATGTCAAGAGGAGAAGACAGAGTGATGTCAGGAGAGGACACCAGCAACATGCAACTGTTTTCATCCGATCGTTGGCTAAAGCATTTCATAAATATTGACTAATAAAGCCGTGCCGCCCTGGGACATTCATCTTTGAAATCTTTAACTTTTTGTAAGCTTTTATATCCAGACTTTGCTATCCACATTTTCTTTTATGCTTTTCTCTACTGGTTTTATTTTTCATGTAATAAATACCACATTGCCTTTAAACTTCTGTACTTTGTCTTTATATCTAGAGTGACTGAAGTAATAAAGTAGACATTTAGAGCACCTGGAGCAGTTGGAAGTTTGCCATATGCTCCGATCTGCAAGGTTTATTAAGGCTGAGTATGAGAGTTCCATCCAATAATTGGGAACAGTACGTAAAGTAAGGCATTTTTTGGTAGATAAATGACCTATAACCAAGAATGTTGAGCATTTGTATGTTTGAATATATTCATAGAGACGAAAGTAATATGTAGGTCTAAGATATATTTAAAACATTGTATGTTGTTTGTTCTTAATAATAAGTAAATCTCTTGAAGTACTAGGGAAAGTGGACTGTGCATGTGTTATTCATACAATACTTATATTGGTTAAAGTGCTAGGGATTAATGTGCATGTGTATATGTCTTTCATAAGGGTACTTTTGTGGTTAGGGTCTGTGTGTATGAATAGATCTATTTATGTGTGTGTTAATCTTAAGGTGCTATAGTAGATGAATCTGAGGAGTACACTTATCCTTGAAGAAAATGGGTAAAAAAAAGGGTAAGTACAGGGAAATATTACAATAATACAAATGTCACCACCAACATTTAAGGAAACCTAAGAAAAAACTCTGCTCTTATTTAGTTCCTCTTTACTATCTTAAAGTGTAATCTACTTGCCCCTTTTGGCAAATCTGACCACAACTCCTGGGTACAAGCCTGTTATTAGACAGCAACTTGTTACCACCAGAACAGTGAGAAAGTGGAGCCTGGGTGCTGAAATGGCACTGAATGACTGCTTCCAAATGACAGACAGTGAAATGATGTGCCAGTCAAATGGGGACAATTTTGAGGGACTCTGTCACTACATTACAGACTATATTAACTTTTGTGCTGACACAGTGGTACCCACACATAGTGTGTTGCTTTCCTAACAACACGCCTTGGATTACTATGGAGCTGAAAGGTCTCCTGAATGAGAAAAAGAGAGCATTCAAATCCTGCCACAAAGAGGAACTGAAGTATGTACAGCATGTGCTAAACAAAAGCAGAGTGAAGAAAAGGAAGCTTACAAAGCCAATATAAAGAACAAACTAGCAAAGAATAACAAGAAGGATGTCTGGAATGGACTGGGTATAATTACTGGATTAAAGAAATCCAGGGTGAAGGTGCTAGAAAGGGATGTGGACAAAGCTAATGTCCTGAACCAATTATTTAATAAATTTTCCCCCCTCCTACTGCCACCTTCTTCCAATGACCAGTGTCCCTACACCATTTGTAATACATCAACAACTTCCTACCACATCAAGTGGAATGGCCGGTGACAAGTCTAAATTGACTAAATTGAGTCGGTCCTTAAGTTCTTAAGGCTTGTGCTGACCAACTTTGTGGTGTCCTCTGTCACCCATTCAGCCTGTTCCAAAGGCTTCAGAAAGTGCCACCACTGTGGTACACATCCTGCATTGTTCCTGTTCCAAAAAAGGCAGGCATCTCTTCACCTAATGACAACAGACCAGTGGCACTTATGTCTCACATCATGAAGACCTTTGAGAGACCTGTATTATATGAGTTGTCTTGTGGTAGTTCACCTGTACCCACTGCAGTTTGTCCTTCGGACAAAGACTGGCATTGAGGATACAATTATCTGTCTGCTCTACAAGGCTCATCCTCAAATGGACAAAGCTGGCAGCTCTGTGAGAATTTATTTTTTGTTTTCTCTAGCGTATTCAGTACCATCCAGCCATTCCTGTTAAATGGTAAACTCTGAGATATGCTGGTGGATGAGCCTATGGTTTCCGGGATAATAGGCTATCTCTGTCTACTCTGTGCACCTTCGACTATAAATATAATACTAGGTCATGTCACTTGCAGAAATTGCAAAGTATACGAGTAAGGTGAAAACATTTGTTTCTTGTTGAAAAGAGTATTGACTGCATCTTAACATCAGCAAAACCAAAGGGAACTGGTTATTCACTTTTGCTGCACCAAAGAGCTTCTATGCCAAGTCACTATTCAAGCAGTGGATGTAGAGGGGAATCCACATTATTGACAGGGTGATAGGTCTCTAAACACAGAGGAACTATATAAGAAAGGGCAGAGCAGGCTCTTTTTTTCTTAGAAGACTATGTTCCTTTAATGAGGGAAGTGACATTGTTTACATCTTTTACAACTGTGATGGTCAGCGTGATTTTCTACCCTGTTGTGTGCTGGGCTGGAAAAATCTTATTTATTTATTTATATAGCACATGTTCATACAAATGATGTAGCTCAAAGTGCTTTACAAGAAAGCTAAGGACAAAATATAAAAATGGGCAGGAAGGACAGAAAAAAAAAATCCAGATGGCTGGAGAAAAAAAAATCTGCAGGGGTTCCGAGGCCACAAGACCGCCCAGCCCCCTCTAAGCATTCTACCTAACATAAATGTCCTCAATCAGTCCTAATGGTATTCAGGCTTTCCATGGAAGAGCTTGATGATGATGGTCACGTGGACTTCTGACCTTTAATCCATCAATGTAAGGTCATCACGGTGGTTTGATTGGGTGACAGAAAACCGGAAAAAGAGCAGCAGAGTAAGTAGGGGTTAGTATGGATTTTGGAGCCACCATGAATGATAATGATGATTAAATGAATATACAGAATATCAGTATTAAACTAAAATAAAGCTATGACAAAGCCATGTTAAAATAATGTGTGTTTAGCAGTTTTTTTTTGTTGTTTTTTTTTTAAAGTGCACCACTGTATTAGCCTGGCAAATTTCTGTTGGTAAGCTCTTCCAGATTTAAGGTGCATAACAACAGACGGCTACCTCACCACTTCTTTTAAGTTGAGCTCTTGGAACTATAAGCAGACACTCATTTGAAGATCTAAGGTTACAATTTGGAGTGTAAGGTGGAAGACATTCTGAAATATAGGATGGAGTGAGATTTAAGGTAAACCATAAGCAGTATTTTAAAGTCAATTCTGAATAAAACAGGTAACCATTGTAGTGACATCAAAACTGGAGAGATGTGTTTGGATTTTATTTTACTAGTTAAGATTCTAGCAGCTGTATTCGGCACTAGTTGCAATCGATTGATGTCTTTTTTGGGTAGTCCTGAGAGGAGTGCATTATAGTAATCTAACCGACTGAAAACAAAAGTGTGAACTAATTTCTCAGCATCTTGCAAGGATATTACTGCAGTGCACTTTTGAGGAAGATTTTGCTACAGAATTATCATGTCCTAGCAAAGCATATTGGAAAGAGTTTGGGGTAATAATAGAGAGTCAAGAGAGATGAATCACCTTAAAGCTGTTTTCTGAGAGGACCCAGGTGTCGAATCTATTAGGATGCAGACCATTCCGTTTGAAGAAACACAGCCTCTCCCAGAAGAGGTCCTAGTTGTCTACGAACCCAAAGTTTTGTCTCTTGTAGAAGCCTTTCAGTCAGATGTTTCATGCCAGCAGATGGCTGTAATACTCATTCAATCCTCTAACCAGAGGTAAGGGACCTGGGATGAAGATGCTTGCAGCCAAGGTCCTCTCCTTCGTGCCTTTTAATAAGTGCTGTGAAGTCCGCCTTGAGAATCTCCGACTGTCGGTATCTCATGTTGTTTACCCTGGCATGCTATCAAAGACTGTCTGTGCTCTTCTCATAACATCTCAAAAACGAGCACCGGGAAAACAAGAGACAAAAGATTTCTGATGAGGGCATGAGATGTTTAGGTCTCGTACGATTGAATCCCCAATCACAAATGCATCACCCGGGGTTAAAGGCAAACTGGGGGAGCGGAGAGGGTCGAACCAGTTCTGGGTGGAGATGTTTACCTGTGTCGATGGAGGTGATCTAGCCGCAAACCTCCGCCTGTATAGCTGAAACAGGCTGGGTTCCTCATCGTTTGCTAATTAAAAGGGTAAGCTCAGTTAAAGGATGCACTGTGGATCCTGAGGAGAAAGGAGCGAAAAAGAGAATTAAAACAAAACTGAGTGCCATTGTGAACAATGCTGCACATCCTCTCTTTGACACACTAACACTGAGTATTTTCTGTCAACAAATTGTTCAACAGAAGCGTGTCAAACTCTACTGGGGCTCTTTTATACCAACAACAATATGTCTGTGTAACGCATCACTGTAACAGCTAACTCAGAACTTTTCTTTCTTTTGAATTTTCTTGATTTATAGTTACAGTTGCTTTATTGTCATTCCAGTATGTGTTCAGACCAAAGTGTGTGTGTATATATACACTATATTTACTTACTTACTTATCTATCTGTTAATGTATTTAAAGAGCTTCTGTAAAAAGACAGATTACCCCCTGGGGACAAGTAAAGTTCAGTCTGCTAGACTAGTACAGTCTGTCATTGATGTTATCCCCTAAGTACTTGTAGAAGTGCAGCACCTACATATCTGCTTCTTAAATAGTGACTGGGTATAGAGATGCATTTTAAAAGTCGGTAGTCAGTTTGCTGAATTTGAACTGCAGACAATTCTCTTTGTACCTAGAATCAAAGTTATCCAACTGAATTCAATTTTCATCCGTCTTGTCAGTGCAGAGTCTTCAGAGAATTTCTGCAGGTGACATGACTTGGTGTTATATTTATAGTTTGTGGTGTACAGGATAAACAAAAAATGATTCTTGTTGTACTCTATTGTTACTCACATTCACACCAGAGATACAGTAATTGAGTTTCGTAGACTGCATTCTGCTGGACAGATAGTTAGTTATTCAGGACACCATAGACTTGTCCACTTTCATATCCCTGAAATTACCACTTAATAGTGATGGCTGGATATTTTTGAAAATACTGGTGAAATCTATAAACATAATACCAGCAGTGCTGTCAGCTTTGTCTAGATGGGAATAAGCAATGCGGAGCAGATGAACAATTGCATCTTCCACTCCAGTCTTTGTCTGATAAACTGACTGCAGTAACTCTAAGTGGTCTTTCACAAGAGGACTTGTATAGTCCAGGACCAGTCTCTCAAAGGTCTTCATGATGTTGGATGAGAGGGCCACTGATGTCTAGGCATTAACTGAAGAAGTGCCTGCCTTATTTGGAACTGGAACAACACAGTATTTTTATCCACAGCAGTGGCACTTTTTGAATTCATAATGATAGACTGTAAAGGTAGCAAAGCATACAACAAACTTACTAAACACAGCTCTTAAGTACTAAAGACTAACTCCATCCAGTCCTGGGGCTTTTCCTGTATGTAACCTCCTCAGTTGTCTTTTCATTTGCAATAGCACATAGTGATGGTCAGAGGTGGACTCCCACTTTAGACTCCAGGGTTCACTTACTCATTTTCCTAGGGCTCACCCTCATTTTCCTAGTGGCAACAGGTTGCCATCTAAGAACAGGATAGTAGGTAGGATTAAGATAGATCAGACTGTGGTCGGATTTGCCCAATGGTGCCACAGGTTTACAATTACTGGCATCTTTAAAATTTGTATAAAAAAGCAATGACACACTTTGATTGGAGCATGACACATACTGATGGTAGCTTGTCACTGCTCCTTCCAGAATTACATGTTTGAAGTAACCACGTATTGTATCTGCCGGGTCAGAATGATTCATTATTAGAGCATCTAGAGGAAATCATTCTATTACTGATTCTGCCTTTTGCAGAGGGAGGAGTATAGACATTATTTAGGCTCTAGCTTCCCTGCACCCCTGTATAACAGCAGGCTGGAAAGATGGAGTAATAAATGGGATGATACAGTGCATCCGGAAAGTATTCACAGCGCATCAGCCTTATTCTTAAATGGATTAAATTCATTTTTTTCCTCAGAATTCTACACACAACACCCCATAATGACAACGTGAAAAAAGTTTACTTGAGGTTTTTGCAAATTTATTAAAAATAAAAAAAATTGAGAAAGCACATGTACATAAGTATTCACAGCCTTTGCCATGAAGCTCAAAATTGAGCTCAGGTGCATCCTGTTTCCCCTGATCATCCTTGAGATGTTTCTGCAGCTTAATTGGAGTCCACCTGTGGTAAATTCATTTGATTGGACATGATTTGGAAAGGCACACACCTGTTCATGTCAGTGCACAAACCAAGCATGAAGTCAAAGGAATTGTCTGTAGACCTATGAGACAGGATTGTCTCAAGGCACAAATCTGGGGAAGGTTACAGAAAAAATTCTGCTGCTTTGAAGGTCCCAGTGAGCACAATGGCCTCCCATCATCCGTAAGTTCGAAACCACCAGGACTCTTCCTAGAGCTGGCCGGCCATCTAAACTGAGCGATCAGGGGAGAAGGGTCTTAGTCAGGGAGGTGACCAAGAACCCAATGGTCACTCTGTCAGAGCTCCAGAGGTCATCTGTGGAGAGAGGAGAACCTTCCAGAAGGACAACCATTTCTGCAGCAATCCACCAATCAGGCCTGTATGACAGAGTGGCCAGACGGAAGCCACTCCTTAGAAAAGGCACTTGGCAACCCGCCTGGAGTTTGCCAAAAGGTACCTGAAGGACTCTCAGACCATGAGAAAGAAAATTCCCTGGTCTGATGAGACAAAGATTGAACTCTTTAGTGTGAATGCCAGGCGTCACGTTTGGAGGAAACCAGGCACCGCTCATCACCAGGCCAATACCATCCCTACAGTGAAGCATGGTGGTGGTAGCATCATGCTGTGGGGATGTTTTTTCAGCGGCAGGGACTGGGAGACTAGTCAGGATAAAGGGAAAGATGACTGCAGCAATGTACAGAGACATCCTGGATGAAAACCTGCTCCAGAGCGCTCTTGACCTCAGACTGGGGCGACAGTTCATCTTTCAGCAGGACAACGACCCTAATCACACAGCCAAGGTATCAAAGGAGTGGCTTCAGGACAACTCTGTGATTGTCCTTGAGTGGCCCAGCCAGAGCCCAGACTTGAATCCCATTGAACATCTCTGGAGAGATCTTAAAATGGCTGTGCACCGACGCTTCCCAACCAACCTGATAGAGCTTGAGAGGTGCTGCAAAGAGGAATGGGCGAAACTGGCCAAGGATAGGTGTGCCAAGCTTGTGGCATCATATTCAAAAAGACTTGAGGCTGTAATTGCTGCCAAAGGTGCATCGACAAAGTATTGAGCAAAGGCTGTGAATACTTATGTACATGTGATTTCTGTTTTTATTTGTAATAAATTTGCAAAAACCTCAAGTAAACTTTTTTCACATTGTTATTATGGGGTGTTGTGTGTAGAATCCTGAGGAAAAAAATGAATTTAATCCATTTTGGAATAAGGCTATACCATAACAAAATGTGTTAAAAGTGATGCGCTGTGCTGTGCATCATCTAACAGGACAAGTCAGTAATCAGGCTGGAGAAAAGCTGTTCATCTTTTAATTACTCCTCAGCAAAATGCCTTGGATGGAGCATTCTTCAAAAGCAGTCTGTTACAGCATGGTCAGAGAAACAAAGAATAGAGGTTCATTTTAATAACTGTTGAATTTCCATACAGTGTCAATCAGTGCATACATTTTACTCTGGTTGGTTCATTGGTTTACACCCAAATGATTAATATAACAATAGTATATTATATTATATAGTGGTGCTTCTTATAACTTTTGAGATGAGCTACCACCCTTGAAATTTTTGTGCATATAACCACTGTCCATTCTCATTGTTTATAGGACATCTGATAATTTCTTAGTCATCGCTTAGTCATCCTTCAGTGAATTTTATATATTACAACAACCTTTCTTCTGGTACATTATGTATTTGACCATCTCTGTATTTTTGTTAAACCAATTCTTATATTTCAGTGTACATTTTGTTGTTCACTTGACCTTTATCTGGTTTCCTGGTGTGCCTGAACAGGTTTCTGACATTTCATAAGCATTTATGCTATTTCTTTAAGATGAGTGCTACGTTACCCTAAAATTATTCTTCCACATTTCCCTTTTTAAACCATTTCTAATTCACAAAGATGGTCACTTCCCCTCCTGATTTTTTTCCTTTTGATATAGGGTCCCTATCTGCTCATATCATATGTCGTCCATATAATATTAAAATAGTGTCAGGGATATCACAGTTAAGCCAGCTCTGTTTAATACACAAAATGCCTCAGTGTCTAAGTTGTACCTGACTCGGTGTAAGAGCTGACAGTTCCATCTTAAATGAAGGCAATTGAACGTCTTTCTTAAGATTTATTCCAATATTCTGCATCATACTACAGGCATAGGCTCTGTAAGAGCCATTTGCTAGTTATTTAAGTTATATTAAATATTTCTCTATAAGCTGAATAGAAATTAAATATTCTAACAATTTCCTACTCCTCTGATTACAGATTATTTTTCTTTAATAATCTGCCTTACTTGTGTATAAGGCATGGCCTTAACATGCTACGTTACATGTGCAGAGCTGTACGTTTAGAATGTACTGAATTTGAAGTAGAGCATAGAGAAACAAGTCACCCTTAAGTATATAAACAACTGAAGTTTAACGAAGAAACATTTTCCTTTTTCGCCTTTTATTCTACATGTGTAAAAACGTTACTGTATCATTTTGTGGACTGTTTGGTTTGAAATTTCACTAAACCATTTTAAAACAAACTTTTTTTGGACTGAAAGATTTCTTTTGGTATGTGTTTGGCTGATGCCTGATCCTGCCTTACCAGCAACTACAGGCTTTGGCACCTAATAACCCTGTAATAGAATTAGTGGGTTTACAAAATTTTTTCTAAAAAATATATAACTTTTTAATTAATGTTAATTTTCTTCCTCCTTTCCTGAATTTTATTTTTACTAGAGTTTATGGATGCTCAAGAATTTCCAGAACATATAAAGCGACTAGTTCACAAAGAAAAGGAAATGGAGGAACATGAAAAGAAGCAACGTGAAATTGAACGAAATACTTGTAAGGTATGAAACTTGGGAGTAGCATCTGCAGAGAATGTTTTATAACTACATCGTTGTTTTTTGTAATTAAATGGCATAAATTATAAAACTATACTCATATTTGCTCATATTGAACTGTCTTATCTGTGTCCTAGATTAAATTATTTTGTATGCATCCTGTGAAAATGATAATGATGGAAAAAAAACTGGAGGTTCACAGAGACAAAACACTGATAGAAGCTGTTGAAATAGCATACAAGGTATGTGAAATTAATCAATACATTAAATTAGTTATGCAAACTGTATAAAAGAAAACATTGTATGATATTACTACTTTTAAAGTGTACATATTACTAGAGGGCTTTGTTCACCAACCCAATCCCCCAAAACCCTACCCACCACCACCCACCTGCGCTTCGCGCCAGTATCTTCACGTCTCTGTCACTCACGTATGTGGATTTCACTTTCACCAAACAACAAATCTTTCAATTCTTGCGGATAGGCCACTTCATTGGGAAGAAAAACTATTTTTCCCTGATGACAACACGAATTAGACAATCTACAAGTCTCCGACTTAAAGTTTAAAGCCAAATAATATCTACATACTTCTGTCATATCACCTATGTCCATATATTCAATCTAATTTTGGTTTTACCTTTTCATCAGTATCACATTGAATTTTGATTCCGTGTCTGGAATTACATTGTGACAATGCAACGTATAACTGCCTGTGAGTGAATATCATTTCTTTCTGTCTACAAGAAATGTGTCTGACAATAGCATTCACACAAATGAGAAATGATTGAACCGTGTGTGTGGTTATGTGGGCAGGATTTTTTCAAGTCTCTTTGCATAACCGCTTGTCTCACAGGGCTTGAAATTTTCTCTCTCGGGATTTTACTTTCACCAAACAACAAATCTTTTAATTCTCGCAGATAGACTCTTCATTGGGAAGAAACGATACTTTTTTTTTTTCCCCCTGATGGCAACATGAATTAGACGATCTACAAGTCTCTGACTTAAAGTTTAAATCTGAACAATATATTCGATCTTTTTTCGCTGTTCCGTTATTTCACCGAGTAATAATTTCCATTTGTTTGCACTAATGCGATCTTTACTTTTTTTCGTACTTCAATTATCTCTAACCTGCTCTTTATGTGTACTGCGCCAATGTTTTTGAATTCTTTACGACATTCTGCTTTGTCATCTACTCTTTGTGCACACCCGGGGTCGGAAATAAAAGACAAAGACTCGTCTCGTGGGACATGAAAGTGTGTCTCTGAGAAAATCACGTCTCGTCTCTGTCCAAGATTTTTTTTTTTTTTTTTATAATAGAGAGCTAATTTTAATTTGAAGCAGTGTTATTCATCATATGTAATGCAGAAGATATTTTATAATTTCACTTTAATGGCCCCACAGTAAGAACATTTATTATTACTTGGTGTGTCAGAAATAATATGGCAATAATTGTACCAGTAAATGCCCTATTATTTCTGAGACACCCTGTAAATTACCAGTCAGCCTTACCATTTTAACACTAGAATTACCAAAGCCTACGCGAAAAAACTCGTAAATCCGACCCACCTTAAATACCTTTGCACCTCTATCTCAGCGTTTATTGTCTTATAAATGTGTCTATAAGCACAAGCAGCCTGCTCTACCACCACCCCCACCACAGAAAGGACACAAAGTTATCCCAGCTCAGGCTTTGATTATCTTGGAGTGAAGTGCTGGAGTTTGAGGCAAAATGATAGATCGTTATTTGGAATAGATACATTTCATGTGTGTTCTGTGTCTTCAACAATCTGTGTAAACACATCGTTAAATAAGAAATGTTTTTCATGTTTTAGTAAAAAATGACAAAATGTCGACATGAACTGTATAATGTGTGAAGGCTGAAGTCCAAATATCAAATAAACACTTTAACAAAAGGTGCAAATGCAATATGACAGCTTCCGTGGTGCAGCGGTAAGAACTGCTGACTTGTAATGAAAAGGGTGCCTTACAAATTACTGTTTTGAGTAGTGAGCTGCTTTTATTGTTAATATTATACAATAAAAACATACATTTGAGTTGCATCTGTTTGCGGGAGTTAGGTTCCTAGAGCACCTGCGAATTTTGGATGTGGTTAAAAAAATTGCCTATTTTTATAGTTTAAACCCTACATATGCCCCCAAAACACTTTAATTTAATTTCAAACTCAGCTTAATACATTATAAATCTACATACTGTACAGTACTGTACTGATATGTCACCCGCAGTGCAAGAATGTAAAATACAGATGTTAAGGCTATATGTGCTGTAATTCATGCAAGCGCGTTTTCATTGCCAGAAGCCTTACAAGGTGCAGGGCGTTTCGGCGGCATCTTGGGGCTTTAACTCTTAAACTGCCACATACTTGAGGGTTAATGCATCCCTGGACGCCAAATACTTTTTTGCTGCACTTTAAGTAAACGTCACAATTCACAAAGAAAAATTTAAATTTTAATGGAACACTTTTTTTTTTCATGCAAGGATCATCTCAATTACTGCAACACTAATCATTTTACACACTGCTAATGAACTGTAAAAACTATTTAAAAAAAACTACTGGAACAATATGTACAAGGTGCAACTGACGAAATGGATGAAATTCAGTAAATCACCGAGCCAACTGCGCTTGAACTGGCTACAATCAAGCACACAGAGGTAAGCGCTGACACTGGCAGGCTAGTCTAGTGCTGTGGCTCAATCCCAGGGACAGTAAGGCTGCAGGATGTCACACTTGGGTCACAGAATTGCACAGAAACACAGGAGTTGGTAGAGACGGGAACTTTATTCAAACACTTCAAACAAACATGTCTCTTTCAGAAGTAAAACAAGCTCAGTATGAAGTTAGTTCTCAGTTAAAAGAATAGTCAAACATCCTAGGGGAGCACAAAGGGAGCAGGACCTGCAACAGGAGCAGAGGATGTCTGGGGGAGGAGAGAGAGAAACAAAGCAATCAGCCAAAAAAAGGACAGGTGCTGTTCAGGCTTTTTTAAGTATGCGTAGTGTTGCGCGAGAAACCTATCACGCGACAGAGCAGCCGCAAGTAAGCCCAGCAAGTAAGGGAGCAATGTGAAAGTAGTCTGTCAGCATTTTTTAAGAGGGGTTTTTCGAGGAGCGTCTCTGTCTTCTAGGGGTGCATTTAGCCCCCTGCTCACAAGAGGCTGGCAGTGGTCATGAGCTGGCTGCGCAACGAATGTATGGCACTGACTGATCAGCTCCTGTGTGCTCGCAAATAGCACTGGGAAATGATTATAGCCGGTTGTGGCGGTTTAAGGATTAAGAGGAGCAAAACGGAAAACCACAAGAATACTCCGCTCACAGTCAATCAGCAGCAAGGAGAAATGAATAACGCTGTAGCGGTGAGGTGTCGCTAAGATTCACACCATTGAGAAGACGGCGATTTATTTTTATGGTGGAGATTCCAGGGACGCACCTAGCCTTGGCCCAAACCGCATGCACTCACAAACAGAGACAAAAACAAAGCAAACCGGTAATCAAACAGCAAATAAAGAATGTAATAAAACAAATGAAATAAATGTAAACAACAATACCACCCCTGTACCCCATACGGCGATTACACATTAAATACAACAAAGCACAAACAAAACACAGAGTAAATCATGAAAAACGGCAACGGATGAAGTGTAATGATGAAAATAGATAGTCCAGAGATCCGCACGTTGAATGGGAATGTAAAGATAGTCCTACCACTAGTTCCTGAAATGGTGAAGACAGGTGGACGGGTTCAGTAGCGCTCCTTTCTTTGCAGGATGGCCATGAATCCACTTATAGTCCTCATGTATGCTGGCAGACGGCAGACAATCCAGACGCACGAAACGATCCAGAACAAAATGAATAAGTACAGGTAACCCAACAGAAGGCAGGCAGACAGACAGGAACTTGTAACACAAATTACTAAAACTTTTTTTTTTTGCTTTTGGTCACCGGCCCCCTTTTTAAAAGCCGCGCTGACATCCTTTGACCCCAACAGCCCCAGCACCCTCAGTAGAAGACCAATCAGAACCACCGCAATGACTGCTGGGAGTTGCAGTTTCAAATTCTATTCACTACTTTCACCACCCCAAGCCGCGTTTTCCTCTACAGTTGCTTCCTGGTCTCTCTACAGTACAGTATTGCCACGATGAAAGCCTTAAAAATTGCGGTGAATATTTGCGGTTTCTGCTAACAATTATTTGATAGGTTCTAAGAAAAAATCCGTGAATGACTGAGGCTGCGAACTCTGAACTGCGACTTCGCGGGGGTCTACTGTACTTGTAAAAGTTAGTGGTTTTTTTTTCCAATTTTATTCTGTCAGTCACGATCACAATACAACCCCCCCACCCAGATCTGAAGCAGTTAGTTTTTATTTGAATAACTATAGATGTGAGTGCTGTTTTGAGACAATGGAACTGGAAATTCTCTGATCTGGGGGGATAAAAGCTGACACACAAACGCTGGTGAATCTGCCTTCTTCGTATCTCACTGTCACTTGATTTTTTTTTATTCACTTTTATTGCATGTTCTGGCTCAAGCTGAATTAGTATGCACCGAATGGTCCATGATGTCAAAGTCGCACTGACAAAAAACAGACACATAGGTATATATGATATTTGGAATTATTCATTTTATGACCTGTATAATACATTTCGGAAAACATTGTGGCACTGATGCAACATTATTCATATTATTTATATTCATAAGCATACCTTGTTGTGGTTGTAATCAGTGACCACGTTTTTTTGTTTTTTTTTTTCCCCCCCCCGATCTTGCCCAATCTGCACATTTTGGTGCATGGTGGCGTTTCTTTTGTACTCCAGGACATGCAGAGGAAAGAATAGTACAGAGATCAGTTCTGCGCTATATACTATATACAAATTCAAATGTTAACAGCTCCCACACACCCAAGGACTGTCCTTCCTACATTTACAGCATGTGTACCTGTTACAGTGTACACACTTCTGTCTGTGCTGTGGTTCCCATTAAACTGAAGGGGCACCTGACACTGACTGAGTTTGCTTTCCTGGGGGAAGCTGCAGTCTTGGAACAGAAGCTTGTCAATATTGCATCCTCTTTTTTTCTTTTTCCATCGCCTTTTCTTGTAAGAGACGACTATGAAGTTCCTCTGCAAGGTGAACAAAGAACACTCTTCTTTTCTCAGTGGCCCCCGTGCATGCCTTGCACAGTACATGTGCATAGATCGCTGCCAGGTCAACCATGTTGTAGCACACAGCAACCGGCCACCCTCCGTGCTCCTGCTCACACTGAATAAGCTCACACCGTCGGGTCCATGATGTCAAAGCAGCACCAGGCAAAAAAAGAAAGAGATAAATATATGTGACATTTTGAAGAAATCATTTTATGACCTGAATTGTATAAGTCAGAAAACATAATCACTAATACAATATTATTTGAAAACAAACAGCGTCAGATCGGGTGAAAATTTATGCTGACACTGTTAATTAGGGTCAGATCTGGGGGCGAACGTGACTGGAATAAAACTGAAAAAAACTAACTTTTACAAGTACCATAAATTTACTGTGGTGGTAGGGGGATGGTATAGCAGGCTGCTTGTGCTTATCGACACATTTACAAGACAAAAGACGCTGACGGAGAAGTGCGAAGGGATTTAAGGTGGACCGGATTTACGAGTTTTTTCGTAGGCTTTGGTAATTCTGGTGTTAACTCATGAAAGAAAGCTGCAGGACTAAACTGAGCCTTCAACAGTGTGGTAAAGATTCCTTTTTCAGTTTCTTTTTAAGTGTGAAGATCCGTTAAACAGATTCTGTTGCATTTTAGCCTGTGAAATATTCCTTACTTGTAACACTAATTTAACATAGCCAAGTTTAACCTGATAACATAACTTATCAATAGCCATCATGTATAGTAACTGTACAGCAAGTACTTGTATCGTTCTACACAAACACATTCTGTTACTTCTTTTTATTCATCTTTTCCAACTTCTATGTGGGGTAAATGTGCTTGATCGATCCAAGCAGCTCAGTTCCCACCTCTCCTTTCAAGTCTGTTTTCTTTAGATCTTCTTTTACTTTATAAATCCACCTCTACTTTAGCTTCTGTTGCTTTCTGTTCCCCTGTACTTCAATTCCCATCACTCTTTTCTTTGCATATTCCTTGTCTCTCCTCATCACATGTCCATACCACATCAACTTACTTCACTGTACAGTGGAACCTTGGATTGTGAGCTTAAGTCGTTCTGGATACGTGCTTGTAATCCAAAGCACTCGTATATCAAAGCGAATTTCCCCATAAGAAATAATGGAAACTGAGATGATTCGTTCCACAACCCAAAACTATTCATATAAAAATGATTAATACAAAATATAAAGTAAAAATACATAAAACAAATTAATGTTCACTATACGTTTGAAAGGAATCATGACTGGTGTGAGTGAGTTTCTAAACTCTTTTGGGATTCCACCCAATGGGACAGCACGCGGAAGAGCATCCCGAAGCAACCGCAGGCTCCCAGCACTGTAGCAGTTTGCCGTAAAAGCGAATCCGAAAAGATTGTGGACATGCTATAAGCGCCTGCCGTTGATGGGTGATACAAGGAAAATAATAAAAGCAGGGCACAGTATTACTTGGCCACTAACCTGGCCACGACCTTGCCTGACTGCTGTGTCTGTGTATAGGACAGTGGCAGATCCTGCTACAATAAATAACAGTGCTGTTCCTGTTTCAAGCTGAATAAAGCTGATGTTGCTAAAGTACTGAGACTCAGCTTTGTGTTTTGGGGTGCAAGACAGAGACTCACACGTTACAACACACACACGTGGTCACAATGCTATAGTAAACAGTATACGCTCGTACGGATGTTGACTATATGAGTGAGGCACGCCGACTGAGCCCGAGAATGGGAGACGATTACCCACAATCCCGCAGCGAGAGAGAGAACCACCATCAGCTCAGTTATGATCATGTGACGCTCGGCAGACAAAGCGTATACGTATACGTACTACTCGTAAGACCTCGCTTGTTTATCAAGTCGAAATTTATTAAAAATTTTAGCTGGTTTAGCCAAGTTACTCGCAATCCAAGGTTCCACTGTATTTTCTTAGAAACATCTCCCACTTTTGTTGTACCTCTGATTGTCTCATTTTTTTTTCTGTCCTTTATTGTGATGCCGCACATCCATTTCAACATTCTTATTTCTGCCATATCCAACTACCTCTCCTGTGCTCCCTTTACTGCCCATTTCCCAGTTCCATACATCATTGCTTGTCTTAAAACTATCTTGAAAACCTTACCTTTAACCCTTCACCTTAATTCTCAGGTCACACTATACTCCCGATACCTTTATCAACGTATTATGGGTTACATCTGCATCTAGTTTTCCATTTTGGGCTGCCACTGATCATAGATATTTAAATTTATCCACTCTTTTTTCAATAGCTCTCCCTGCAGGGTAACTTCTCAATCATGATCATCATTAAACCTCCAATATTCTGTCTGCTTCTTGTTTATCTTCAACCCTCTGTCTTCCAAAGCCCTTCTGCATTCTTCCAACTTCTTCTCCAATTCCTCTTTTCTGATGCTTCACAACATAATGCCATCTGAAAAAAAATAACGCATCAGGAGAATTGGTCTATTATCCAATGACTTAGCACATCCATAACCATATCAGAAAGGTAATTACATAAGGAAGATCCCTGGTGCAAACATACTCTAACTGGGGTCTGTTACCCCAACACTACCTCATATGTTTATCTTGGACAATCTTCACATATTTATGGTACTCCTTTCTTTCTCGTGCACCTCCAGACCTCTCAATGTGGCACTCTATCGTAAGCCTTCTCCAAATCAATAATCACCATATACAAACTTTTGTTTTTTTGATGCTTCTCTGTGAGCTGCCTTAATGTAAAGACTGCATCAGTTGTTTCTCTGCCTAGCATAAAACCAAACTGCTTCTCACCTATGGTGGTTTCTTCCCTAGGTTTTCTCTGCATAACACTTTCCCAAATTTTAATTGTGTGTGACATCAGCTTTATCCCTCTATAAAAAATCTACTATCCTCTGTCCTTCCCCATTTCTTACCCTACTCCCCACCCTCCATGTACCCTATTCTGTCATCTCTCTACTCTTTCTCATATGCCCATTTAGATCACCACCAAAAATCACATTTTCTCCCTGATTGTATTGCTCTAAGCTGTTCATCCATTTGTGACCCAAACACATCCTTCTCCTCTTCCTAACAGTCTGTTTGATGAGCATATGCACAAATGACATTAACTACAGTTTCACCAAGGCCCATCTTGACACTCCTCGCCCAAATACTCTTCCTATTCACACTGACAAGACTATGTTTTAGATATTTGGATACTACTATACCTATACCATTTTTTCCCTGTTTATTTGCTCCACTGTACAGCAACTTAAAGCCTCCTCCCAGTGGTCTTGTCTTATTCCCCCTCCATTTAGTTTCCTGCAACACAACACTCCCACTTTCCTCTTTTCATCAAATCTGTTAGTTGTCTTCCTTTCCCTGTCATTGTCCCAATATTCATTGTCTCCATGCTTACCTTTAACTTAACCTTTTTCTTTCCCTTCCCCTGTCCTCTTATGTTTCTTATGACTAACTTCTTTAGCTGAGCCCTCCCTTGGCCCCTTGCTCACTATCTACAGGGTCCAGCTGAGGCCCCTGCACATCACCTACAGGGTATACACCCTATTTTCTTTTGAAGCTGTTTGGTTTGATCCCATCATGAAGGTTTTGGCTAAAGGTTTACAGCCGGCTTCCCTTCTTGACATTGACCCTCACTGTTTTTTCAGGCTTGAGACCAGCACGAAGTTGGGCTGGTTTGCCACCCCCACCCCCCCCGGTGGCTAAGTTGCATACACATTCTGGTTCTGTGTTTGTAAAACTGTCATTGCAGCACCAAATCATTCAAGTCACCTCTAACCACACTTATGAACAGGACCCAGAGATAATTGAACTCCTCCATTTGGGTCAGCTGCTCCCCACACGTCTACACAGATTGAGGTCCTTTTTCTCTAGAGGAGGATTGTGACCTCAGGTTAGGAGGTGTTAATTCTCATTTTAACCATTTGAACAGCAAACCACTCTGGAGCATGGTGGAGTAGAAAGTCTGTTGTGGCCATGAGAGAAAAAAAAAATCAATAGACGGCAGAGATGCCACTCTTTGGTTAAAGTTGCACAACACATAGGGTACCTACAGTAAATCTGGTTAATTGGGTAGGTTTTGGGTGCATTGGTAGCTATGTGGGTAAGGATTTGTGCTGGTATCTGGAAGGTTGCCAGTTCAAACCCTGTTACTGCCAGATGGGATCCTACTCTATTGGGCCCTTGCTCCCACGCTGTACGATGGCTGACCCTGTACTCTGACCCCCAAAGGTCATGCGAAAAGACAATTTCTCCTCCGGGATTAACAAAGTTCATCAAAAAAAAAAAAAAATCTAATTTTAGGATTCGCTGCTGTTTTTACACATTTAGGTGCAGTTGAAAATTTTAAAACTAAGTAAGGGCTGGGCATATAGTAAAATAATAAAGTGCATGGGTTACAGAGGCAGAAAATGCATCAGGTTAAGAACAGGAAGGTGCAGTTAAGGGGGGTACATGACCACAAAAAATAGACATTTGAAGCATGGAAAATGTAACATGGTTTGATGAATTTCAAATTATGCTTTGGTATACAGATGGCAAGGTCAGGACTTGGCATACAGTGTATCTACATGTATCCATGTAGCCTTCCTTCCTTTGCTTTACAGGCTGGTAGTTGTAGTATGATGGTGTTGATAAGGATTTCTTGGTATATATTAGCACGCTTAATATAAGATGAGCATCATTTGAATCCCATGGCATAACTAATGTAACATACACATACAGACAAACACACACTGCAAAAGGAGAAAAAAATGCTAAAGGTCATTCCCATACTGAAAAAAAGGATACAGAAGAAGGTGACAGTGTGTATATGTAAAACAGACAGATGTTGGTATGTGGTAGATTTGTTCTATATATTGTTTATGTGTAAATTACATTGGAAAACTGTTACTATATTTCGTCTGCTATAAATGTGCCAGGGGTATATATATTTTAACTTTGAATTTTAAGTTATGTATATATATATATATATATATATTGTAGTACTGCTGTTTTAAAACTTACCAACTTTAAAACAAACGTAATATATGGTAAAATTGCTAAATTAAGTAGCAGCCCCCTCATCAAATTATACTATTATTATTATTTAAAATTATATATTTTTTTTTCCTTCCAGTTTATGGATGATTATTTTAGACAACATTTAAATAAATAAGTAAACAAATGTATTGTGAAATGTAACAATATGAAAATAAAAAAACACAGTACTCAATAAAGTCCACTCTCTTAACTTTCACAACGAAAAGTGTTTTAATTTCAAGGCATATTTCATGTTATGTGTAGTGTCCCTGAAGTAAAAAATAAATGAATAAATACATAAAGAAATAACCAACAAAAACACATTTCATGAAATATTTAATTATTTATACTCGCATGTAATTTTGTATTCATTGTCACATTTCACAGTACATTTATTTATTTGCATATTTATCTGTCCAAAATATTTCTCCTTAGCAGTGTACACAAGACAAATTAATGTAAGTTGGATTTTAAAAAAAAAACATTGTATGCAGGCTTCCTTTTAAACATGCTGTATTTTTATTTTAAAAATAAAAAAACTGACTAGTGTACATTTCATCATTTTTAGTTAATGGATTTGGAGGGAGTCATACCACTTGAGTGCTGTCGTCTTGTGAAATATGATGAATTTCATGAATACCTCGAAAGGTCGTATGAAGAAGAGGAAGACAAACAAATGGGCTCTTTATTGGGTGGAGTGAAGTCATCCTATATGTTTGACCTGTTATTAGAAACACGACGACCAGACCAGGTGTTCCAGCCTTATAAGCCAGGGGGTAAGATTTTATTGTCGATAGGCACAGGTTTAAGATTTACTATTTACTTGTAAAGGTCTCTGTTGCATTTCTGTGTTGTAATTTCTTAGAGATAAGGTTTTGTAAGTTCTCAAAAGCCAACAAAAGAAATGAAGCTTTAAAGTGCCAAATGTTCTCTAAAATCTAGCTCTTTAATGTCTCAGATATTATTAATGAAATTAAAAAAGGAGGCTTGATTTAATTTTCAACTGGATTTTTTATTTTCCAAATCACAGTGATGGTCAAAGTTTATATATATAAAAAAAAAAAAGCTGTATTCTCAGATAGTGAAGATTTTGAGTGCAGTACAGTATTGCTGTGCTTACTGCTATTGCCAGGCACTTGGTTTTGTTTTGCTGACTGCTGACATTGGTCTGCTTTTTTTTTCTTACAGAAGTTATGGTAAAAGTTCATGTGGTTGATTTGAAAACTGAAACAATCGCACCTCCTGTCAGTGTTCGTGCTTATCTGAACCAAACAGTGACAGAATTTAAACAGCTCATTGCACAGGTATAAGAATACATATCCGCTAGCTAGCAATGTGTTCTCACAATGAGAATATTTTAAACTAGAGACGTTTAACTCAGTGTTTAAAGTGTTTTTTTTTTATTTTGAACAGGCTACAGGTCTGTGTGCTGAAACAATGAGAATTGTTTTGGAAAGATGCTATAATGATTTGCGATTACTCTATGTACCTAACAAGACTCTAAAAGCAGAAGGTTTTTTTAGGAGCAATAAGGTATGTGCATTAGTGTATATATAGCAATCTTTAACTCGTAAAATATACTGAAGTAATTTCATTAGTTATCGTGAATAAGTTAATAACAAAATGTGATGCAGCCTGCCTGATGTTATTACATTGTGCATAATCAAGTAATATACAGTAAGCTGTTGTTATAAATGACAGAGGTAAAAAAAAAAATGTTAAAAACAAATTTGGTGATGTTAGTCATTTAATTTATTTGAAAAGTGTTAGGATGAGTGCTGGTCCTGCCAGTACATAAACTGAAGGTCTCAAGAGTTTTATTTTGAAAGATATATGATGCAATGTGAGCCAAATGTGTAGCAAATTCAGTTTTTCTGCATCATATGTGAACTTCATTAACTGCTTTCTTCTAGTTAAACCACTTTACCTCTGTGCAATTTGATATACAATCTGAATTTTTAGCAGTATATCATCTGAATTCATACGAATTTCAAGTTAATGTGTATATCATGCAATGCTGTGGTTAAATACCCATCACTAATGCTGAAATGTAGGACAGACTGATACTGATACATCATCTGTGATGCTTTATTAGTTCTGACTAGCTATCTTACTGGTTACCAAGCAAATCAAGTTCATCATTTGTGATTTCAGGTCTGCCTCTGTATTTGTTAGGATTTTCTTTATTTCTTTATGAATTTTGTCACATCATGCATGGCCACAAATCCACTGCTGAACAATGTTTGTCTGAAAGCATTGATTCTTAACATTTGCTTAATTTTCATGCTTTTCTTCTCCCCTTTACTCTGTTTTGTATCATAGTGTAGATTTTATAAAACCTGAGGCTTATTACTTTTTATCCGATGTTCTCATATTATAGTTTTGTGGAGAGGTTTGCTCAGAACTAACTACTGATAAGATTGTGACACTTGATTGATGGACAGTTTTGTTGTCCATCAAGCAATTAGGTATTTCTGTTGCTAAAAGAATGAATGCATGCTTTTCATATTACTGAGTTTGTCTGAAGAAATATTTTATCACTCTTTTAGTAACCTCCATCTATCATGTAAACCAGTTGTCCACTTTTATTATTAAAAATTATCATGACAAATATAAAAAAATGAAGTATTGTAGAGCCATACGTTTATTGAAATCCACAATAAGATATGAGATTGCATTGTGAGCTAGCTAACAGGTATAAGGCCAAGAGTACAGAGCACAAACAGAAATTTACATTTGGCATGAAATATCAGTCAATGTAGTCCTCCAGTTACCTGTATCAGCAGCATCACTTTTTCTGATCTAAATTAATGACTTAGATTCAGATTTAGCCCTTAGTAGTCTATGTGATGGTGGTGAAAATAGTTGCCAACAAATTTTATTATCCGTTTGTTGCATTGTTGCATATTACTTGCGTCATTTCACTGGCAAAAGTGCTGTTCATCACATTTTGAGACACAATTGAGATGGACAGTGTAAATATAGTAGCGGGTCAAGGAACAAAGAATTCAAAAATCTGGAGTCATCAATTTCACATCAGGTAAGAAATTAATGTCTTGTAAGATCTGTGAAAATGATCTAATTAATTACAGACACACAACCATGACATGTGAGCATCTAAAAAGAAAACCTATTGGAGCAATAGTGGTCCCTCACATACTCATAATTGAGAGTGTTAATGGATTATTCCCAATGTCACTTCCTTCTGTTTCTGATGGTATCTGAGAATCCTAATCTTAATCAGAATCGTCAGATCAATAATATGCTAGACTTCTTATGCAGAGTATTTTTTTGATGATGGTACCAGCCGGCATTGTGATGGTCAGTTCGTCATGTGGTCTTTGATGCCCTCTAGTGGATAAAATCGGCCTATACACCAAATACTTGGTGGTGTCATCTTTCTCCTTGATGTCAACAACAACCTTGACAGTGTTAAACTAGACCATAAAGTTAGTAACAAGACTTCATTGGCAAGTGTAATTTTAGAACATACTTATAATATTGTTACTAACAAGAGGGTTGTGCAGGGAATAAAACTTTTTATAATAAAATATTTTTACTTTTTCATAAACATTCCATTTTTGTAACCCTTTTTTAATTGGTTTAATTAAACAATAATCGATTAACTAATCAAAAAATAGTTGTTAGTTGCAGTCAACAGCACAACTGAAAGGAGAGCAAGTAGGAATTGAAAAACCCTGCTCAGAAAAACATGGACAGGAAAATATAGTTTCTTGTAAAAAAAAAAAAAATGGCAAGTGGTTCATGTAAGCACAAGGAACATTAATGCAGAAACAGAATTGTTGGGTTTATTGTTAACACAGACAAACAAAAAAAAAATGGCAAGTCATAGAGACACAGATTGAATAAAGATAAGATAAATATGCAGGGCCTTGACAAAGTCTGATCAAATGTTACATTGATTATTTTTTCTCTGGTATTTAGAGTTCAATGCCTTGAACTCTACTTTTTTAATGTGACAGTGATGTACATAAAATCAAAAAAGGAAATTTGAGTTTCAGTGTAACAAAAGAAATTTTATAAACATCCATGCACTCTTAAGCTTGTTTATTTAGTTCACTATCCTCAGTTTTTGGCTTTCCTTCCAAACTAATTTCTTAAATTGAAACAATTTATTGCTCAAACTAAATTTTGTGCTTTAGTTAACATGCCTGTAAGATTTCTGACCCTTATTTGTTTCTTTTAGTATTAAACAGGTGTATTTGCTATTTTTATTTATTCTTGCTATCTTAATAAAATAACTCTTAACAATAAGGTAAACATGACAGAGGAATCAGCAGCACATTATCTAACTTGGTCCCAAATAGTTCAAACTGCTGGTTTTCCAGCAATAAGTATGACTTGTGTACCAAAAAAAACTCCGCAGAACAAGTGCCTTCATTTTAAAAGTTTTAGTGAAATTCAAGGTAAACAGTTCACACAAAAAATAAAGAAGAAAGTTGATATTATTAAACTAGGGGGCTCCGCCCCCTGCTCGCTTCGCTCGCCAACCCCTGGTGTTGTGAAATTACAAAGAGCGATGATGTATGAATGAGATATAGCATAGTGTGAAGGTGTAGATGACGCATATAGGAAGCAAATAAAGTTGTCCATGTCCAAAAACGGGTTCAGAGAGGTAGATGCCAACCTTGTCCATGGTTTGTCCTTGTGATTTGTTGATGGTCATGGCAAATGCAGGTTTAATGGGGAACTGTCACCGTTTAAGTGTAAAAGGTAATTTCAGGTCAGAACTTGTAAGGTCAATTGTAGGAATCGGAACAGTATTGTTAGCATGTGATAATGTAAGAACTGTCGCTTGAATAACATTGTGTGGCATGGTGTTGATGACCAAACGTGTGCCATTGCATAAATCCTGTTTAGTGTTAAGGTTTCTTAATAGCATGATTATTGTTCCGTTTTTAAGGCTAAGATTGTGTTGTGGTAATCCGGCTGGGCTAATAGTGTTTAAATATTCTAAGGGGAAATGAAGATGGTCATTGTCGTCATCAGATGATCTACATTAATATTTTTTGGACATAATATAGTGTGTTGTGTTAAAAGGGGTATTTGGTCTAATGAGATTGCTGTTCCAAATATCTCCATAACTAAGTCGTCGCAGATAAAGGCTTGAGGAATTGTAATAATATCTGGGTGAAGTCCATCTGTATTGGTGAGTGTACCATCTCCCAGTTGTAATAAACAATTGTTATAATCTGGATCTGGACATCGAATGTTTTGTACTAACTGTATCTTTTGAAAGCGATGCCAATTGTCTGCGTATTTTAAGGTGGACTGAACAATAGCTGAGCGCATGGCATGTGGAACAATAGCTAAGCACTGTCTAAAATCTCCTCCTAATAAAAGTACCTTTCCTCCAAAGGGAATATTATTATTCATCAACGTTTGTAGAAGTTTATCAATGGTGTTGAGTAAGTGACTGGATGCCATTGTACATTCATCAATAATTAACTGTTTTGCAAGACGGATATCACGTGCATTGCTACTGTTCATGTTCATAGTGGATAGCGATTTGTAGGATCTAATGCAGTTCATAAAGTTTTAACTTTCAGGTACATCGTTAGTTAGAAGCTTCTGTAGATATTCAGGATATGAATGTAAAGGAGGCAGTCTAATTTGACCCTTTTGACAACAACGTGTAAATTCCTTACTTGTATTGCCAGTTGTTTCTTCAGGGAAGTTAAGTGAATGACAATGATTGCAAATGACATTCATTAATCCCACTGACTTTTCCTGAATAGTGGACTCATTATTGAATGCGTTGTCAGCTAACTGGCGTAAGCGTTTAGCAGGTGTCTGTCATTGATGTCCATGACGTGTATATTTTGCTTGTGCCGTTTGAGAGGCGCGTCGTTGTATGTCCAGTATTTGGGACGTGTTGTTTTGGAGCTGTAATCGATTTGCCTGTGCTGTGTGAGAAGCCCGTTGTAGTTTACGGCGTGCATTGTTTGTATTGAGCCTTGCCTGCTTGTTCTCCGGCATTTCAGATGCGCGTTGTAGACGTCTGCGTTTATTTATTTTGTCCCTTCGCTGCCATTTCTGTATGTCTGAGACGGGAGGTGTTTTGTTTTGAACCCGTGCCTGTTTCGATGCAGCACTTTGAGACGCGCGGTGCATGCGTCTACGTTTATTGTGTCTGTTTATCTGGGTTCGTTTCTGTAACTGTGTTAGTTGAGCTTTGTTAAGTGAATGACAATGATTGCAAATGACATTCATTAATCCCAATGAATTTTCCTGAATAGTGGACTCATTATTGAACGCGTTATCAGCTAATTGGCGTAAGCGTTTAGCAGGTGTCTGTCGTTGATGTCCGTGACGTGTATCTTTTGCTTGTGCCGTTTGAGAGGCGCGTCGTTGTATGTCCAGTATTTGGGACGTGTTGTTTTGGAGCTGTAATGGTGTATTGTTTTTTTTCATGCGGGTTCGTGTGTTTGGTCCCGTTACTCGAGCCGTATCGTTTTGTACCCGTGATCGTGAATTCATGACTTGTTTGTTCTTCAGCGTTAGAAATATGGATAAGTAATAAGGAGGATCGCACTCACTGTTAATATGGAGCCTTTTCTGTGGTTGAACGGTTAATAGTGCATCAGTGTAATGAGATCGACCTATGCTGCATAATTTGAATATGTTCAGATGACGTATGTTTAATACGGACGGTTCGTTCAGTAATGGGGCTTTGTGTCTCATTTCTTATTTATGTTAGTGTGGTCGTGGGTCCGAATTCTCCTTTTTGTGTATGTTTCGTGTGCTATGTCCGTAGTCTGTCCCGTTTCGTGTCCAATGGGGTTTGTGTGGCGCTCGCGTCGGACTTCTTTTTTTTTTGTGTGCTAGGGGCACGTTGCCTCACTTTTTTTTATCTCTGTTAGTGGAGGGGGTGTTTGTGTGTCGTGGGTCTGAATCCTCTTCTTTGTGTGCGTACCGTTTCGTGTGCTATGTGGCGCTTGTGTCTGACTCCTTTCTTTTTGGTGTTCTAGGGGCACGTCGCCTCATTTCTTATTTCAGTTACTGGAGGGGGGCTTTGTGTGTCGTGGGTCTCAATTCTCTTCTTTGTGTGTGTTCCATTTCGTGTGCCATGGGCTTCGTGCGGCGCGGGCGTCTGACTCCTTTTTTCTGTGTGCTATGGGCGCCTCATTTCTTATTTTACGTTGCATTCCATCCGGTTTCTGTTGCTTGGAAGGGGGGTTTTGTGGGGGCGCCTGCGCAGTACGTCTTTTGCGTCCACGGCCCATGGCCGGATGTCCCTGCGTCCATCCGGTTTACCATTCTCGGTTAGTAATATGGATAAATTTTTAAAAAAATTAAAAACCTCATGTCTATCCATTTAAGGCTTAAGTTTCTAGGTTGTATTTCTTAGTTTCTATGTTATTAGTTTCTATATGTTATCACATACACTAGTAGAAAAAAAACTATAGAACTATAGAAAACTATGTCTTTTATGCATTTCTATGTAACAGTTCATGTTTCTTTCTAGCTGTCTAATGAGATCATTGTCTCATTAGAATATAACTAAACACTGACTACATTCCATTAATTTATCTTATGGGGGTAAAACAATCTTCCATTATCTGTATGAATGCTGTATTTTGTTTAAACTAAGAAAAACATAGGTATATTCACTATTAACAACCATTTTAAATAACTTAAAAGATTTGGCTGTTCTCCCACAGTACAAAGACATGCAGGTTAGGTGCATTGGCGATACTAAATTGTCCCTAGTGTGTGCTTGGTGTGTGTGTGTGCCCTGTGGTAGGCTGGCGCCCTGCCTGTGGTTTGTTTCCTGCCTTGCACCTGTTGGCTGGGATTGGCTCCAGCAGACCCCCGTGACCCTGTAGTTACGATATAGCGGGTTGGATGGATGGATGGATGAATTTGGCCATTAAAAATATAAATACAGGTCTTGATGATTTCCAGTGCAGTACTAAATGGGAAAGTGTGACAAAATTAACAATGTATACATCTTACAAAGCAAAATTGTTAACCAACCCTCTGTTCATAACTTGTTGATGTTTGTAAGTCAAAACTTTTATTCAGAATGTCTTGTTAATGAAAAAAATCAACAAAATGCATAATTCATTACTTTTTTTTTTTTTTTTTTTTTTTTTTTTTACAGAATTATGTTAAAAAAACATAATAAAATGGCAGTGGAACAAGGTTATTGTATGATATGTTGATCTTGGGCATAAATGGCCTACTCCTTTTTATAATGACACAGTACTTCATAGAGTAGAAACAACCATAATGATGATGAAAACCCCCACTCTAAGTGATTATTACTCAGAATAGACATGCTTTCATTGCTGAGGGATTATTTATAATATTAACCTCCTCCTCCCAACATGTATACTTCCTTCCTGCTGGCTAGAAAACATACTTAGGTTGCTGGGAATTACCAGCAGTGGTTTTAGCCAATCAGGAAAATGGCCAGATGAACTACTTACGTATGACAGCGCTTATTGCACATATTTTCATGCTGCCAGTACATTTAATTACATGGGCATACGAAAAGTCAAAATGATTGAAAGTGGTGACAAAGTCCATACTGTACAGCATTATTTCTTACCATCAGGAATTGCTGCATTCATTTGCATTAGAACTAGCATTCTATGTTTTTAAAACACTTCAATCTTCTTTTGCGTAAACTGAAAAGGCTCAGCTCTTTTAATCTTTCTTCATAATAGCCCTGGAATGAGCCAAGTCTTTTTGTAGCAATGATATGTCCTTTTAGTAGTCTGGAGACCAAAACTGCATACAGTACTCCAGATGAGGACTCACCAGTGCTTTATAAAGCTTGAGCCTTGAGCATAACCTCCTTGGACTTGTACTCTACACATTGTGCTATATAATATAAATATTCTGTTTGAATTCTTAATGGCTTCTGAATTCTGTCTTGAAGTTGATTGTATCGCCTCCCCTATGACTCCTAAATCCTTCTCATAAGGTGTGCTTTCAATTTTTCAAACCTCCCATTGTGTGTTCAAACCTATCATTTTTACTTCATGTACTACTACATTAAATACTTTACGTTTACTGACATTCAGTTTAATCCGCCCAAGCCTGTATGCTGTCCAAGCCCCTCTGTAATGATTTAATGGATTCCAGATTATCTGCCAGTTCACGTTTCTTGGTATCATCTGAAAACTAACCAATGTGTTACTTATGTTCCTATCCAAATTATTTTTATACATATAGTAGTGGCCCTAGCCACTGTGGAACACCACTCTTAACATCAGCAAATTATGACAAGGTTCCTCTCACAGTCAGAGTAATTTGTTATCTTACATCACCTAAATGTAATTATAGCATTGACCTAATGGTTACTAGAAGATGAAACTTCTCAAGCATATTTTTGTACTGAATATCTCGCATCACTCTCAATGTTATAGTATGTTTTTCCTGCAGTCCATGAGAATTGAGTGCATAGAGTAGTCATAAATGAGTAGAGGATTTATCAGAATGGATTTGATATTTTAAACTCTATGAAGAACCTGTGCCATCAAAGGGGCATTTTTTGTGATCTGTGATCTACAGTTCCATCCAAAAATGATGAGCTGAGCGAGTTAATTCTTCAACTATTGTTCCATAGCGTTCGGAAAAATTCTTAATACGCAAGTATTTTACTGGGTGCTCCAGTGAAATGCAATGCATAGAGTATGTGTTCATGCACTATCATAGGTACTGAAGCTAACTACTCTAAAACAAAAAAGCAGAATGATACAGTAGGTTTTATATTTTGTTTTTCCTTTTTACAGCTTATACCAAACATACAGAGCAGGAGTACTATGCCTCCTGCTTAATAACTGTCCACTTAGTCAGCAGTCTAAACGAGATCTAATATTGTAAAAGAAACATACCATTGTTTTTAAGAGGAAAACTCCTTAATACAATAAATAAATATTCAAACTCTCTCAGAATCAACACATTTTTAATTTGTATGTATCCATATCAACTCCATCCCAGATACCTTTGATTAGCTTACGTTTATGAAATGTTGGTAGGATGGGCTGTAGATCTTTTTTTTTTTTTTTTTTTTTAAATAAACCTTTTGCAACCTAATGGGTTCCTATTGCAGTAGACTAAGTCGCAGTGAAACTGTAACCAGGTTGGAAAACCCTAAACGTTGAGGATGAAGTGATGCCACATAGTCTCAGTATGACATTTGCAGGAATTTATACATTGGTAAGAAAGGGCAAGAGGACAGTTGTTGCCACAATCCAAAAATGTTCCTGGAATATTGTTGCTAACACCATATGTTGTGTTTCTAATTTAAACAGAAATCTTGGTGATTGCAAAAATGGATATAGTGAGGGTATTAGAAATAAACTTTAACCATTAGGCTTAAAAGTCAAGACAGAAGTAAAGAATTAGGGGTGATTATTGACTCTGATCTGAATTTTAAAGCACATATTAGTCAGATTATCAGGACAGCATTTTTTCAAATAAGAAATATAGCAAAAGTTCGATTCCTTATAACTTTGCAAGATGCTGAAAAATTAGTTCACGCTTTTGTTTTTAGTCAACTAGATTACTGTAACGCACTCCTCTCAGGACCACCTAAAAAAGACATCAGTTGGTTGCAACTACTGCAGAATGCAGCTGCCAGAATCTTAACTAGGAAAAGAAAATCTGAGTACATCTCTCCAGTATTGATGTCACTACATTGGTTACCCGTGCCATTTAGAATTTATTTTAAAACTAGCAAAATACCTGCACTTCGCAGCGGAGAAGTACTGCCTTAAAATTTTTATTAAGAAGAAAAGTAAACCTTTTTAAACTGAGGGAAAATATACCAATAATGATTTGTTAAGGATCTCTTTGTATACCACGTTATCAGTTCGGCCCTCCAGTTGTAATATGACCAAGCTGTGCGCTGAGCTCACTCTTGAGCATGCAACGTACAGTTGGCCATGTGAAAAGCAATCTTGCCTCAAATCAATGCCAACCTTTTGTAGGGTCTGTCCCTGAGACTTATTAATTGTCATTGCGAAGCAGAGCCTTACTGGAAATTGGAGGTGTTTGAATTGAAATTGGCTTCATCGATAACTTCGCATCCAGCTTTTGAGAGTTTAAACATTCATAAACATCAAAGTGTCCACTACTCAAGTCGTCACCTGTGAATCTAAGATGTTTAAGAGGCATTGGTGGTTGTTCAAAGGTGTAAAATATTTGGCCATTTCGGTACATTTGAAAGCGACAACCGAACAATTCAGTGGCAGCCATCAACTCACATGCAGAACCATAGGTGAAGGGTTTAAGCATTTCACTCTTATAGTGCTCCTGTGTAGTATAATTATCTCCTGTACCGTCATCAGTCCACACCTTGAACCTGTCCCAGTCATTCAATACATAAGACACAATGTTCCTCTGGATATCAAGAGTGAGCCTGATATGGCCGTGCAATATGTAACACAGAGAATGGAAAAGGCAGTCGCCATCTGCGGACATGGAAACCACTCGGTAAGTGACAGTTCTTTGATCGATGGTGATCACCTCGATAGACATGTTAATGGGGGTACGGTTGGAACAATAAAGGAAATGCGTACCTGAACAATGTAAACTAAGTCTAAAATACCTACACAATAACTAAAATCGTAATAAACGAACAATAACACAGCAGAGAAGCTGCGGATTAAATAAAAAGGCTGCAGTTATCAGCAGGGAGACGTGAATACCGTGGCGAAGCAAGGAAGGGAATGAAGAGACCGGAGCGACAGACGGCCTATTAGCGCCCCGCATTTGTGCTTCCTTTTCATCATCCCGGACGAAATAAAGTTGCAAAAATTTGTGTTCCTCAGCCGGCATAGGTAAAAGACTGCCAATCAAGTGATACACTTGTCCCTGGACTTTAAATGAAGGCATAAAATTTCCCTCAACAATTTGGGTAGCACCAAATGACGTCATTTGAAATGCGCTGTTGTACTTTCGACTGTTGTTCAAGAAATGCTCACTTTGAGGATGTTCACCATATAATAGGCCCTCAAGAAGGTCAGGAAGCTTATGTAAAGGAGTGAGAGAGACTTTACCACCGTTACAGCACAAACCAGGAGACTTGCATTTCCACCTATGAGCTTGACAATACTCACAGTCAACATCCATGGATCCAATGTGTACTGTTTTGTTGTTTTCGTATGAGCCGCTTTTCATTATTGGGATTGTACCTAGAAACAGAAGCTCTATTAACTTGTGGATTTGCCTGCGCGTATTTAGTGACAGCGTCTGTATGAACTTATAGATTAGCCTGCGAGTATTTAGCGACAGCGTGTCTATGAACTTGTGAATTTTTATGTGAGTATTTGGCGGCAGCATCACGAAGTTGTTTCTGTCTAGCTGCATCAGAAAATGTATGATGACGTCTGACACTCCTTCTTTTTACTGTTTTCTCACAGCTTCCAAAATAAGTATGTACATCGGTTTCGGTTAGCGCAGGGAAGCCGTCTACCAAATTTCGTGAAGATGGGGCCATAAATATGAAAGTTTAACATGGCGGATGTTGTTGACCGTTATGACCGTTAACTTTTGTAAGTAAGCTGTAAGGAATGAGCCTGCCAAATTTCTACCTACACGGGAAGTTGGAGAATTACTGATGAGTGAGTCAGTGAGGGCTTTGCCTTTTATTAATATAGATACAGCTTATGGTTTACAAAGCCTTAAATAATCTTTCTCCATCCTGTATTTTGGAATGCCTTTCATCTTACACTCCAAATTGTGACCTTAGATCTTCAGATGAGTGTCTTGTCTGCTTATAATTCCAAGAGCTAAACGTAAAAGTAATGGTGAGTCAGCCTTCTGCTGTTATGCACCTAAAATCTGGTATAGTTTACCGATAAAAATTCATCAGGCTGATATGCTGCTAAAACTGCTAAAAACCCATTATTTTAGCATGGCTTTCTCATAGCTTCATTTTAGTGTAAACCTGATATTCTGTATACTGTATGTATTTAATTATCATTTTTATCATGGCTAGGCAATCCGTACTAACCCCTACTTTCTCTGCTGTTTTTACTGGTTTTATGTAGTGGCACTCTTCACCACCACCACCACCTAATCAATGCGCAATGTAGTCCCTACAGTGATGGATTTAATAGATTGAAGGCCAGATATCCACATGACCATTATCTTAATTCTTCCATGTGAAGCCTGAAAACCATGAGGACTGATTTTAGATCATTTATGTTAGGTAGAATGTGCAGTGGAGGCTGGACAGTCTCATGGCCTTGGAACCCCTGCAGATTTTTTTTTCCTCCAGACCTCTGGAGTTTTGTTTGTTTTTTCTGTCCTCCTGGCCATTGAACCTTACTTTATTCTTTGTTACTTATTTGTGTCTAATCTTTTATTTTTATATTTTTACTTTTTTTGTAAACTTTTCTTTCTTCATCTTGTAAAGCACTTTGGCCTACATCATTTGTATGAAAATGTGCTATATAAATAAATGTTGCTGCTGTTGCTGTTCTAAACCAGTTAGCTACATTGGTTTAAGTTCATAGCAAAGAATATCTGTCTTGTTGACATTTCTAAACCAGTAAAATTTGTAGCCAGAAAGATAGCCAGGGGTCAGTTACACACAAAGTTAAAAACAAAAGGAGAAATAATGCGAGCGCAAGAATCCACTAAAGTATTAGACAATTACATGCTGAAGTAAATGTTCATAAATGTTGTTTTAGTCAGATACAAGAAAGGCCATTTTTGTCATGGCAACACAAGACTTTTACATCTAAATCACATCACTTATACAGGTACAACATATGTACCAATACTGCCCTCCTTCCCAACCTGCATTCCAGAATGGATATTGAATTATATTTTTAAATATATTTCTGACCTTCAGGGTAAAACTAATAGTATCCCTACAGCTGAACATTAGTCAGATAGCTGTTCATCTGATAAAACTTGACAACTGGGTAATTTGTCTGATGTTCTGCTTTTCTAAACCAAAGAGGTACTGAAGAAATCAGCCAGTCAGATTTTGAACTTTCAGGTTACATGCAGAGATACTATTCATAACTAAAACTCGGCTTTTGCCATCTTTGTTGGGCACACTTTGGCACCAGTGAGATTCAAAGAAATTGGCTTTGACTGGCCCTAGGAAGTAGGTTGTCTTCTAGGCAAAGGAATACCATTAACACCATTTGTGCTCAGCCTTGTTGCGAGTCTTCACTCCCTTTACCCTAATGTTCTAGCTCTCTTTTCAGTGAGTATGGATAAAAAAGTGAGTGGATTAAAGCATTGCTCCAAACAATGAATAATGGCATCATGCCTGTATAACTTGAAGTATCCACATTCCCTTTGAAGGTACAGTGCATGACACAGACTGTTGCCACACCAGTGCTGTTTCAAAGTGCCATTTACAGTTTGTGTGGCACCTAGACTTCCTCCTTCATTTGTAGAGAAACACAAGTCATGTTCTGTAGACAATTCCAATCTTATTATGTGCTCTTCTTTCGCAGAATATGTGAAAACAGTACAGTTATTTTACAGAGAAAGACATATTGAAATGTAATTAAAATTACTGTACTTTGCAGTTTATATGGTGAATTAATAAACTGTTGCTAGAGTCTGCTTGTTTTTGGTGGGGGAAGGGAGTTTGATGGCTGAGAAAATGACAGTACATTTGTTATGCTGTTTGTGAGCAAGCTTATATTTTATCTTGTAGCTAATATTAGAAGCAAAATACTTTAATTTGACTCTAACCTTGTACATCATTTTCTATACAGGTATTTGTTGAAAGTTCAGATTCTGCAGACTACCATGTCACGTTTACGGATTCCTATTTATGGAAACTCCTTGATCGTCATGGAAACACTATTAGGCTGAATGTTTCATTACCAGAATCATCTCCCATTTCGCAGACATACAGGACTTTTTGCCATAAACTTGGGAGTTCTGGCTTTTTGGAAGATGCCAGTGACCAAGTTAAAGGAGCCCAAAAATCAGTTGAAGCAATTTTAGAAGCAAGCACTGAAAAACTTAAAAGCTTATCACTCCAGCAGCAGCAACAACGTGCTTCTAGTGATCTCAAGACTACAGAAGCCAGTGACTTTGAAAATAATGAGTCTCCATCTCAAGAGGTTGACTCGTGTGCTTCAGTAGACAATAGGGAGCTGGAGAACCGGATACAAACTTTGGACCCCGAAAACAACTTTCAGTCAGAGGAGCGTTCAGACTCTGATATAAACAATGATAGAAGCACTAGTTCAGTGGATAGTGATATTCTTAGCTCCAGTCACAGTAGTGACACCTTGTGCAATGCTGATAATGCCCAAATCCCCTTAGCAAATGGACTGGATTCTCATAGCATCACATGCAGCCGGCGGTCAAAAGCAAGTGAAGGAAGAAAAGAAACGTGGGACACTGCAGAAGAAGATTCAGGAACAGACAGTGAATATGATGAAAAAGGAAAGAGCAAAGGGGAAATGCATTGCATGTACTTCAGAGCAGAGCCGTATGCTTCAGATGAAAATTCAGGAAGTGGACAAAAATGTATGTTGCCATCTTAGTACAGTGGTGTATTTTTAAAGCTTTTTTTTTAGAAGCTATTATCTTAAAATATAATTAATACTGTGCAGTAGTTTAGAGAATTTAGTTTTTAATCGGTGTTCTAAAGTTGATGATGTTTACAGCATATATTCACATTTTTTATTGTGCTGTCAAAAATTAAACATTGTCAGTTATTTTAATTTTGTTTTTGTAGAAGTTCCATACTTTTCTATATTGTTTTTATTGTTTTATTGCAGATATACATTTTTCATGCTCTTGCTTTCACCGAGCTATCCATAACACAGAGAAACCGTATTAGGTATTTTTTTGAGGGCATGAATTGGAAGTGTAAAACTGAAGACTCTATATCCCATTGACAATGTGACATTCTGATACACCATATACGTTTATATATATATATATATATATATATATATATAATATATATATATATATATATATACACACACACATATACAGTACTGTGCAAAAGTTTTAGGCAGGTGTGAAAAAATGCTGTAAACAAAGAATGCTTTCAAAAATGGAAGTGTTAATCATTTATTTTCATCAATCAACAAAATGCAGTGAATGAACAAAAGAGAAATCTAAATCAAATCAATATTTGGTGTGACCACCCTTTGCCTTCAAAACAGCATCAATTCTTCTAGGTACACTTGCACACAGTTTTTGAAGGAACTTGGCTGGTAGGTTGTTCCAGACATCTTGGAGAACTTACCACAGATCTTCTGTGGATGTAGGCTTCCTCAGATCCTTCTGTCTCCATGTACACCCAGACACACTCGATGATGTTGAGATTAGGGCTCTGTGGGGGCCATACCATCACTTCCAGGACTACTACTACTTCTTTACGCTGAAGATAGTTCTTAATGACTTTGGCTATATGTTTGGGGTCGTTATCTGCTGCAGAATAAATTTGGGGCCAATCATACACCTCCCTGATTGTACTGCATGATGGATAAGAATCTGCCTGCATTTCTCAGCATTGAGAACACCATTAATCCTGACCAAATCTCCAACTCCATTTGCAGAAATGCAGCCCCAAACGCTCAAGGAACCTCCACCATGCTTCACTGTTGCCTGCAGACACTCATTATTGTACCGCTCTCCAGAACCTTTGACGCACAAACTGCCTTCTGCTACAGCCAAATATTTCAAATTTTGACTCATCAGTCCAGAGCACCTGCTGCCATTTTTCTGCACCCCAGTTCCTATTGTTTCGTGCATACTTAAGTCGCTTGGCCTTGTTTCCACGTCAGAGGTATGGCTTTTTGGCTGCAACTCTTCCATGAAGACCACTTCTGGCCAGACTTCTCCAGGCAGTAGATGGGTGTACCTGGGTCCCACTGGTTTCTGCCAGTTCTGAGCTGATGGCACTGCTGGACATCTTCCGATTTCGAAGGGTAGTAAGCTTGATGGGTCTTTCATCTGCTGCACTAAGTTTCCTTGGCCAACCACTGCGTCTACGATCCTCAACGTTGCCCGTTTCTTTGTGCCTTTTCAAAAGAGCTTGAACAGCACATCTTGAAACCCCAGTCTGCTTTGAAATCTTTGTCTGGGAGAGACCTTGCTGATGCAGTATAACTGCCTTGTGTCTTGTTGCTGTGCTCAATCTTGCCATGACATGAAACTGTCTTCCACAACCTCACCTTGGTAGCAGAGTTTGGCTGTTCCTCACCCAGTTTTAAGCCTCCTACACAGCTGTTTCTGTTTCAGTTAATGACTGTGTTTCAACCTACGTGTGACATTGATGATCATTAGCACCTGTTTGGTATAATTGGTTGATCATACACCTGACTATAATCCTACAAAATCCCTGACTTTGTGCAAGTGTACCTATAAGAATTGATGCTGGTTTGAAGGCAAAAGGTAGTAACTCCAAATATTGATTTGATTTAGATTTTTCTTTTGTTCACTCACTTTGCATTTTGTAAATTGATAACAATAAACAATCATTATTTATATTTCTGAAAGCATTCTTTGTTTACAGCATTTTTTCACACCTGCCTAAAACTTTTGCACAGTACTGTATATAATATATACTGTATATATAATATATATGAGCACTCATTTTTTCCTGGACTTTAAAGATTTAAGTAACAAAACAGAGAGGTCTTAAAAATTATATTTAAATGAAAACTGACATCATACTATGTGATAGCCAACATATGGTATTAGATAGCAATACTATATACAGTGGTGTACAGTAATGTGTACTATTTACTAAGAAATGTATGATACCTGACAGCTGGGGCATTGCTGACTTGTTGCCAGAGCGGTCCAACTGTTCTCAAATCATATCACTTTAAGCTAAAAAATCTTGTAATGAATTTGAATGAAATTGAGATATTTTAGTGGACTCTTGATAAAGGTTTTGTACATGACATGGTGAGTACAGTTACACTGTTTTGACAAATCCTTATCAGTGTGTGTATGTTACGAGTCTTAGAAAGATGATGCACAAGGAAAAAGGAAGCTGGTCTACTGAGAACATGTGATAGCTATGTACAGATCAAGAAGTACACCTCATATCCAGTGCAGAATTTTAAGGCAATAAAGAATGTATTTAAACAACAGTGACAGGCAAATTACATGCTATATAAATTTCATGTAGTATGTTAGGCTATATAGTAAATATTAATTTCTCTTATTAAACAGTATGAAGGTTTTGTTATATCAGTGTAGGTGCTCCAAATCATGAGGCAATTGCTTTGCTGTCTTTGGTATGAGCTGATATGAAAGATATTTCATTTTTACATTGCTTCATTTTATTGTGAAATTTATGATCCAATAAAAAATAAGCTGTAAACCTACAGCATGTGTTACTGCCATCTTGTGGTAAGGCTGCTGCTATTCAAGTCAAGGACAACTTAAGAAAACTGCTGTGATAGTTCAGAAAATAGGACTCTATGCTCAGTCTTAAAATGTTTAATTCCACTAAACAACTTCAAATCATTTGTTAATTTGTTCAGTGTTAGATCCTAAAGTAGTGCTTTTGATGCCAAAGTGTGTGTGACTAGATGAAACAGTTATTTAGAGACATAAGGGAAGTGAGACATAGCCAAAGTTTGTAAGTAAAAGTCGAGCTTTCAGTCATTAACAAATATTTTAATCAGTATAAAGCTTAATATCAAAGTTTTTCTTTAAAATCTTTATTATTCAGACAGATCTCTCTTTTGTGACATTGTCATGGTATATTTGGGTCACATAGAAACCATAAAGCATCACAGTGTTCAGGTACACAGAAAGACATTGTGCAAAAAATGCCTACAAAATGCTAAAATAACATTTTTAAAAAAAATCAATTGCTTGATCTTAATATTTATAATTTTTTTATATTCTTGCAGATTTAACTGTCCACGTTGATAAGCGAATAACACTGGCTGCCTTCAAGCAGAATTTGGAGCCCTATGTGGGAGTTCCATCATCCCAGTTTAAGGTCTTCCGTGTCTACGCAAACAATCAAGAGTTTGAAAGCGTTCGACTAAATGAAACTCTTTCTTCATTCGCAGATGATAATAAGGTTTGTTGGCCTTTATTGTATTCAACAGCAAAACCTATTTTAAAGTGTATTTTTTTGTCATTGGAAAAAGGTAATCTTCATGTGTTGGAACATTCAAAGGAAAAGAGATACTTGTAAATGTATTTTGCTTGTTATGCCTAATATGTGATGGGAAAAGTCTGCCATTTTGGTCCTCTGTTGATGCTAAACAGAAAGCAAGGCAGTTAATTCATTGATGACGCTAAGTATAGGGTCACATTTGTAATCTTTTGTTTTCTTTTTAAATCATAGATAACTATTAGATTAGGAAGAGCACTGAAAAAGGGCGAATACAGAGTCAAAGTTTACCAGCTACTAGTCAATAATCCTGAGGTAAGAGTATTTCACTTTTGGACAGAGTATTCACTCAAAGATGTCTTTCTAAGTGGGTACTTTTATAATTTTTTTAATTAGTACTATCTGTGACAAATACAAATGTGATTGTATTTTAGAGGAAGAAAGTTTAGCTTTTTGCACTGTTTTGGAGAAATAGTGAGGGTATTTCTAATATGAAAATGTTTTTGTTTCCGAAAGCCTTGCAAGTTCCTGTTGGATGCAGTGTTTGCTAAGGGGATGACAGTCAGGCAGTCCAAGGAAGAGTTATTACCCCATCTTCGGGAGCAATGCAGACTTGACCTCACCATTGATAGGCATGTATCTAAAAACTATATTTTATAGAGTGATGGGGCTATTTAAAAGTAATGAAGAGTTTAATCATTTCAAATCCTCATGGTGCTCTGCAGTCTTCTCTTTAGAATTTGTATTATTTATTTAGCTATAAATATTTAATTGATTTTATGTAAATCTTGTTAAAACAATCATGAGTAGGCTTTATTTTGCTCAGAGCCATCCATAGTGCTGCCTAGTTTACAGTAAGCACCCCTCACAGTTGGGGGCAGTGGTTTAATTCTATATAATATACATAATGTACATGCTATAATAAATATGAAAGACGTTGGAAAAAGTACCTAGAAAACGAAGCTCAAAATATAAAACTATAGTTCAGAAAATGTAAATGTTTAATTTTGATAGCTATTATTAAGAAAAAAATATTTCAGAGAACATATACTAGATTCTGCCTTGCAATTTGTTTAGGAGTTTGTAACAACCTCCATTTCTAAATTTTTTTTTTTTTTTTTATCTCTCCACATAAATGATTCGACATTTAAGCCACCAATGGTGGAGATATTGGGAGCAGCAGTTAAGGCTTATGACCAATAGTTGTGGCCTTCATTTACTAAACTTTCAGAACAAAATAGAATTTTTAGATTTGTCTAAATAAAAACCTAAATATGTTGAGACAGGAAAAAATAAAAAGTTACATCTGGATGCAATGTCTTCACCTTGCGCACTGTAAAATCTAAGCTGTACCACCAACGTCTTGTATCAAAGGATCTCCCATGCTTTCCTTGTTATTGGCCAAATATCTAAATGCAACACCTAAAATTTAAATGTAAAAGTTAAATATCACAGACATTGTTTTGGATAAAAAATACTCATTCAGCTTATCATATACCAAAAAATAAATGTTAGGCACATTTTGCTGAGCAGCACTTATCAGGGTTAGGAGGGTAGTAACGTAAGGTATTATTAATGCCTTTAAAGCCATCTCTTAGAGTGAAAATATGCTTGGTAGAAAATTGCATGATTCTTCATTGTTGGTGTACATTTGCTCCTTATGAAGTCTCGGAGATTAGTTAATGAAATTGATATGTATGGTGTTCGGGCACTGTCATCATAATTGATTTTTAACAGTAGTCTGTACTTGAACATGTTCATTCCTTAAATGGTTGTTGTGATTGTGTGTGATATATATAGGAGGAGCATAAGCCCTTTCTGTCATACACATTAGGCCAAGTCTTCTCTTTGACCAGGGTAATTAATGGGTTAATTAATTTGTTTAAATGTTCACAGTTTGTTTTTTTTACTTACAGGTTTAGACTGAGGAAAAAAACATGGAAAAATCCTGGAACTATATTTTTGGACTATCATGTATATGAAGAAGATATTAACATTTCTAGCAACTGGGAGGTCTTCTTGGAAGTGCTTGATGGTAAGCATTTACAAAAAAAGATGATCATTATAAAATTATCCATTGCTGGAAATACTGCTGTTAGGGATTAAAAAGTTAACATGAAAAGTGTTCTGTTGGCTTTTGCCTTAACTTTGATATGTTTTGACTTGATTTTGAGGAATATAAAGTTGCCATGAGAAATAATTGTACTTATTGAAGATTGTTTGCTGAAGAGGTTCATACCTGATAAGATTTCTAATTACACACAACAGAAAAAAAAATCAGATCTCAGTTTTTGCTTTTGTGTCAGATATTCTGCTGAAAGATAGAATCAAAATTTGACAGACAGATCAAGTAGGCATTTCCATATAATTCCCATAGGATCATGGATTGTCCATGATTACTAAACATCTAAACTTACTTGCAGATGTTTTTACGTTTGTTTATTCCTCTGTAATTCATTTTTGTATGTTTTTCTTATTACAGATACAGAGAAAATGAAATCTATGTCACAACTGGCAGTGCTAACCAGGAGATGGCGTCCAGAACAAATGAAACTAGAATCCTTCCAGGAGGTTGTTTTAGAAAGCAATAGTGTTGATGAACTTAAGGAGAAAGTGAGTTCTTTAAGTGATAGTCTTTAATATCATAATATTGTGTGTTCCTTAGTCTATTAAAAATGTATGGACACAAATTATAAATGCCACTTTAGACCAGAGTTTCACTTTTTTACAGTGTGGAATCATAGATTCAGTGTAACACTTTCAAAATGATAATGAGATGAAATATATATAGAGAAATTAGTTTCACAGTTTTAACTAGTCCTATATGGCTTAATTTGCTCATTTATTTATTTATTTATTTATTTTTTAACTAATGTCTCCTTTTCAGCAGTCCTGTTTTTATCTTATAAGTTTTGTATTCTTCATAATTTTCTATTCCAAGTGCTTTTTTATTTATGTAATATATTCATTCGTTTCAGCATCTTACAAAAATATCCAGATCCTATTAAAGGAATTAAAAATATAATTAATTCCAAATGAAAAAGATTGGAACCAAATTTTAATTTTAATTCAAATTCCTGGAAAAAGAAATGAAAAGACAAAATGAATTACTTCTTCGCAAACATCTCAGAGTCAAAAACAGAAATATTCATCTTAGAAAACTTTTCAGACCTTTTTTCTTTGGTAGCCTGGAGTTTTAACATGTGAAAGGAATTTCCTTAATGAGGCTTTTAACTTCCTTACTACTGGTCTCTCCCTGCAAACCTCTAAAGGCACTGTCATGTTTTCTGAAGTTAAGCTCCAGCCTGTTCAGGAATCATTGGCCACATAGTGAATTTGAATAAAAGTTAGGGAAAGGAAGACTTGAGGAAAGAAAGTGAAACAACATCATATGATAGGGAAAGGTTACAAAATTATATGAAAGTGTTTGGATCTCCCCTGAGCAATGTTAGTTTGCTAATCAAGAAATGTTCTACCAGACAAGGACATGTTTTAGATCTCGAGATCCAAAGAAGGTAAACTGGGCGGCAACAATCTCCTTGTAAAACCTACAGAGCTCAGTGTCTGAGAGCTGAAATAAGGTGCCTAGGTCAGCTACAGTATAAGAAAATCTGGATGAGATTCTACTCTGAAATCATCTTAAAGCCCACCTGGAAATTGGCAGAAAGCTTAAGAGTGAGCCAGTTTAATTTTGGCAAAAAGCTTTTTTGGTCATAACCAAGATTCAAAGCACTATGAGGTGGCTAAAGATTAAACAAAAATTAGTATCCTCAAGTGACCTAATCAGTGCCCTGACATCAGTCAGATTAGAAGCTGTGGTATAGTTTCAAAGAGCTGTCTGCTGAAATAAATGGACAAAAGCTGGACACTTACTCAAATGACTTGATGCTAAAATTGTACCAAAAGGTGGTTCAGCCAAATATTGATGCGTTGGGTGTGAATTCTTGTATTTCAGTGTTTTACTTTTAAGACCTCTGCTAATTCAGCTCATTTTTTTTCTCTCAAGCATGCGAGTTTGCAATAAAAACTATAGAGTGGAAGAAGCTCTTCAAGTTTTATTTGCCTTTACATTTAAAGGCACAGAATAGTTTTACAAGGCACAGTAGTTTTGTTATTTGTATATTATATCTTGTTAGGTATAAACATGTCCTTTCCTTTGATTACTTTTTCATTATATACTGTATGGTGTAGCAATGTTTGCCATGCCAGGTAACTGTGTTTAAATGCACATGAGTGCATTTTACTTTCTACTCATTTTTATTAAGAGAATAATAATGGTGGTCTTCTTTCAGCTTTCAGAAATAAGTGAAATTCCCTGTGAAAATATTGAATTTGCCAAGGTAAGAACAAAACATCATTTTTTGTTTAGAAATTGCACAATGCAGTAATGAAAATAAAAGAAATACAAGACAATTTTTCCTATTTAGCTATGGTTCTCACATTGTGTTCAAACTTCTCAAGATGCTAATGTGACCCTTTATGATTTTTTCATATATTTATAATTGTCCTTCTGAACAAATACAGTTGTGCTTGAAAGTTTGTGAACCCTTTAGAATTTTCTATATTTCTGCATAAACATGATCTAAAACATCATCAGATTTTCACTCAAATCCTAAAAGTAGATAAAGAGAAACCAGTTAAACAAGTGAGACAAAAATATTATACTTGGTCATTTATTTATTAAGGAAAATGATCGAATATTACATATTTGTGAGTGGCAAAAGTAAGTGAACCTTTGCTATCAGCATCTGGTGTGACCCCCATTTGCAGAAATGACTGCAGCGAAACGTTTCCGGTAACTGTTGATCAGTCCTGCACACCCGCTTGGATGAATTTTAGCCCATTCCTCCGTACAAAACAGCTTCAACTCTGGGATGTTGGTGGGTTTCCTCACCATTAACTGCTCACTTCAGGTCCTTCCACAACATTTCGATTGGATTCAGGTCAGGACTTTGACTTGGCCATTCCAAAACATTAACTTTATTCTTCTTTAACCGTTCTTTGGTAGAACGACTTGTGTGCTTAGGGTCATTGTCTTGCTGTATGACCCACCTTCTCTTGAGATTCAGTTCATGGACAGATGTCCTGACATTTTCCTTTAGAATTCTCTGATATAATTCAGAATTCATTGTTCCATCAATGAAGGCAAGCCGTCCTGGCCCAGACGCAGCAAAATAGGCCCAAACTATGATACTACCACCACCATGTTTCACAGATGGGATAAGGTTCTTATGCTGGAATGCAGTGTTTTCCTTTCTCCAAACATAACACTTTTCATTTAAACCAAAAAGTTCTATTTAGGTCTCATCCATCCACAAAACATTCTTCCAATAGTCTTCTGGTTTGTCCATATGATCTTTAGCAAACTGCAGACGAGCAGCAATTTTTTTTTTGGAGAGCAGTGGCTTTCTCCTTGCAACCCTGCCATGCACACCATTGTTGTTCAGTATTCTTCTGATGGTGGACTCATGAACATGAACATTAGCCAATGTGAGAGAGGCCTTCAGTTGCTTAGAAGTTACGCTGGGGTTCTTTGTGACCTTGCCGACTATTACATGCCTTGCTCTTGGAGTGATCTTTGTTGGTCGACCACTCCTGGGGAGGGTAACAATGGTCTTGAATTTCCTCCATTTGTACACAATCTATCTGACTGTGGATTGGTGGAGTCCAAACTCTTTAGAGATGGTTTTGTAACCTTTTCCAGCCTGATGAGCATCAACAATTCTTTTTCTGAGGTCCTCAGAAATCTCCTTTGTTTGTGCCATGATACACTTCCACAAACATGTGTTGTGAAGAGTAGACTTTGATAGATCCCTGTTCTTTAAATAACACAGGGTGCCCACTCACACCTGATTATTATCCCATTGATTGAAAACACCTGACTCTAATTTCACCTTCAAACTAACTGCTAATCCTAGAGGTTCACATACTTTTGCCACGCTCAAATATGTGATATTCAATCATTTTCCTCAATAAATAAATGACCAAGTATAATATTTTTGTCTCATTTGTTTAACTGTTTTTTCTTTGTCTACTTTTAGGGCTTGAGTGAAAATCTGATGATGTTTTAGGTCATATTTATGCAGAAATATAGAAAATTCTAAAGGGTTCACAACTTTCAAGCACAACTGTAGTTTCAGACATTTATAATCAGGTAAAAATCCCATCTTATACCGGTTTTCAAGTTCAGTCCTGGAGGCCACTGTGGCTGCAGTTTTTTGACTGAATTTCATGTCCAAATTGTCATTGGATCACTACCTTAAGTAAAGTAATTTTTGTGTTGTGATACCAATTCAGAAATTTCAGAGCTTTTATTGGAACGTAGCAAACATTTGTTTATGTTACATATGAATATTTTTTTTTCATTATTTATTCCACTTTTCCAAGTGTTTTGGTTATTGGAACCAGTTATTGAGCATGCTAGTGAGTATGACACTGAAATAGCTGCACAGCATTGTGGGTCCTTTGCCTTCAGTGTGTACTGTGCTTGTTGTCATTAGGATACAATTTACTGAAGAAACTCCACAACAAAATGACAAAAGAGTTGAATACTTAGAGCTACAACAAAAATACAAATATTTCTAAATGTCATACTGTTCTTTTCTGCACACAGAATAAGGTAAAAAGACCAGCGAATTAAACAGTAGAATGAATCAACAGTGAAATGGCTCATGGCTGGTATAACTGGATGGAACATAAACCTGCAGTGGCAGCGGGCCCTAGGACTGAACTCGATGATCTCATCATGAAATTATTTGGAATGTTGATTTACAGATTTTGCCATTTACAGGGTTTCACCAAAGTAATTATGAGAATTCAATCCACCAACTTAATTTTGTGAAGCCTTTTTTTTTTTTGATATGGATGTAGTAAATAATCAGCAATAACTCATTTGGAAGTTATTGCTGACTAAAAAAATGTAATAAGTTAAAAGAAAATTAACACTTGCTATATTGTTTTTAATGCAGGGTAGAGGGACATTTCCATGTGAAATTTCTGTATTGGAAATTCATCAGGATTTGGACTGGAATCCCAAGGTGTCAACACTCAATGTCTGGCCACTTTATATTTGTGATGATGGAGCCGTTGTCTTTTACAGGTAAAAATGTAGCATTTGAGGAAATTATGGGAATTTGACTTACCTGTACTGTCTACTATGTATTAAATTGATTCTTAGTAGAAGTAATATTACTGCATATTATTCTTTGTCTATTCTATGTGAAGAAATAATCACTTTGATATGAAATAAATCCTCTGAAAAGTTAAGAAACTGCACTACACTGCGAGACCTGCCTGCTGTAGAAATTCAAGACTCCCCCCCCCCCCCCCCCAACCTGTTTTTAATTTGAGTGAATGCAGATGGTTAAAATGTTTTGCTCTGTTGAAGTTTTTCATTAATTGATTTACAATATATTACTACTTTATTTTTTTAGGAAATTAAGAAACACTAAAAAGTATTGGCTTTTTTAATATTACTGATTATAACTGTATATAATGATAAATATGATTTTTCTGTGTTAACATCTGTGTTACTGTAAACATTCTTTATTTGAAAACAACATGCTTCCAAGTGTTTGCTTATTTTATACACTTACATTTTTTCTCTTAAAAAAGGGACAAGACTGAGGAGCTAATGGACCTCTCAGATGAAGAAAGAAATGAACTTATGAAAAAAGAAAGTAGCCGACTTCTAAAAACGGGACACAGAGTAAATTATTCACCTCGAAAGGAAAAGGCTTTGAAGATCTATTTGGATGGAGCACCAAATAAAGACTGTGGCCAGGACTGAAGTAAAATGCTCTGCCTTTAAATGGTGGAGTTTTCCTTCAAAGCTGGCACACTACTGCTATGCAGCACCAACATGGCAGGCAGGAATCTACTTTGGAGTAGATCAGTATCACCAGCGCTGACAGTCGGAGCCCAACAGGGACTCTAATTCAGAATAATGTTGTGCACTATAGATTATTGTACTGTAATGTTATGTTAAAGGGAAGTGCAAAAGGTATAAGAAATTGCAAACAAGAAAAAGTTACTCTGCCGAAAGTTCCTAGACAAGTCTGCCTACTTGTTAGAACTGGCAGTTCATAGCTGAATGAACGCTATGCACAAGCCTATAAAACGTCATTTTTCCACTTATGTGCACATTACCTCATTCAACTATCAAAACCAACTTGTATCAAAACGGGCCAGCCTTGGCCTCAACAAAGGGTAAAATCACTGCTGCCATCTTCCATAGCTTTCAGCATTATAATTTTGCCATACTGTTCACTGTTTTTTTTTTTTATTTTATTTTATTAAAGTCTCTGAAGTATTTGTGTTTTCATTAGAAAAACATGATTTACATTTTTCAGCCAGGGAGTTTTTAACTTCAGTGCTTTCAGTGATTAAAAACCCAATGTTGTCTCTGGGAATACATGTAAATAAAATTCTTCTCCTTGTTGCAGAGTTCTTGACTTGGATCAGTAAAGTCCACTGTACATTTTTAAGGATTTCTGATTGTTGGAAATATCTCACTTTTAATTGCTTAGTACAGGTACACAGTTTAATATATTACCCATGAATAATGAAATGTGATCAGCATCTAAAGCTGCTAAGCTTTCTGTAAATTATCTCTTGTCAGAGTCAATGTTTTTGGGTCACATAACTGTGACATGTTGCTGGTTTTAATTTTGTCATTTCTGTAGATACATTTCTTTCTCAGCAGAGATTTAACACATGTAAAAACCCAATAGTTCATTTGTTGAAGTGTGAAAACAAAAACAGTCTTAGAGGTATGTCTTGCATCAAAAGAGTTCAGAGATGGAAGGGTTGGCTTTGTAGCACAAATTTTATGGTGATGGAGCTCTTCTCATATAGGCTTTGAAAGCACTGCCTAATTTATTCAACTCAACAAATATAAAATGGTTTTGGAAACTGTTTCATGTCATAAGCTGTTTACAGTAGACATGCCAATAAAAACACAAAAAAACCTTAACTGTTTTAATGTTAGTTTGATTTTTTTTTTAATGGATAAATGATTTTTGTTTAAATGGCAAAGTATTTGTATAGATGTAACAAAAATGCAGCATTTTCAAAGGCACAGGTTCTGAGAGATTTAAAAGGAGGTCAAATAAACAAAGTTGGTCAATGCCTTTGGAAGGGGTAACATCCTCCTAGGACCTTCTTACTGCCAGTTTCCTATAAGCTGATCTGTGCTGCTGTCTTCTTTCTTTGCTTTAATTCAGCAGGTTCCTAGTATGTGAGGGAAGAGCATCAGATCAACAAAGGGAAACCAACATTTGCTCAGTTCAGGGCAGAGGAGCTGTTGTTCCAGCACAGCAAATGGATCTGCGGTGAGTGCTGCAATTAGCCATCTAGATTAGTGCTTCTTAAACTACAGTATGGGTCACATGATACTTGAATTTGGGTTGCACGGAGTTATGAATCACAATAGTACAGGATGGGAGGGGATCGTAAATGGTGTGTGGCGTGCCTTTTAATGGGTCACTGTGGGGGAAGGGAAACCCCAACTGCCTCCACAAATGGACTATCAGAAGTGGTTCTCCAAGGAAGGAAAGGGACAATGATCGGTGGGGTTTCTCCAAGTGGGATAGATCCCCTAGAAGACGCAAAAAGTTTTAGAGCCACTGATCTAGAGTAGTCTTCTATGTGACAGTACATTAGCTGCTTTAAGTATTCATTATGTGATTCCCACCTGAACACAGCCAAAAATTATGCAACAGCTGTTTGCATCGTTTCTGATTTAGCTAGCTCATCCAATAATGACATGACATTGTGTGTTTTGACTTGTCATGAAATCTATTAAGATACAAAGCTAAAAGTAAATGTTGAGATTTTCCCTAATTGGTTGAACTGTTGGCCTGTGTGACAGATTGTTCAAAAATACCAAGGTTAAGGTACAGATCAAGTCTGATTTTAATAAACATAAGAAATGGAAACTTGACATGAATCCAGTTTTGGCTTCATTATTTAGCCTTTAAAGTGAACTACACGAACAACATTTGAAATTCTCAAAAGAATGAACAGCTAATTTTGTCATGATAACCACAGTAGAAATAGAGAACACCTTGTGGTGACTACATCAAGTGTGGAGTGTGATGGTAAGGGTCGGCACCATCCTACTAGTTGCATCCTGGGAGCCTCTTGAATCCGTTACCGCCGATAACGTACCTGAGAGTTGAGCCAGCAAATGAGGGCAGTCACTCAAATTCAGGGGTGGGTACAAAAGGGAACATGGTGCTTTTATTAAAACCATTAAAAACCTGTCCAAAAAGTGCAGTGCTGTCTTCAATAATCAATCCTTAAAAACTGGTGACAATCCATGAGATTAAAAATCAAAATTAAAAACAGTAGTAAACCAACAGTCATCGGGTTCTTCATTCTCTGTCAGACGAGCCCAGTGCAGCACCCTCTTCGTTTCCCCCGGTCACCCATTGCTTATTCAGCTGATGGAGACACTAGCTAGCACCTGTGGTCCTCACCATTTGAACCCCGTTTTAGCTGCCTCAAGCAGCGTTGGCAGGACCTTATGGGCTCGGTTGTCCTCCTGTCTTCCTTCTTGCACCCCTGGCATACCTTGGATACCTGAGGTAGACTACCTGTCGCACACCCACTGCTCACCAGTATTCATTAGGGATGATGTGCCACTAGATCGCCAATCCTTTGCAGGACTCGTGCCCGCACTACCCTTCACCATACTCGTTGGCTGGCTCATCCTGCCCTCTGTAGGAGCAGTGCCACAATCGCAAACCACAGAAAGCCGTTGAGACAGACCACAACCCGCACGTGCTCGCACATCCACAGAGAACAAGCCGACCAGTTAAGTATTTATTTATTTAGAAACGGGCTGCTAAAATGTTAAGCTGTGGACCCACTATTGCACATGGAGGTTTTGTAGGGTAGCCTGGTGCTTTGCATTTAAATGTTCATAAAAATGTGCACAATATTTGACTTTCAAGATAATTCAAGTACACACCAACTTTTTAAAGCCTGTTTTTATTTTTCACATCAACTTAAGATTCTGTATTTCATTTCAGAAGGAAAACCACAAGAGCCCACAATATTCGGTTGATTTTGAGCACAATGACGTTTTGGTCAAGTGTCCCCAAGTCTTTATAAGAGGGCTGACTACTGTAAAGCACTTGGCAGAGAAGGTGAATTTCACTCAAAAATCATTAAACATTTATTAGCACAAATGTCAAAAACATTTCATGATTTTTTATAACAGAAATAAATCAATAATCCACCACATAGTACACCATAAAGTAAAAATCCCAATTTCCAGAAAAGGTCATGGAAAGTTATGCTGTATTGCACATGTCCATTATATAGAAATTCCTAACAAGAGAACCTGCACAGATTGTCTTCAGATTATCTTGCATCACCCAAAATGGAAATGACCGCTTAGAGCCCACAACAATAATTTAACCCATTTAGACATTTATGATGGACACTTTATTGCAGAACAGAGGAAATCTGACAGTCTGAGCACTAAAAACTATTTAATTAAGCACAGTCAGCACACAGCAGAATTGCTTCATCTGGCGCAGATGACCAGAGGGGATTGTATGCTTCAGGTTTTTTACCACACGGGCAGTCCATTTTCAATTATTTTTTGTAAGTGAAATCTTTTGGAAGTCCAATCTAAAGCTGTGTCAGCTTCCTGTTGTGACGAATCTTTCCTTTCACAAACTGGACCATGCCTACAATGAAGGGGGGAAAAACAAATTAATTCATGTTGAAGTGAAACGGGGAGCAGACTGATGCGTTAAACATTGTAGAGCAAGAAGTTCACATGTTTTAAGGCTGGAACAAAACAGTAGGGGGCAGCACATTGGTTAGAAACATCACCTCACAGCAATAGAGTTGGACTCATAGACCAGCTAGGTTATTGTTGGTGTGAGGTTTGTATGCCAAATATTAAATTGACATGGCACGGGAGAGTGTGTTGGCATTGTGATTGATGCTCCTAGGATAAGAAAATGGGTGAATAGACATAAATTGGTTACTTTTATAAAGTGCTAGAACTTTTCTTTTAAAGATTTCTGGTGGGGGCCAGGTTTGGAAACCTTACTTGCAGTCATCTACAGTCAGGTCTAGAGAGAGGATGCATCTGCTTATCTCAGTACATGCTGAAAATGCCATTTGACTATTCTGCTGCAGATACTTACTTTGTATGTAAAGCTGTCGTGTTTGGCCAGATACCAGAGATGCTGTTTCTCCTGGTGCTTCTGCCACTTACTTTGCCATTGGTACACAGACACCAACACAAGGAAGGAGCCACCATCAGTTAGAACCGCCAGTCTAACACCAAGGCCATGTACACCCAGGCTTGCTTGTTATGGTCATATTCAAAGTAGCCATTACAACAGAACAACAATGTGCCATAATGGTGACCCATCATGCCATGCACAGATTCTACCTGTGAAAATAGTGCAAGAAACTGGAGCTACCAATAAAAAGCTCTTTCTACCCTAACCACATGTAGGCTCCATTTCTTCTCCTTTAGCTTGGAGGAAGCACATTTGAAAGGGTGAAATAAAACTGGCAGAGCTGGGGTTTGTGCTCACCACAGAAGGGCTGCATATTTTAAAAGGACATTTGTGACAAGTAAGTGCTGCAGTTTCTGTGTGGATGCAATAATCAATATATTATCAATGATTCTGCTTGTTAATCTTTATTCATATTTAGAGTACAGCCATGTTTTACATGTTAAATGTTGCCAATTGCGTGCACAAGTAATGTAATTTTACTCATTTTGTTGGGAGAGGAAAGCCAAAGCACAAAAACTTAAGTGTATAAAATGCAGAGCAACACCTCTGCCATAATTTTGAATCACTACATTGAGTGCATTTATGCCAATATTCTTACTTAACCTGTTGTTTTCTTTTCTAACTTAGCCCATATTTGAGTGGCAGGGAATTTAGTTTTCTTTTTACTTTTTTTTTCTTTTCAGACAAAAGAATGTGAAGCTGTTTATACTGAAAGTCAGAAACAAACCATAGAAACTTGCAGGAAAATTTGAAAAGAGCCCAGGAGACATGTGAGGCTAAAAACATGTAATTAAATGTAATCTGGAAAAATTAGCAGCACGATTTTTTGACCATATTTTTCTGTTGTACTCACCCAAGTAAGATAATATTTCTAAAAACCCAACTATGTCTTGTGTCATTGTAATAACATGACATTCCCTAACCCAACTAAATAAGGGGTTTTGGAGGCTGTGCGTATCCAGGCTGCTTAACTGGCGGTCTATTGAGGAATATCATCTTTGTAGCAATCAGCAAAATGCATTGATGTTTGTTTTTTTTTTCCATCTGAAACCTGCCAGATTTCCAGCTGACACCAAATCAAATGAAAACTGTACAGATTTATGTTAAACACTATTAAAAAGTGTTTTTAACGAAATAGCCCATAATACAGTCATATGAAAAATTATTTGGATTTTTGTTTATCATTGGCTGAGCTTTCAAAGTAGCAACTTCCTTTTAATATATGACATGCCTTATGGAAACAGTAGTATATCAGCAGCGACATTAAGTTTATTGGATTAGGGGATTCTTCAATACAAAATCTTTCCAGTTCAGTTAAATTTAATGGCTGCCAAGCATGGACAGCCTGCTTCAAATCATCCCATAGATGTTCGATGACATTCAAGTCAGGGGACTGTAATGGCCATTCCAGAACATTGTACTTCTCATTGTACTGTTTTGGGTCATTGTCTTGTTGGAATATCCAACACCTGCGTAACTTCAACTTTGTGACTGATGCTTGAACATTATCCTGAAGAATTTTTTGATATTGAGTACTAGGGTGTTGTACCATGTTAGCCTTTATGAATGTAGAGAAAGCCAATAAAAGGTGTTATTTTGCTTGGCTTAACTAAAAAGATTACAATATGCAAGCTTTCAAGGCAACTCAGGCCCCTTCTTCATGTTGCCTGAAGAAGGGGCCTGAATTGCCTCGAAAGCTTGCATATTGTAATCTTTTTAGTTAGCCAATAACAGGTGTCATTTTGCTTGGCTTTTCTCTTGATATTGGGTTAAATTCATCCGACCCTCAACTTTAACAAGGGCCCCAGTCCCTGAATTAGCCACACAGCCCCACAGCATGATGGAACCTCTACCAAATTTGACAGTAGGTAGCAGGTGTTTTTCTTGGAATGCTGTGTTCTTCTTCTGCCATGCAAAGTGCTTTTTGTTATGACCAAATAACTCAATTTTTTTCTCATCAGTCCAAAGCACTTTGTTCCAAAATGAATCTGGCTTGTCTAAATGAGTATTTGCATACAACAAGCGACTCTGTTTGTGGCATGAGTACAGAAAGGGCTTCTTTCTCATCACCCTGCCATACAGATGTCCATCCATCCATTTTCCAACACGCTGAATCCAAACACAGGGTCACGGGGGTCTGCTGGAACCAATCCCAGCCAGCACAAGGCAGGAACCAGCAGGACACACGCACTAGGGCCAATTTAGGATTGCCAATCCACCCTGCATGTCTTTAGACTGTGGGAGGAAACCCACGCAGACACTGGGAGAACATGCAAACTCCACGTAGGGAGGACCCAGGAAGTGAACCTTGGTCTCCTTACTGCGAGGCAGCAGTGCTACCACTGCGCCACCCACCATACAGATGTTCTTTGTGCAGATTGCACTGAATTGTAGAACGATGTACAGATACACCATCTGCAGCAAGATGTTCTTGCAGGTCTTTGGAGGTGATCTGTGGGTTGTCTGTAAACGTTCTCACAATCCTGCGCATATGCCGCTCCTGTATTTTTCTTGGCCTGCCAGACCTGGGTTTAACCGCAACTGTGCCTGTGGCCTTCCATTTCCTGATTACATTCCTTACAGTTGAAACTGACAGTTTAAACCTCTTGAGCTTTTTGTAGCCTTCCCCATGATTCTGAACAATCTTTGTTTTCAGATCTTTTGAGAGTTGCTTTGAGGATCCCATGCTGTCACTCTTCAGAGGAGAGTCAAAGGGAAGCACAACTTGCAACTGACCACCTTAAATACCATTTCTCATTATTGGACACACCTGTCTATGAAGTTCAAGGCTCAACGAGCTAATCCAACCAATTTGGTGTTGTAAGTAATCATTATTGAGCAGTTCCATGCATTCAAATCAGCAAAATTACAAGGGGACCCACGTTTTTGCACAGCCAGTTTTTCACATTTGATTTAATTTCATACAACTAAATACTGCTTCACTAAAACTCTTTGTTCAGAAAACACCCCAGTACTCAGATGTTCCTAGGAAATGAAAGACATTCCACTGTTATCTTTTTTGTTTAAAGTAGAGTAAATGATTATGCAGGCTGAGAGGGGTTCCCAAACTTTTTCATATGACTGTAAGCTGTGCACTCCCTCCAGATTGCTCTGCCCCTACGAAAAGACTGACAGCAGCACACGGTTTATGCTCTTCAATCAGGTTCGCGGAGGACTGAGAGTGACAGCGAGCGAAACAGTGCAAAGTTGGACAAAAGAAGGGACAGGCGGCTGTGCAGCCTGGCCAGATGTAGAGGTGGGCTTCAGCCGTACAGTACTGAGAGTAGTGGGAAGAGCCTTCTTCACTAACTAATAGGCAATTTGAAATAAATATGGTGATACATGTTGAGGATGTACAGAAATGCAATGAAGAATTTACATTTGACCTCCAGGGAGAGAAAAAAGATGAACTGAGTAAAATAAGAAAAAAATCACATACTGAAAATGTTTAAATTTCATATCTAGTTTCTGGTGTCTGATGTTCATTTGATTCGACAGGGTTAACCCCTTATGCCTTAAGGGTATTTTGGCATTATTGCGCCTAAATTACATAACTCCAAATATTATTCTGCTTATGTAATAAGACTGCAAATGGCTGAAACGTCAAGCCACTTTGATAAAAGCAGATTCACTCAGCTGGGATGTGCTGCTCGCCTTGGCATATGTGTGTGCAATAGAAGACACCCTTGGGTTTTTAAAAATACAATTATTACTTCTGATTGACTTGTAGGTTTATTGCAGTACACACAAACAACTTTGAAATATAGCAATGTCCCGCTGGCGGAACACATCATGCATAAGTGGCTACGGTTCAAAGTGGTAGAGAAATAATGAGATGAACCACTACAACATAAATAAAAATCTCTGATTTTCTGGCATTGCCCCAAATGAAGACCATCTATACTGTGCATACATTTACAATAGTCATGAGGAAATCACAGTCAGTCAAATGGGAAAACTAGCATAGGCACACAGGGCTGTCAGCACTTTTAGAAATGGCGGTAAATGTCAAGGAGCACAGAGGATTAGACCTGAGCATGGACTCCCTGAACTGCAGCTGCACGACATCCACTGCCGGAATGTTGTGCAGGTGAGACAAAGTGGCAAGTTTGAAATTATTTCTGAAGTCGACTTGTTGGTGGCAGCTCTGGGCTGAGATTGATGGTCTTATGCTGTCTGATAGTTTTGTTTGCTCATCTCAAGCTTTGGCGGTTGAGATGAGTGTGTAATATGGACAGTGACACAACATCAGCATACCCCCCTTTTTTTGATACCCACTGCACACCCAACCTTTCTAGAAAGAGGTCTCTCTTTGAATGGCCTTTCCCAAGTTTTCTTCCATTTTTTTCCCTACAAAGGTTTTTTTTTTGGGAGTTTTTCCTTGTCTTCTTAGAGAGTCAAGGCTGGGGGGCTGTCAAAAAGGCAGGGCCTGTTAAAGCCCATTGTGGCACTTCTTGTGGGATTTATAGGCTATATAAAAATAAATTGGATTGGATTGGATTGTCCCATTTAGAATTGAAAAGGCTGTGGCCTGATGAGGGAGCAGAACAGGAATCTGCACAGTACATTCCCTTCAAGTTAGGGAGTCGGACAAATGGATAACTTGTAAGTTGCCTCTACGCCATTTATACTGAAGTTGAAGGTCGTTGTGAGGGACGGACTAACACTTCACAGGACGGGTGCTAACTGTCACAAAGGTACGGCCTCAGAAATAATCACAGCATTTCCATCACCCGATCTCAACAAGTAAATGTATGTTTTGAGCTTCACAAAGGTGGAATTTTTAGCCGGTCTGCCATTCGTAAGCCACCACGACCAGTGCACAGACCCAGAAGCTTACGTGTATCTAAAGCCGTTGGCAGTGGCAAAATGTGATGTGTCATCTCTCAGTCTATTTCCTGAATCTGAATGGGTGTACATGTGTTAAACATTGAAGTGATCTATAATGTTATGGGCAGCCATGGAACAGGAGGCCAGTTTACGGGAGCTGGTCCACTCTGATGCTCCGTTATTCCAAGATGATAATGCCCTATATATGCTGCTGCTAAACTAATTCAATAGTGGGCTCATGGACATGAGGATGAACTGCAAACGCCTCCCGTGGCCTTCCCAGCTACCATGTCCCAAATATAACTCAAGTATTAAGAGAAGTTCTGGAGGATGGAATATGAAGGAGATTTCTACCTCATTTATCCCTCTCTGAAGTGTCGCATTTTCATCTTGACTAGTGGCAGAGTATCCCACTAGACACACTTCAGGACTTGCATGGTGGTATCCCAAGAAGGACTGAAGTTGTTATGGAGGCCAACAGTAAACCTACTTCACATGAGGCCCCTTGGTGTTCTCAACATACCACTAGGTGTTTCCAGTATTTTTATATGGCCCCGTATGTTACTACTGCTTTAATGGAGACAAGATTTAGCAGCCCAGGCCTCAGCATTCATGTGTTTATCTGCAGCAGGAGATACTAAACTGTGGCCAACAGCTCTCTTGAACTCCTGGGCACTGCAAGCTATCACTCAAATGCTCAGACTTTTAAAATGAGAATGGCTGACGTTTAGGTATGACTAAAACAAAAAAAGAACAAATCCTTTTACAAAGTGATAGGAGACCCTGTCCCCTCTAAAACTTACTCATTCAGCTGGCAGCGGAGCCCAGCCATACACTGGCAGTGCTCCTGAGCACCTTCTGGCTCCAGGTCCCAGGACCCCAGATCTAGTAAGGGATTAGATGGGTCAAGACATCGTTCCCCCTCTTGAGGCAATGGTGTGCAGACGGGAAATAGCAAAGCTGAAAATAAACAGAAAGAAGACAATTTAAGAGGGAGGTCCGAGCAGCAGTTATCCGACTGTGGCCTGGGCAGTAACCGTTTAGGGCAGGTCAGCCACTGCGGCACCGTCCACCTCATGCACATCGCCATCTCTCACCTTTGTGAAATGCACAGCACAATGAGCTGCTGCAGTCGTTTTGGTATTCGCAGATGGATCCCGGACCCCCTTTGATGGCACTGGCAGAACAGAGACCCCAAGCACAAAGGTGGCCCTCGCAGCATTCCGAGTCCTTTGTGCAGTTCTAGAACAAGACCAGATGAGGGTGCTTTTACATTCATGTTATATTTTTTCAACACGATATGAAAATAAAGACAAGCGGACAGAAAGCACGCACACACACTTGTAAGGACCACCACACTGTGTTTTTATAATAAGCAGAGCAGTTTTTTTTGGCCGCATCATTACTGTGCATATATCGGAAGAACTGAAGGTCCATTGTACTTTTCATTTTGCTGGCCAGAAGTGACGACAGGCGCCACAGACCAAGCGGAGACCATCTTTGAGTGACTTGCAGCTCAGACTCGGTCATGAAATGCACTGCTGTTGATATGTGGACTGCTAAGAGTTCACTTACAGCTTACTGAAGGCTACCCATTTTATTTTGAATGTACGAGAAATGCCATGGCAGCTGAGCTAAGGTTGCCAGTTGTGTTGCCCTGGGCAGAAACTGTCAAAAGAGTAAGTGCTGCAATTCCTGACTGCTTCAAAATGCTTTTCCCTAATTTACAAATTGGACTTGCGAGTCACAGGCCAAAGACAAGCAGGTTAGGTGGACTGGAGCCCTGGCCAGGGGTTATTCCTGCCTTGTGCTTGATGCTTTCTGGGATAGGCTCCAGCTCCTCTGCAACCCTGCTGTGGATCAGCCAGTTTGAAAATGGATGGTTGGGAGTTTGCATAATTTATCTTCTCCCAAAAACCTGGAAAGAGGAAAGACCGCAACACCATCGCATATGTTCATGTGATTCAGGATGTCATATGAAGTCTCGACAAGTGTCATATGACCAGCAATGAGTGCCACTGCCAACAAGAAAAGAATCACAAGGTGACTTTGAACCCAAAATGGTGCCATGATGGCACCTCCAGCAAAACATACAAAAAAACAATAAAAATGAATTTAAATCAAAAAATAACGTTCCCTGTAATGAATGACGTAAGAATTACAACAAGGAGATGAGGCACATTAGCTGCGATAACTACAGGACCATCTTCATAGACAACAGAATGCCTGCTGGGAAACATTAGGAATAATATGAGGGGTGGCATCCAATGCCCAACATCTAAGCCAGAAAGTTTTGACGTGATGAGGATGACTTATACCCGGGGCAGCACGGCAGGGTGGTGAGGTGGTAGCGCTGCTTCCTTGCAGTAAGGGGACCAGAGGTCACATCCCGGGTCCTCTCTACGTGGAGTTAAATGTTCTCCCCACATCTGCATGGGTTTCCTCCCAGTGTCCAAAGACATGCAGGTTAGGAGGACTGGTGATGTTATATTGGCCATGGTGGGGTTATGTATCCACCCTGTGATGGACTGGCGCCCAATGCTTTCTGGGATAGGCTTCAGTCCCACTCCCCCCAAGCCCTGGTTTAAGTGGGCCAGAGAATGACATGACTTATAAATACAGGAACACCAATGGTGTGTTCATTGAGATGCATTTCAAGAAACTTTCCACAAGACCCATCGTGTTGAATCTTCTAAAACGAATCCCAAAAAACAATGACTTAAGTACATTTATGTTAGGTAGAACTAGGGGGCTTCGCCCCCTGTTCGCTTCGCTCGCCAACCCCTGTGTTTGGTTAATTGGATATACAATTTTACATTTTTTTTTTTGGAATTGTTTCAATTTCATTATTTTTACTTTTACTTTAAAGCTTCATTAAAAGCAATATTTTTTGGAGACACATTGTGACAACGCAACGTATAACTGCCTGTGAGTGAATATTGTTTCTGTTTCTGTAATAAATAATCTGAGTTTTTCTGTTTGTCCCTGTGATTTATTAATTGTCATAGCAAAAGCTATTCCCACGGTAAACTGTAAACATTTTACTACGAATGGCATATCACGATCTCCTTTGGTGTGTAATGTTATTCGCGGAATATATACATCACCTTTCTCTTTGCCTGTTAAAATTTGCATCGCTTCTCCGAGATCATCAATATACACCCGACCGAATTGTATACTCTTTGAAATTTAACTTGTCGTTCCTTTAACTGTTGTGGGACCACAGATTCTCATAGCATATGGTCCATTATTGTGTAAATCCACGTCTTGTCCATTGAATGATGTGAATGCGAAAAGACTTTGTTGTCTACTCTTTTTTTCAGACCTCAATTTGTCCTGGTATTTTTTCAATTACACCTGGTTCTGATGATTAATCACCTTTTGTTTGCGGTAATGCAATCATTTCTATCTTTTCTTTGATACTGTAGTGACTGACATGATAAAGTGTCACAAAAGTTTTACTTGAACAATCGCTGACTTCCTAACCCCAAACACAACTTTCTAGCACCCTCTCCAACGCCCCCCCCTTACTGCATTAAATCAATACCCCGCTCTCAGTCCTCCGTGCTGTACTCCGCCTTCCCTCAATCGGACCTAACAGTCACTTAAAACCAAAAAGCCCTCAACCTGGGTGGGACGCTACAATACTTTTGAATTTTACTGCTTTCATATTGTGTACCTTTGTCTGCATGTGTATCGCGCCATCGTTTGTTTGAGCCTTTCGAATTCCACTGCTTTCATAATCTCTTATCTGCCTTTTTCTCTCCAATGCCTTTGGGTCTCTATTCTCCGTATTGTCCTTATGCGCTGAGAGCACATGATTTGTGTGTACTATGTGCTTTTACACGATTGATTTTTTTTTTGATGGGTGTGCTCTTATATATTCCGTACTCTCTTTGTGGACCTTTGCGGACCCCGTAGTGTCTTACGTTTGACTCTGGGGTGCAGTGCAGAATCCTCTTTTCTGTGTGGCTGTGTCGTTAGTCCTCAGCTATGGGCGTGTTGTTTATCCAGGCGGGCTCGTGTTTGTATATCCGTCAGTCGAGCTCGTTCGTTTTGAACCCGTGCCTGCTTTGCTTCCGCAGTTTCAGACGCGTGTTGTAGGCGCCTGCGTTCATAGATCTTATCCAGGTGGGCTCGTGTGTGTATCGTTGAGCTGTATTGTGTTTGAATTTGGTGTAAAGCGTTCAGCGGTTTGTACAATCCCAAGCAGCACATTATTCCTAACTTCACTCTGCAGTAGTGCCACTCACAATATGGCGGTGACGCCTGCGCCTTCCATATTATCTCGGGTTTCACTATGCTGTGTAGTGTGGACGTTTGTTGCATCCGTACTCTCTCCGGTTTGACTTTGGGCGGGGCGCCGAATCCTGTTGTGTTTGTTTGTTCTGTGGCCATTCTCTGGGGCCGTGTGTTAGTTGAGCTGTATTGTGTTTGAATTTGGTGTAAAACGTTCAGCGGCTTGTACAATCCCAAGCAGCACATTTGTTTTATTTGCTATTTCCGTTAGTTGAGCTGTACGCGCCTGCGCAGTACGTCTCATGGTCCCATCGCCGTGTACCTGCGTCCATGCCATCCGGTTTACCATTCTCGGTTAGTAATATGGATTCCCAGAGGGGGCTGGGTGCTCTTTTGGCCTTGAAACCCTTGCAGATTTTGGTTTCTTCTCTTCTGTTTACATTTTTTTTTCTGCCCCCACCGGCCCATCTGACATAATCACCGGACACTTCTTCAGTGAATTAAAAAACAATTCTATATATAAAGACTCTGCTTCTCTATTAGTTATACAGGTACATCTCAATAAATTAGAATATCATCAAAAAGTTCATTTATTTCAGTAATTCAATTCAAAAAGTGGAACTCGTATATTATATAAATTCATTACACACAGAGTGATATATTTCAAGTGTTTATTTCTTTTCATTTTGCTGATTATGGCTTAGAGGTGATGAAAACTCAAAATTCAGTATCTCAGAAAAGTAGAATATTACATATAAGATAATAAAAAAAAAGATTCATACAGAAATTTTGGCCTACTGAAAAGTATGTCCATGTATGCACTCAATACTTGCTCGGTGCTCCTTTTGTATGAATTACTGCATCAATGCAGCGTGGCATGGAGGTGATCAGCCTGTGGCACTGCTGAGGTGTTATGGAAGCACAGGATGCTTTAGTAGGTTTAGGTCAGGCGAGTTTGCTGGCCAATGATGTAATAACACAGTGATACCACAGTCATTAAATCAGGTATTGGTACTTTTGGCAGTGTGGGCAGGTGCCAAGTCCTGCTGGAAAATGAAATCAGCATCTCCATAAAGCTTGCCAGCAGAGAGAGGCATGAAGTGCTCTAAAATGTCCTGGTAGATGGCTCAGCTGACTTTGGACTTGATAAAACACAGTGGACCAACACTAGCAGATGACATTGCTCCTCAAATCATCACTGACTGTGGAAACTTCACACTGGACCTCAAGCAACTTGGATACTGTACTTCTCCACTCTTCCTCCAGACTCTGGGGTGTTGATTTCCAAATGAAATGCAAAACTTACTATCATCTGAAAAGAGGACTTTGGACCACTGAGCAACAGTGCAGTCCGTTTTCTCCTTAGCCCAGATAAGACACTTCTGATGTTGTCTCTGGTTCAGGAGTGGCTTGACACAAGGAATGAGAAAGTTGTAATACTTGCGAATCTCCCCCAAATTCTTGAATGGGCTGTGCTTCACAATCCTCTCAAGGCTGTGGATATCATTGTTGTTTGTGCACTTTTTTCTGCCACATTTTTTGCTTCCACTCAACTTCCATTAACATGCTTGGATACAGCACTCTGTGAACAGTCAGCAATTACCTTGTTTGGCTTAGCCTCCTTGTGGAGGGTGTCAATGACCGTCTTCTGGATAACTGCCAAGTCAGTAGCCTTCCCCATGTTTGTGTGGCCAACTGAACCAGACTGAGAGACCATTTAAAGGCTCAGGACACCTTTGCAGGTGTTTCGGGTTAATTAGCGGAGTGGAGTGTGACACCATGAGTCTACAATATTCTGGATTGATTTCATTGTCCTAAGAACCGATATTTTCACACAAAAAAAGCGCAACTCAACCTTAAGAAATGGCAGAATGAAGTGTGGTATAGGTGAGATGTTGCAGGGAACAACCAAACTAACTGACACAGGCAGCTCGTGATACCCCATCCTAGGTAACAAGGAGGAATTTCAGTGCGCTTTGTACAGTACATGTGACCGTAACGACCCTATACATGATCTCTGTTTACCAAACTGGAGTGGGAATATTCTGCTAAACGGAAAAGGGGCAAGCCTATAAGATGAGAGCCATACGAAAAAGAGAGTCCAATGTTGAGTACCATTGAGTACCAGTTGATCCGGTAAACCCAGTGAAATTCTTCTTCTAGGGTGGATTTCGAAAAAACCATATTACTGGTGAATACACTTTAACGTAAAGCATCAATATGCAAGGAAATGGGATTTTGTGTTGGTGTGTTAGCGTCCTGAAAGTAATCTTTATGTATAATAAGAGAGTCTACTCAGTTAAGAGAATTGCCCACAGTGCTGTGCAGTTCAACCTGACTGGCGAGTCAATGCAAACATGAAGGAAGGACCAGAAAAGCCATGTTTTATGCTGTGTTTACTTGGCAGCGGTGGCGGTGTGTATGTTTCAGAACAAAGCTCTACTTTTATCGATTCAAGAGAGGCGAACACCTACAGTCAAATCTATCTGAGTAGCCGAGTGTTAAAAGGCATTTTGATGGATGGTGAGGTGTTTCTGTGTTAAATCATAACATTAATCTGTACTACATGAGCAGTTTGATACAAAATAAGTCTCAGTATGAAAGGCGTATGCACGTACATTACACCGGTACCCAGTGAAACTAGCACAATGGAGGTGTACTCCTACTGCCCACTCCTAAAGTTATCGGTGAAACTGGTGTGTGTCCATTTTAGGCTCAATTAATCCAAGGTTAACCTCCTTAGCGTTACATTTTTTTCTCAAAAAAACATAAAAAGTATTGCATTTTTTGGCTTGAAAAATTATATTTTTATTAAATCTCATCTTTCTAATGTAAAACGTGCAAATCTCTAAAAGTACAAAGCCAGAAGTGTAGAAAGTATAATAATATGAACAGCACACTGCACATGTGCGAGTGTCACTTTCGGATTCCCAGAATCACTTTCTGTTTCAATTTCACTGTCTGAAGACCGATTCACTTCATCATCACTGCCGAGAGGTGTTTCTTACGCGACACCATTGTGATGCTAAAAGACGATTGGTCTACATTGTTGCCCAGGTAATGTTTGGGCCTGACACTTACTTAAGACACGCCCCATACCATTGCTCAAGTAACACTTGGCACTAACGCTGCTGGCACTTTTACAGGCCAAGTAAACCTCAGGTCTTACGAGAGAAGTGTCTATACAGTCGGGACTAACGCTTTTAGCTCTGTTTTTACAGGCCAAGTGACGCTCGGGTCTAACGCTAAGGAGGTTAAAGACTTCACATCACTACTACTTTCAGAGGCGGTGCGTGGAATGGACACAACGTCCTCTCTCATGGCTTCATCCATTAGTCCGTGGCGGTTACATTTTAATCTTCTGCTAGCTAACCCTTCAGCTCTGATGACGCACATTGGACAGCGTTTGCCGAATGATAAGACAGGATCAGGTCACAGCCTAAAATTAGACCATCAGCTGCTAGTATTTGATAATCCTCATTTTATATGGCTAGGTGTTTGAAGGTTACCGTCCTTCATGGCTGGCATTTAGTTTGATCATGAAGAAGAGCACATGCACAAGATGATGTACACCACAAACTCTTCAAAAGAAAGCGTGTTGTTATCACACACACACACAAAATAAAAAAACACTTGCTACCATGAATTCACATTCACAACACATTTGATTTAAGTTTAGAAATGTCAGGGTATATTTACCACAGCTTCAGTTTTACAGGGCAGACAACTGGCCTGCAGCAAGTCAAACTGGCAGTAATTTCCTTTTCCGCAGTCCTCATCGACGATGCACTCCAGCTGGAAAACAACAAAGGAAGGCCATGTTTGATAAACAAATGTGCTTCTTTCTGGTCATTTAATAACCGCAGGACTCATACAGCATTTCATTAACGTGGCCAGCAATGTGGATACTTTGGCTGGTGATGCTGCCACAGGCACTTCAGATCATTTCTTATGCCTGGCTGAACTTGGCTGGTTGTCTCCTTCCACATTTTCTGTATTTTTCCCACATATCAGACACATGCAGATGAAATACACTGGTGCTTTGATGGCTACCAGTGTTAATATGCCCTGTGATGGACTGGGCACAATGCATGAAGCAGCCCTAGACGATAGCACTGGGACAGGAACCTGCCTCCCCACAAACACAGTGACAGATAGATGGGTTTTCACACATTACATTTATTTTAAATAGTACGGCCACTAAAGAGCACACTGGCCTTAACAAGAAATGGCCACCTCCAGTCTCTCTGCTGCTAGTCCTTACAAACACATGAACGGTACAGCATGATGGAGTCTAGGCAACCTCATTCAAATGGACCTGAAAGTATAGAATAAGGAAGGGTGAAACAAAGGCTCATAGTACGGCTTGTGACTTTTAGGTTACCTGTGGCGTCATAAAATGGGACATCCAAGAAAGAAGACAACAATACCTGCCAATAGTAGTGTGTGCTGAAGTCATGCCGAGCGGCATTACCAGCCACCGGGGGCAGTCAACTGTTATGATGTGGAGACAGTCTTCACAGGGGCTTCCACTCTGGTGGGGCAGCAGGCCAGTATCCCCACTGCTTCACCCAGAAGAGAGACACACTTAATCCAGCCAGGGCTCAAATCCCACCTGCTGGCTTCCGGGGAAGTAGGCCCTCAGCCACAAATCTGTAAGTTCTAAAATACATTACGAAATGCCCTGACAGGGAGAGGATAACCGTAAACCACTTGCTATATATAATAAATGGCAGATGAAGTATCTTTATAAAAATAATTGATTTATTTTCAAACAGCTCTGTAACTCTTGACTGATCAAAAGAGCACAAAAAGGCAAAAATGGATATGCCCAAAGGCAATCTGATAGCAAACACGTTCCCAATACAGAATGGTGGTCAAAAACAGAGCAGAGGTCAGAAATTCAATAATCAGTAATAACACAACTGGGAACTCACCAACACCAAGAACAGACAAAATAAAGTCTCCTCAGCCTTTACAGGGCTGGGGGCGGGTCCACAAGGAGACAGACAGGTTGGCCCCGCCTCTTGGGAACCACCCACAAAGCACAAGGGACATAACAGAACATATGATCACACATAGGAGCTAAACTACACAATGATGAAATATTATTAAGACAATATGAGAAACATTTGAAATTACACAAAGATGACGTAAAAAACCCAACAACGAACACAATCAGACAGAAGCAGGACATCAAGCTGCAGCAGACAAGGGAATGGCGTGTGAATGAGGAACACGAGAATCGGCCACAGCACAAAGCGCTGAGAATGAACATGCGTGGATTATGAGTGAGCAGGTAAGAACTAATAAAAACCTGATGTGAGGAGCTCTTCCATTTGACGTCATTCGGTAAATTTCATTAAGCTAATGTGAACATCGAGTCCGAGTGTGTTTATGTTTGGCCAACCTCTCCATGTGAGGACCCGCAATCTCATGCCCAGCTGCCCCAGGGAGTTCATCAACCAGTGACACTGGCTACGTGCTTACAGACAGTCAAACTTTACAAAATGCCAAGGCTAATTATGGTTTCATTAAGAAACGGTGCCAGGGCCCTTTTAATTTCTCTCATCTTTCTGGCAGAAAGTGGAAATGGATTTGTGCAAAGTAAAAGTGAGCATGTGAAGATTTTTAAAAAGCAGAGGTGAAAACATCAAAAATTGCCCAAATACCATAAGGATGTGTGCCCACTGTGCCTTGCATGCTTTGTGAAAAGAAACCCAATTCAGTCCACAAAGCTTAAGGAAAGAAAAGATGCGTCACGCGTCTCACTGACTCAAAATGCTCAGAGTGACGTGAATTTGAGTGGCAGCTCTATGGCTAAGGAGCTGTGCTGGTATCTGGAAGGATGTCAGTTCAAATCCCGTTACTGCCAGAAGGGATCCTACTCGGTCACTGGATAAGCAGAGTCTTGCAGAAGAGGAGCGGATCACAGAGAAAGACATGGCGTGGCACAGTGGAAGAGCGAAGGTGACTTCAGAAATGGTACATGAAGATGTGGAGAGACTCCATAGTGGCCATACTGGGAAGGTGATGCATCTGAAAGTGCTGCTGTGGATCATCCATCCATTTTCTAAGCAAGCTTTATCCTGAGTAGGGTGGCTGGGAAGCTAAAGCCTATCCCAGCAAGCAAAGGGAGCAAGGCAGGAACCATTCCTGGAGCAATCATTGTTAAATAAATGTGCCCGGGCTTAACTCTCAGTGTGTGTGACTCGATCTTACCATCAAGGCGCTCGTTACAGTATTATTTATGATGTTCTTGAAAAGTGGCAACAGTTATGTGCAACTTAGCGCAAAGTCCAGCCTCTTCTACTTTGAACATTATGATTATTATCTTTGTGGTGCAGCTTAGCAATTAGTATCAGAAAACTACAAAACATCATCACGATTTCCAGTTTGTGGCTCAAGGTGTTGTGAAGTTGTGATGTAATTCATTCTCAAACGTGAGCTCTCATTTCTAGGTGGGAGTGGGTGAAGGACGCTTCCTAACTAACTACTTCTTATCCCAGTGGGACTTTCAGTGTATTTCCTCGGAGTAATTCTGAGACGTTAGGATTAGGCACTGATACAGCTTGTTGACGGACCCTCCACACGACAGACCACCGCAGGATCCCAAATAAGGAGCCGAGTGCAGTTCTGTGATGGGTGACGCCTCAGCACCACACTAGCTGGAATGGAGTGGAACAGTGTGAGGTTTTGATTTTGAGATGTTTGATAAATACGGGCCCAGGTCTCTGAGTGTAAGATCTGGTCAATCTATAAACCTGTACCCACCGCAGGCCTCCCAGAGACCACCAGCTGCCACCATTTCATTATTTTTCAGTACTCCATTTATTGTGCATTTTAATACTTTGAAACAATGCTGCTCATGGACGCAAATGTTTGCCTGTTACAAAAACTGATGATTCTGAGTGTGTGTGTGTGTGTGTGTGTGTGTGAAAGGACCCTGTGATGGACTGTCAGAAAAGACACTGACCTCTGACCTGGATAAAACCGGTGCGGGATTGTCATGTTGTTCCCTTTAAGTAACACACCAGCAATTCCAGGTTGTTCTTAAAAGTACAAGTAGCCAATAAACAAGAAAAAAAAGAAAAGGGAAACCTTGAAAGAAAGGGGCAGTGCCCCTCAGGGCACTAAACGGATAAGGCTGCCTTGTAGTCAAAGACAAAGAAAGAGACGGTGAGGCCCTGGAGGATGAAAAAACTTCACAAGACTTACAGGCCAATGTTGAGCTGCACATATTGCCAGTCTGGGACAACAAGCACCAGGTTTCTCCTTTAAGAGGTCCAGCAATAATAAGCTTGAGCACAAAACCAGAGATGTGAACAACATCTCTACGTGGCATCAAGCAAGCCTGACAAGTGGCTCCTAGTTATTTTAACAAATAAATAAGGAGTGAGGACTGTTCTGACAGACCAGTCTTTAATGTAGAGTGCATCCAGAAGTGTAGTACCTACAGAGTCCACTAGATGCTGCTGTGCGGTTGTTCTTGTGCAATTCCTAAAAGACAACTCTGACCCTGGGAGTGACCCTGGCACTGAGTTTAAAAGGCCGCTCTTTTTCAGTACGTAGTCGGGACCTGAAGTGGGCAAAAGTCAGCCCCTGGGTGGGAGGAGAAGATGGGTAGTTTGGGCATTCCCAGGTTTGATTTTCCCCATGCCCAGTAATCACTTGCCCACCATGAAAATGACAGTTTGGTAAAGGCATGATTTATGAGTCTTTTTATTGCGGGTTGTGGCAAAAAGTATAAATAGAAACAATAAAGTTATTGAAAACATTGTCAATGAAGAGGCACAAAGAACTAGAAACATGAAAACATGTTCCAGCCACCTGGTTTGAGGGGGATTTACATAAAGCCACAGGGGTGGGCCGGGGTGACATGCCGGCCAGCAAAAATGCAAATCCTCTCCCTTCAGCTCTCTAGAGGTGTGTGAGCCAACCCCATAACATGAAAGTCGAGGCCTCTTTGTATTTTTTCTTTTAACGATTATTTGCACAAAAAGGTAAGCTGCTATTAAAATAACCATAAAAGTTTAAACATTTAAAGCTCAGGAGTCTTGTCTTCATATCTTCTATGAAGGGTGTTAGGAAGTTCCTGGCCCATGCCGTCTCTCAGAGCAGCGGCACAACACGGCAGAGAGGGGCTTTCATGAAGATGGGCGGCACAGATGGGGACCCTCAAGTCCGATGTGTCCGTCAGGGTGGGATACGCCTCAGCGGCCTGTAGTCAGAGCCGCATACTCCTCTCGTTTACACACTCATTACACTCCAGGCTCTATAAAGCAACGGAAAATGAATTGCATTAAAGCGAGGACGTGCGTCATTGGTAATAATCTGCTGATTGCACCTGAATGGAAGAACAAATACAAGTGAGAAGAGACAAACTCAAAAGCCTAACAAAGAGAAGCAAAAAGCTGCAGTGCCCAGATGGGCAAAGACTAACCCAGGCCAGGTCTGTAATCCACTGGGAATGAAATTTGTGTTTTTTTATTTTTAACTAATTTTAAAGAGAGCGATTCATCTACGATTCAAAATGCAACAGCACATCTGGAATTCAACCAGCCGAGGTGGGCAACTGTCCCTTCAGATCACTACATTGGCATCCATATTAAGTTCAGATCCTTCAATCTTGCCTACAGAGCACGTAATGGACCAGCACCAATGTATATGGAGACACTTGTGAGGTCCTATGCACCTTCTCGACCGCTCAGGCCTGCTACTGAATGGCGTCTGGTGGTGACCACCTCTACTTGACATCAAATTTCAATCCAGACTCTTTTCATGTGTAGCTCCTGGTGGAACGAGCTGCCCACCTCTATTCCAACTGCTGAATCCCTCAATGTGTTTAGGAAGCGTTTGAAGACTCTCTTGTTTAGTGAATGTCTGTCTAACTGATATTAGCTGCTGGGTTGTTGTAACTCACTTGTGTTTTGTTCTAAGATCTTCACTTATGATGATCAATACAATAACATTGTTCTGTTACACTTCTTCCCAAACAATTCCCAGACTGAAGTTAACTCAATTACGTTGGCCTCTTTTGTAATTCAATTTGGGTAAAAAATCATCTGCTATGCAAATAAATGTAAAATCCACTCATCCATCCATGCTACTTCCATTAGAAGGAACTTCTTTCCATCCCATAAGCATGTGCAGTGAGGCAGTGCTGGAAGGAAAGCATGTCCAGGTTCATGTTGTCTTTTAGGGCAGCAACACAAGACGACAAAGAGACGCTTTTGCAAAGACGAGCAGCACATGCGGGACCCTCAAGTCCAATGGGCTATGCCACAGCAGCACGTAGCTAGAGCCGCATATTCCTCATCCAGTCAAATTGAGCTGAACGCTCCATGGAGCTACTGTACGTTCCAGGGGTTACGCTGCATCCAGAAGTGGACGTTCGTGCTGAAGCTACCTGCATGAGCAGACAGATGGTCTAGATGTTCCCTCTCCGTGACCCCAGACTGGAACAGTGAAGTCCTGCAGTGGTTCATACTGCTGCTTCAGATCTTGGTTGGTTGGGTCCATCTGTGTCCCCTTCTCTATCCACACTGACCGTTTTTTTGGACACTCCGTTTTTTCCTCCCTTTTTCCAAAGGCGTGTACGTTATGCCAACAGGTGCCTCTCAATAGACCCGGTGTAAGTGAGTCTATCCCAGAGCGACTCCTGTTGTGTACTTGAAGGAAAGGCTCTGGTCTTGCTTGTCCCTGAAGTGTGACACTCTTAAACACAAACACCCCTCGACACACACACACTTCTAAGGGGCTAATTTAGAGACGTCCATTTCCATCCATCTACTATGATTCTGCGATGTGGGAAGGCAGCTGGAGAACCACTGGGAGGTACGTGGAGAACATGCAAACGTCACACACAAGAGAGCCGCCGGGCCTGCTAACCACTAAGTGACGCCATATACTGTACATGGTGGCCTATTGCATCATGTACCAATAAACCAACAGACAGATTGTGTGTGGGACCTGGTAGATAAAAACTGGCCAACATTCACTTCTTAAAACCTCTAGTGCGACACCCCCACCTCGATTTAAGAGGGTCCACTCCTTGAAGTGTGTCTGGGGGTGACGCTGATGCACAATTTACCGAGTTCCTGCTGCCGTTACGCCAGTGCTGTCTGAAATGAAGAAATCTGCCTGAAGCAACAGCATAAAGCAGGCTGCCATCTGACAGACCCCTGGTGCCACCTCAGACATTCTTTTTTTTTTTTTTTTGCTTGTCTAAGCATTCAGCTCAGCTTGTAGCGGCACAAAAATCTGACTGATTTAATCAGCTAAGGGTCTGGAAACATAATTTCCAGACATTCTTTCCAAGTAACTCCAACTTTTCCGTCTCTAAATTCTCAATTTGTATTACTTAACAGAAAACTGCCCATACTGGCTGAGGAACGTTTTTAAATTGCCTGCTACTGCTCATGACAGATGCTGCAGCTTTTGCGTTTTTATGGAACGTCCTTATCAGGTAGTTTTCATTTGCCATTGGCTGCTATTCAAATGTCATCTAACCCCCAGACATTTCTTCATTGTCTTTGCTGAAAGACAACTAAAATACCATTAAATGTCATCAAGGCTCGTCTGAGTGCCTTCAGAGAGAGAACCCTCACGCCAGAAACCGCAAAGCCACATCAATTCCACTCGGGATCTGCTTTCAGCTTCATAATTAGATGACGGATGAGGAATTCAGAGCGGAAATAAAGTTGCATTTTTAGAGTTATCGACAGTCTCGGAAGAAAACAAACAGCTGTTCAATACTAGGAGAATACCAAATGAAGTGTGCCATATTCAAAAGAGAGAGCGTCACTTTGGTGCCAAGTGGCAGATGTCGCAGCTGCCATTGTTAAAGCAGAGTGAATGTGCTACTCCACAAGCTCAACATGCAGATCAATGCCATAGCTACCATCGTCTTCTAAAGGTATGATGGGACATTTGTAAACTACAGATAAGTCAGAAATGGCTGTTACGATTTGCTTCTGCTGACAGATTTAAAGTTAGTTAAACACTCATGGCTACGCGTCCACAGCATAAATTCAGTTCTGCGGTTGCTCTTGTTGCTTAAAATATAAGTCCACCCATACTGATCCATTCCACTGTTAAGTCCAATCCAGAGTTTGTGGAAGCCCAAGCAAGAACCATCCTAGGACTGGGGGTCTCTCCACCATGTGACCCTCACACACTGCCATGTTGGGCCACTTTGACCCAGAAATAGGGGAAGAACACTGGATTACTGAGAAAAAAATCCACCTAGACAGCAACCAGGGGCAGAATCTTAACCCAGAATACTGGAGCTGGGAGCCGCCACATCACCCAAATCACAAGTGTACCTAAAATCTGTATTTGAGAATCGATCCTAACCTTTTGAAAGTTTCCAACCCTCAGTAACAGACATGGCAACAGGCCTCTGAACCCACAACTGCTACGTTGCATCCGTGGATAAGAACTACACAACACAAACCAGAAGCCATTTAGTATGAACTTGATTGTACAAGTTACGTGATGAACTTGAGCCTCACATGGGCTCATTCTTCCAAAGTCTGCCGTGTTTGAAGTTGTATTCACTTAATTACCTCATTTACAAAGTACAAGTAAAGAAGGAAGACGGGCAGTTGGAGCTCTCACTATGGACCTCAGGAGACGCAGTGCAAGTCAACAGCAACAGAGACATCAGGCAACCAAAGTCATGGCTTAGCATGATACCATAAAAGACACAAGAGCACTTGTGGCCAAAACAAATGGGGAATTGATAGGAAGAGAACTCTTCAGGTCTCCGCGTGACACCATACGAGTGTTTGTATTGTCATGAGTACAGGGTACAGGGAAATTCGTATTTGCATGTCCGACCAACACTCAACACGTCACCACTCTCCAGCAACATGCCAAATAAGGATGTATTAAAATACAGAACTTCATTTTAATTTGTAGTAAAGCATAGTAAGTGACCCAACTGCTGGCGTCTCTGTGATATGCAGGGACACAAGATACAATTGTGGACGCGGACTTCAAGCTAAATCCTGAGGACCACTGCCACGTAAACTTGATGACCTCAAAATGTGCCCTCAGAGCTCTACAAAGAGTTTTGACCTTCCAAATGGCACACGTCACACCTCCACTATCCCACTAGCATCTCCAGTGATGACACCGTTGGCACCTTTCTTCACATTATATATTCGCCATTACTGTGGATTGTATTGACTTTGAATATGTTATGTATGTCCAATTATTTTCTTTCCTTCATTTCTAAAAAAGAATAAGCAATAGTACAAATAAAAGAAAAGATTCCAATATTCTGGTTAGAAAAGGTAACTGAATTTGAACTTGACTCTAAGCTCTATAACCATGTCAGAGTAATCAGTATTTAAATTAAGAAAAGTCAAATTCCCTGTCACAAACAGCTACACTTGATGAAACAAGATTGACAGAGCCTGCCATGAAATCCGAACAGACCAACGTGACAAGGCTGGAGAACTTAACAAAGCAATGATCTTACAATTGTGCTTGAAAGTTTGTGAACCCTTTAGAATTTTCTATATTTCTGCATAAATATGACCTAAAACATCAGCAAAAGTATGTGAACCTCTAGGATTAGCAGTTAGTTTGAAGGTGAAATTCGAGTCAGGTGTTTTCAATCAATGGGATGACAATCAGGTGTGAGTGGGCACCCTGTCTTATTTAAAGAACAGAGATCTATCAAAGTCTGCTCTTCACAACACGTTTGTGGAAGTGTATCATGGCACAAACAAAGGAGATTTCTGAGGACCTCAGAAAAAGAGTTGTTGATGCTCATCAGGGTGGAAAAGGTTACAAAACCATCTATATAAAGAGTTTGGACTCCACCAATCCACAGTCAGACAGACTGTGTACAAATGGAGGAAATTCAAGACCATTGTTACCCTCCCCAGGAGTGGTCGACCAACAAAGATCACTCCCAAGAGCAAGGCATGTAATAGTCGGCGAGGTCACAAAGGACCCCAGGGTAACTTCTAAGCAACTGAAGGCCTCTCTCACATTGGCTAATGTTTGTGTTCATGAGTCCACCATCAGGAGAACACTGAACAACAATGGTGTGCATGGCAGGGTTGCAAGGAGAAAGCCACTGCTCTCCAAAAAAAAAATTGCTGCTCGTCTGCAGTTTGCTAAAGATCACGTGGACAAACCAGAAGGCTATTGGAAGAATGTTTTGTGGACGGATGAGACCAAAATAGAACTTTTTGGTTTAAATGAAAAGTGTTATGTTTGGAGAAAGGAAAACCCTGCATTCCAGCATAAGAACCTTAACCCATCTGTGAAACATGGTGATGGTAGTATCATGGTTTGGGCCTGTTTTGCTGCATCTGGGCCAGGACGGCTTGCCTTCATTGATGGAACAATGAATTCTGAATTATATCAGAGAATTCTAAAGGAAAATGTCAGGACATCTGTCCATGAACTCAATCTCAAGAGAAGGTGGGTCATGCAGCAAGACAACGACCCTAAGCACACAAGTCGTTCTACCAAAGCATGGTTAAAGATGAATAAAGTTAATGTTTTAGAATGGCCAAGTCAAAGTCCTGACCTTAATCCAATCGAAAAGTTGTGGAAGGACCTGAAGTGAGCAGTTAATGTGAGGAAACCCACCAACATCCCAGAGTTGAAGCTGTTCTGTACAGAGGAATGGGCTAAAATTCCTCCAAGCCGGTGTGCAGGACTGATCAACAGTTACCGGAAACGTTTAGTTGCAGTTATTTCTGCAAAGGGGGGTCACACCAGATACTGAAAGCAAAGGTTCACATACAGTATTTTTGCCACTCACAAATATGTAATATTCGATCATTTTCCTTAATAAATAAATGACCAAGTATAATATTTTTGTCTCATTTGTTTAACTGGTTTCTATGTATCTACTTTTAGGACTTGAGTGAAAATCTGATGATGTTTTAGGTCATATTTATGCAGAAATATAGAAAATTCTAAAGGGTTCACAAACTTTCAAGCACAACTATAAATAAGTTAGGCTTGTTTGCATAACAGAGTCAATAGCCACACTAGTTTGTATCAATCAGCATACAGATAAATGGTATAATCTTGTCATTTTTTAATATAATTCATTAATCCCCAAAGGGAAATTATCTTTTTGCATGACTCCTGAAGCATTTATTTCAGGTTAAGGGTCTGGTCAGAGTAGAATCCCTTCTGGCTCTAACAGGATTTGAACTAGCAACCTTCCAGACACCATTGCAGATCCTTCACCTCACACCTACATCTTCTGTAAAGATCCCAAAATAGTTGAATAAGACTTCTTATTATAATAAGTTAATGTATTTTTTCATGCATGTGCACCTGGTGATCACCTTCCAGGCTCTGCTGAGGTAAACAATACCACAATGGGTCAGGAGGAGGCGCTGTCCCAAACTATATCTTCTCTTCGTCCACAGTTTCAAGAACACACCCAAGGAGGACACCTAGCCCTGCCCATAGCACCCAGAGAAGGCTCCGCCCCTTTCATTCAGGTAAAAGTGGGCGGGCCAGGAAAGTGATTTCTCAATTTGACACTTGCCTCAACAAGGACAGAACTCCCACTGATGGAATTGGTTTTGCCAAAAAAAGCTAGCAGGCTGATGAGAGTCATCTTTATGTTGTGGACTTTTTCTTTTGCTTTTTTTGCCTCATTTAAACAGGGTGGTCCAGCTGGTGCCCCAATACTTCCCCTGCCTTTATACAGACTGTCCACCGTGTCACTATATATTATTTATATATCTATACATATTAATAAAAGGCAAAGCCCTCACTGACTCACTGACTGACTGACTGACTGACTGATTGACTGACTGACTGACTGACTCACTCATCACTAATTCTCGAATTTCCCGTGTAGGTGGAAGGCTGAAATTTGGCAGGCTCATTCCTTACAGCTTACTTACAAAAGTTAGGCAGGTTTCATTTCGAAATTCTACGCGTAATGGTCATAACTGGAACATATTTTTTGTCCATATACTGTAATGGAGGAGGCGGAGTCACGTATCGCGTCATCACGCCTCCTACGTAATCACGTGAACTAAAAACAAGGAAGAGATTTACAGCACGAGTCAAACGCGGGAACGAAGGTAAATGACGTTAATTTTTGACTGTCTTTTAATACTGTGTAAGCATACATATTAACACATGTGCAATTAAACGTGTGCATTTACGGGGTGATTTCTCAGGCTTAAAAGCTCGCCTTTTATCAAACGCGGGAACAAAGGTAACTGACGTTGTTCACTGTCTTTTAATACTGTGTAACCATACATATTAACACATGTGCAATTAAACGTGTGCATTTACGGGGTGATTTCTCAGGCTTAAAAGCTCGCCTTTTACTAAAAAGGTAAATGCAAAACTATTTTCAATCAGTTTATTGAAACGCTCCCGTTAAGGATTGCAATAACATATTCGTGACATAAAAGAACGAAGTAGGGGGAAATGAAGGAAGAGCCGCAAACAGCGAAGAGCAAAAAATTCATTAAACAATTGAGAAGGGAGCGAGTGAAGCATACAAGCATGTTCATAAGGGAAACAAAGCACGGTGTAAAACGTAAGTTTAAATTAAGTTTATAGAAACGCTCCCGCTGTGGATTGCAATAACATATTCGCGAGATAAAAGTTTAATGAGAAGACACGAGGTATAAACGAACCACACGCCGTGGCGCAACGTTAGGGGCAACAGTTTCAACCATTCTATGATCTGCTTCTCGCAACTGAAAGACGGCACATGGCGGATGTTAGCCGACTTGCTCACCGCAACGTTAGGGGCTTCAACTCTGGCGCTGACGATAGAGATTCGATTCACGAGAGGGGATGCAGTGAGTGTGTATGCCTGATGAGCCCAGAATTAGGGAGAAACACGTGTCGCATACTCTTTGCATTATTTGAAAGTAAACTATTAAAACCATTCTATGATCAGCTTCTGGAAACAGAAAGAGGGCACGTGGCGGATGTAAGGCGACTTCCTGACCAACCACAAGCGTTACCTGGCAGGTAACCACCCATACAGTCAGATTGTGATTCAGAAAACGAATGCCATGAATGTAATTACCACGATCTACATACTGTCAAATAAACGAAACACACGCCGTAGCGCGACAGCTGTGAAAAGCGAGGTTCAGAAAAAAAACAGATCCTTAACAAATTGTTATTGGTATATTTTCGATCCGTTTAAAAAGGTTTTCTTTTCTTATTAAAAAATTAAAAGCAGTACTTTGCCGCAACGAACCGCGAGAATTTGGCTATATATATCTGCTTCTCGCAATTAAAAGAGGGCACGTGGCGGATTTTAGACAACTTCATGACCAAACTTGAGTGTTACCTGCCAGGTAGGGTTACCACTTTTAATACAAAAAAATAAGGGACGCATACTGCAGCGGGTGCCACATCTCAGTGCCAACAGTTTGCAGACTCTACTTAAAAGACCCGCCCTCCTCACTGGACAGTTAAAAAGACCAATCAAACTAACGATGACATCAAGTATTACCCAATCAAAAGTAGGAAAGGAGGCATCTTCATAAAATGCGTGTGGGATGATTTGCATGAGACGCTGCTTTAAAAAAAATGATAAAAAAAATACGGGACAAATCCCGTCCCGTATTGATTCAAAACGGGACGCGCAATTTCATTCTCAAATGCGGCACGATTCCGTATTTTAAAGGACGGGTGGCAACCCTACAGTGCCAGGTAACCACCCATACAATCAGATTGTGATTCAGACTAGGAATGCAATGAATGTAATTACCCCGATCTACATACAAGGCGAAAGTCTTGCAACATTCAAAGATGATGGTTTGGGATAAGTACACCATACAACATAAAAGAGCTTATGAAGCCTTGAACCGAAAAAAGCAAGATCTCAGAGATCGTAAAAAAAAAAAAATAGGAGGTAATGTCGTTTTACTCGCTGTAGATTTTAGTCAAACATTACCAGTTATTCCACGAGGGAGACCAGCAGATGAACTCAACGCGTGTTTAAAATCCATGCTTCTCCCACGCTCGGTTATATGTCGCATGTTCTCGGGTAGGTACACCAAAAAATGTATACATTTAAGCATGTAATGGGCAAACAAAAAATGAGGTATACCCGAAGGCACTGCAGTAGTACTTCATGTAACTTTACTTCTTAAATGTTAATGTTTTACTGTTTAATAATTTATACGTTTCTTATATGTTGTTCAAATTCTTTTATCAAAATACCAGTGACAGCGCAATGCACGATAACATGGAGTGAATACACCATACGCATCTGCCCACGGCCGCCCTGGTGTGCGCAGATAGGAGTTGATTCTACAATAAAATAAAATAAAGATAAAAAGAGTAATACAATCATCACCCATAAAGCGGATAGTAGACGTGACGTATTATATGTGTACCAGATTTCAAGTCAATAGGTGAAACGGTTTGCGAGCTACAGGTGATTTAAAATCCTGGACAGACACACAAATTGCCACGGTAGCAAATTACAGAAGAAGATTTTACTGTTTAATAATTTATATTTATATGAAATGTGCTTCTTATATATTACTTCATATTCTCATATGATAATGATGTTAATGTTTATATTGATTTCTATGTTATTGAAACTGCATGTATGTGTGTATATGTATGTATATATATACTGTATATACTAGCAAAATACCCGCGCTTCGCAGCGGAGAAGTAGTGTGTTAAAGAGGTTATGAAAAAAAAAAGGAAACATTTTAAAAATAACGTAACATGATTGTCAATGTAATTGTGTTGTCATTGTTATAAGTGTTGCTGTCTTTTATATATATATATATATATATATATTATATATATAATATACACACACACATAAACATTTATATACATATACATATATATACATATCTACATATACACATATCTACATATATATACACACATACATAAACACACACATAACACTTATTTACTGAAACGGGCTTTCACAAAAAAAGTTAGGGCTTTGCTACAGGATACACCCTCCACAAGTTAACCAAGTAAAAATAAAATATATATTTCTGTTTTATTTAAACCTTTTAAGTTCGTATGCATAGCCCCATTTGGCTGTTTAATTTTTTTTTTCTTTCTTCAGTAATATTTAATCTCCTTAAAGAAAAAGAACATATCCATTTTACTTTTTTTGTATCTCTTTAGTAATATTTTACTGTAAAAGTATAACCAGTATTTAAACCTTTTATGTTACTTTATACATTTATTTTACACAATGTTGAAAAATTAATAAGAAAGCTACATATTTTGGCAGCTGCTGCTTTCATTTTCAATGAAATGAAAAAAGCTCTCCAAGAGAAAACGTCAATGAACAAGAAACAGTTTGCACTATCTAAAAAGGAGAAACCCTCATTTATAAAAGTTTGCTGCAGATGACTTAACTGAAAATAAATGATTAGTTCCTATGTGTATAATACATATTTATCTATTTTACTTATGCCTTTATTCCACCAACTTACAACATCTGAGGTACAATTTGTTACATTACTTTTGTTTTTTGCAGCACAGGCAGGTGAAGTGACTTCCTCAGGGTCACACAGTGGTGTCAGTACCAGGATTTGAACTGACAAGCTCCGGGTTTGCTGAAATATTACTGAAGAAAGAAAAAAAACGAAAACGGGCAAATGGGGCTATGCATACAAATGTCCATCCGTCCATTATCCAACCTGCTATATCATAAATACAGGAGCCAATAAGTAGACATGTATATATATATATATATATATATATATATATATATACAGTATATATATATATATATATATATATATGTGAATGTATGTATGTATATATGTATGTCTATATATATATATATATATATATATATATATATGTAGATATGTAAATTTGTATATGTATATATATATGTTTATGTGGATGTGTATATACGTATGTATATGTAGATATGTGTATATGTAGATATGTATATATATGTATATGTATATATATGTTTATGTGTGTGTGTGTGTGTATATTATATATATAAAAGACAGCAACACTCATAACAATGACAACACAATTACATTGACAATCATGTTACGTTATTTTTAAAATGTTTCCTTTTTTTTTTTTTCATAACCTCTTTAACACACTACTTCTCCGCTGCGAAGCGCAGGTATTTTGCTATTTATCTATATATATAAAGGAGAGTTGGGATCCGAGAGACTGTGTTTGTGTGTTTGTGGAGGGATGGAGAGTTAAGGCGGGTGTTGGAGTCACGTGATCATCTCCCCTCCCATTCACTTCATTTCGCTCCAAGCTGAGCTCCGCAGCTGGCGCGGTCTTGCTGTTCTTGATTTGCTTTTCACATGGCCAAGTATACGTTCCATGCTCAAGAGTAAGCTCAGCGCACAACTTGGTCATATTACAACCGGAGGGGCGAACTGACAACATGGTATACAAAGAGATCCTTAACAAATAATTATTGGTATAATTTCCCTCAGTTTATTATTTAAAATTTTAAAGCAGTACTTCGCCGCTGCGAAGCGCAGGTATTTTGCTATTATATATATATATATATATATATATATATATATATATATATATATATATATATATATATATATGTGAATGTATGTATGTATATATGTATGTCTATATTTATATCTATATATATATATATATATATATATATATATATATATATATATATATATATATATGTAGATATGTAAATTTGTATATGTATATATATATATATATATATATATATATATATATGTATATGTGGATGTGTATATGTATATATATGTATATGTAGATATGTGTATATGTAGATATGTATATATATGTATATATGTTTATGTATATATATGGTTACATAACCTCTTTAACACAGTACTTCTCCGCTGCGGAGCGCGGGTATTTTGCTAGTATATATATATGTGTGTGTGTGTGTGTATGTTACAGCTAAAACCCGAAGTTTGGCCAGTTCCCGAATTGGCTGGCCGTTTCGCATTTTGGCAGCGAGGTGTGGCCCAAGTCCGAATTACTAGAAATGACCAGCGTATATGCTACATTGGCCAGCCATTTCGCGAAGTGGTGAGAACTCCCTGGCCAAAATCCGATGTGCTGATGTAAGACTGTCCGCTCAAGGTGCGAAGATACTTAAAAATTTCAGATGTAGATTCAGAAGTGAGTTTTCCATTCTGCACAAGAAACTGCTCAAGGCGGGTCTTGTTCAGAAAGCGGACGCCACTTGAGATGGCCTTCCCCCCACCCAAACACTAACCTTAAGATAAAATTGGTCCCTGATGTTAAGTCACTGTTTTAGGGCTTAAATGATAACAGAAATGTGAAACCTACTTATATACCTAACCTTAATTATTGTGAAACAACCAAGTGGCATCCGCTTTCTGAACAAGAGCTGCAAAGGCTACACTCGATGCAATTGCACTACTAAGTGCGCAACAAATTGCTGCTCATGCCTTTTTCCTTCCGACTTTGGCCGATCACCCCATGCCATTTCGCAAACTGGCTGGTCAAATCCCGAAATCGAGGAAAAGATCGGACATTGGCCGGTCAATTTACAGTGACATTGGCCATTTCCCGATTTGGCCGGACATTTCCCGCTTTGGCTGATTTCGGGTTTTGCCCGTTATATATATATTATACACACACAAAGACATACACATACAGTACATAATATATACTATATTATATATATATACTGTATTATATATAAATCATTCACATAAAGAAATTAAAAAAGTACAGTAAATGGATAGAACAATGCATTCACAATGGCTATTAGGCACTTCAAATACGCACAGCCTGGCACTCTGCCGTTAGTCTAGCTAGCATGAACGTTCTCCAGTGGGATTGCACCATTGTTGAACAACATGCTGTAGTGAGATTTTCTTGGGTAAAGAGAGTGAAACTTGCAGAAACACACAAGCGGTTCAGATCAGTAAGCTGTTTGGGTATCCATCTTGCTCAAACCTCAGTCACCCCAAATCATCATGCACTGTGGCATGAGCAGATCCCTAGCGGATATCTAAAGGTACAGTAACAGAACCAGCTGGTCTTCTCTGATGAAGTCATTTGCCATGTCGATGTGGACTTATGTGCACAATTTTATGGTTGACCAGATCGAGTTTTGTCGGTTACATTTGTTCTTCCGACCTCAGATCTTTCTGCCCATTCGTAATTATTTCTTTGCGTCCTGCTGTTTTCACTTCTGTACTCCGCCAACATCCTTCATTGAATTTCAGCAGGTGTCACCCCCTCTGCCCAAAGAAATCTCATTACGATGCATTGTTCAACAATGGAACAATCCGGCCGAGTTCACTTGAGCTTGGCTTCAACTAAGACAATGGCAGAGAGCTGTGCTGTGCGTGTTTGAACTACCCATAAGCCATTGCAAATCTGTTGTATTCTATCCTTTGTGGTTACCACAGAATTTTCAAATTGCCTTTGCTTTTTGATTTACCCTCATATATCAACTATACAATGAAACCCTAAGGTATGTGTGTCAAGCCCCTCGGAGCACCCTGATTGATCAATTTGACTTTAGTGATACAATGAGAGAGAAGTATGAAATGCATGAGGAGGAGGAGGCATAAGAGGCACGTGGAGAGAGCTGGCTTCAAAGATGGCCAGTATAAAAGCAGAAAGGCGCCTCACAAATAATGACAGTGTGTGAGAGGCAGGCTTTATGGGAAGACACTTGAGAGTCAGAGCGCCAGTGAAGAGACATTTACACACACGCAATAAAAGGCATGGCACTGAAGGTACACATAAGGGCAAATGATGGCAAATCTTTTTTAATTATTCTGTTACCTGTCTATATATACACACACAACTAATTACTCTGATGAAAAGCAAAACAAAATCACCATCCATCCACAAACCTGCTTACTGAAGTTCATGGCAGTGGGGAGGCACAAGGCAGGACTGAGATGAGATGCCAGTCTGTCACTGGGCACACGAGTCTTTGGGATGTGCGCAGACAAACGGAGAACATGAATACTGTGATTTGAGTAAAACAGCAGCACTGGCCACTGCACCACCACACCGTCCTCTCTATAACTGACCCCTACTTGACCGCAGAAGGGCCACAGGCTGTGGTGGTGGTTAGGGGGGCTGTGACAAATCACAGTCGTTTTAAGGACCTGGACACCATTTCACTCCATATGATAATCCTGAACTTTACCCTGATGGTCTTCTGGCACTGCAGATGGCCTGCCGTGTGATTCTTTCACACCTTTTGGCCGACTGGGTAGTCCTTATCCAGCCATCTTCTCAAACTGTTTTGATCCCCTCATGTCACTGACAGCCTATCCCAGCACCAAAGGAGGACCTGACTTCATAGTTTATTTGAATTTCTGTTCACGGGTCTTTCACATGGATGCCACTGCTACAATACTCTGAGAGTATTAAACAATAAATAATTCAAACCAGATTAGTGAAGCACAGGTTCAGATTTTCCAAACTGTAGATAAGTTATAAGAAAGGCCAGCGTCCACCATTTCACCCACCTGTCAAGCTGGAGTTGGCCACCTTTGTGTTTGGTGAGCACATATTTGTCAAAGTGCTTTGAGATACAAGACGCCTGCCAGCCGGGTTAATAAACGCAATCTAAAGGATGGGGTGGATTTATTAACAGGGTGCGATTTACTTGACGACGGCTGTGCTCGGCTTGCGTCAGCAGGTTCATCCACACGGCTAACAATAAAGCGGCAGGTGAAGCGAGGCCTCCTCACCTTACAAAAGGGCCGTGTTCCATTTCCTGCCATCTCTTGTATAATCTAATTAACTGCTGCCATCTCAGATGCAGCTGGACACCCGACACGATACGTCCACCACAATGCAGAGCTGAGTCAACATCATTACACTCTCAGCTCAAAGTAAATAACACGCCAGGATGTAATGTCAGCCTACGTAAACAGTACGAGTCTCAGGAGCACCGACCCGCCATCTGTAGGCCAACAAACGTGGGCAGCCTCTGCTTCAGACCCTAATGACTGGAGCCTCGGTCGTGAGAAATGGGCACTGGCACCGCGCAGCACTTCCAGGAACCTTAGCCACGTGCTGGAAAAGATGACTCCACTTCCTTTCTAATCAGACAAGCAGAAAAAAAGGCAAGCAGACAAAGTTACAGGCGGCCAAATGACTTCAGGAGGGGGCACAGGACCATTAGGAAAAGAGCCGTAGGCCAATCAGTCAGGCATAGTCGGTAAATTAAAAAAGAAATAAACTCTTAACAGTCAGCAGAGTCTGTTAAGGGCTTCAAAAGGGCCCAGCCGCTGCACATCACATCTCGACTCAACTCAAATTGACGCCATATTACCTCACAGCATTTACTCCTGACCCCAGGACTTCAGAAGCACACAGAGATGATACTTTGCAGTGATTACTGGTGGTGTTTTAAGTATAAAGTGGTGCCTGAAAAAGTAGCCTCTCTCCTGGTAAGGACCCCCAGCAGCAGACACAGGCAGATGAAGTCCCTATGCACGGCCATTTGTTTTGTTAGTTCGGTTATCTGTGCGCATGCTGGAGAGAAGACACGCCATACTCACTGGAAAAGTGTAATTCACTTGTGAAGCTGTGCGATTGCACTGGCAACCTTCAAGTAAACACGACACCATCCCACTGCAAGGGCTCCTGGGAAATTCAGCAAAATGTAAAACAGTGACATACTACTGGCTCCCTGAAGAGTGCAGTGAAACCAAGAAACAGAGGCTGTCACCACGAAACCCTTCTGTACACATCCCAGGGGTTTTCAACAAGAAACTACCATCGGCATCCTAGAAGTGGTCACCCAGGAACCATTCTGTATGCACCCCAGTAGTTGTCACCGAGAAACTCTTCCATCAGCACCCTAGAGGTTGTCACCAACATTGCGGATTGGATGAAAAGATTTGCTTATAAGTCAACATCACCACAGCCATTGGGGACGTGAAGGCCTCTCTTAAGTCAGTGTGCACTCCATGATTTGCAGGGTGCTTTTTCTGCACTGCACAGTGTATAAAGGTGGCGTTAACAAAATAATATTGTATTATTTCCAGTTTAAGACACATGGTAAGAGACAAACCTATTAAGTTAATGTTACAATTCACAGAGGTGTTTGCTTTAATCGAGCTGAATTGGAGTCCAGTCATGGAGTAATCTCTTACCCCTGTAAGCTATGGTGTAATGGACATTTCTCAGCTGTTTCTGTAACACCAGAATGCTAATTTTGCCAGTTAGGAGCAGAGCATCTCTGGAAAAGAGATTTGCTTACAAACTGAACAACAGCATTCAGTTTTCTGACCGCATGAACGTATGCCCCCCCCATATGGCCACTGCATGTCCTGCTAGTGTAGGATAGGAACTTGAAGAAATGTTACAAGATACCCTCACAGGTGACGCAGTGGTAGTGCTGTTTGCAGTAAGGAGACTGTGGAAGATTGTGGGTTCGCTTCCCGGTTCCTCCCTGTGTGGATAGCGCTTTGAGTACTGAGAAAAGCGCTATATAAATGTAATGAATTATTTTATTATTATTATACCCCAAGCCTTAAACAGAACTGTCTTCATATAAGAACTGTTCCATTTTTTGGTTTTATCAATTTTTCTCTTTATCTTTGCGTTAACAGTTTGCTTTCAATTTTACAAAACATTTTAAAACTAAGACACTTGGGCTGTTGAGTTTCTCTGGACACGAGCCACACTAACTGCTCGAACCTTTCTGGTAGTTCCGTTTTGGATTATTTTGGAAAATCCTCGACTAATGCGGCTACATATACTTTCATGTGGTCTCCAAGTTTAAAATTGGAGGGTGTCTTCATTGTCACACCTCAAAAGCTTAGAGATCAGGAACTATCAAGCATAAAGCCAAATGCAAACGACCTAAGAAAACAAAAAGGCAACGAATGCTCAGAATTTGATACGAACACAGAAAGTGGGCTGGCACAGGGAAATTCCACAAAAGAAACAAAAGATGTCTCTGTGTGATACGGCAACTTCAAATCCATTTTTAAAATGTTCTTTACCAAATATATAAGGTGGATTTCAAGACGACAATCTCCGGGATAATGGTGAACAAACAAACAAGGCAGAACTGTATGGTAGGCTTCTCCTTCTTATTTAATACCAGTGGGTTTGATTTTAATTACTGGTGTACCCTTATTTTTAAATACATTATTAAGCTTTTTACTCTTGAATAAATTGCTTTAAATTATATTTACTTGTAATTCTGGTATAGATCATGTCACACACGTGCGCATGGGAGGCAGTCTAAGGGCTTAACTAGGGGTAAGATGTGGAGCGAAGGGTTGATTTATGGTACTAATGCCTTTTCACCCTCTTCCTCATACCACCAGAAGGAAAGCCCACCTTAGACTCCACCCACTTCCGCTGCTACATCACACCCTCCTGCAGACCTCATTTCCGCCTGAGATCCCAGCTCTTCCTGTCCTCCATCTATAAAACCCGAGCCTTCACTCTCCTATTCAGTCATTGTCTTTGGCTCCGTCCTTTGTGACTACTCGTTTTCTCATTTGTTTGAGTGTTGGAGAGATTATATGGGGTGGAACCCCCAAAACTTTATCGTTCTCTGTTTTTTCCACAACCAGTACATTTTTCTTCCCTGCAATCTGTGTTTAAAATGGGGATCTATCATACATTGAAGGAGTCTGTAACAGTTTGCCAAATAAGACTCAAGATATTTAATTTGTGTTTTATTTTAGTGCATATTTTCTTAAACTATGGGTTGTGACCTTTTGCGTCACATGGGGTTGTGAATTCACTTGGGTCCGGTTTTCAAATTCTCTCATGATGGGTCGCCGTGGGTAATCAATCGACATTGCTTCACTATGATTGGCGGCAGGGATTATCAAAGGGAGACCCTCCATGACTGTCAGCAGAAATTCTCCAAGGAGGAATCTAAAGATCTGATGGTCATCATTGACTAGGTCTTGAACATTGGGTTGTGAGAAAAGAATAACTTTAAGAGACACTATTTTAGCGTGTTTCTATTTTAGGATTAATTAGTTGGAGCTTTAAGTGAATACACGGAGTGCCCAGAGCTCATACGGAAAAGATGACGTTGTCAACACTGCGTGATCAAAATCTTCAGTAACCGGAACAGCAGGCAGGTGCAGATGAGCTCATTAGATCATAAGGACCAATGACTCACATGTTTTTCAAGGGAGAAGAAATACGGCACAGACAAGTGTGTTTTAAAAGAGTGTTGGATTCTGGGGGATATGCAAATGTAAAAAAAAAAAAAATCAAGAAAAGTTCTTGTTACCTTTAGAATGTATATGTTTAAGCTTGGATAATCTAACCAGTGTGTATATGCTTGCAAAAAAGACGTGAAATGGGGGTTTGGGACTTTAAGGTTAAGCTCTTGATTCGCCTTTAAGCCTTTGCCAAGGCAGGTTGAAGTGTAGCTTTTTCAGGGGAAGTAATTCAAAAAATGGTTCCCACTCATCCGTGAATCCAGGCAGGAGCGCGGCTTGTGAGCAGAGTGGCTTCTGGCTCCTGTTAAGGTGTTGAAGCTGAGGTAGCCGGCCCTGGCCATTGTTAGGGCATTCTTGCTTTGTATTTGAGGTTAGTGAGTATCTATGGCGAGAATGACTGATGAGTGAATGTCAACTAGGTACGTATTGTGGGGTGTACATGTATATCAAGGCTGATCATTTACACATGTTCGGTATGAACTTGTCCTCTAATATATAAAGTTTTTTAGAGGTTCCTTTTTGATGATAAAACATTGTCTTAAATTGGAAGCTATACCATAATGTGGAACAGAATTAAACCATGAGGAAAATAAAGTACCAAACGAAAAAACAAAATAGGCCTAACTAAACAGTAAACTTCCCAACCATGTACCACACTTGCTCCCCATAACGTACCTCAAAATCTCCTTCTTTACTTTACCCTGCACACCTCTACACTTGGGCCTTGTTTCCTCTTGCCAGTTAAGCCTTTGTCTGACTTCCATTCATCTCCATTTCAAGTATTTATATGGAAAGAGGCTGCCTTGTCCCCTAGCCTGAGGGCACTTCTGAGACTCTGTGTGCGGCAGATCCGATGCCATAAGCCTAGTGCGCCCTCTGATGGCTGAAGGTGCCTGTGCACTCTTGAACTCCAGGGGTCATGTTGAGAGCCAGGAAGCCCAGGACATCACTTGCCATTATAACAGGTAGCAGCAGACCACCTATTACACTTTTTCTCATTACCCAGTAACCTCATTGCTCTTATCTTAACCTTGCAATGCAGCTACATGGACATGGCCAGACAAACAGTTGTCAGTGTTGTTTTTATTTGAGCGAATGATAGACAAGCAAAGTGATACCCACTGCCATCCTAGGCCTAGCCGGAATTCTTTCAACAACACTTATGGTGAATTATTCCTTTTCACTTCTCTGTACAGAAATCTGAAACAGGGAGCAGAATGAGAGGCACTATATTTAATCATAATCTACTCGATAATTACTTTGATTCTTTGTACTGGGTTTTATTACATATACAATATTTCAAAGATATTTATCAAGTCTGTATCTAAATATGATGTTTCAACCACTTGAAAGTTCTGCACAATTCTTTCATTGTTTCAGTAACCCTGAGTAGCGTAAAGTGCTGCCTATCAAGAGTTCAAAATATTTATTTTGGAAAATGTACACAAAGACATGTGCAATACGGGATCAGCTGCCATGCATACAGGACAAGGTACGGCACTAACGGGGGGGAGAGGGTGGTCCTTGCAGTGAACGGCACTTAGACCTTAGGACCACCCCCTGCTAGCATCATACTACACAGTCTGGTCTTGATTCAGCGCTCAGACGGTACTCTGTCAGGCACACTGCAGCTGGCCCACTGTGTTCAAATGCTTTTCCTGACTGATGATTCACTTGTTTTCAAATTTTTTAGTAACAGCCATTCTGAAGCACATTCCAAGAAGCAGTGAGTCACATTACTTTGTAATTTGGGGTTATTATTATTGAACAGCTGGCTGATTCTATTATCATGGCAACCTACAGGAGAAGAATATGTTCCAAATTATTTGCCCTGCCCTGGATAAGTGGGTTAATAGGATGGATGGATGGATGGATGGATGGATGGATGGATGGATGAGTGGGTGTTTACTTCTTTCTTTGTTACCCTTGGACAACGGGCCAGTTAAAGAACTTCCTCAGGGTCACACAGTGAGCCATGAGAAAGGATTAAATTAGCAACCTTGGGGTTCGAGGTCCAACGCCTTGTAGGACAGAATAGCACCACTCATTTTGTTTTTGACAAACAAGCCAGGAGCAGATGGGTGACCCCCTTAACTTCAGTTTACATGTTACTTCTCCCTACAGGGACTCTTTAAAATGTAGTTTCTGAATCTCACCTGATAAGACCGATCAACCATAGGCAAAGTGAGATCCAGAGATGTCTCCATGATGCACCATGTACACATTTCTGCAGTGAACAAAGAGCCATAATTCAACAACTGGCAACCTTGATGGACAAAACATTGGACCAATTGTCAACCAAAGGGTTGGGCTTATGTGCACCTAAGGAACCAATGGCAAAAACGTCCGCTCCTTCCTTTCCAACCCAGTGTAAGCACTAGATCTGTGCTCTCAATATTCTCAGTGCTCTCAACTCTGCTCCATAACAGGACCCTTGTGGACTAAGGTGTGGCTGTAAGAAAGGCTGAAGCGATCCCTTTAAGTCAGAAGGACAACCTGGTGCTGGACTGTAAGAGTGGAGGACCATCTATAACGGAGATGTACAAGGGTGCCACAAGTCCAAACCTTCCTAAAGTCAAGCAATGTGCATAAACAAAAGAGACAAGAGACCCATTGTAGAGGCACGATAAAGATGGGGGTCGACCCCAGCAGTCATAAATATTACGCCAGCTAGTGTTGTGCAAGTTCACACCTCACAAAAATGAGCACAAAGTTCAGTTCACACAGATTAAAATGAATAAATTCACATTCATAGTTCACCATTTCACTTTTGAACTAGTTCATGTTCAGTTCATTTTCTATTTTTTAAGGAGTGAGAATAAATGACCCATGAGTTTACCTTTTTCAGTTCTGCATGCCTTATATTAGGCTATTACAGTGAACTTCTTGAATAAAATACAATAATTATGAAGACTTCTTTTATTTAAATACATTTTATTGAGTTATACCCAGCAACAAACATGTATAACCGTATATGCTAATATCCTCCCGGTCAAAAAAGAAATTAAATAGATGCAAGAATACATATAAATTGCGGCTCTGTTTCCAACTGTGTGACACATATGGTGACTGCGGAACCGGCATGTAGGTGAACTAACCTATTACGCTGCTGGTCAAAATTTGCATCACATATTGCATGTCCAACAGGGAAAAATATTAAGTGGCCTCACAAAGTACAACGTTTTCCTAGAAGCAAAAGTGAGCTTCACCACGGGCTCGAGTCAGTGGGGGTGCAGCTTAAGCACAAGCAGGTAGACACAGACAGTGCCTATTTGATTTTATGTTCTTTTTTTCAAAATATAAATAAATGGCAAAAAATGTATATGAAATAAATATTTGTAAAAATTCACTATTTTACCGAAAATCCATTATGTGCTTATCCGAATACCGTAATCGGCTCCACCCCTACATTACAGGGTAAGACAAAATGTTTACAGTACTCTGGACCTAAACCAGATCCAGAATGTCACATAAAACTGAACTCGCTTACGTTAAGTTCACCGTTCTTAGAAACATGAGCTTGCTCAATGAACGCTCTCTTTTGAACTGGTTCATGCACAACACAACACTAGCTGACATGGCCACTGTATGTTAATCCTTGGAGAAACCTATAGCTCCACTCACAAATAAGGCATGCAACCAAAGTGAAGAAGGAGAAGAATTTCTGAACAAAGAAAGAAAAAAGTACCATAAAAATCCCTCCATGTGTGCTGACCCAGAAAGACAGGGACAAAGTGTCACCTACATCCAGAGTCAACAAGGACCAAAAAATGAGGACACCTATTTGGAATGCAAGAACTATTAAATTTAACAGCTAATGCACTCTGTTATTGGTATCACTGTAACTGAAAACTATTCATCTTTGTGAAGGATAGGTTTGTACATGTTGTTAGTTTCTCTTCCAAAATTCAGTAGGAAAGTCCAGAGCAGCTTCACAAACACAGACACACACACAGACACACACACACACACACAAAGGAGCCTCGTGTGGGGGAGGTAAACCAGTGCAGACGAGCTATGAGCAAATCAGTGCCACCATCAAAGTGCAGACACTAGAGACTGTATAACTAATTGAAGAATGTATCCATCTTAACCACTTTAATTTGAAAGATCAGAATTAACTTTTCAGAATTAACAGACGGAGTGGTGGCTCTGAGGCTAGGGATCTGCACTGGCAATCGGAAGGTTGCCGGTTCGAATCCAATAGGGACTCTGCTCTGTTGGGCCCTTGAGCAAAGCCCTTAACCTGCAATTGCTGAGTGCTTTGAGTAGTGAGAAAAGCGTTATATAAATGCAAAGAATTATTATAATTATTTGAAAGATCAGAATTCATAAGTTATGTTCCTTTTCAAATGGAGAAAAAAAGGTCAAACTATGATGGCATAATTCAATGTTTTCTGTTGTTTGTGATTGCCCCTTCATCTATATCAGCATTTCCAGCCTGTGGTTTGTGTTGGCATTGAAGGTGGGCCAGGTGCAGCTGACTTCAGATGAAACTCGACACCCCCCCCCCCCCCCCCCACCACTCTGATGACTGCATTCAATGTACTGCGTCAGCACTGCAGGTGGATCGCAGCCAATCCTGGATGACCACCCCAACCCCACTCTGATAATCATGCTCGATTTACCAAGGAGGAAGGCCACTGATGACCACACTTGATTGATCTTTCACTCTGGTGATTGCACAGAATGTTTTGATGATCATGCTTGATTTACCAAAGGGGACCACCCCACTCCCCCTGCCCATTGGGGGATAACCCCAGTGGGTCACAAACACACTAGCATGTGAAAAACCGGGTTGTGATCCCACAAATGCTGGGAAACACTGATGTACATACATAACATATACTGTATATCTATATATACTTGCATTTACCCATCTTCTTTTATACTTATGCTATTGAAAAATTATGTCATTTTCCCATCCTATTTTCCTAGTGAGGGTTGCTGTTGGGTAAGTTGTATTACTCGGTTTATTGAAAAATAGTCTATCACCACCAACTCCGAACCACAACTAGAGAAAGTGAAAGTTATGTAATGTGGTCTTTCACAAATTTATGAACTTTTCTAATTGTATCAATCTCTTCACAGTTCTGGCATCCCACCTAGAAAGTGAAACAGATTCTGCACACACACCTACAGCCTTAGCCCCTACACTACAGTGCACGTGTCTGACCCGAGTTACTATATGCTACACCATGGACGTAGTAAGAAGTAAAAGTGGTATAATTTAGGAGGCAGTGGGCACAACTGCCAAGGCCACATCATTCAAGTGGCCTTCCTTAGCCCCCTTAATTGTGAACTTTTTGCATTAAAGGTCCCAACTATTTAAGGAAAGCCTGCCTCAGACTTACTCAGGCAGACATACGATTTCCACTTGTTTGTTTAATATCCTGCCTTTTTCCTGGTTAAACACTTCCAGCTACATGAAATTATAATAAATGTAAGTAACATTAACTCCATACTGATGTTGCTCTCCACTTTGAAATAATTTGCAATTCACATATGTAGCATTACTGTCCATTTTATTCACGATAAGCCCACTTAATGCACTTTTGGAAAAGGCTAAATGCAAACCAATGAGCTGCTACATGTCACAGTCATTCCCCCAACTCTCAGATCTCTTAGGTGTCACTTGCTGTTATCCAGACTGAAGTGACTGATTAAGTCAAATTTGGGAGTATGGGATTTAGTCCATTGAGTTGCTACTTAAGTGACTAACATGGTGAAATTCAAGTAACTCCTATGCTTTCAAGACTGACTGTGTATAATAAGACAGAGAAACATGATTTAGTATTTCAGCCCAGTGAGATTTCCATGAGGCTGCCTAATATGAACATTTTAAACTGTTAAGAGCACAGACGCCCGAGTTCTCATAGGCCAAATGTCCTCCTAATGGCCAATTTTATTCACTCCTACACTCGCAGGGTATTTCTGCATAAAGTTTAAAACACTGAGCACAGGTTCCCCATAAAACAGATAGTCGTGTATGCAAGCAGTGACCACAGCCCTCAATTTTTACCTTTGAGGTCATTTTCAAAATTTGGCATTATTCATGAGAGAACAGAAAACCAAAGACCAAAGGACCTGACAATGGTTTCCTCTGACTGGGCTTCAGGCTAGCATGGCTCAAGCGTGGTAACTGTGACTTCTGCACTTCAGTGAATTTTTTTTTTACTCCATAGCAGTTTCCATATAAAGCACTAAATGTCAACGGCATTAAATGTGGCTCAGTGGCTTCTGTGCAGGCTTTGTACCATTGCACCGCTCTCCTTTTGTGTCAGCTGGTATCAACAGGTCATATTAAGTTCGGAATTTCTGCTGTGAATTAAATAGACTAGGAGGTGCTACTAATGTTTATAACAAAGCTTCTTTAATGAAAATTCCAAATATTTATTTGAAAATGTATCCGCTAGGGAATCCATTCCCGGGCTCCCGGGATTCCCGGACATTTTTCATTCCCGCATTCTCTGGAATGAAACTGCTGTAATTCCCGGAAAAACGGGAATATATAGCATGTAAAAGTGTAACAATCAATCAAGAAATGACAGACTTATAGCTGAAAATAATTAAGGTGACGCCATTGCTGCAGCTTGCACTTCATCAGACAACAGCTTGGAACAGCAACTTGAAATTGCAATGCGTCAGTCTGTTGCATCCGCATTATCTGTGCCAAGAAACTTGCCATTGACAGAATGATGACAAGAAACTGGATGCATCAGTAAAAGCTGAAATGGCGGTGTTTCAGCGCAACGACAAGTGTGGGCGTTGTTTAGAATAAGTGTATCAGTATCTGATGATTGTGCTGCCTACTTCAGTGGAGGCAGAGCGTGTTTTCTCAGCGGCTGGCGTACTTCTGCACGAAGGTGCGCTCTCGCATGGATGACCGCACGCTGGACACGTTAATAATAATAATAATAATAATTCATTACATTTATATAGCACTTTTCTCAGTACTCAAAGCGCTACCCACACAGGGAGGAACCGGGAAGCGAACCCACAATCTTCCACAGTCTCCTTACTACCACTGCGCCACCTGTGAGGACGTTGTGCTTTCTACGCTCTTATTACCGCAACTAAAGATACATGTACTTATATGACAGCATGAACTGCTTGTAGATAAGGTTAGTCTTTCATTTGTGTCAACATATTGCAGTATTTTTATTAAAAATAAGTGTCGGTTGTTCTAAAACCGTTCACATGTGAGATGCCCGTGCACTGTGTCATCCCCGGGAGCCCGGGATTCCCGGGAACGAAATGCAGGATTCCCAAATTCCCGGGAATGGATTCCCGAGTATCCACTGTATTTCTATACGATGTCATTACAGGGCCTGCAGTGAAGAGCTCTGAAGTAGCTGGGGGGTCGATTTAGCTGCCAGATCAAAACCAGTCAGTCATGTCTCAGACTTGGGAGCCTATTTTCCAAAACAGTTTTATTAGAGTGTAAAACCGACCACACATTCATTTTTAACTGTCGTAAGCTCATAACAGTTGCCTTATCTGTAAATGGATGCCCAGATTTACCACTTTTATAAACTGTTTAGAAACCCTGCGTGTTCAGTTCAGAGCCTTTCCTGAAATTCTTTGTAAATTTTCATCATGAGGTCATCTTGTGTATGTCTGCTATTTAGCGTTATCATTGCCAAACTAGGAGAATTTGACGATGAGCTGGTTATTCTGAGAGCAGAAATACACTCTTTTGACCATCAGCCATCTGTCTACATTGTTAACATCATTAGCTGTTGCATCAACAGGCTCTCCACCATCGGAGTTGCTAGCAGGCTGCTCACCACGAGTGTGCGTTTTGCTGGTGGTGTTACACCTTCAGGCTTTTTCAGCGAGACTAATGTTATGACAGACGTGTAACGATCCTTACGCCCACTAGAAGAACATGGTTACACAAACAGGAGAAACGCGAGTCATCTTGAGTAAGTTAGTGCACCTTGGGTAATAAAGCTTAGTAAGGATCATCATTCTAGCCACGTGCCAGAGAGCATGGTGGGTCCGACAAGTCACTGAGCAGACATGGCTGTACACAAGAAGAAGTTACAATACTATGAAAAGCAAAACATAAAAGTGTTGGTACTGCACACTAGTGAGTACGGGCCCACTTCTAGCACAGCTACTATTGACACCAAAGGGCTCGTCACTGCCACCATGTCAGGTGTTCGCAGCACTTGACTATTCAAATTAGGCTGTCTAACCAGCACCAGCACAGACCAGTTTATCACACATTTTTCCCCAGTTTTGTTTTAGTTTTGCTCCACACAGTCTAATTTTGCTGTGTTAGGTTAAATGGTGATGCCAAATCTGCCCCATGCAAGACTGTGCATAAGTGGGCCTGGACCCGAGCCTCATCAGTGATAGGATTCTGCTTTGGGATTCACACCAGCCCCAGTGACTCAGTAGCGTGGCAAAAAAGGTGCTTATTCTGCAGTTGTCATTTTAATTGTAAAACACACTCCCACACTGAGACTGGAGTGATCATATTGGTACACCTCTTCTACCTGGACTGGTTTGTTCAGTTCATTTAACAGTGTAAAGTTATTCAAATTATCTACTCATCCACCCATTTTCAAACCCACTCAGTTCAAAAAGGGTCTCAGGGAGGTAAGCCAAGGCCTACTCCAGCCGCTTTAGCTGTCACCCAAGCCAGATCAGGACGTCAACTCTGGTAAAATTACTTTAGATAGATAGATAGATAGATAGATAGATAGATAGATAGATAGATAGATAGATAGATAGATAGATAGATAGATAGATAGATAGATAGATAGATAGATAGATAGATAGATAGATAGATAGATAGATAGATAGATAGATACTTTATTAATCCCAATGGGAAATTCACAAATTTAATTTAATTGAAACTTTCTTGGAACTCTTTTAAGGAGGATGCCGACTTTTGTCGACACAGGGGCTTAAGGGCAGATGTCAACTGAAGTTGACGTCCAGGGGCAGAGGGCAATAATTGGCTGTAAACGTCGACAAAACTCGCTGTTACTGTAAAGGTTAGACTCTCTTTGCTTGGAGAAATGTTAGACTCGTTGACTTGACCTCAAATCCCTGTGTGTGTGCGAGTAGTGAAAGCAAACAATGGCAAAAATGGCATTGACATCTAGAAAGAGAGCAAAGCAAATGCGGATTGATTTCTGAGCCAAAACGTGCAGGAGAAAGAGGCACACTAGAGGAACCCTCAAATACCGTAATTCTGTAATTAATTATGACTTCATTTTGTCATTTGCTATCATAATTGCCTATTTAATTTAATTATTTAATTAATTATGAATTCTTATCGTCAATTGCTATTGTAATGACCTATTTTATGATCAGAAAGATCAGTGTCACAGCGGCAAAGAATTACTGAAATGTTACAGAATAGTTTGGGTAACTTGGTTCCTAGGGTGCAAAGCCTACTGACGCTTACATCCGAATTTTTCATATTGTTTAGTCCTCTGTTTTGACTTCTCAATAATTGCCACTATTTTCCTAACCCGTCACTGGCTCCATGTCTTGCATTGTCAGGGGCCTGACCTCAGAGGTCATGCTCAGTTTGTGATGAGTTAAAATGTCGGTTATATGTGAATTTCCCTCATCTGATCCGCATATTCAAAACCTCTGTCAAAACTTTTCATTCATTTATTGCATTTTTGTACAGACCTCTCCCTTCTTTTTTTGACTTTGATTTTCTCTCATATGCTGGTTTTGTTGCCAATCTTTTGATCTCCCCGCATTCCAGAGAGTACATGGGGTGTCATTCTAGAACTCCTTGTTCCTACAGCAGGTCACCTGTTAACTGTCATGGCCCCTGCATCTGCCCCTCATCGCTCACCGCCATGTTTTACTGCATAAGCTGAAAAAAATGAAGACTTACATTGGCAGGAATCAATTGCACTAAATGATAATGGGCATGGGTCTTTCTTAATTCTGTTAATACTCGTTTCCATTGACAAAGAGAAAGTCCAGTTTCAGAAGGGCCTAACAGCTTTTCTAACCCTAAGTATGATGGGGACAACACTTGGCCCAGTACTTAAAATACAGTCCAACTGCAGACCTCCACAGCTTTGCTCAGCCAATCAGATTGCGCACAGTATTGAGATGCCTTTGAATTATGTACACATCACTCATGTTATGTGACAATCCCATTCTCTTGGTTCTTCTCAGCACTCCCATTTCAAGGGGTACCTTGTGTGTTATTCCCATACAACATCCTTACACTGAGCCCGAGGTTAGGGTTGTGGTAAGGTTATGTTACTCATGAGTAATGACGACTGTCGAGTAGGCACATCTATAGTAGGCATGTCATATAGCAGGGCAGGCCGTAGCCAGATCCGTCTTGGAGTTTTCGCAATGTAAATGACAGAAACATGCAATCCATTTGGCTGCTCAGCAGACGTCCTGGATATCACTCTGCAACTGGACCCTTCTCACTTCTCCAGGTATCCCAGGGTCCTCCTATATGTCAAAATCATTCAGGTTACTTTCACAGATGCCACAAAATTTTCAAGCCCATCAAGTGTTGCTTCTTCTAATAAAACTAGGGGGCTCCGCCCCCTGCTCGCTTCGCTCGCCAACCCCTGGTGTTGGGAATGACAAAGAGCGTGATGTATGAATGAGATATAGAATAGTGTGAAGGTGTAGATGATGCAAATATAAAGCAAACAATAAAGTGTGTGGCACAGTGTAAAGGTTTATTGGAAAATTTCTTTGTACACGCCGTTTAAGTGTAAAAGGTAATTCCAGCTCAGAACTTGTAAGGTCATTTAAGATGGTTATTGTTGTGATCAGAGTCAAGTTTGTCAGAGCTTAGAAAGAGTTGTGTCTCTCCAGGAAGTAATGGAATGACTTGGGTATTTATGTTTTCCACATTACTATTTTTTGGACATAATATAGTGCGTTTTGTTAAAAGGGGCATTTGGTCTAATGAGATTGCTGTTCCAAACGTCTCTGTAACTAAGTCGTCGCAGATAAAGGCTTGAGGAATTGTAATAATATGTGGGTGAAGTCCATCTGTATTGGTGAGTGTACCATCTCCCAGTTGTAATAAGCAATTGTTATGATCTGGTTCTGGACATCGTATGTTTTTACTAACTGTATCTTTTGAAAGCAATGCCAATTGTCTGCGTATTTTAAGGTGCACTGAACAATAGCTGAGCGCATGGCATGTGTAAGAATAGCTAAGCACTGTCTAAAATCTCCTCCAAATAAAAGTACCTTTCCTCTAAAGGGAATATTATTATTCATAAACGTTTGTAGAAGTTTATGAATGGTGTTGAGTAAGTGACTGGATGCCATTGTACATTCATCAATAATTAACATTTTTTCAAGACGGATGTCACGTGCATTTCCACCGTTAATGTTAATAGTGGATACCGATTTGTAGGATCTAATGCAGTTCATAAAGATTTCACTTTCAGGTACATCGTTAGTTAGAAGCTTCTGTAGATATTCAGGATATGAATGTAAAGGAGGCAGTCTAATTTGACCCTTTTGACAACAACGTGTAAATGTATTACTTGTATTGCCAGTTGTTTCTTCATTGAAGTGAACTGAACGACAATGATTGCAAATGAGATTCATTAATCCGAATGAATTTTCCTGGTGTATGTTTTGCTTGTGCTGTTTGAGAGGCGCGTTGTTGCATGTGTAGTATTTGGGACGTGTTGTTTTGGAGCTGTAATCGATTTGCCTGTGCTGTGTGAGAAGTCCGTTGTAGCCTTCCTTGCCGTTAACGTATGTCTGAGACGGGAGGTGTTTCGTTTTGAATCCATGCCTGTTGCGATGCAGCACTTTGATTGATAGATTGCGTCATGTGGATCTAGGATGTAGATTTGTGCATATTTGCGTTGATTTGTTTCAGGGTGCACTGTTCCAATGCGATGCAGTATTTGTGCACATATGCAAAAGCAGTATGGGACATTGCCTTTTGGTGGCCTGATATTTACTCCGGTAGATGCAAAAGCAAATGAACTATTGTAGGATCTAATGCAGTCCATAAAGTTTTTACTTTTAGGTACATCGTTAGTTAGAAGCTTTAGTTGAGCTTTGCGTTTTTGGAGCTGAGACATTTTTTCTTCTAGAAATATGGATAAGTAATAAGGAGGATTGCACTCACTGTTAATATGGAGCCTTTTCTGCGTTTGAACGGTTAATAGTGCCTTATTGTAATGAGATCCACCTATGCTGCATAGTGTGAATTGTGTTTGGTCCTGTTATCCGAGCGGTATCGTTTTGTACCTGTGATTGTGAATTCATGACTTGTTTGTTCTTGAGCGTGATAAATATGGATAAGTAATAAGGAGGATCGCACTCACTGTTAATATGGAGCCTTTTCTGCGGTTGAACGGTTAATAGTGCCTCATTGTAATGAGATCTACCTATGCTGCATATTGTGAACGTGTTGAGATGACGTATGTTTAATACGGACGGTTCATTTAGAAATGGGGCTTTGTGTGTCATTTGTTATTTATGTTACTGTGGTTGTGGGTCTGAATCGTCGTTTTTGTGTACGTTTCGTGTGCTATGTCCGTAGTCTGTCCCGTTTCGTGTCCAATGGGCTTTGTGTGGTGCTCTTGGCCTCTTTTTTTTTGTGTGCTTGTGGCTTGTTGAATCCTCCTCTTTGTGTGTGTCCCGTTTCTTTTGCAATGGGATTAAATCCTCCTCTTTGTGTGTGTGTGTGGGGGGGGTGGGGTGTTTTGCTCGTGCGGCGCTGTGTGCGTCGCCTGCGTTTGACTCCTTATTTCTGTGCTCACTCCTTTTTTCTGTGGTCTTCTCCACTCATTTCTTGGGGCGCCTGCGCAGTACGTCTTTTTGCGGCTACGGCCCATGGCTGGATGTCCCTGCGTCCATCCGGTTTAGCATTCTCAGTTAGTAATATGGATGTGTGCGTTTAAGCAAGTTTGCACTGTGATGGACCACCAACACATCCAAGGTTCATTTCCATCTTGTACTCAAAGCTGATGAGATATATTTCAGATCCACTGAAATCCTGAACTGGGTATGAAGGTTAGAAAATGGATGGATAAACAATTATTCTGAAAGTTATTCTTAAATGTGCACACAGCAATAAGCAAATCACTGAAATGCCCGAAAGCACTTTCAATTTGAGAATTTTAGTTGGTACACATTAGCAGTTACTGAGAGAAGCTCCACGGTCAAAAAATAAAGCCCACAGGACCTTAACTCAATATGGCATTGAAAAAACCCCAAGGTGAAGAGGGCTTGAGCCACCCTGAGGTCACGTCTGTAGGAGACAAAAGTGTGGAGATATTCAGTGGTTTCCATGACCTCGACAGCCACGCCGTCCTTCAAACACAGGCGAGAGCACAAATCAGCAGTCCTCGCTGCCGCCTCAATTGGTAAGCACTGAAGACTCGAGAGATAAAGACTGCTGTCATTATCAGCAGGAAAGTATGACACACCATTACTGACAGTTACAGTAAAGGACTATCTTGTTAACAGACTGTTTAATTTTAGACATTTCTCACACACCTCTGAAGCATTACATCTGTCAAGGACACTTGCTTAACTTTATTTCATTTTATTTGCAAATCAGTGATCATATGTAATTTTTTCATGAACTTTACATATTACATTTGTTTTTCCGATGAATTTGTTTGGATAATGACCCTTCATGATGGGTGTGGGTACAGTGTGATCAGTCATGAACTGGGAGTCTTGTCCCATGCGGCTTCCTGCATTGCACCCAAAGCTCTCAGCATAGGCTATAGACCCCTGATGATCGTAAACTGGAAGGATTTTCAAATGCTATCATCAAGGCTAATCTTGGCATATTGACTCCTTACCAAAGTATATTTTTCTAAACAAAACATTTTGATGGCTTTTCTCAATGTCATAATCTGAATTTGTTTGACACTCACACTCATAGAGGGTTTAAATTAACAATTTATCTTAAAAGTTCGCTACTTTTGGACTAAACAATTGACGGTGTAAAGTGATGTCATCCAAATTACAAGGAGACTTTTAAAACCAGTTTTCCAAAAGCGGTTTATTTGACAATATTTTAGTGAAAATATTATAAGCATACGACTGGATACCAAACCAGTTATCAACATGAGTAACTTGAGGCTTTTTAACAGATATGGTTTGCTGTTGTTAGAGATGGCTTCTGTTGAAGCCCACTGGATCAGGAAGTTTGTGATCACAGTTCTCCATGAAAACACAGTATTACCAATGTTCACAGCAGGTCAGGTCAGGTTGGGGAGCATGCACTGGTACAGTACGTTACCGCACCCACCACGACAAAACAGCTCTGTATCCTGATTGGTAACCCCCCAGGCAGTCACGTGGTCCAGTCCCACCCTCCGGAAATGACCCTCTATCTGCCGCAGCCAGGTGTTACGTGGGCATCCCCTTGCCCTGGTCCAGCCACTCATGTCTCCAACAATGAGGATCTTACGAGCTGGATCACTCTTGGAGAATTGCACCACATGGCCGTAGAGTCGTAACTGACACTCCCTCACAATGTGCCTCATTCAGGACTCCGTGAGCAACTGCTCATTTGACACAAAGTCAAACCAGCGGTACCCAAGTTCTCTCTGAAGAGACACAGTACCAGAAGAGTCCAGTCTTCGTCTCAGGTCACTGGATAGCATCCATGTCTCACAACCATATAGCAAGACAGGAAGCACCAGGACTCTAAAGACTTGGACCTTCATTCTTTTGCATAGATATCGGGAGCGACACACACCATCTACTGACTTCATCCATCTACTGACTTCATAGGAAGATTCTCCAGATACATACTTTTCGCAGCCATTACTATAAAAAACCCAGAGTAAGTAGCAAATAAAAAGAATCTCCTTTTTGGGTGGAGTATTTAATTTTGGTGACCGATGAATTTTGTTGTATCAACACTGTCTCAAAACTCTGAAGAGAGACATTATCTTTTAACATCTGTGAAGATGTTAAGATTATCACTGTAATGCCATTAGATGATTGAGGAGACCAAACAGAACACTGAATGGCTGTCACTTTCCAATGAAGTGTTCTTAATGTATTGAAATTGAGAGAGGAATGAGCACTGATAAATCAGATTTCTCTGGAATTTACTTAGAACATCAACTGCTCCAAGAGGTCGAGCACAGTGATCTCAGGGGCTTTCTCACAAGTTGGGATAGACGTGATCAGGCGGCTGACCAACACCTGCTTTGCTAGCATTGTATTTGAATGTAGTATGGGAGTGGTGGCTATGTCCTCAGTGAAAGCTTTCGATTTACTGGTTGATTTACAACCTCAATTCCTCGCCTCTGGTTGTGGTCTCTAGGTAGATGACAGCTGATATGAAACTTACGGCTCACTCTCCATAAGGTGAGGAGCTCAGTAATTTGGGGGACTATGGAGTAAAAACACTGCTTATGTGCCGAATGGAGAAGACTCAGTTGAGGTGGTTTGGGCATTTGGATAGAATGCTGCCTGGATGCCTCCAACTGGGGTGTACCAAGCATAGCCCACCAAGGGAGAATATGGGGCTACACCAATACCACGTTTGCATGGCCTGGGAATTTCCCAGAAGGAGCTGGAGACTGGTGCTGGTGAATGGGTGGCCTAGTCTGTTGATTTCAGCTTCACAACCCTTATCAGGATTTGGAGACTGAAAGTGAACTGGATAAAGGAACGCATGCTTGACATCAATACTTGGTACAGGCACTAGAAGGCTTTCTTGCAAATACAAGATTAAGATCCGCCATTCTAAACTTCTATGCTTTTCATAGACTTGCTTGAACGTTTCAAATTATTCTACTCTTGGAAGAGTCATTGGGTTTTCCTTCCACAGGTTGAGTGGTAATTCCAAACTGGCACAAAGTCACGAGGGGGTGTAGTGGCAGATTGATGTCAAGTTCAGTTTTATGTCTTACACCCCATGCCAAGGAAATTAAAACAAATTCATCAACAAAGACAGGAGGATTTCTTTTTGGTTTGGACCATTTGTGCACCTTGGCACTGATGGTAACGAGATATTTTGTAGATGGTAAGCTGGGATTTTTAGAGACTTCAGGTATCACTCTACTTGCTAACTGAATGAATGTAGCATAACAGAGTGATCTTCAGATTATGGGTAATTCTGAATGTTCTCCATTAGTAGATAACTCATGTTGCCAGTTAATATTCACTTGCTTAGATGAGCCCGTCAGTGACAGTGGGGCAGCCACCATTTTTTTTTCTTAACCTAAAGCAGCTCTGTTGACCTTAATATGACATGTTTTTCACTCATTTATTCAATATAGCAAAAACGGACAACATTTCTCACGCTTTTATAGAGCTAGGCACCTCTGTGGATGACTTACTAAACATGTGCATGGAGTTTGGTACCCCTTAAGTTAAAGCGTTTAGGGTAAGGGTAAGCTAAGGATTTACTGTTTGCAGCTCGAGTGTAATAATATCTTTCAGGCCTACCAGTAGAATTCATTCACAGATTTGAGTGTGTTCAAACATCAAAAACGCACTTTACAGCAGTACATTTGCTTTCTTACGAAACTATAAATATTGGCTCTCATCCGCTGGATCAATGAAAGAAAAGTTACATTACAACAAAGAAAATACTAGTCATCAAAAACAATTCTTACACCTCTGGAAATGGTGAGCAGAGGTCAACTTCAGGCCTGTGTTAATCATGGCCTCCCTGCACCTTTCCAGTCACCTTAAGCCGAACGAGTTGGACTCTTATCAATGCCACAGAACCCTTTGTTTTGTTACTTTTTTTATTTTTTGTTGCTGGAAGGCCGCTCTAATTAGCCCGGACTCTAAATAGTGGGCAAGTACCTGGAATTTTGATTTTGTTCATCCATATTTTTGTATACACACTGAGATTTCTTTGGATGTTTTGAACATCTCTGATTTTTGCCCAATTTTTTTCACTGTAAATATTTGAATCATATTCTGTACCAGGTGGCACGGTGGCACAGTGGTATCGCTGCTGCCTCACAGTAAGGAGACCTGGGTTCAATTCCCAGTCCTTCCTGCGTGGAGTTTGCATGTTCTCCCCATTTCTGCATGGGTTTCCTCCCACAGTCCAAAGACATGCAGGTTAGGTGCATTGATGATCCTAAATTGTCCCTTGTGTGTGCTTGGTGTGTGTGTGTGTGTGCCCTGACCAGGATTTGTTTCCTGCCTTGCACCCTGTGCTGGCTGGGATTGGCTCCAGCAGTCCCCCGTGACCTTGTGTTAGGATATAGTGGGTTGGATAATGGATGGATGGATATTCTGTACCTTATTTTTATGTGACTGTTTTGAATAAACTTTCAATTCTTTTTGATATAACGCCTGCCATTATACTTGTCTTGGATGGTCTGCTTGCTTTTTCCATTAAACTTGGTCTCGGTTGCTCTCGATCTACTAGTGGCTGGCGATACACCAAAGTGTCAAGCTAACTTCAGACAGAGGATGGGCCACGGAGACAAACCACGGTGTCACCAGAACTACTCATTCAGCTGTCCATTAAAGGGGGTTCTGTCATAAACATAACTTATCTGCTTTTTGATTTTTTTTTTTTTTTTGTCTGGCTCCGATAATGTAGCTCTTCATCTCGTGTAAGCTGTTCAAGTGCTGAAAACGCCAACCCTTTACCCAACATCCACCCACTTCTGGAACTTATTTTCTGTCCAAATCCCCATAACAAGGTTTATGTTCTATTAACAGCAAGAAGTTTCTTGTAAGTATTGTGAATGGCCGCCTTCATTCTGCTCCCAGATCACAGTTTGTGCTGCTGCTTCTTCACCTCAGTGCCATTTTGTCCTCCCAACAATCTCTTCAGGTTCTGAAATTTGAACCTACACAAACCACACCAGTGCCTCACGTGCTCCTTAGGTTACATGAAGGTAGTTATCAATCACCAAGTTCAGATTTTGCACACGAACCTCATCTTCTGTCCTTCTGTTGACAACATCCACTTCTACATGACATATCAGATAAAGACAAGCCTGCTCGTCAGTTGGCTTGAATACTTTCAGCACTGCATTATCTTCCAAATGCTGCTACTGATTTAAAGCACTCTCAATCGTCACCACTGCCTAGCAAACACACGTCACCCTCTAACGGCACATCATTCCATAGGTGTTTTACGTAAGTGTGGCATACGCTCATTTGACTGGGGGTCTCCTACACACAGAAGATCTGATTACATCCATAATGGCTAACACAGTACAACACCCTGGAGTTGGGGTGAGAAGTCAAGCAAAATGAGACCTTTTATTAGCTAAGTAAAAAGATTACAATATGCAAACTTTCAAGGCAACCCTTTTTCAGGCAAAGATATAATTGCGTTTTACATCTCACCTGAAGAAGGGGCTGTAAGTTGCCTCAGTAGCTTGCATATTGTAATCTTTTTAGTTAGCCAATAAAAGGTCTCATTTTGCTTGACTTCTCATCACCCCAGCTCTGTATATGAAGCTGTTAGTTAGTGCTGATGTTCAAATTACACACATGAAAATCCAACTTCTCTGTCGTGCTACAATCAGCTTTTGTTATTCCGTAACTGTTAGACTAACTCTGTACTGTCATCTCATATTCCCATGAACTCACACTAGTTTAGTTGTTAAACGTTTGTTTCCTTTCAGCTATTCAGTAATCGTATACTAAATGTATCACGAATCACATGAGCTCACTCTGCTGACTATTTGTCATGTACTTCAACTAGCAATGTATCGTGCTCTTTCATAAAGTGTAATTTCATGAAGATGGACGTGTGTGTAACTTTTCTCTACAGTCAGGCCTGCCACAAACATGAATAACCTTTTACTATCACAAGAGCGAGGGCACCAGTGGCCCGTACGCCTGAAAAACATTTGACGATAGTTCTACATGTGGTTTATTTCCCAAGGAACCAATGTCACTGCAAGCTTTTATTTCTAAGAGCGGGGATATTTCCATTACAGCGTTTATGGAAAACTGTCCACGTGTTATGGAAAACCAAGTTGGAAAGTCGTAAAACATCTCAAAGTTATACTTAGTGCCGATTTAACAAAATAAAATACAGCCAAAGTAACTATCTCACTGCAAAAAAGTACACTTTGCTTTGCTCAATCTTGGACCAACCACAAACACAGACCTTTCTTCACCTCAGGGCTTGCCGATCACCGTATGTGTTTTTGTTGGATTGTGCACAAATTCATGCCGCTTCACTGTTTGGATATATAAGAAGTGAGTCAGATTTGCCAACCACAATGTCTCTTCTGGCTTCTGCATTCACTCTGTAGCTACCAGTTTTTTTTAAAGCTATTCAGTCTTTATGAATGCTTAACTCCTGGCGCACATGTGTGCTTACAGGAGACAACTTCAGGGAAATTGTACCCCGAGTCACAAAGTGGCGCTGTATCCAACAACTGTTCCTCTTCCTCCATCTGCATATCAGAAAATTGACAGCTGAAATACATCAAACATCCCTTCTGGTTTGCCACTTCCTGTGCCCACCCCTTCTGCTTGCTTAGCATCTTAACGGGCTCCACTGCCATCTAGAGGCAGTCAATAGAAGACTCCTGTCTGCCACTGTCATCTAGAGGCAGTCAATAGAAGACTCCTGTCTGAAAAGACGTTCTGCTTGAACAGTTATTTGTTTTTCTGTCTTTTTTCTATCAATTATACGGGGCCACCTGTGGTGACCCCATCTTTTTACGATCTCTATGTGCGTGTTATTCTACACTCCTGACAGTATCGAAATACCCCAAAATTATAGGTGATTCTGCGATCGAATTTTGTGATTGGTAGTTGATCACTTACTAAAGTGGCACTGAACAGAAATGGGAAGAGAGGCCATGGTTTTTTTTACTTTTCTTACATACACCATATGTGTACGCATGCCGGCACCTCCCGGGGAGGTCCGATTTGAGTGCCTACAGAAAAAACTGAGTGGGTAAAGGTAGAGAGATAGAAGACTCCAAATCACTCAAAATGTGTTCTCTCTTTTCAATATGTGGACTGGAAATGTCTACAGGTGGACAAATCCCAGGAGGAAAATGGAAGATAGCAAGAGGCATCTCAATCCTGCAAGGTCATCACAAAGCACCACGTGTCACATCTGGTCACATGACAGGGGATAAAAAAAAGGGCATCACGAGACTTCAGTTTACTTCCAACATGTTCAAAGGAATACATTGGGAAAGGACAGGCTGAGGTGTAACACTTATCAGAAGCAGGCGCCCTACTCTGCCAACTGAAGACTCACGGAGAGCTATACTACAATTCTATTAATTAGCCTCCTTAGCGTTATTTTTTTCCTCAAAGAAACATGTAAAAAGAGTTGCATTTTTTGGCTTGAAAAAATTACATTTTAATTAAATCTCATCTTTCTACTGTAAAACGTGTAAAACACGTTGCACATGTGCGAGTGACATGAGTGTCATTCCTGATTCCCAGAATCACTTTCGGTTTCATTGACCATTTCAATGTCATTGCCTGAAGACAGATTCACCACGACATCACTGCTGATGAGAGGCAAGTTTTACGAGACGCCATTATGATGTTAGAAGAAGACGCGTCTACACCATTGCCCAGGTAACGCTCGGGCCTAGCGCTTACACAAGACACACCTATACCATTGCTCTTCGATTGTGAAGAGAGTCACTCTCAGATTTAAACTGCATGTGAAGATCATCAAAATGTAGTTTGTAAATAGATTGAAATTACAGTGAACAAAACACACATCCAAACAGGATGTCATGCATTGGTTAGCAGTTATACTGTATGCATTTTATGTTTGTGTTAATATGTGATGCTATAATTATGTTCTGTCTCTTTAAATATCATGACGCTCCATATTCTTCGTGACTGGTACCCCAAGAGGCAGGACCACCCCGATGTCACCACTCCTGAGCCCTCCCTCGGCTTAGTAGAGGGAACCATTGTCGTTTAAAGGTGTTTTACAAGTTTTACTGTTTATTGTTGGATTTTCTGGTCATTATTGGCTCCGGACTATGTTTTGTCACTTATTCTTTAGGAATGCCTTTTAGGCAACTCCTTTGTGCTTCTTTTCTGCTTTTTTGAGCATTACGATGCAATTTGCTATTCTTAGGAAATAAATCATTAATCTTCAGTTTTGGGCCTACTTCCAGCTAAGAGCCAGCAGGTTGCCTTCGGTCCTGGCTGAAGTCAAGGGTTGGTCTACCGGGCAGATCAGTTAGGATTTCTGGCCTGCTTCCTAGTTACTTTTGGGAGGCCTTGCCTTATTTTTGCCTTGAAGGAAATTCCAATTCACAACACAGGACACAATTACAACAATCTGTGATGCCTACATTTACGTTGGTATGAGTGAATTTGTAAAATTATGCATTTTTTAAAAGATTGTATGGATAAAAACATTAGCCCTGCTGTTCAAGCAGAATTTCCTTAAATTTTTTATTTCCCTCAATATAACTGATTGATACAACCCTAAAAATACACATTCAAAAAAATCCCTAGATATGTGAATGTAAAATTATGAATAATTTGTTAAATGATCACAGTTGGACAAAATATATGCAATCAGGTGCTAGAAGTGTATTGTTTTGGAGCAAATTCACTCCAGAAGATTTTGCTCTACAAATAATTTTGCATTTTTTCCCCACACATTAACCTGTAATTTTGTTGTAAAAAATCAAAGCAATCTCTAGCAAAAGTCACATGCTGGCCACTTATTTTACATCCCATAAAAGTGGTAACATCACACATGGCAGTAAAGTATGATGGAATTCTTCCTTTCCGAGGACTCCGAATTTAACCACAGAGTTCCGCACGCTACACACATGTCAAACTGCTGAATTTAGGAAATGTTACTGAGATAAATCTGCACTTCATTTTCTTAGATCCATCTTATATTAAAAGGTCACAATGACTTGTTTGACCGTATTTTGCAGCAGTAACAGACAATCATATGAGTCCTTGAGACAAGGTGGTCCGGGAATTCCCAGAAGAGCTCAAGGTGACATTGTAATTCATTTATGGATGAGTGTCACTCATCTCTCTCCCTAATGTCTTCTCAGCCGTGCAGCGAAGCAAAACGCAATGCTGCTCAGTCCACAGAATTTACAATCATTTTCAACTTTCTTTAAAATTCTTTTTTAACTTACTATTTAACTTGGAGCGAGTGAGAGTTAACTATTAAAATGTAAAAAAAACAAAAAGTGCAGACATCCACCATGAGCAGTCCAAGGGCACGGCCATCCTCGAGCACCCAGCTAGTCTAAACACATTGGCGGGGTCAAGCCATGGTAGCCAGCCGAGTTCAAAGGGAACACATTACGTGTTTTTTTCTTGGCAGATAATGAAAGCAGTTCCAGGCTTTTCCAATTAAATCTGCATGCTGTGACTGCAGCACAAATCTCTGGCAGCGGCAGTCGTTCCTGGAGATAAACACACAGTGATACTGGAAACACCACAGACAGACTAGAAATCTGCCGTCTGGTTCCAATGGCTTCAGCTATGCTGTTCACGGGACCGGCTACGGCACATTAGGTCACGCTGTCCAATACGCTTCAGGTCAGCATGCATGGGCCTTCTCAGCGACATGAATGAATAAGGTTCAAGGTGCCTCCTGGGGAAGTAATAGACACAAACAGTTTTACTTGCAGACGTTCAGTCTGCTGCCTGAAGATCAAATTCGTATTGCACCACTTCCCTCATGTGGCATTTTCAACAGCCTTTATTCAAAGACACTGTCTGACAAATGAAAACACTGGAGGCCATTTAGAAGCCCATTATGCTTATTTTCATTTAAAATGGCACAGACATGTTCTGTCCCCCAAGAACCCTCCCTTGCTCAACTTCTCAGATTTCTACTTTGCATTCTTATGGCATTTACTGTTCCTTATTTGGAGGACAGCTAAAGCATTTTAACTGAAGATATCATTCAGGTCACCAAGTTACGGGCAACAGAGGGGCTGGCAAAAGGTTGGAATACCTGCTGGCACAGACAGGATGACCAAGTTACACAGACTGTGTTGCCCTTTAAAGGCAAAGGCTTGTCATAACTCTCCAGGTGACAACATATAGTCCGCAATGGAGAGGAATGGGACAGTGTGGCCTTTTAACACAAAACAGCCAAGCAGCTGCCCAACGGACCAAGTCCCAAAAAGTCTAAGTTGGGTTCAGGTTGAGTTGGGTTCAAGAACCACAAAGTAGAGTTCTAGCCTGATGTCCCCTTTACACAAAAAACAGCCGGCCTCGTCCTGAACATGGCATCATAAGTCACCAGAGAGTCAAGCCAAAGAGTTCACTGGGCTTACACCTGTGAGGCAGATGGAAGAAATGGCATGCTTCAGCAGCCTGGAACCATCATATCCATTCACAAGTAGTCACATTTACCATGGAGGCTTTACTTCGATCTTTGTTTACACCCTTTTACAAGCCTAATGGCAGCAAAGTCATTTGAACCTTCGTCTGATCTCATACAGTGTGTTGGTAACCTCCCTGTAGCAACTTCATTAAGCCAGGAGATCATAGTATGCCCAATGAAATTCAACAGTTAAACCAAACTGACGGTCCTTGCACTGTTGGAGAAAATCATGTTGACATGAAGAGAACATGACAGCGCACAAGGCTAAACAACCTGCTACACTAAAGTCTAACCCCATACTGGGCTATGACGACAATTCGTCTACCTCAAAAACGGGCGACATAGTGGAACCAACCAGGTGGAATGCAAAATGAGCAGGAAGCTGGTAACACACAAAAGATTAGAAGCTGCAACCATCTGCATGGGATGGGATGTTCTCCAATTCCAATCCAGGATGCAGGGCATCTGAGTGGGTCTTTGTAAACCAAGAGTTCCTGGTTCTTCACTTAATAATGGTGCTAATGGAAACATCCAGAATGAATTCTTGGACTGAGACAGATGTTTACAGTTTAAGTTCATAGTATACATACATCCATGTATATAACCTTATAGGACTTGTGTTGTCTTCCAATGGTTTGCTTCAGACTACAAAATTCTGATTTTCTTTTAGACTTGGCCACTTCTCTGAATGTTCATACTTCCACAGAAATTACCTGGCAACTCTCTGAGGAGTCCATAATGAACAGTGGCTTAGGTATGTGACAGTTCATGCCAATAGCACAATATCACCAAAGATGTTTATCTGGAAACAAGAGGGACCGTTTTCTTGTTCTTTAAATCTTTCATTGGCAATACAGATCATTTGCCTCGTTTTTGTCCCTGACAACAAATATATAAAATGCATTTCTTTTATGTAACAACATAAACAATTGGCTCCTAACCAATGAATGAACGAGGAGGCGGGGCTTCAATTCAAAAGCTTGTTCTCATGGTTTATTAAACACTAATTTTACTAAATACGTGTGTTTTGAACATTGTGACTATAAGACTTGAAACCTGACCTGTGGATTATGTGACAAGAATAATCTTGAGATTTTTTTTCATGGTCATTTTGATGTTATTTGTTGTTTTAATATGTGGTTATTAAGTTTCAGTCAGGGTTACATCTTTGCCTTTAAGAATGGTTTATTTCATATATTTATATCTTTCTAATTCTCTTTGAGAGTGTTTAAGTTTCACACTGAACCATATTACTTGTTGTTAGAATGGGTCAGTTTTTTTAATTTCGTGTTTGCAAATCAATGCTACTCAACGCTGGGTATTTGCAGATACCTGGCATGTAAAAATTCCCAAGTTGGGGCTACTAGACCTTATTTTATTATTTAAACTTACTTGCAAATAAACAGATTGTCGAAATAAAGTAAAACCAAGCATGCCTAATTTTTGAAGGCTGTGAAACTGAACTTCACATAAGCCTAAGTGCACCAGCTTCAGTCAATGCTGCATCAAGTCTGTTTTATGACCGAACATTTTCCCAGATTAAACACAGGATACAAACAAAGTGATTGCTTGTGTGCATACAGAACTGCCAAATACCCTTCTTACACTCCAGCATTCTGGCTCTAATGTGTATCTTGCAAATGCATAAATATATGAAACAAACGGATCAACAACACATTTTAAACAAAAGTTGGTAAACTGTCAGCTTATTATTCCAAGAGCCAAGCATAAAAGATGTTGAGGCAGCCTTCTGTTGTTATGCAAAAATATGGAATACATTACCAATAGAGATACGCCAGGCTAACACTGAGGATTCACTTAAAGCAAACTCCTAAAACCCAGTTTTTAGTTTGCCCTTTTTGTAACTACATTTTAATTTTACCCTTAAAAAACTAACTTTCAATGGATCTGCAATCATTATTTTTACTTTTCTCTGTTCTGATTCTTCTGTGGTGGCATTCTGCACCGGTGTCACCACCTGATCAAAGTCCTGTGCAGCCGTCTGTGATGTTTGAATGCTTGAATGAAATCCGATATCCCGACCTGCCATGAGACCCACTGCATATCCTCTAAGGTGAAGTCTTAAAAAAACAAAAAATGCAAAAAAGAACTCCATTAGAAAATTTATGTTAGGTAGAATGCCTGATGGGGTACTGTTGATGTTCACTTTAATCTGCTAGCCATCTGACCTCATCATTGGCCTCTCATTTAGAGACTTAAGGACTCTTTCTCTTAGCTATATATATATATATATATATCTAGCTTATGTAAATTCATTATTTATTTTAAGTATACTATTTATGCATTATTATTCTAATCTAATTTTAATTTGCTTCTCCTTGCTTGTAATTATTTCTTTTACATTCTGAAAAGCACTTTAAGCTACATCCTTTGTGTGAAAATGTACTACCGAAATAAATGTTGTTGTTGATTGCTAAACAGTCCACATAAGTATTGGAAATAACTGCTAAGCAAGTTTAAAAATCTTTTTTTCCTCACTGTTTGTATGTTACGTATTGATTATTGTTTGGTTAATTGGTTATTTTGCTGCTTTTTAGGGTTTTCTTTTGTCTCCTTTTTGTTGAGCCTAAGGAGGTGGGGCCACCTGGTCATTCAGCTGGAGAACTGACCCCAGTAATTATATAAAGTGCAGCATTTTTTTTTTTGTTTCCTGTTGCTTGCTATTTTTTGATGGCTGAATTTCCTGACTTTTCACTTTTACTGTTGCTACTGTTACTTACAACCTACTTTGTTTTGGCCTTATTTTTGTAAACCTTTTAAATGTTTTGTTTTTTCGAATATATTTTTAAATATAAAACAACTTTGTTTTCTTTTGTATTTGGCCCACAGGTTTTAAACTTGTCCTCGCCTCTTTTTGTTTTAATAACCTGTGCAGGTCATAGGCCTGCCTTTTGACTTTAGGGCTAGGCCACATGAGGTGACCAGGCCTGCTCCTCTGTGGCAGACCAGTGGAGAGAGCCCGTCTGGCTGTTTATTAAGGCTTGTACTCTCCTTCTTTAGCTGCGAGTGTGGCTGGATCACAACAGTGGGCCCACATTCAAACCCATTGCTTCTCAAATTTGGAAAACATAACATTAAACATTGTTCTTGTTATTACTACAAACAACACGGGGTAAGGAACAGATAAAAAGGTATACTTTTTGGATGAAGTATTCCTTTAAAGAGAAACCGAAAATATAAGGTAAGATAGCATAAGAACTTGTTTTCCCCCCAGCTTTTAAATTTGATACTAGTTCTTCATTGAAGACAAAGGGGGTAAAACTAACAGTTAAATGTAAATTCACCCACAGATATCCATAATGAATTTTGGAAGGACACTTTACTAGCTGGCCAGCAGAGCAGCTGGGAGAGACACTTGAACGTTGGCCATTCCCATTTTGTTTTCAATGCATACGTATGGTATTGTTCCTTCTAAAACTTTGCAGGTTTTGTTTTTTGTTTTTGCTTTGAATGGCATTGTCCTTTGAGTTATGACTTTTTATGACCCAAAACTGTTCAAAACGACTATAATCCTGACTGAATTCCTTTGTGGTTGTTTGAGGTGGTTGAAGCTTCGACATTGCAGTGACTTTTTACTTAAAAATCTTAACTAAGTAGTCAGAGTGTTGTGTTAAATTAAAGGTTGTCCCTCCCCCCCCCCAACTGTTCTTTATGAGGAAGCATTATTTAAATGAAGATTGGAGTTTTGTCCTATTTGTGAGAGGTGTCTTCAAAGAGACTGAAGGATTGCAGACTTAGATAAGAGAATATCCGTACTTTATCAAATTCAGGAGGATGAACAGCTCCTTGATTCTGTAGTTGTGATGGGTGCAGCAGATGCTTATTCTGTTCCACTGTTCCCTGGCTTGGCCCGGACTCCAACTCTGCTTTGTGCCCAGAGGTTGCTCTGGCAAAGCCACACAAGCCCTGGAGTAAACTTGCAGCTAGGCCCAAGCCATCAGCCAGTTCGACACTTTGCTTGGCTGCCTCTTTGATGACTGTAGGACGGGGTACATTCTCTAACCACCACCCCCTCTTCCAGAAGATGTTCAACTAGAAAACAGATTTAGCTTCCTGGAAAACAGGATTTAGTTTCACCAACTGGCTGCCCTGCCCCTCGATTTTCTGGGGCATCACAGATTCAGTCAGAAGGGGCAAGACATTCCTCACCAGTACTGCTCCAGATCGCAGGAAGTTAGCCCTCCTCTGGTGGCATTGTGTCACTCCAGACTGCGGATAGGTACCTCTTGCTGCTCTCGGCCCTCTGTGCAATGTAGCTGTCAAGTTTCCATTCCATGCTAAAACGCCAACGACAACTTCATGGACGCAAACCTGGAATCTTATCATGCTGATAATCACCGATTCCATAATAATGAATATCAAATCCAAGCCAAGTGTGACTTCTTGTTTTCCTGGCGCCCAAGTTAAAGATTTAATGTTAGTACTCCTAAACTCACAGGTGGCGCAGTGGTAGTGCTGCTGCTTTGCAGTAAGGAGACTATGGAAGTTTGTAGGTTCGCTTCCCGGTTCCTCCCTGTGTGGATAGCGCTTTGAGTACTGAGAAAAGCGCTATATAACTGTAATGAATTATAATTATTATTCTTATTAACTGACTATGTCTCTATAAAAAAGACAGTTGTCCATGCGGGCACAAATTACATTCCTTGGCATCAGTCAGAGCTGCTGAAATGCCACTTTAAGAATCGACTTAAATTTTTAATAATCAACAGCAAACACGTATGTCTCTCCAGGCCAATTTCTACATTGGGTCATGGCTAGGAACGTTTAAGCAGATTCCTCAGCCTGCATGAATGGCTTCCAAGGCAAAGCAGAGAGATGGGTTTTGGTTTTGTTGATAATTTTATTCTGTTTTGGTAACTTTCAACATTTTTTAAAAACTGTGGCTTACCCTCAAGTAGACAGGGCTCAGTGATGCTGTCTGCAAACATATTTCATTCTTTTCAAATGAAACCATGTTCATGACTAGCGATAAACGCACACACGTGTGTTCGTTTAACTACATCCTCTCCTACATGGCCCAACAGATATCTATCACAAAAATCTTCTAGCATTTTAGTTTTCATTAGAGGTGGATTTAACAAATAACTTGCAAATACTTCCCCTTTCGAAGATACCAAATAGAGTTAATCATTGAAACCTTAAAATTGCCAAATTATACTCCTCTTCATTATCTTTTGCAGCCAGAGACCACTTAATATGGCACTGATAAATGTGCAGTCAGTTTTTAAGTAAAACTTTCATTTCAAATGATTTATTTCTATTTCATAAGTTAAATTTTTCTTTTCTTTATAACTGAGATGTGGTTAAGTAATAATGAAGTAAGTCCACTTGATGAACTCTCTCCAGACTTTTGTAACTCTTTCAGCTCCCCCAGAACTGTGGGTATTGGTGAGAGTTTAGCAGAAGTATTTTTAGAAATCATTTTCCATGTCGTCTGTTGACAATGCAAAGTTTTTCCAGCCTTGAGGTGCAGTTATGTAAAGTGGAATAAATAAATCCAGTACTTTGTACTCTTGTCTAAAGACCTCCAAAATTCAATACAAATTTTATTAAATGTATTAAATTTGACATCCTCCATATCTTCTACAACTGTGTGATGGTCAGTGCGATTTTCTACACTGTGGTGCACTGGGCTGGAAACATCACTGGACCACCAAATCAACAAGCTAATTAAAAGGGTGGCTTCAGTTGTAGGACTCACTCTGGACCCTCTGGAGGTCATAGTGATACAACTGAGTGCCATTATGAACAATGCTGCACACCCTCTCTCTGACACACTAATACAGAGGACTTTCAGCCATCACATTATTCAGTATTAGAGTGTCAAGAAACACAACTGGGGCTCCTTTATACCAACAGCAATATGTCTGCATAATGCCTCACTGTGACATGGCAAGTGTAAAGTTTTCTTTATTTTTAATTTTCTTCTTAGTTCAGATGAAAGTGTGTGTGTATATTTATTTATTTTTTTATCCACCCATTTATGTATTTATTTATTTATTTAAAGAGCTTCTCTCATTCCCTACCACCTTTGCTAATCATTCTTGAGGCAGATTGAAGACTTAAGTGCCAGATTAAGTGAAAGGTTAAAGAAAATGTACTAAGTAATTGCAACACAAAAACTAACGTAATCAGTTTTAACGCGAAAAGATGCCGACGAAAGAGAAGCAGCAGGCCGCTAGGGTGGAGTAAAGAAGAGCTGCTCAGGAAGCAGTAAGCACATCAACCTCTGAGCAAACGAATGCTAAACGTACAGAGAAAGAGGATGAATACTATGAATGCTCAAGTCAAGTGTATTCACTGCACGTTATTGTGCAGTGTGCCGTTACTGGTATTTTGATAAAAGAATTTGAACAACATATGAGAAGCGTATAAATTATTAAACAGTAAAACATTAACATTTAAGAAGTAAAGATACATTGAGTACTACTGCAGTGCTTTCGGGTATACTACATTTTTTGTTTGCCCATTACGTGCATAAATGTATTCATTTTTTGGTGTACCTACCCGAGAATACGAGACATATAACTGACCGTAGGAGAAGCATGGATTTTAAACACGCGTTGAGTTCATCTGCTGGTGTCCCTCGTGGAATAACTGCTAATGTTTGACGAAAATCTCCTGCGAGTAAAACGACATTACCTCCTATTATTTTGGTAGGATCCCTGAGATCTTGCATTGTTCGGTTCAAGGTTTCATAAGCTCTTTTATTTGCCATGGTGCACTCATCCCAAACTATTACCTTTGAATGTTGCAAGACTTTTGTCTTTCCAGAGCCCTTGCGTATGTTGGAAATTGGGTTTTCGTTGTGAGCGAGGTTTAATGGTAATTGCAATGCCGAATGTGCTGTACGGCCTTCATCTAATAATGTAGAGGCGATTCCCCATGACGCTACAGCCAGAGCTATGTCACCATTCGCTCTCTCTGCAAGAATCAGGTTTATTAAGAATGTTTTTCCTGTTCCTCTGTGGTCGTACGTAATATCCGTTTCAAACGCTCATACGTAATTTCCTTTTCAAACGTGAAAAGAATTTTATATATACAGATATTAGTAAACCTTCAAAATAATGTGCAATTAAAGTCTCAACAGCATTCTCAGCATTTCTGGAGCTTAGTAGAGCCAAATAACTATAAGAATCTTCACCAATCTGCTTTGAAAATATATGTTTTGTTTGGGTCTCCATACCTCTGTGAGTCTGACCTGAATGTCATGAAATCAAAGTTCAGAACAAGACTGATGGATGAACATTTAAATGACTCCATAAGAGTGAACCTAAGTGGCTACACTCCACCATACACCTCTCCTGTTGACTCCATGCAGTGCCAGTCATCTGACTAACATAAAACACATCACACATGCAACTGGACATGTGAATAAAGTGAAACAATGACATGGAACAAAATGACAAATGAATAAGTCAGATCTGTGGATTTGGAATTGCATTGTTTTGTGTTGACAGTATTCATGTTTTAATTCAATAGTGTGAGATACACTAGAAAATACATACAGACACACAAAATGCACTTGCAGGTGAACTAGATATTTTTTTGTGATGTTTTAATGCAAAATGTGAGTTGTGCACACCAATTTTTTGTAAATGTTCAGGCCAAACAAGCTTATTCAGTTTGTTTGGGTTGAAATAAGCTATTAGAATAAACGTTAGAAAACATGAGTAGCTCTCGGCCATTTTTATTTTGTAAAAGTAGCTCTCAGGGGAAAAAAGGTGGGAGACCCCTGGTCTAAACTGTTAACTTGTTGACCAGGGTCCTCATTTCCTCATTTCTGCAGTTAATAGAATCGACTCGGCCAGTCGATGGCCCTACACATGTAAATAGACCTACACAGGACCTTATCTTGTCATTAGGCCTCCCTGTCAGCAACATAGAAATATTTGAGACCTGCCTGTCTGGCCACAGTCCTATGGGGGTTGAGGCTGCCCTACGTTCTGTTGTTGCTACACCACACAGGCCCTCCTATTGTTCCCACTTTTCTAACCCTTTACTGTCAAGCGTTTTTCAGATGCCTTTAGAGCTGTCTCTTCATCTCTTATTGTTGAGTGTCTATCTTCCTACCTAGAGTGGGAGATCTGGTAACTATTTAGTTCCACCTGCACAGAAATACCAGACTCTGTCACTCCACTCAAAGTCAGGAGGTGTAAGCACAGGGCTCAACCCTGGCACAGTAATGAAGTTTGTGAAAATAGACAGATGAGCTCCATATTTGCTATGACATTTTAAAAACCCATTTGGTTGATTGTCAGAAATGTTTTAAAACCATTAGCGCACAATATTTTTCTGATATCACTTCCAAAAATTGTCAGCATCCTAAGGTGTTATTTATTTCACTAAATTCAGTGTTAAACCTTCACCCTTCTACCTGTCCCAATACAACTATTGAAAACAGTGCAACATTTTTCGGAACTTTATTGATAAAATGAGCACGATAAAGACTGACATTTTGCCTTCCATTTGTGACCCCTCTTAGCAAATGTCGTGAACTGCTTTCAGCCTGTGTTGCTTTCCTGTCTAACTGATGTAGTGTTACATATGAAGCTGACCACCAGCTCAGTGGACATTACTCCTTCATGATTACTGATGGATGGAATACAAATAGTAGCCCCTAGTATTCATACCATAGTCAATAGCTGTTTAGTAAATTGTACTGTTCCATCTTATTTTAAACACAATGTATTGGTGCCTCTTGTTGACAAAGAGACTAAATTTAGATTCCTCAATTTTAAATAATTTTAGACCCATATTTAAACTGCCATTTTCATTCAAGTATTGGAAAAAGTCATTTTTTTTCTCAGCTTTCCGCGTTCTTAACTAACAGCGACATTCTCGAGACTTACCAGTCAGGTTTCAGGGCACCCCATGGCACAGAATCAGCCCTCTTTAAGGTGTCCAATGACTTACTATTGGCTGTTGATTCTGGATCTTCGGCTAGACCCAAAATGCAGCCTTTGATGCCATCGATCACTCAGTCCTCTTGGATCGTCTAGAGAATGTGGTTGGTATTAAAGCTAATGACATAAGTTGTTTAGTTCCTACCTAAGAGAGAGGACTTTTTCCGTGAGGTTTGGTGGTTTTTCTTCTTCTTCAACACTTCTTCATCAGGGTTCCACTTTGGGCCTTGTCTTGTTCTCTTTGTATAGGATCAATTTTTCAAAAATTTTAACATTTCTTTTCACTTGTATGCTGATGACACCGAGTAATATCTGCTACTAAAATGTGATGAATCTCTAAATACAATCATTACTTATTTAGAGGATGCTCAAAAAACTTCCTTCAAATAAATCAAAGTAAAACTAAAGTTATCACAGTTGGTTTCCCAAATTCTATCAGTAATGTCGGTAATAATTAGGGCCCTGCTCAGCAAATGTGCGCACACATGTCAGAACTCGTGGTGTCATCTCTGATTAGTCTTTTAAGTTTGACAAGCAAATTAACAGTGTGGCAAAAGGCAGCTTCTTGCAGTTTAACTGAACTCTGTGCTTTGGTTTAAGGACTTGGAGAGAGTAATTCATACATTTATTTCTTCTCGTCTTGATGATTTTTATCACTTTATTTGGGTGTTAGTCAATCTTCCTTACCCAGTTTGCAGCAGGTCGTCTCCTGACTGCTACAAAGATGACAGAGTGTATTTTCACTGGCTACCAGTAAAATACAGACTACAGTTTAAAGTTTTATTATTTGTCTTTAATGTACTCAATGGTTTGGCACCACATTATACTTCAGATCTCCTTCACCCCTACTCCACCTTTAGGCCTTAGAGATCATCTGATCACTAATCATCCTGTGGTCTCCACTGCAGTTTAAGGGGAATCGTGCTTTTCCTGTGGCTGCCCCGGTCTATGAATAGTCTACCCTTTTATATTCGGTCTTTAAACACTGTTCATGTTTTTAAATCTCAATGAAAATCTTTTCTCATTAAGATATGGAGATGTTTAAAAGTAGTAGTGTCAAATTTTTATTATAGCCTTTTAATGGGTTGATAAGATGTGTTTATTTATTCCTAGTTTAAATGTTTTTTATTCTTAATTATTTTATTGCTTTTATTCTGAAGTTGTTTTTACTCTGTTATTATGTACAGCATATTGGTCAACATTTGCTATGTTTAAAAGTGTTTTACAAATAAAATATGACTGAAAATCTTTGACAACACCTTCTGACACATGCACTGCTTCAATAAACTGCAATGATTGGGCACATCAGCAACAATACTAGAGAAGTAGAAAATACCACAGTATGCGAAATTAAACGAACAAGTAAACGTGTCAAGTGTGAAGATTAAAAGACCTTCTCTTACCTCATTCCCTTTGCCTTCATTCGAAGATGACACCCAAGTATGCGAGAAGAATGTTTCACCAGTTTTGTTGTCTGTCACCTAAACATAAAAACAGAAACAATTTAAAGAGCTTGTCCCTCAAATCAAAACATTGTGCCTACTGATGTGTACAAACCTTTAATGGTTCAAACTTCAGCCCCTGTTGAAAATGCTACAGAAACACAGAATAAACCCCAGACCTCTCAAAAGGTGCCATTAATGAGGCTCTAGGACAGAGTTTTGTGTGGCAAAGAAATATATATATATATATTGAATGAAAAGAAAAAAAGCAGTGTTTTCTATAACTATTGATTCCAGGAAACAATTTTTGTTTTATAAGCTAAACACAGAAGCAGGAAGCCTTTGCCACATTTTGTGAGTAAGCGACGGAGTACAAACAAAAGCAAAGCATGCGACACAATTTGAGCAGTTGGTAACAGTTCCACAAAGACTCATTTTGGATGTTACTGGCATCAGAGAGCTAACAACGTTGCACTTCAAGTTACTTCAACTGGCAGGAGATTGGAGATTAAGAGGTCAAATAAAAGAAAGAATACTCCTTAAGGGGATGCCATCATTGGAGTCCTGAGGGGTTCTTGGTGCTTGGACAATTAATCTTTCTAATTTATATTAACATATGCTCACTGAGAAAATTATTAGGAATATTAATACTCTCAAAACTCTCCAATAACCCTATTTCTCAAAAAAAACAAAACAATACTCAGTCCAATCCAAGTTGGCAACTACAGGTCTGTCTTTCTCCTTTCTTTTCTTTCCAAAAACTTTAACATGTGGTTTCTGACCAGGTCTCTTCCTTCCATGTACAGAATGCTCTGGCTACAAGAGACACCACTTGACTGAGATGGCTCTACTAGCTGTGGTCGACCAGTTACAACTTGTCAGAGTTACTAACATTTCATCGGTCCTGATCCTGCCATATCTCTCCTTTGCCTTCAACACTGCCAACCACAATATTCTTCTTGTCAACCTCTCTGACCCTGGCATCATTGGGACTGCTCTCAGATGGTTTGAGTCCTACATCTCAGGCTGATCCTGCAGGGTGTCTTGGTGAAGAGAGTTGTCAAGGGCACACCGACATGCAGAGGTGTACCCCAAGGGTCAGTGCTAGGTCCTCTACTTTTCTCTCAGTACACCACCTCGCTAGGCTCCATCATCAAATCCCAGGGTTTCTCTTATTAGTGCTATGCGGATGATACGCAGCTGTACCCGTCATTGCCTCTGGAGGACAATATAGTATCAGCTAGAGTCTCTGCATGTCTTATTGATATCTCAACCTGAATGAAGGACCACCATCTGCAGCTCAACATGGCAAAAACTCTTGTGATCTCGGCCAGCCAGTCTGCTCATCTCCCCATCTCTGTGTAGTCACTGTCACTAACACCTGCCAAGTCAGTACGCAACCTTGGGGTGGTAATCGATGAGCAACTATCGTTTTCTGACCACACTTCTACCGTTTCTCGTTCATGCAGGTTCACGCTGTACAACATCCACACAATCAGACCTTATCTGACAGAGAATGCAGTACAAATTCTGGTTCAGGATTTGGTCTTGTCATATCTGTGGATGCATGTGCCATCAGGCCACTGCAGATGGTCCAGAATACAGCGGTCTGTCTTATATTTAACCAGCCGAGATGGGTACATGTCATTCCTCTCTTCAGGTCGCTATATCGGCTCCCTGTAGCAGCACACATTAAGTTCAAATCCTTGACGCTTGTCTACAGAGCAGTCAATGGGCCAGCACCTGAGTACATGGAGACACTGGTGAATCAGGTCTGCCAGGGAACAGAGTCTGGTGATGCCACCCCTGCGTGGCATCAAGTCTCAATCCCGACTCTTTTCCTGTGTAGTTCCCGGTTGGTGAAGCTGCCCACTTTTATCTGTACTGCTGACTCCCTCATTGTATTTAAGAAGCAATTTAAAACCCATCTGTTCTATGATTATGTCGACCTGATAGAGAAAAAAAACCTTTGCTCTGTGATATTTTATATTGTTAGTTAATCTGTTGTTTGATTAAGCTTAATTGCTGTATTGATTGTAATTTATGATTGTGAATTTATTAGTTATTACATCTTTTCACTTGTGGTAATCAACTTTTGTTACCTTTCCTTCAACACTTGCTGAACAAATAAGCCCGAGGATAAAAGAGTCAGCCAAGCAAATAAACGTTAATGTACAGTAAATGCAAAACAGCCTCAACACTTTGCATCATGAATTCCACAAGATGTTGTAAACATTCCTTTGAGATTCTGGTCCATATTGACCTGATTGCATCTGCAGTTTTCTTCAGATTTGTCAGCTGCACATTCATGCTGTGAGTCTCCTGTTCTACCACATCTCAAATGTGTTTCATTTGATTCAGAGACAGTGATTCGGAAGACCACTAAAGAGCACTGGACTTACTGTTCATGTTCATGGACACCAGTTTGAGATGACTTTTGCTTTGTGACATGGTGCATTATCATGCTGGAATTAGTCATCAGAAGATGGGGAAATTGTGGCCATGAAGGGATGAACATGGTCAGCAACAATACTCAAATAGGCTGTGACGTTCAAAGGATGATAGATTGGTATTAATAGGCCCAATGTGTGCACCATTATACTGCCACCACCAGTCTAGACTGTGGACACATGGCACGTTGGGTGCATGGATTCATGTTGATGGAAAAACTTCTGAGTGTACCATCTGTGTACCTCAACAGAACTCGACATTCATCAGGGCAAGCTGCATTTTTCCAGTCTTCAGCTGTCCAGTTTAGGTGTGCCTGTGCCTGCTGAAGCCTCAGCCTTCTGACTTTCATTGACAGGATAAGCACCCAATATGGTCTTCTGGTATTGTAGCCCATCGGCCTCAATGTTTGACATGTTGTGCTTTCCAAGATGCTTTTCTTCTCACCCCAGTGGCACAGAGTGGTTATCTGTGTTACCGTAGCCTTTTTGCCAGCTCAAACCAGTCTGCCCATTCTCCTCTGATCTTTCTCATCAACAAGGCGTTTCCATCCACAGAACTGCCGCTCTCTGGATGTTTTGTTTTATGCACCATTCTGAGTAAACTGTAGAGACTGATGTGTACGAAAATCCCAGGAGATCTGCAGTTACACAAAATACTCAGACTAGCCCAAATGTCAAAATCACTGAGATCACATTGTTTCCCCATTCTGGCGATTGATGTGAATATAAACTGAAGCTCCTGACCTGGATCTACAGGACAATATGCACTGCGTTGCTGTCACATGATTGGCCGATTAGACAATTGCATGGGTAAGCAGCTGTTCCTAATAATTTGCTCAGCGAGTGTACACTTTAAATTAGTTTAAACACTTGTGATATTTGCAAACATTGCTAGTCTGAATGAGATGAAGACAGCAAAAAAAAATGGAAAAGTTCTTGAAAACTTTGCATTTGCCAAAACTGAACTGCATTTTCCTACAGTTCTAAAAGTCCTACATTCAGACAAAAGGAACATTCAAATTTAATACAAGATGGGTGATGTGATCTTACATGAAGCAATTTCTGAAAATGATTTAGGAGTTCACATTGATGCAAAACAACTTAAGCGCTGGGCAGAAGTCATTAAGGAAGGAAATATCAGGTTCTTCTGAAAACACTTATGTTTGAATCAGGTGACAGACATTATGATCAGAGTATATGGTATAATGCACTAGTGAGAGCACATCTGAAGTTCGGTGTGCAGTTCGAGCCACAATAAGATAAAGAGTAAAGTGAAAAAATTCCACCGGGTTAGCTGCAAAGTGAAACTTGTACTCGAGGACACCGATGCATGTAAGGCGGGAGGCAGGAAACCCTTTCTTACAAACAGCCGTGGCAATCAGGAACACTACAGAATGAAACAAACCTCTCTTTGGACAGCAGGTCACAATTGATGACTACAGTTGTCGAATCCTGTTGCCTCCAAGGCAGTAAAGATGTACAACTAGGAATTGCAGGACTGATCACACAATTCTCTCGTTGACATTTCATCACATTTCCAAATCTTGGGTTGTACTGTGAACTTACCAAATTTTAGCAGCCAATCAAAGTTGATCATGCTGAACTAAGCTGCAGTCTCTGCCCATCTTTTTCATTTTACCAAATTGTTTTGGTACAACAAACATAACACATCAAATGGATGTCTGTGCTGGCTCCAAAGTTCAACAACCCTTTCCTGGTCTTCACCTAACACTCATTTTTCCTCCCTCCTTGCAGTACAAGTGTTCCCCACGGTTTGAGGGCATTGTACATACACTGTACCACCAATTGAGTGCTCATTGGCTGTTAACTCTGTCAGACGCAAAAGACCACCCTGGGGACTAGTGACTCACTGCAATGAAGATCAAACTATGTTGTCAAAGAGAGCATTATTTAACCGGCGAAAACGACAGTGTGCTCTGACCGCCTACAGCTTGCTGGGATGTTTTTTAGCATTACTAGGGGGCTTCCTCACTTCGCTCGCCAACCTCCCAGGCCTGCACTACACTCCAGCCACTTTGTGTCTCTGTCGCTCACATATGTGGATTTCACTTTCACCAAACAACAAATCTTTTAATTCTTGCGGATACGCCTCTTCATTGGGAAGAAACACTGCTTTTCCCTGATGGCAACATGAATTAGAAAATCTACAAGTCTCCGACTTAAAGTTTAAATCCGAACAATATATTCAATCTCTTTTCACTGCTCCATTATTTCACCGAGTAATAATTTCCATTTGCTTGCGCTAATGCAATCTTTACTATCAGTTTTTTGAGACTTTCAAATTTTAGTACTTTCACCATCTTTACCCTGCTCTGCATGTGTGTCACACCAATGTTTTTCAATTCTTCACAACTCTACTTTTTCATCTACTCTTTGTCTTTTATTTCCAGCCCAAATGGACATGAAAGTATCTCTCTGAAAAAGTCATGTCTCGTCCAAGGATTTTTTTTATTATAATAGAGAGATATAAAGGCTATGAATGAAAACATATAGAAAAAGTTGTGTAATGAAAGGATGGCTTTACTGATTTATGTGGTGCAACAGAATAAATCTTAATTCTTATCTGCATGGGATAAAGGAACAATTTAGTTACAAGATGACCAAGTGAGTTTAATAGATGGACCTCTCCTATTTGTCAAACCGGTGGCCTCATGTGAAGTAGCTCAAGATAACACACTGTGGGGAACAGCCCGGACACAGACAGGTAGACATCATATTTTCACTCAACACACGTTTATTCATATTATATACTGTGCACATACCCAGTGCCTCAGCACCAATCACCCCTTAAGTCCTGGCCACACGCACAATGCCTTTCTCAGTCTTTGGTCCGCCTCCACTCCTCTCCACCAAGCTTCGTCCTCTTCCACCCGACTCTCGCTCCTGACTGGAGGGAGGCGGCCCCTTTTATTCCCCCCGGAAGGACTCCAGGTGGATCCTGAGGGCTCATAGCCACACCCCTGTGTGGCGGAAGCTCCCATGGTGAAGCCGGAAGTCCACCGGGTGTCTTCAAGTATTGAGGGCCAACACTCCCAAGGCATTGGGGCGCCCCCTGGCGGTGACCACGGGCCCCTATAGGGTTGAGCTTCCAAGCTCCGTACCCGTGGTCCCCAAAGCCACCAGGGAGGACGCCCCCTCGTGTCCTGGAGGAGGCACAAGCCCTCCTCCACTCCTCCTGGGCGTCCCGGCCAGGCATGGACACCCGCCGGGCACCACAACACGTATAGAACAGGCAGGCCAGCCTGACATTATCACTTGTATGCCTTTTAATTTTATAGTTTACCTTTAATAATTGGAATTGGCAAAACAAGGGGTTTTTGAACCCAGACTCACTACCTCGACTACCCATCAATGTGTTCTCTCTCCAGCTGTGTGGCTGCTTGCTTTACATCGCATTTGCAGAACTGTCTCTACTCTTTCAACTCGATTCCTATGAAATGGTGCCCGTTCTCCTTAAGGCCCAATGCAAAGCACATTAACAGGCTAATTGGAAGTACCAAAAATTCAAACAAGATGTTATTCATTGCCTGCTTACTACTTTTGCACCTCTGGCATATTCAAACTTATCACTAGTTATGGATTAGTCAGCAAACATGACAAACAACAGCATGAGGGCTAATTGCTTGTTTTTTCTTTACACTGAAGCAAATAAGGCTGGAGCATAAAGGGTGAACGCGGCAATGCCATTTGTTATCTGCATGTGCACAACAAGCCTTCTTTAAAAAAAAAAAAAAAAAAAAATAGAAGACTATATGCATTAACCTGTGACCCGCTCGCCCTTTTGGTAAGTGTATGGCCCTTATCCTGCAATTGCTTCATCCCAAGTATGACATTAATCTGCAAACAGGTCCTCCAACTTACAGGGAAAACTTGGGGGTTTTTGACCAGAATGGCACTCTAGCCACCATAAAAAAAACTCACACTGTTCCAGTGTGGTGCTGAGGTGTCACCTGCTGCACTCGGGTCCAAATCCAGGTGGTTCGTTGTGTATTGGATGCGACAACACACTATCAAAACGTACTCCCAACTATACATACACACGTATACGTGCTGGGCGGTATACCGGTTCATACCGAAAACCGTTTTTTTATTTTTGTCACGATATGGATTTTTCTTATACCACAACACCAGTTTAAATTGCCTAAACAACATTCGGAATGTGGCACAGCAGGAAACTGTTTAAGGGGGCTCTTCTTCACTGCTACACCGCTAAACACATGCAATGGAGTACATGCGTTAGTGGAGGTATTGCGCGGTGAAAATGGACAGAGGACATTCCGAAACTGAAGCTGTAGCAGACGATAAAGTTGAACATGATGACACAGAAGAATTTTTGCTGGAAAAAGGAGTCACGTCTGTTGTCTGGAGATACTTTGGATTTAAAATGTCGGATGTGGACCATTATGTTCAAATGTGTGAATACTGTTTCTATACTACTGGCTAATACTGCAAGCCAAGTTGTACTTGTTTTATTTTTTTCAATTCTATGTAATGTACCTGGGTACTGTGTAATAGTGTGACGACATGTTGTATTTATTCTTGACATTTCCACTTTAATCTCAACGCTTATAAGAGAATAAAGTCGTCATGTCGAGTTTATTCTCGTAATTTGTTATTAAAGTAGAACATCATAAACTAAACTTCATCTTAAAATGAATATTTAATTTACTAGATTTTCTCAAACCCTGTCATAAGTTATGTAGCACATTAAATGCTTTGTGTTATGTTCCCGGAGCCATGTTAATCGCTACTGCTTCTTAAACTGACTTCCTCTTGCACTAAGTAGACACACATTCAGCACACAGAATACATTAATTTCATGATACGCCTGCTCCCTGAACATTTAGAATGGCAAGATAAATACTTGATATCATTTTCATGATGAAATGCATTAAAGCAAGTATTAATTCTGTGGGGGCACAGTGGTGTGGAGGTTGCACTGCTGCCTTGCAGGAAAGGGGTCCCGGTTATTCCCCACTTTGAATTTGCATGTTTATCTGGTGGATTTACTCGGCGTGCTTCAGTTTCCTTTCAAAGTCATGTAGGATGGCGGGTTTTGTTCTGCTATATTGACCCTGCTAGTGTATGTGTTGCTCGTATTCACCCTGCGATGTGCAGGCGCCCCGTTCAGGATTTGCTCCTGCCTTGCACACAATGCTTGCTGGGATGGGCGCAACCCTGAATGGATAGCATAATTAAACATGTATAATGAAGATTTTTTTTTTAAAGTTCTGAACACTCCATGGTCTAAGTTGATAACTAGTTTTAATTTCACAAGGACGTTTATCGTGTGGTGATTGGTTGGTTCTATTCAATAAGGGCGCACACAAAAAGGCGACCTTCAAAAGGGCGACCTCAATTGAGCACGGCAAATAAAGGCGTTTGTAGATAATTTAGTTGAAATGGCTCTGGAATATGTGAAGAGCAACAAAGGTGCAGATCTACTCGTAGTCGAAGGCTATACATTCAGAAAGGAGAAAACTATCAACGGGAAACACATCTGGAAATGCAATGAATATAGGATTGGAAAATGTTTGTCTCGCTGTCATACCAAAAACGGATTATTCATCAAGAGACCATCTACGCACAACCATGTTCCAGATGTGGTGAAGATCGATTTTGAAAACAACGAAATATAGAGAGCTTTAGAAATAGTTTGTTAGAAGTAGTTCGTTAGAAGTTCATGCATTAATTAATTGGATGTTTTAATATTCTTGCTTTCACCTTTTTATACGTTCAATCATTGCCTTTATCTAATAAATTTTCTGTAATAATTTTGTTGCGTTTGCCTTTATTCGCTGCGCCCAATTGACGTCACCCTTTTGAAGCACTCCTTTATTTATGCGCACAGTTTTTCGGCGCTCAATTGAGGTCGCCCTTTTGAAGCTCGCCTTTATTTACGCGCGCCTTTATTTGGCGCTCAATTGAGGTCGCCCTTTTGAAGATCGCTTTTATTTATGTGCGCTTTTATTCGCCGCGCCCAATTGAGGTCGCCCTTTTGAAGCTCGCCTTTATTTACGCGCGCCTTTATTTGGCGCTCAATTGAGGTCGCCCTTTTGAAGATCGCTTTTATTTATGTGCGCTTTTATTCGCCACGCCCAATTGAGGTCGCCCTTTTGAAGGTCGCCTTTTTGTGCGCGCCCTTATTGACGGATACCAGATTTTTTTTTTAAAGTTCTGAACACTCCATGGTCTAAGTTGATAACTAGTTTTAATTTCACAAGGACGTTTATCATGTGGTGATTGGTTATGTGGAGAAAGAAAAAGGAAGGATAGGAACTGGGGGTTTCGTACGTCAGACAGAGACATCCATTGAATTCTGTGTTCATGTCTCTGACCACCAGATCACGAACCCAACATTTACACAATATTTCAGTTAAACCTGAGCGATACCCATTCATACATCCAGTTTTTTTGGAGCCTCATCACACCTGCCATAAACTTCTATACACTGAACGTACACCTGGGGACCCCATACTGCGAGGGAGCAGCACTACCGCCACACTACCGTGCATGTTTAATACCTGCTTTAATGCATTCCATCCTGAAAATAATATCAAGTATTTATCTTAGCATTCTACATTTTCAGAGAGCAGGAATATCATGAAGTGAATGGATTCTGTGCAGAAATTGCTGCCTGCGCCTTCTCTTAGTGTAGAGGAAGTCAGTTTAAGAAGCGCGTAGCGATTAACAACTGGGTCGGGGAACACCACACAAAGCATTGAATGTGCTACATTAACTTATGACAGGATTTGAGAAAATCTAGTAAATTAAACATTGATTTTAGGAAGAAGTTTAGTTTACAACATTAAGCATCGAGATTAAAGTGAAAATGTCGAGAATAAAGTCAACATGTCGACTTTATTCTTGACATTTTTTTTTCTTCCCTGTGTCCGTATTTTTTTTTTTTCACTGTGGCCCTAATATGCTTCTGTAGGGCTATACCACAAACAGCATTATACATGCAAGTTGCAGTTTTATTATTTATGTATATAGCTTAGCTTGAAGCAAGGTCCATATTAATGCAGTTTGCCTTAATGATGGGTCAGTTGGTAAAGATGTCATCACCAAGTTGCACTTGTTTTATTTTATTTTTATTTGGTGAATACTGTGTAATGCACCTGGGCTTGAAGTCTTGAAGTAATAGTATTTTTACTGGAAGTTGCACTATTATTTACTTTATTGTTATTATTTATTAGTTTAAATAGTATGCAGTTTAATGATGGTGAAGTTCTTTAAAAAGTCACTTTAACGTGTCAGTGGACAGAGATTAACATTAACAGAAAGTGTAGTTGGTTTATAAAAAATATTTACTATTTATTCCTTTTCTAAGACATGTTCAGTGCAATACAACTTTTAATAAGCACCTCTGGATATTTTACTAAGTCTAAATACCTCTTTGGATGGTTGAAAATATGTTAGTTTAAGTTGTTTGCAAAATTTGTTCAATAAAAAGCTTCTATATTTTGACTGCATCTGTCATGCAATGTGATTCCTTCTCCATTAGTGCCATCCCCTTGAAAACTATCACTTTATGGGGCCATGCAAACCTGTGTTAATACTTGTGTGCACATTAAAATGATTTTTTGTACAGTGTACAATGCTCATGACAGTGGAACAGGTTATTCTTAGCCAGTAATTGCAGTGGAAAATGTGGTTAGCATCCACTCATGCATGGGAAAAAAATACCGTCAAATACCATGAAACCGGTATAATTTTGAAAAATACGTGATATAGAATTTTGCTCATACCACTCAGCACTAATTATGTATATATGTACATTTACTAGCTGTGTAAGCCCATGCTGTAAAAAAAAAAAAAAAAAGTCTGGGGTCCTAGAAACTATTGAAATTTTCAGAAAAAAATTGAAATGTCGAGATGTCATGAAATTGAAAGGAACTACTCTGGGAATCTCTCTCCTAGGAGGTTTTGTTTTGCCGACGTGCTCCCATTGCTGGTGTATTAGCGGCTAAGTAAGTTTCTGTTTCCTCAGAGGTGGAGCCCTTACCCCGACTCCACCTCTCACTTTCGGGCCACACAGACAGACACACACGTTTCCACGCATAGACGTTTATATATAAGATATTTACACACAGTATATTACCTTATATATAAATGTCTACGTGTATCTAGTGTATGTGTGTGTCTGTCCAGCCCGGAAGGGTGAGGCTACCTCAAGAAGCTCAAAGAGCCGGTAAGGCAGCCCTAAGTTAACAAGTCAGAAGAAGAAAGAAGTACGAGGCTACAGCATGAAGCTGAAAGAAAGCGACTCCATCGCCAAAGTAAAACTGCCAAGGAAAGAAAAATGAGAGAGAAACTCGCTTAGCCGCTGATAGACAGGGGGACGAGCACATCCACAAAACGAAACCACCGACTCTGCATTTCAATTTTTTTCTGACAATTTTTGACTTCCTGGCTTTGTTAGTAGCATATTTTGGGTCACCATCTCACCGCAGCATGATAAAGTGCCAGCCAGAGAGTCTTGAGATGTTTGATTGACTAGACAAACAAGACATGGCCGAAAGCAGTAGAGTCCAATCACCAAAAAAACTCGCCGTTGCAGTAAAGGTAGTCTCTCTTTGCTTGGAGGAATGTTAGACTCATTGACTTGATGTCTAATTCCCTGCATTTGTGTGAGTAACGATGCGCAAACAATGGCAAAAATGGCATTAACATCTGGCAAGAGAGCAACGCAAATGCACAAAGTGAAATAATCAGTGGACAATTTTTTGCATATGTTCTATTATTTTGAATTGTCCAAGGACAGATCCCTTCAGGACTCCAATGATGGCATCCCCTTGTTTTGTATTCTTCCTTTTATTTGACTTGTCGGACTCCGATTTTAGTGAAATTGAACTGGAGATCGAGATCGAAAGCGAAAGTGAGGTACTGGTATGAGCTGATCAGTCCCCAGCTGATTGCGCTGTTGAACATGTTCATGCAGCTGATGCGCTTATGGCAATGATTGCCTGGGATGACTGCCAGTTACAATGACAAGAGGTACAAACCAGATTGCGTCACACAACGACCTCTGCCACCGCCACCCATCCGTCGCATCCCCTGGGTAGCCACTGTAGACAGGAACGGCAAACATGCAGCAAGAGTGGCCACAGAACAAGCAACAGACATTTTAGATAGATAGATAGATAGATACAGATAGATAGATTCCACTGAACAGTATCATCTCCAGACAGAGGAGCAGCTTCAGCGACAGACTGCTGTCACTGTCCTGGTCCACTGACAGACTGAGAAGATCGTTCCTCCCCCAAACTATGCGACTCTTCAATTCCACCCGGGGGGGGTAAACGTTAACATTATATAAAGTTATTGTCTGTTTTTACCTGCATTATTATCAATCTTTAATTTAATATTGTTTTTTGTATCAGTAAGGTGCTGCTGGAGTATGTGAATTTCCCCTTGGGATTAATAAAGTATCTATCTATCTATCTATCTATCTACATTCTCTCTTCTACTGTACATATTTCAAACTAGACATAGTCAAGTCAAATTCTGTGCTCTGTTTCCAATTAAATTGTAAATTTCCTTCATCACCCAGCATTCTAGATTTTCTCTCATTGGCAAGTCTCTCTAGTCTTGGTATTGGATCAGGCCTACCGACTCTAAACAAGACAGCAAAGGCCAAATCCAACACTACACAGTCATGGCTCACAGTATGTGTCTGGCAGCCATTGGCACCAAGCTTGGGGGCAGGGGGAGACACGTTAACTAGGATTATTTTAACGCATTTATTTGCAAAAATATTTTACCTTATTTTACTCATCACAAATGACAAATACTGGAGTAAACAAAAAGTCTAAGTTCTTACTGCAGACAACACACAAGTCACAAGGCAGAAAGTGCTTCCAGGTTTGTAGGATCTGGAATTGCATTTACAGAAGCATCAATTTATGAGTTTACTGGCAGTTACAGTGGAATGGCGGTCTGAAATGTCTTTGGCCCACAAGTGCATTCTTTATCTCTGTAAATCATACTTTATGCCAGGGGTTTGACGAGTGTGCTGAGACATCCATCCAGCTGGAATGCTGGGACCAGTTTTGCTCCAGGGCTCTTATCTCATCCTAGTGTGGAATCCAACTGGAAAATGAACTCTTGTCCATTTTGACAACTTGCTCTCTCTTGCAGTTCCTCATTGCACCCTAGGCTTTCCATGAATCTGCATTTATTTTAGTATCCATAGTTTGCATTGTGATGATGGAACAGCACTGAAATTTGCATCAGAAACCTAAGAGGGTTTGTATAAGTGGGATTCACGATACACTGTCACCCCATCCAGTGCTAGCTCCTGCCCTGCCATTACCACAATGTGAATTAGCAGGTTTGAGAACGGCATACTGGGAACCACAGACGTATAGATTTTACACTGCATGAGGTGGGCTCGGCTACATTTACATGATGATTCTCTCTTTACAGTGGCACACATAAAACACACTTCACTTCAGACTTGTTGCAGCAGTAGACACCTCTGATTAAGGGTTTCATTAAAGACAGACATCCTAATAAAATGTCCTGAGACAGCGGCGCCATGCGAAGAGCTTTCTGAACCCCACAAACAAAGATATGCGGTTCAGAGTTGTCACTTTAACTGGCCTAATTCCAGTAGCCCACCTTATTGTACCCTCTTTGCGCCACACACTCCTCACAATGCATGCACTCTAGTGTGCCGACCCCCACAATACAGTTCCAAAAGCATACCTTGTCAATTTTTTCAATCGTATGGACAGAAACGTTCCCGATCTTAGTATCTGTTGTGCTTTCATTGTGATAGTTGGGTGGCAGATCTTCCAGATGAATGCCAGATCTCCTCTCAGCCACTTCTTCATCCATCTAGAAAAAGCATCAAAACACATCTGATCAGAAGGTACCATGATACCAAGCCAGAGCCCCGCTGCAGACATGTCAATGCCTGCAAATTTAATGGCAGATCTGCTACATCCCCTTCAGAAGGATGGGCCGAGATCCCAGTTTCGTTGATTTATTTTTCCTCTTTATAAATGTGCTTCTAATCTTTTTTTTTTTAAACTAATTACATATACAGAATACATACACACTATCATAAGTAATCAACTGTGTAAATAAAGAGACGGACATCTTTTGCATGATTTAGTTCTGCTGAGAGGTTTATTGTGGCTGGAAGGGAACAGCTCAAGACTTTATGCTTTCCTTACCTAATAAAATAAAGTTCTGTACAGTGGCAACTTATTTCATGTTGGTCAGACATGCAAGTAAGAATTTCACGGTTCTCTCTACATGTGGCAACACGCATACTACTTTGTATATATACACGCTTTTAATCACAAATAGACAGCATGAAAAATCTGCCACAGCACCCATAATATTTGCTTCAGGCCATTTTCGCACAAAGCTTTGATAGCTGGTTGAGCCTACAGATAACCAGAATAAATGGATGATTGCCTCTGAGACAGTTCTGTTAGATGTGTGCATTGGTCACAATGTGCTAATCGGCACAGCTTATCACACGGTACCCGCACAAACAAAGTGTCATTTTACAGTTGGCAGTCAGCCTAACCTGTGTGTCTGTGAAATCTGAAGGACCCAGAAGAAAGCCCCCTGGCACAACTACATGAAGGCATCGTCCAGACTAGGCTAGTATTTAAAATAAGGACTCTAGAGTTATAAGGTAGTAGTGGTAACTGCCATCATTTTGGAAGTAACGGACACCTTCATCCAAGGTGAATTACAAAGCAAACCATAATGCACCCAAAGAGTGACTAGAAAGTTCATAAGCAACAGAAAACAAAAGAGAGAACTGAAGCACCCCAGCATCTTTCATCTAGTGACGACCCCCCTAACGGTCCTGCCAGACTGTGAGTAAAGACACAGGTTTGTTTTCACATTTCATGTAGCCATTGAAATGCTGATAACATCTGTTGGATCTTATCCAGAACTCCTGTGTCCTCCAACATCCCAATCATGTGATATTGAGTTAAACACCACCCACTGGATCCAATTCAATGGTTGAATTGGGATAGTTTTGTGGATGCACAGATCCCAACAGTCACTCATATAGGGTCTAATTTATAGTCGTCAACATTATAAGAGACAGAAACTAAACTAGCGCTCTAAGTGTCGGTCTGGTGACAGACTGGTGTCCTATACAGGACTGGCCGCTTGTCTTATACCAAGTACTGTCCTGAAATGTATTGAGCAAGTTTAATTTAAAAAAAAAAAGGTCCTTAACACAGTTCACGATACCAGGCTACAGGTTACTTTTACTGAAATTTAAGGCATTTTCACATTTAGGTTTGTTTAAACCATTTTTTTTCGAACTCATTTCCCTAAAAGTCTGGTTCGTTTAGGCAGACGTGAACATGGAAGTCGTACTCTGGTGTGGACCAAACAACCAGACCAAGCCCCTTTGGTAATGGTGGTCTCAATGTGGTACCATGCGATCCCTGGAGTGGTTCACTTGAGATTTGAGTGTAATCTGATACGGGACTGATTTAACTACATTAAATTCTGTGCATTATGTGTGACATTTAGTTGTGTTGAGCGTCTGCTGTTGGTAATTGGGGAATCCCATTCATAGCATAATGAGTCGAGGATTAACATGGAGCATTAAAATCAACAAAAATATAAATTAAAATATATGCACACAGGTACAAATAATACAATTTGCATAAAACGACTTCGCTCAATCAGAGCGACATCCGATTTTGTCTCAAAGCCTCTCATTTTCAAGGTAAGACAGTGGTTTATTAAAATTGGTGTAAATGTACTTGTGATCAGGTCGATCAGAATAGATACAGAGGTGGCAAGAAATGAGACCTCTGGTCAAACGTCCTAATCTTACACCACGAATACACCACGTGTGCAGGTGGGCTAAGCTGAGACTGAAGGGGCACCTCTTAGAGTAGCAGGCAGATCATTCCACAGCACACCCTGACTAGAGCTGCCAATTAGCTGTGCATACTGCATTTCTGTTTGTCAGTCATTTGTACAGAAATATAAGTATCACATTAGTTTTAAACCCTTACTAGCCCTCCTCTATTCAGTTTCACTTCTCGGTATCCGGATGTGGCACTTGTGCCACCGCACTGCTGCCAGGCTGCTCTCCTGCGTACGGAAAAGTAATCTCAGATAAAGGAGCGTTTGAATTGTTAGATGGAAAGTTTTTCCCATCAGATTAGGCAGCCAGCACAGACTCCACTATAGAAAACCCAGGAGTGGGAAAGCAGCCAGTTGGCTGAGATCGTCAGGAATGTGACTTCATTTTTGACTTTCTCTTTTACAGTTTTAATCTCCACTGTTCACAACTGGCCATCATTCATCAGTTAATTAGTGGACAGATATTAAGGTTTCTATTTATGTTTAATCAGTCTCTACCTCGATCTTTGTCTGTTTTAACAAATCAGCATTTATATGTACTGTATACCAGTTCTGTGTTTATTAATTAGTAAAATTTATACTTGCATTTTACCTCAGAATTGTTCACAGAGCTGTATGCCTCCATGCAGTGAAGAGCGCTGTACACAAAATAAGTTGTATTGTGTAATATTTTTAAAAACCATAAAATCCAATTAAAGGCTCTTAGGATGCTGGACAGAAAGGTTTGATTTTTTGATGTTGTTGATTTACAAAACTAGGTGAAACATTCTATTACTTATTTGGGTTGTGCAAGTTTTTACTTATTTATATATTTTTCTTTGCTATTTAATTCTCTCTTTTACTCCCTGTAAAATACTTTGAGCCATAATGTTTGTATGAAAATGTGCTATTATAAAAATATAACATAAAAATGTTCCTCTAACTGTTCCTCTTCAGAGCCCATAAAGTTCAGTCTTAAGTAAGCAGAGTGCTTTTGTAGAGTTCCTTGCCAGTAGTTTCTGAGGAAAAACAAAACTAAAGCGTGGATGTGAGGGTTGGCAAGGAACGTAGAAATGAATCCTTTGCTTGCCTCCGGCCTCTCTTGCTCAACGTTTCCCTTGGAGCCCCTTCACTGAAACAAATTCCACATTAAAGCGTTCTCACAACCTTCACACAGATCACAAATGCTCTTTATTTTGTCGGATTCTTCTTTACTTTCTGTCACTGAAAGTCACTATTTCCAAAGCATTTTGGTCACACACTCCACTCCTACAAGGTGAACTCCTGTATTTGTAGTGGATATCTAATCCAATATATGGGGGCAACAGGCTCAGACTTGGCCATATATTTTTTCTTTTTTCCATTCCGTCATGGTATGTAAAACACAAGACATCAGAGAGACAAACCTCTGTTCTGTTTGTAAGATCTAAAACATGCCCGTTCCTTATTCCTCGTTGCTGCATTGTATACATTGTGAATGAGCATTCATTAGTTGTCAGTTCTCCTGCACAGAAACCTGCCCTACAACTAACAGCCATGTCACATTAGATGACTTTTCCAGTAATTTTCACTCATAGCCTTCATTTCCATAATCTTAACAAGTTGGGGGCAGTCTGCAGTACGTTCTCATAAAGGTCAGTTATGTAATGTGACATACCCAGCAACTCAGAAATGTTTTGTCTCTAGTCATGGGATGGGCTCTGTATGCATGAGAGCTGACAACCAATGAATGCTCATCTGGGAGAGCAATGCATATTAATGCACCTAAAAGAATGAGGAACGTGCATGGTGTGGACCTCACTAACGGAAAAAAAGCTCATCTGTGTGGTGTCTCATGTTTTATGTACCACCACAGAATGGACAAAATAAGAAGAACTGCTGACACTGCGACTAAACTCGTCGTAGCTGTTAACCCTTCGTATAGCTCTTGCCTCATCAGGCAGCACGCTATTGACCATCACGCAAAGGGGCGAGCACAACTGTGCTAGAAGAACAGTTAATAAGCCATGGCCCAGTTGGACAAACTTACATGGTCCAGCAACAAGACATGTCCCACCATTATATTATGACATCGGCTTAAAGACAAAATCAAACTTGTCAATCCATGACGTCTCATAGATTAGTGGGATAGTCGCTCGGCATGCCACATTATTCAACTGGCTTCAAAGAAGCACATCTCCGACTGGCTCCGACTAGTTAAGTTTATGTAAATGAAGTCTGGATGATCACTGGCAAAGTCGCAGAACATGACACGGCCTTTAAGCAACTTCAAGTATATCAAGAACACAACGGTGGCACAGGTCGCAATGACATGAAATGGCGACTAGAAAATTGCACTAGAAAACCTAAATTGCAATTACTAATTCTGAAGACAATATGATCCCACCTGGCTGGGGGGCTTGGAGCCATAACAAAAAAATAATGTGAAAGAAAAAGTAAAACATAAGGAGTAGCGAAATGTACCTTTGGGCCAAATTTCAATCAAGTTTGTGGCCTGAAAAACAACAAACCTAACAGCAGACTGAACTTTATAAAGGTTTCCCATAGCTTAACCAATAGGAACATATTGCAATGGAGACAAAACTTCAAGTTGAGCTTTAACGGATTTAAACATTTCAGGGATCCGTCAGCACAACTTGACCACTTTTGTAGTGCCGTGTTGTGTTGGAATACGAGTCTGCAAACATGGAAGCTCAAAAGCTAATCCGAAGTGACGTGTGGCAAACTTATTAGCCCTGAAAACAAAAGATTTTCAGCAAAATCGCTCCAGTCAGTTTTTATCCACAGAGGTAATGGTTTTTGCCTTTTTCCGTCCCCCATACAATTACAGGAATTACTAGGAGGGCTGATGAAGGAGATCATAAACTCCCTTCACAAGACTCATTATGCCATTACACTCCACATGATGAAATATTAGCCTGTTTTACTGCTAAACCTCACAGCTTTACGTTGGGAATGTTGTGTGCTAGACACGGAGTTTTTGGTGCGAGTTTCTGCTCATGACTCATCAGTCACTGTTTTTTAGTAAGAAGGATGTTGCAATGCCCGTTTCTCTGCCGCACATGCAGACATTTCTGGTTGGATCTTAAATTACGGACTCCAGTGAGTCAGCATGTGCAGCCTTTCACTGTGTTCTGCGATCAAATCCCTGCCTGGTCGGTGTCTGAGCAGCCTCTCCTTGTGTCTGTCTGGGTGTTCGGCTTGTAGTTCAGGGGCTTTCTAGGCCGAGTACCTTAAAATGGTCAATCCAGGGTTGCTGCCTGATGTTGTCTGGATTAGCTTTTGTGCTGAAACATGAAATCAATGAAATTTATAGCTTAGGGACATACTAGGCTTGCTGCTAGTGTGTGCAAAATCTGTATACATTTTGCATGTTTACTAAATTAAAAACAGCAAAAACTGTTGTCTCACATTTCTCTCTTTAACTGTCCTCCTTCAGGGTTTATAAATTCTAATTTATCAAGGAGGGAGAGCTGCCATGGCGGCCATTAAAGCACAGAGAGACTGGTCTGCTACATGCAGCATGGGATTGGGTAATGTCAGTTGATGTGGAAAAGCAACTTAGAATGCCATCTCACATCACACAGACCACACTGAGATACAACATCTTTATCAGTTCAGATGCCACAAAACAGCTCATCCTGGTCGAGCTTACGTTTCCATGGGAGGAGAGGATGGAGGAGGCCAGAGAGAGGAAGAAGGCAAAATACCAGGAGCTGGTTGAGGGTTGTCAATGGTGAGGATGAAGAACAAGGTGCTTGCCTGTACAGGTGGGGTGCAGGTGGTTTGCAGAGCAATCCCTGTGTAAGGCCTACGGAAGCCCTGGCATCATCAGAGTGAGCTGGGCAAGAGCCATCAGGAATAACTTGGAGGCTGCAGAGGATAGCCTCCCGCTGGCTCTGGCTGAAATGAGGAAAGCCGTGGAGCTGTAGTAAGTCACTTGGACACAGGCCGAGACCTGATCAACCTCACTTGGGTTGCCTGGAAGAGGGTGCATAATAGTTTGAAAGACCCAAAACACCCAATGACGCCAGGTTCTATCATGGATGATGTGTCCAAGTACATGCATGAAATGATGTATCATGTAACTAAGCCAAAGAACGCTCCACAGTACATGCAGTAAATACTGTAATATTCCAACTATCCATCCATCGATCCATCCAACTTCGAAACTCAGCTTTTCCATGACAGCAGAGCTCGAGTCGGTCTTGGCAGTGTTAGGTAACAGACAGTAGCCAACCCTGCAGCTGTCCATCACTATAGCAAGGAAATTGAGCTGTACGGCAGAACACCGCAAAAAGCAAAACACGCCAAGAAAGTGTCAGCCTCCACAAAGGTATGGACTAAAAGCTTGTGACAGCTACACCACCATTCCTCCCATGTAACACTTTAATAAATAACCAACAAAATAACACAAATTATTTCATCCATGACTTCTGTCTACATTAAAAAGTTAATGCAGGGCTCTATCCAATGTACAGTTTAATGTTGGTGGACTTAAGGCAGTTTTCAAACAGAATTTCAGTGAAGTTATTAAACACTTTTCCCTTCATCTCCATTTTCTTATGTTTGTTCTCTGAACAGGCTTTGACAAAAGTGATTTGTACCTCTGTTTTTAAAGGCAATGCCTGTGCTCCTAACAGTGGCTGACATGCAGTTGGAACTGCGATTAAAGATTTAGTGCGGCTCTGATAATGTAGTCTGCAGTCTATCCAGTACGGGACCATGATGGGAAAGAGCCCATCCCAGAAGCAAGGAGTGGAATACAAACAAATTCAGTTTGGCACACCTCTCTGCTTTAGAGCCATCAGCCACCATAAACAAATCTCACAGTTCCAGTGTGGTGCTGAGGTGTCGCCCGCTGTACTCGGGTCCCAATCCAGGTAGTTTGACGTGTGGTGGGTGCGCCAATACGCTCTCAGCACGTGCTCCCTGCCATCTGCCCATTCATGTGCACTACCTCCTGAACTTTTTGATGCAGGTCTCAAATCGGTTATTCATTGATGATGTGCAGCATTATTAGGAGATGAAGCCTTTTCATGACAGTGGAAGCAGAAATCAGCTTAAGACAGGAGGACCATCCACTCCAGCATCAGCAGATCATTGTTGATTACTTCTATTTACGTGATTCGTTGTAATACGGGCAGCACAGGGGTGCAGTGCTAGTGCTGCTGCCTTATAATAAAGAGGTTGCTCTCTGCGTGGAGTCTGCATGTTCTCCCTGTGTCTGTGTGGGTGTCCTCCCGCAATCCAAAAACATGCAGGTTAGGTGAATTGGCATTGCTAAACTGGTCCTAGTGAGACTGTGTGTGTGTTCGCCCACTGATGGGCTGGCACCTAGTCCAGGTTATATGTTATATGCCTGACTTGTGTTTGACAATTACAGCTTCCCTGTTACCCTGCCCTGGATACACGGGATTCAAAATGGATGGATATATAGTTTAAACACTCATGTCCTGCAAATTAAAGTCTCCCATTTGTATTCACCTCTAAATCTCATTATTTTGTATGTGTGTGTACAGTAAATCCTAGTTAAGTTTTGCAAAGTAATCATTCCTGCATAACGTCCTGTTTAATACACCCAAACTGCGCAGACCCCAAACTGTCACTTGGCTGAACTAGATTTAGCTCGGGAGCTGTCCCCGGTCAGGTCTACAACCCAAAGCGTGGAGATTTACGGCCAGGATTTACAGCCACTTCCAAGCGTCTGGCTACAATGGTTTCCCCTGTTCCGCAGAAGTGCCCTCTCAAGGGGATCGGCCCAGAACCTCATGCTTTCCGACTCATTTCGACAGTCTTGTTTATTGTGCGCCGATCAAAGAGTTCACCCCTCCGCCGCTCCCCCTTTTCTCGCCACATAGAATAACAAGTACTTGAATTTCTTCAGTTGTGCCTCTTAACAGGTAAAGTCGAAACGCCCCAACCCCCCCCCCCCCCCCTCCCCAAAAGCCAACGCGACATACAGTATATATATGCAAGCCCGGCTGATTTCACTCTTGTCCGTACCTGATGTGCCGCCTCCTTCAATTTGTGCTGCGTGTCTCCCATCAGTTCCTCCACTTCACGAAACATGTCGTCCAGAGTGGCTTCGGGATTCGGGCTGATCTCCTGTATCCAGGCTGTGCCTGGGGTCTGTTCGGGGGTGGTGGGCGCCCCGATGACGGTCCCCAACAAACAGAGCAGTAGAGGCACTATGTAGAACTGCATCGTCGGTGGCGAATCGGACATCACCTCGCTACAAAGACGGCACGACTGCCTTCTGGTGCCTTCCAGCTGCAAGTGAAAAAAAAGCCGGAAAGAGAAAAGAACTTTAACAGTCGAGAAGCCGCCAGCCCTCGCCAGCCAACTGATTGGTAGTCAACTTCGTTACGACGACGGCATTCGCCGCAGAATGTGCGCGTGCTGCTCGACTGCAGTATTCGCCGCGGGCTGGTGGCGACTGTAGGAATTATTGGCAAATTAAAACATATAACAACATCCAAATCAGGATGTTCACTTTCATGATCAACAGTATACTTTAACACATGTGACAAAAGGCTACAGTATAAATAATAGGATTTAAATAAATTAAAGCGTTAATCAGGCACTAGGAAGTTATGTTAACACCCCCGCTGTGAAAAAAAGTTCAATTTAGCAGGTTAAAGGCTCGTTTTTGAGGGGATTACAGCAGGTGCCCAATACAATTTTAAAATGATTAAAATAAAACCTCTAATGGTTTGGCACTCAGTTTGTAGTTGCTGTATTACAACTCCAAAATCCACCCACCCATCCATCCATCTTCCCAACCCGCTGATCTAGGATGGGGTCGTGAGGGCAGTTGGTGCCAATCCCAGCAATCACCGGGCGCATGGCAGGAACAATCTCTGGACGGGGCAGGGTAAAAACACACATACGCGATCCAATCCACCCAACACGTATGTCTTTAAAACCAGAGCACTACTTAAAAAGTCTCAGCTCAAATATTTTCTCCGATCGGTGTTTGCGGGGATTTTGGAATTAATGAATGGTCAGAAATTGCTGGTTTCGATGAATGATAAGTTTCCACTTTGTTTTAACAGATCTGTATGTTTTCGTGTACTCATTTTGTATGATGCAATTTGTAAAATTTAGACTTGTATTTTACTCGAGATCCTGTCCCAGCGCTCTGCGCCTGCACTCGGTGAAGAGCGCTATACAATTGTGAATTTCCGATTGGGATTAATAAAGTATCTATCTATCTATCTATCTATCTATCTATCTACAAATATAAACTGAATTGAATTTTGCACAGCCTTTCCCGAGTTCTTCATTTCCTCCCGCATCTCGAAGACTTCCATTTTAGTTAATTGCTGACACACATCTGTTTGCATACACTCAGCTATGGGCTGGTGCCCCTGTCCAAGACTTGTTTCTTGTTTTCCGCCCGATACTGCCGACACTGGCCCTGGACCGGATTAAGCGGCTTCGATTATTGATGGACAGTTGCTGGACAATTCTTCCCTCTGGAGTAACTTGAAATCCCATATTCCCACGCGCGCGCACACCCGACAGACAGTTCAGCCCAGGGAGCCGTCTCGGCAGCTACACAATTCTTCGTGTCTCAGAATGGCAAGTGCCCACGACGGAGCTCAACAAGCCAAGAACTGGACGAACCGACCACGAAAAGACATTAATAACTTAGATTGTGTATTTTTTTAAAATAAAATTGTCTTGTCAAACTACTGAGGGACAGTGGAACTTCAATGAATGCCCATTTTCGATCGGTTCTGGTTTAATGCTTGACCAGGGCTGCCAATTCAACTTTATTATTTTGTGAATCTCTGCGATTAAAAAAAAGGGAGTATTAAAAGGACATCATGCTGTCTGGGGTGAGCAGCTGTAATTGCGTAATTTAAACGGGGCTTTGTTTATTTCCTTGCAAAAGCAAAGATTGAATTTCATGGCTAAACTACCAGGTTCCTCCTGCTCTTACACTCAGCAGCATTAGCAAGGCCAGAAATGAGAAAGCGGGAGGGTTTTGATTAAACTGGCTGGACTTCTGTTCTGGACCTCTTCTCAAATTTCTCTGCTAATAACGTGTGTTTACCAACTGCTGTGACTGGATCCCTTCTGTGATGTGACGCATACATTTATGTCATCAGTTGGTAAAAATCCAATTTTAGCACCTTGGTGAACATAAAAGATGCAGTGAAATCTTGTTCAGACTTGTCAGATATACAGAAAAAATAAGTGGCTTTGATTAACTTTAGATCCGCTTTCATGTTCTGTAATAATATAACAGCAGTGGACTCCATTAACTTATTTGGTGTCGTTGAAGTTTCACATTTTAAGCCGCACTCTTATATAGGGATCACGCTTGGCCTTAAATGAGATCAGTCCTAAAAAAAGAGTCCTTGTTCAAAGCATCACCAACACCTTGTCTATGGCAAGAAGGCAGTGCATCATATTTGGCGCAATGTCTAGAATTACTTTTAGATGTTCCAGAATTAGTATAATAAATAAGATGTCCATCCTAGAATTGTGACTCATCTGCTTTAGAACTGTCCAACGGCCACTGCTTTATCCCTCAGACATATTAGGTCATTAAAATAATGCAAACATCATGCAATACACAACATCATTCTATGAAAGCAGTCTAATTGTCCCACTTCACTGGAAAAACATCGGAACGTCCCGTTTGTTAGGGTGCAAGGAAAATTGATTAACGTAGTTTTTGTAAAGTGGCTCCTCCATTTACGATTAATAACAGGGTGGGCTGTCATATAAGGAGGGCATGACACTAGGTAATGTATGTATTTATTGAATTCACTAGGCATGATAACTTTAGTTATTCAATTTTGCTACCAATGAGATTGTTTATTTATACATCACAGTACAAGTAGGGTTGCCAGGTTGCAGGAATCCCCCATTATTATGGGGAAATCAAGGCCATGGGCAGGTCTGGATTAAGACCTTTAGAGGCTCTAAACACTTAAAAAGATTTTGGTGCCGCCATATACATGATTTGCACTCACTCTTTGTGGACGACTGAGTGGGACAGCAGACATGACCAAGACAAGGATCATGTGAGCCTCGGTGGACCGTGTGGCAGTTACCAGATTCCAGTGTTGTTGTAATATATATCATTAACCTCTATTATTAGTATATTATTATTTTGAGTATTGTATATAAGAATTTGAGTATTGTATATATTGTGAAGGATGGCCAGACCATTACCTGGCTACGATGCCAACCGGGTGGAAGGACTGAGGGACAGAGCACGGTTGGGACATTGTCTCCCGAGATGCTGGAGGACAGCCCCCCAGGGTTGCTGCAGCACCACGGATCCCCGCAGGGCACACCGGGAGTTGTAGTTTGGAGGAGCCCTGTTGGGTTCCATGGGACCCGCAGGTACGGCTGAACCATTTGTGGCACCACTTTCGCCACACCTGGAAGTGCTGCCAGAAAAAGGTCAAGAAACATCTGGAGCACTTCCGGGTAAAAGGAGCCGCCTCACTCCAGTCGAACAGCCAGAGTCGGGAGACGGTATGGACACAGAGACGGAGAGGGCTGACGAGACAAAAAAGACGGAAGGATTGTACTTGTTTGTTTTGCTAGTGTTTTGTACTGTGCTACTGTGGGCAGCAAAAGAAAAGAGCTTCCCCACTTAAAGTAAAGGCATACTGAGTGATAAGACTGGGCTCTGTGTCTGTAGTGTCCAGGGTGCTGTATGCCCCTTGGTGGTCCACAATATATATAGATGCATTTTATTCATTAATGTGGGACCCCCTTTTTTGTGGAATCTGTCTCAGCTGCACCATATGGTCCATGGTAAATCCAGCAATGGAAAATTTCTGTGGTGCTCTCCTTCCTTTGATGCGCTGAACACGTGCTTATTTTGTTTAATGGTTAATCCAGCCCTGTCCATGGGGTAAAATGGGGGGAGTTTCTGGAGTAGAAATATATAGGGAGAAAAACATACCATAGGTGGATGTCTTAAATATGACATATTTTTTATGAGACCTACCGTCCTAAGCAAATAGACTTCCATACCTTCTACATTTCTCCATTGATGAAACTGTCATCCAGTAATAGCAACCACCCACTGGACAGTCACCTGCCACTGCTCCGCTCACTCATCTCAATGCTCAGTCAGTGGTCTGAGTGGTCTGGGATGGATGGGCCTTCTGACAGTGGCATGCTTGCCCCGCCCGGACCCTGAATCCACCCTGTTCATTTTTTAAACTTTATTATTATCAAGAGTCAGAGCTCCAGCTAAGCACAAACTCAGATCTGGGCTGGTATGAGCTTGCAGGGTTTCATGATGTTGTCGGCTTTGCTTTGCAAGATTAGAATGGAGGCAGAAATTCAGCACTAAATGGAGTAATTATTTAAATGATTATCTTTCATTTACAAGCCAAATTTTTTTACAAAAGAAAACTATATTTTGGGATAAACACTATTTTGAGTGGTTACTTTTAAAATGAAAATACTCCTGTCATGTTGGAGCAGAGAACACACTGCCTTTCCGTGTTTAGACTGGAGTTTACTTGTCATGAGAGATTTATACGCAGTACGTTCTTTAAAGTTATTAAGGAATACGCTTGCTGAGCTTTCAACATTAGTGTGATTGCTTATCAAGTCAAATATTTTAACTGGTTTTGGATAACAAAAGGCGCCCATAATTTGTTAACATCCCTCATGTAGTAAAAACATGGCCTTTCTTTGCAGATGATATGCAGGACTGCATATTGAAAGTGAGAAGGGATTTTTCATCAGAATAATTGAAAATATTTCACTCCAACTATATCCAGAGTTATTTCATTAGCCAGCTTTGGCAACGTCATTAACTTGCACGAGTGGCAACACCTTCCATTAAAATAGGACAGTGTTCTGTTTTTTTGAAAAACAGCATTTATTAAACATCTACATTACTCAACAATGCTTAAGAGGTTTAGTATGCTAAGTTTTTTCAGAAATCGGGGATTGGCTTGCCGATGTGAGGTGAAGTGATGGCTCGGAGGCTGGGGATCTGCGCCAGCAATAGGAAGGTTGCCAGTTCAAATCCTGTAAATGCCATAACTGATTCCACTTCATTGGGCTCTTGAGCACCTTAACCTACAACTCCTGGGTATGATGTTAACCTGCACCCAGTCCTGCAAACTGGTCCGCCAACTTGCAGGTAAAACTTGGGGATTGGTGGCAGGATTGGCACTCCAACCACCGTAAAAAAAAAAAAAAAACCTCACACTATTCCAGTGTGGTGCTGAGGTGTCACCCATTGCACTGCTGCACTCGGGTCCTAATTTGGGATCCTGAGGTGGCTCGTCGTGTGGTTGGTGTGACAATGCGCTCTATCAGTGTGCATGATCCCATCCTCCCTCTCTCTCTCGGTGATGTGGAGATTTTAAGTGTAGCAACAGGATAAATACCACCTTCTAGATTAAAATGAAAAATACTGTATGTACAGTTGCAAATAAATTGTTTTAATCAAAAATTATGTAATTATGCCTAATATACACTCACTCAAAAAATGAACTATTGGTGCTGTTTGCTTTATGTGCCTAATTTAAGTTTCTTTAACTTAAAATAACAAGGTTTTCTGATATTATGCACCTGTGTCTAGTTACATTGACTTAAATCTGTTAGCTGTCATGCTAAAACAATTTATGTTGAAACAACAAAATGAGATCATCGTCTTTCAGCCTCGATAATCTGTCTCAGGTACTGTTATTACTCACTAATTTTATGTTAATCATACTTAGAATTGTTACTTTTCTAATCCTCAAAATATGGTATTCCCACTTTCCCTATACACAGTTAAATTAAATTAATTTAATTTAAAATAGTCAAGTTTTATATACGTAACTATCCCATATTTGCATAAAGTCTAATATTTTGCATAAAGAACCGCCCCCTTTGTTGACAACACATTCCAAGAGAGCCTCATACTTTAACTTTCTTTCCAAGTATACAAAAGACTTAATAAATTGGGTTTTTTTCCCCAAATACCACAGGTTTTGTAGTGTTGTGGAAGCCAATTTATAAGACTTTATTTGATACAAGTCGCCCACCCAACATCAGAAAAGCATTTTTTTCCCCCCTGTTTCCAAAACAGAAATTTAACTAATGTTAAGACTGCATGACAGATGCAGTTAACCAAAATATCACTTGATTATTTTATGTGGTAACTAGGGGGTTCCGCCCTGCTAGCTTTGCGTCTCTGTCGCTTGTGTTGTGAAGAGGGGGGCTGAACGCATCCCAAAGAGATGCAGTCGCTCCTCCGAAACCCCCTCTTAAACGGTGATACAATGGGAAACAAATAGGTTTTTTTACCTCCTCTTTGCTCGATCAACTGCTGGCTTGCTGCTGTGCTGCTTGATCTGCATCTCGCCCGGCGCTTTGAACATTTAAAAGCCTGTACAGCAGCTGTCCTACTCTTTCTGTTTTATTTCCGGCCTGGTTAAATCTTTTGGCACAAAGTCCCATCTCGTGAGACATGACTTCTTGATATTTTTTTACTTTATATTTTAAAAACGGAATAAGAATCTGAAAAGCTAATAATATCACATTAAAGTACATAAAATCTGTAAAAAAATGATACCAAACATATTTATGTAGGCTTTAAAATAAGCCCATTTTAAAGCGTGAAAAAAGTGACATAAAAACGTCACCGTTGCACTTTTAGGATTTTATATTTATAGAGTAGATAATAGAATGACTACACACATAATAAATGTAACAGTGTTGATATGGTTTGCATGTTTATTATACAAGATGTAATTCATTAGTATTGGCATCTACAGCCAAGTAAAGACAAAATGTGATTTAGCTTTTATGCAAGTTCGTTTATTTAACACTAGTCAGGCCCCGCCCACGTTTGACCACGCCCCATTCCTCAGCCCAAAAGGAGTTCGCCTTGCCAGTGAATTCGATTGCTGACCCTTTGAACTTTTATTATGTCGGAGACGTGAAACGAAACGTAAACACATTTCTGAAATGCACAATAATATATACAGTATATATATATATATATATATATATATATCACACGCTATATGATTTATGTTTTACTTGCATACATCAAAACACGGTTTTATTTAAATTTATTTTAACCCTGCTTTAAGCTCTAAAGGTAAAACTTCTCACATCTATGTGTATAATCAGACCGGGTAACCCTTATTTAACCTCATGTATCTCGACCCGATTGTAATGAACCCATGCTGCAAGAAATAAAAATAAATACATATAACAGTAGCTTAGATCTGTCAACTCCGGCCAATGAGACCTCAGTAACGGATTAAGTATTTTTAGGAAATGGATGAGCTTAATGAGTGCTCATCACACATATCTTTGAAAAATTACGTATACAGCAAACTACTTCTTTGCACCCGTGGTTCTTGTGCCCTTTCCGTGGCTTAATTTGGAGACGACGTCCGCCTCATTGCTTTCCGTTCTGTTGGTCCATATAAAGGAGTAAATCATAAGCACGACCACGAGCTTTATAATGTTAAAATTGACAGAAGATGGCCAAATCCTCGACTATGAAGAGTGGGCGCTCTTTAGACCTCGAAAGAAAACCCCAGCCCTCTGGAGGACAGCGCAACGATTTACTATGACGCTTGAAAAAGCTCGAATGCCCGGCGATTTAAGACGAGGTGTTCTCAAGATCTCTGCTTTGAGACTGGACGACGGGTTCATGCAGCTTTAAGTTGGCCCAGTTAAGTGCGCGTGGGCATCCCGTGCAAAATGTGACCCGTTTAACCAACTAGACAGGTAGGTCTCTGCGGCTTGGCAGCAAATGATCCATCCATCCATCCATTTTCCAACCCGCTGAATCCGAACACAGGGTCACGGGGGTCTGCTGGAGCCAATCCCAGCCAACACAGGGCACAAGGCAGGAAACAATCCTGGGCAGGGTGCCAACCCACCGCAGGACACACACAAACACACCCACACACCATGCACACACTAGGGCCAATTTAGAATCTCCAATCCACCTAACCAGCATGTCTTTGGACTGTGGGAGGAAACCGGAGCGCCCGGAGGAAACCCACGCAGACACGGGGAGAACATGCAAACTCCACGCAGGGAGGACCCGGGAAGCGAACCCGGGTCCCCAGGTCTCCCAACTGCGAGGCAGCAGCGCTACCCACTGCGCCACCGTGCCGCCCAGCAAATGATTCAAAATCTTAAAAATTGGGATTAGTTACAGGTTTTAAATACCTTTTTGGTAGATTGTATACAATTTCTTGATATACGTTCTGGATATGGTCACATTTATTCCGCGAAACAAAGAATACATGACATACATTAAAGGTCAATGCCCGGCTCTTAGAATTCACTACAACGCTTTGCAGTCCACAAAGTTAGGACTAAAGTCACAGTACGCAGCATGACCATTCACAGGACCCGTGCACATGAAACTGACCCCAGCGTCTTTTAAACCACGTTTTCAATCGAGAACGGGACAATTGTGCCTCATGAATAATTCACGACAAGTAGAATCTCACGATAAGCCTACTGAGTATTTCCAGTGGATAAGCACGAAGTTACACTTTACACGTAATTAAAGTTTAGAATCACGCATCGTCCTAAAAGGTTTCAAAACGTATGAAATTCTGGGATTGAAATAGGGGTCCACATGCAAAAATCCATAGACACACACGACGAGAATTTACAGAAAATGCATAGATTACCGGTTTCCCTGGTCTTTTCTGAGACAGCACCCGGGGCGGTTGCAGACGAGCAGGGCGGCGATCACGACACACAAGTAGACTTGACAGCCAAGCGGATCTGGGCAGCCGGACGCCTTTCTAAGGCTAATTAACAATGCAAATCTTGTTTGGCATTGTGGGATTTTTTTTGTGTGTGTAAACGGCATCAGAACAGAGAGGACCCGGAGTGTCCCTCCCATCTGTCAATACGATCACCTGACAACCGTGCGCCGGTGTGGTTCGTTGTTCAGAGGATGTTCATAGGTGGTTTTATGAGCGATTTCATCTGACAGGATAAAAGCAGAAACTTACCAGTATAAAAAAATGCAGAGAGTTTTCGAAGCTTTTTTCAATTTGCGAGTGCTTGTAATGGATCACGGAATTATTTTAAAAGTATTTAACACAACTGTGTCACCGTACGGTTCGTGTTTTAACACTTTACAGGAGCGATGGCGTTATGACTGAGCAAGTGAAATAACTTGGCGCTGCTGCCTTTCACATTTAGTGATCCAAGTTTCAGGACTGGATGAGGCTCGCTTGTTTACGTGGATTTTCTTCTCAAATCCCAAAAGAGGTGCACTTTAGCTATGTGGGTGTTTGTAGTCCAATAGCGTCCATACTGAATGAAACGAACAGATGGGCTGACCACGCCCCCTAGTGAGGAGTATACTAGGACTTTTAATTACTTCAGCAGTGTTACTTTTTATTTTTAAGCCAGTTTTCATCTTCTAAAGTGCCACACAATGAAACAATGAACCTTGCACAATCTCAGAAATACGAAATATTACATAAGAATAAAAGATAAGGCTAACAACTCCCAAGGCACAAACTGGTGTAGCCGTTCCTGTTCCAGTTATTGTCCCTTCCTATATCTTGGAGTTCCTATCCCGCTACATTCCAAGTCATAGCTTTAGATCTTCTAACAGCACCCTGCTTATAATTCCAAGAGCTTAGCTTAAAAAGTGATGGTGAGGCGGCCTTTTACTGTTAGGCAACAATAATCGGGAATACGTAAACAATGGAGATACACCAGGCTAATACTGTGGAATATTTTTGAAAAATACTAAAAACTTTTTAAATTTGTCTTTTTCATAGCTACATATGTTATACTTTGAACATAGTTTATAGGCATACAATTCTCATATTTATTCTCTGCTGTCTTTTTTTTTTTTTTTGCATTTTATTGATTTTATTAAAATCAAATAACATTCCATACAAACAGGTGAAGTTTTACAAAACTAGGTTTGAAACATAATATTCTGCTCGAGGCACCGTGCGACCACCTGTCCTGTTGGAAGGAAGGCGAGTGCTCCGCCCACTTAAAATAACGGCATGTTAGAGTCCTTCACTGGGTGGTGTGGGTCCTCATAGGTCTACAGCTTGACGAAGCCCGATTTCATTCTAGGAAGAGTTCTTTGTGCTTTGAAAAACATAACCGAAGTATAAAGGGAACAAAACTGAAATCTTTAAGGCTACCTAACAGATTGAGAAAACCTGGACTTTGCCTGTGCTGTTGTATACAAACGAGAATAATTTTTATATCATAGACCTATTGATGTTTCACGTATTTATTCATGGTTTGTTACTGTATGGAGCTTCCTACAGATCTGAGTAAATAAAGGTTTTGGAATCTCCATGCGGATGGGTCTTTTGGGAAGGCATGGCTCTGAAGGACCACTCTGGCACTTTTGATTTTTAACAAGGCCGGCGGCACCGAACCCTTTCAGGTTAAGCCTGGAAACACCGAGGAGTGATATGAGCACATTTGTGTCAGGTCGAATGCCCAGAGATGGCCGGGTGGTCTTTTGGCCTGCAGATTGTGTTTCTTTCTCCAGGTTAACATGAGCTTTTTTTGGGATGGTTGTTGTTTCTGTCCTTCTGGCCATCTGTCCTTATCTTTAGAGACTTACAATATGATATTGCAGATAAGCACATCGCGCTTATAGATCTGATTTAGAAGATTGCTTTTTTATTTTTGTTACTTATTAATATTCTTACTTAATCCGATTTGTCCCCCCCCCCCCCCCCCCCCCCCCCAGGGTTGCCACCCGTCCTTTAAAATACGGAATCGTCCCGTATTTGAGAATGAAATTGCGCGTCCCGTTTTGAATCAATACGTATGCGTCCCTTATTTTTTTGTATTAAAAGTGGTAACCCTACCCCTCCCCCCCCCTTTTCCTTATATTTATTGGACGTCTTGTAAAGCACTTTGAGGTACATTCTTTGTATGAAAATGTGGTATAGAAATAAGTTGTTTAAGCAGTTGTGCCGAATTCATCCCTCTACCAAACCTCTCTTACGTGCACACGCGCATCACTGAAGCCAAACAGTATTTTATATTCCATCCATCCATTATCCAACCCACTATATCCTAACACAGGGTCACGGGGGTCTGCTGGAGCCAATCCCAGCAAACAGAGGGCGCAGCCGGAAACAAACCCCGGGCAGGGCGCCAGCCAACCGTAGGACACGCACACACACACACACTAGGGACAATTTAGGATCGCCAATGCACCTAACCTGTATCACTTTGGACTGTGGGAGGAAACCCATGCAGACACGGGGAGAACATACAAACTCCACGCAGGGAGGACCCGGGAAGCGAACCCAGGTCTCCTTACTGCGAGGCTGCTGCGCTACCCATTGCGCCGCCCTATTTTATCTTTCTTAAGCTAAATAAGTTATGTACTTAAACGGCACTTCGGGGATTTGGGGAATTCGGTGCGACACATTTTCTGGACCCACCAATCTGCAAACAAGAGCATCTTATTTAAGGAGTGAGGGAAACCCACCAGACCAAAGGAAGCTCACTTCACTGTCCACGGCCAGCTTTCTACTTCACAGGGCACTTCAAGTCTTGTCTCATTTCCATTCTCTCCACGACCCTCCTCCTCCTCCTTGGTGGGCTATCCGGAGCTCGAGCCTCTTCTATCACTCGCACACAAGGGTCCACCTGTTGCTCTTCTTTGTGCCAACCAGTATGTTTTACTCAGTTATACCGCAAAGCACATTCAATTTAGAAATCCAAGATTGTGTAGTTTTTCAGATTTTAACAAACAGTATAACTTTTTTTTATTTAAATTAGAAAAACTATACGGAAAAGTGTTTAAGGTCTTCAACAACCTAACAGTACTGCCCTTTCTTCGTATTTCTCACTTGTCCAGCCATGCCTCCTGTTCCCCAGCTCAGCTGTTATTTATCCCCCTAATCCAGTGATCTCCAGCTCCAGTCCCGGAGTGCTACTGTGGCTGCTGGTTTTCATTCTACGCCTTTTCTTAATTAGCGCCCAATTTTAAATGCTAATTCGATCTTTTCATTTAACTGACTAGCTATTTAAGATTCAGACCCTGTATTTATTTCTTTTTTTCTGTAGTCAGCAGCCAACACATGACAAGCACCTTGTCTCCATCATGCAGTATCCGAAACTAAAGACAGGCGAAGGGCTCAGTAGGGTTGATTTGCTCAGGTCCAGTGATCTTAGAAAAGAAAATCAGCAATTGTGAAAATGTCTGAATGAGAGCACCAAACAAGCCATATAATTAAACAACAGCTTTAATTAACAACAAAAATTTCTTTCTAATTAACAAACTGGTCGGCTGGCTGTCTCCCCTGTTTGGGTGGCGCACTGCCGTTTAAGGAAAAATGAGGTGATTCAGAAGACAGGATTTTTAAAAAATCAATTAAAATGAGGGAAAAAAGTTAATTAGTGTCAAAAACTGGTCACTAATTATGAATTGGGTTAGATAAAAACCTGCAGCCACAGTAGTGCTCCGAGACTGGAGCTGAAGACCCCTGCCCTAATCTAACTTTAGCTGTAAGAAATCAATAGCCTGTGACCCACTGTCAATTAACAAATTAGAATAAAAGAGAAACATTTAAAAAAGCAACCATTCACATACATCATAATTCACTCCTCGTGCAAAAATAAAAAGGAATAATTTAAAGCCATATTCGAACGGTACTAGTTTTACACCTGCAATTACCAGAGAGTCTCTGTAATATTAGCCCGTCCACATCGCTAATACAAAAAAGTAATAAGTAATCTTAAAACACAAAATTCAAATTATAACGGACAAACGTGAATAACATTAATACATTTAAAGTGTTAACAAAATGTATTCAACCAACTGGTGACGTGTGCCCCGCGATAGACTGGCGCCCTGATCTGAGCTGCTGCTGCTGCCTCGTGCACCGATAGACGACCGCCAACTGGAATGACACGGCAGATCCACGCTTTAGTCTCTTGGATAACTAAAATGAATCTTGAGCGCCCTCTAGTGGAAGTTGAAAGAAGTTCACCACTTCTCTGTAGTGCATTTACCTTATTCTTCAGTCACAAACAAGGAAAGTAAATTCACTGCACAGTGAATCAGCATGTAAGTCTTAAAATGTTCTAAAGATGATTGCAAATGTTTCCAGCATTTGTTGTTACAGCGTACTGATCCAGCAGATTTTCTGTTTAAAGTGTGCTCTGCAATGCTCTTGCGTCTCAATTAGGACTAGATAGTGGCTCCTGGCTACCCACTATAAGGGCAAAAAAATGTATTTAAAATAAAGGAAGCTGAAATGTTGTTGCATTATTGTGAGTTGGCATTCCAACACAGCCAAATAACATTTATAGTAAAGATCATTCTGTATAAAATGATCAAGTCAAACTTCTGCACGAGGCATTTTCTGTTTCATTGCACAGCAACGGTCGTTTTCTGCCCAGTAGGGTTGTATGAATAGTAAATTAAGGACTGTAATCGCTCCGTCTTTGTTTTCTAAATATTCAGTTAGAATTTTACTCTAACCGTGTATGTCTAGTGACATAATGTCACTATAGGCTAACCACAACCCTAAAACTGAAGTATGGAAGTTCATTAAATGTAGAGGGTCTGTTAACATTTTACTGGCGTAGAGCATTTTCTATTAGCCTCCCAGCTGGGGTTGGCTCCTGCCTTAATCCATTGGCTGTTAAGAGACATCTTCCTGACAGATATTCATGCCATAGCTCTAGTATCCACTTTATTTAATGTACTCTAATGCAATCCAAGTTTTTGTTGTTGCCTAATAACATTTAGCTATAATTTATTTAACATAAATTCACATTTTGCATCATTTGAAACACCCACACAGTACTTTTGTTTCCTACATTGTTCTTTATGGTCCTTCCAGCCATTTTCTGAACCCAATTTCTCTTTTAAAGGGTCAGGGATGTCCTAGTCACATCAGGCTCACAGCAGGAACCCTCACTGAAAAGGATACAAGTCCAGGGCTGCACACCACACACAAGCACACACTGATCCACTATGAAGAAAGCAGGAGACAAATGACCAGAGAACTCGTGTCTCTGCAGCTGTAAGGATCACTTGAGGTGGTGATCGATGACCAGCTCTCCTTCACTGACCATCATGCAATGGTCTCTGGGTCTTGTAGATTCACTCTACACAACATCTGCAAGATCAGATCATAGCTGATAGAGAATGCAGCACAACCTCAGGTCCAGGCTCTGGTCTTGTCACAGCTGGACTACTGCAACTCTCTACTGGCAGGCGTCACCAACCCTCGCAGATGATTCAAAATGCAGCGGCACATCTGGTGTTCAACCAACCAAGGTGAGCTCAAGTGAATTCTTTTTTCAGGTCACTACATTGGCACCCTGTAGAAGTACATATTAAGTTCAGATTCTTCGTGCTTGCCTACAGAGTAGTCAACAAGTCAGCTCCTATAGATATGGAGACACTTGTGAGGTCCTATGCTCCTCCTTGGCTACTCAGGTCTACCTATGAATGGGATCTGGTGATCAATCCAGATTCAACATATGTGGCTCCTAGCTGGTGGCAGGAGCTTTGCACCTCCATTTGAAATTCTGACCCCCTCGATGCATTTAAGAAATATTTAAAGACCGTCTTGTTTGTCAAATTCCTGTCTAACTGATATTACCCATTAGGTTTTTGCAACCTAGGAATTGTAACTCACTTACTGTATATTTTGTTTTGAGCTCTTCACTTGTGATGATCCCGTAACACTTGTTCCCAAACAGTTCCCCAGATTGATGATTACTCAGTTATGTTGACCTGTTTTGTAAGTCACTTTGGCTAAAACTGCTATGCAAATAAATGTAAATATAAACATAAGGCATCTGAGCTAACCACCGTGCTTCCGTATCTCCTGTCTTTTGCTTTATAATGGATAACAGCCACTGGTGCAGGGAACACCCCCACAACCACAGGGCCCCTTCATCAGATCTGCACAAAACCAGCCACAGAAGTATGATTTTTAAACAGACAAATTTAGTGCCTTTTTAGACTAAACAAAACAGTGTCATGTTCTGTTATAAATTCCTCAGTGCCCATTACTACTTTTGTGAATACAACAAAGTGCAGAGAGCTCTTCACAGGCAGGACTGAAAGATGGTGGACTGCAGGTGCTTCACTGTCAGGATGGGGCGAGATGGGAGCAGGGTGAGCAGGATAGATGTTTGTGTGGCAGCAGAGGGTTTGAATAAGAGACTTTCATGGCAATACGATTATGTCTTTGGGTTCTTTGCAACTACACCAACAAAAGCAATGTTAGTAGAGGTAGAAGAACTACCATTAAATTTTAGATGGATCAAATTAGACTTTAATTATTAGGCATATTTAAAGCAAACTGTGACTCATCCCAGAGCAAACATTCTAATTGATTGTTGGGAATGTAAGTATGGAAGTGTAAGGACGAGAATCATATTCAAAAACAGTGCTAAAGCTGACAGACAGACTTGCCTTTAAAAATCCTACATGAATTAACCAAACCATATAGAAATAATTTGTTCGTTAAGTTTATTTGGGTTCCAGGACAAATAGGAATTCTGGTTAATACAATGGCAGACAGATTGGCAAAAAAGCTGTAGACAAACATCAGACTGAAATGAATCTACCACTAGGGTAAAAGGAAATCGAACGTTTGACAAATAGATCAGTACTAGCTGAATGGCAATGGATTTAGCAATTTATTTGGTGTAATAGTGATAGAAGTAGACATTTGTTAAATTTTGGCCAAAAGTTAGGGAGGGTATTATGCATTATTACTGCTCAAGAGAAGAAGAAGAAGTAACTAGCACTAGACTCTGCTTAGGACACCGTGGCCCATACAAATATCTGCATTCCATGGGAATGGAAGTTATAAGAACTTTAGGCAAAAAGGGTTGGAATTTAATAATATCTGTGAAGTGATCAAGAAAATAGTAGGAGACAGGAATCAGTTAAAGGCTTTTATAAAATATTTAAATGTTACAGGAAAATATAATGAGTTTTGATATAGACAAGTTGGAAATATATTAATAACTAGCCATTATAAGAAACAAGAAAGAGACTGTCAAAGTCTTGGGGCACCCTTAGGTGAAACCCCTTATAAATGGATGTCAAAGATTTTCAAAATAAACATGTGAACTACACAAAAATTCTTCTTCAGATGTGAGTCCTAGCAATCGACTGGCCAAGATGGTGGTTCTTCCAGTCATATGGAATCTGAGCAGAATGAGACAGGTCCAGGTGGACGGACACCAGAAGTGATATTCGTGGAAGGGAGCTCTGAATCTTCGAGTCTGCAGAGGTAGGAAAACAAATAATGTTTTCACACAGTGCCATCTCCTGGAGCAGCTGAGAATTACCAAATACACACGTGACACCATACTACTTGTCAAAGACAGGTAATAGAATAATTTTAAGATATTTGCTGTCTCTTGCCCTTCATGTACCTTCAGTCCCTTTCTGCAATATTTGCATGTGTCTGAATGTCTCTTTCCCGGCACTCCCCTTCTTGACCAAGTTTCCGTAAAGCCTGCTTCTCAAATGCTGTCATTATTTTCTCACTTCCATCTCTCAATGTACCTCCTATGTAGGGCTGCCAACTCTCTTTCTCTGGAAATGAGGACATTTGGGTTAAAAATTGAGGACTTTTTAGGACGCCTTTCCCTATGATGGCATAATACGCTCTTATATTGTCTTATGGTTTTATAAAATGATATAAACCTTTAGGAGCAGTTTAGTACTATAATTATGATATTATGGCCACAATCACAGTCACTGGTATACTAATACACCCATTAAATATTTTGAATATGTCAAGCCTCTTAAATTAACAGACTTCATTCCTTCCATTCTTATTTGGATAGCATAACTGTCGTAAATCTGTAAAAAATGATACACATGGTAAATTCACTTCTGGTAAAATAAAAATAGTTTTACTCTTTAGTTTATTTACATTTATCTACATTCTTTCATATTTTTCCACTGAAGCTATTTTTGTCAGTAAATCTGGGTTCTTGGATAAATATGAATAGAAATCTTTACATTGCATGCTACTGAAATTGAATCTTTTGAGCATTAGCCCGTTAACTGAGTCTGTTCTGCCCTTTAGAAAACTAGAGGGCTCTGCCCCCTGCTTGCTTCGCTGACCCACCCCCGGGTTTTGTTTACCAGATATACAATTTAAAGAGATTGTTAGTGTCACGGGAATTGTTACATATGCATTATTTTCACTTTTACTTTAAAACATTTGTAAAAACAATACTTGTACTTGTACTTGTCCGTGGTTACATCTCTATCTCGCAAGACGTATAACGCAACTTGCGTTGTGAAGGGGGTGCGGCTGAACGCACGCTAAGGAGAAGCAGTCGGATCATCTGCTGGCTTTCTGATGCTGGCGAACTGCGTGTTTTGCTTGTCACTTGTCGTTGTTTTAAGAGCTGGGAGTACATGAAGCATGTCTGCCAAAAGCAATGCAACAACTGCTAGGTTAAATGTCCGTGGACTTGTTTTAAATGATGTCTCACTGCCTTGTCTCGTGTGACGTTGTAAAAACAATACTTGTCCTTTATTTCCGGCCCCATGCGTGTTTAAATCTCTTTCTCCCAGGATGTATAACGCTGCTCGTGTTGTCAAGGGGGGGAGGCTGAACGCACACTAAGGAGATGTCGTCGGATCATCTGCTGTCTTTCTGTTGCTGTTGCTGTTGTCGCGCTGCCCGTCAATCATTTCAAAGCCTGTACAGCAACTGTTCTTTTACCACTACGTGTCTCTGCCACTCGTGTTGTGAAGGGGGGGGGGGGGGGTTAGGGTGGCTGAACGCATGAAAGGAGAAGCAGTCGGATCATCTGCTGGGTTTCTGCTGCTGGCGAGCTGCGTGTTTTGCTTGTCGCTTGCCGTTATTTTAAGAGCTGGCAGCAAGTTAAAGTATCTCTCGTAGGACTTCAAATTGTCTTCTGAGAAGATCACGTCTCATATCCCTAGTCTCCATCCCAAACATTTTTTTTTATAATAGAGAGACAAGGATATTTGTTGTTCAAGTAGTCTGTGAACTTGCACTTTCTTTTCAGCATAATGGGTATTCCTGAATTTATGTAAATAGAAGAATTATGAAAATATTATTAAATTACTTGAAGAAGTGACTTATTACTTGATCAACTGATAACTAAAAAGATATTGCATTTATATGACAGAATAAACGTGTGATTTTTTTTTAATTAACTGAAACTTTAATAATTGACTCATTCATTCACAATTATAAATCCATTTTGGAGCAAAGGCTGGTAGTAACAATATTTTCCATTAAAATATTACAAAGCAGTACTTACTCACACTTAAATATAACGGACTGTACCTAGATATATGAAATTTCTTGTTTAACCAAGCTGCTGAAAGAAGAATCGACACATAGAAAATATGAAATTGTAATTTCGATTTTGAATAAATTCACTTAGTTACGGTGAATTAGGATTACAAATAATTAAGGAAAGAAACCACATTTATAATGAACTGTCTACTCGTCAGGAAGATAAAGCTGAATTCAAAAGATGAAGTGAAAAAGCCAAGCTGGACAGAGATTGACTATTCTTGTCAATATCTGCATTGTTTACTACTGGAATGGAAGTGAATATTCTGGGAAAAAAGTGTGCACACTACTTCCACAAATGCTGATTGGTGTATGGCTTTCCATTTTTACCAATGATAAGGATATGGAGATTTTCAAATTTTAGGAGACAAAATTCTGGACATTTTCAAAATTTTATAAATTCCTCCCAGACAGTCCATGGCACGTTAAAAATGAGGACATGGCCGGGAAAACGAGGCTGGTTGGCAGCCCGAAACTCCTATGAATATGACTCCTTCTCATTTGTCTCACACTTGCACTTTCTCTTATGATTGTGTCACCAAGGCTAAACTGACTAACCACACCAAAGCCAAACTGATCAATCAGATTGCTTTGAGGGATTCAGCACACACACAAGTCTTAAAATTTTATTATATAGTAGACATTAATAATACTGTACATCCTCAGACCAGCAGTTGGCAGCTATGTATCAAGTGCAGTCATATGGGATCTGCAATATCTCAGAGGAAGAAGAAGAAGAAACTTTCTTAGGAAATAAATAACTCAGAAATCATTGCAAGTGCGGCAGTGTGGCCATATTTTGTTATTTAGTAAACAAGCCCATTAATGGAATGATCCTGTGACAGTCTTACTGAGAGGACTTCAATTCCCAGCAGTCAGTCAGTAAGAGTGTGCAGGGAACACCAGCTGAGTGCTCATTTGCACTCTGAGCTATTTTTATTCATGAGGACGATTTCTGTAGGTAGTTTATTTAACAATATTTTAGCAAAAATGCATGTGTTTGGATCGTTGTGAGCATAAGACTGGAGAACTTCACATGTGGATTATGCAATGCAAGTAACGTGAGTGATTTTCATGGACGTTTTGTGGACATTGCTGGGAAAAACCTTGCTTGATTGCCATGGGCAATGTTGTAATGACAAAAAGATATTTTCTTTAAAGGAATGCTGTCAGTACACCAATGTGTTATCCAGTGTCTTGGTCCAGATGATGATGACCACTTCTGGTCCCATTCTGCTTTTTATGGTGTTGTACCAGACCAGGTGGGTGTTGGTGGGGGCAGGGTGGGAACGATACCATTGGTTCTCTTCTGACACAGTCTCCTGCATTCTAGAAAAACCTAGAAGTGGTAAACTGGTGCAGTTCTGCTCATGCACCCCTATATTACTCATCATATAACACTCATCATGTTTACTGTTTGACAGCACTCATTTTAAAGCTTATTTAAGCAAAGCATTTTTTATTTAAAGCATATTCAAGAAATGGAGTTGGTTTCGTCCGTTTATAAGAGATGGACGTCTGAAGCAGAGCTCCGCTAGCAGCGGCTTTATTTTCCTACGTATTTCATATTATTTAGAGGTATCCTGTATTTAACCCGACCAAGGAACTTCCACTACAATATACAAGCATGAGTAACAAGAAGAAAAGTCAGAAAGAACTGGAAAAGAAACTTAAAGCTGCATCAAAGTCCGGACAGACTTCCGGCCTGAGTGCAAGTGTAAGGTATGGCCTCACGGAGACTGACCTGGAACAGGCAGAAGAGTGCGCAGAATTCCTGGGACCCCGCTCCATTGTATCGTCTCCAGTCGAGAGTGAAGGTGGGAGCGAAGGCGCAAGTGATACAGGTCGCGAGGGATCGCCGATTTCTGAGGATCGTTCGAGACTAGAAAGGGCTCTGCAGGACGTGCTCTCATCTACTCATCGCGAGCCTGTAACAGGAGCTGCATTTTCACTTGCGGAGCACGAAAGCCGAAGCGAACTGTCCGAACTGAAAGAGATGATCGCTACACAGAAAGAGATGATCGCTACACAGTCAACTGCCATGGTTACGGCCATGAATGAGCTTAAGAAAGATAACACAAATGATCTTAAGAAGGTGGCCATTGAGCTCAAGAAGGATAACAAAGATAAGGAAACGCGTCTATTTAAACGTTTCGACGTGAACTTTAAAGGCATGTTGGAGAAATTAGTGGAACACATTGAAGAAACTAATTCCAAACTGAAAAGGCTTGATGATCATATTAATGACGTTTCAGATCAGCTGGAAGACGTTAAGCAGGGACTCACGGCTCGAGTGGAAACAGCGGAACAACTGGCATCTAACGCCGATGAAAAAGCCACAGCTGCGAACTCGGAATGCAAAAAACTTGGAGACAGACTTGCAGCCCTGGAGGATGGGTGCAGAAGAAATAATATAAGAATTGAGGGTATACCTGAGAGACGAGAAAGCTCAAGCCCAGTGAAATTTGCAGTAGAATTACTGTCTAAAATAATTGGAGATGACTTTAAACTCGACAATGAGATAGCCACGGCTTATCGCACAAAGACACCAAGCGCCTTTAAACCTAGGTCTTTTATTGTCCGCTTCGAACGACTAAGATGTAAGCTTGATGTGATGGCACTTCTCAGACACAAGCAAGAGATTATATTCGAAAATAATCTTATTCGTATTTTTCCCGACTTCTCACCATCAACAGCTGCAAAACGCAGATCCTACATCGACATTAAAAGGATGCTACGGGAAGCCGATATCAAATACAGCCTCTTGTAACCTGCCAAACTGAAAGTGGAAGTTCAAGATGGACATTATATTTTCTTCAGCAAAGAAGAAGCTGAAAAAGAATTAAAGAAGCTGTTTCCGACACTTTTATGAAAGTTAATTAAAATTAAAGAGCCGTATTCTATCAAGGCACGGGAAGGACCTATGATCTGATCGCTGGATCCATGTTTAAAGAGACTGGTATTATAATTATACATCCCTTATTTTCTTTTTTTTTTTTTTTTTTTTTTTTTTTTATCTAGACTTTATATGTTATATGTTTATGTTTTAATGAGAGTTATAGAGTTATAGACGTGAGTGTGAAAATGTGGAAGTGATTAAAGTAGGATTCGTTTTATTTATTTATTTTTTATTTTTTTTATTTTTTTATTTTTTTTATTTATTTATTTTTTTTATTTTACTATACCTTAAAGTAGACTGTTTAACTTCATACCCTTGGTTTATTGCTTGTTCTACTATTTATATAATTACCATTATACTATTACAGTAGGAATTACCAGGTTTATCCTAGACTAGTTTTTAAAATCATTCCCAGGGTTGTTTTTTTTTTTTTTTTTTTTTTTAAATCTTAATATCTTAACTTAAAAGCACTGAAGATTATTTCAAGCTTAAATATTGTTAATGAGAACATTTTCGGCAGATAGTATTAAGGATTTAACTGTAAAAGATATCTCTGTTTTAATTCTGTAACGCCGCTGCAGGGTGGGGTTTGTTTTGTTTTGGACGTGCTCTGTCTCTTCGTATGTCAGAGGACTGGAACATCGCAAAGTGGGATCTAGCCTCATGTGGGGAGGCAAAATGGGGGGGGGGTGGGGGGATAAAGGGGGGAGAGAAGGAGAGCAGGCTATATCTAATCTATTCTTGTAATTCTTATAATTTTAAATATCAATACAACAATAGGCTAAAATGCAATAACTCATGGGGAAACTTGAAACTAAGATTAAAACTGCCATATTACCAATTAAAACTATAAAATGACATTAAAAACTCAGAATCAATGTCTCCATGATGGGACAGTTAACTTTGTGAGCTGGAATGTTAAAGGCCTGAATCACGAATTAAAGAGAAAGAAAGTATGCTCTCACCTAACAGGCTTAAACGCTAAAATAGTATTTCTACAGGAGACCCACTTACTAACCAAGGATCAGTTCAGATTACAAAAAGACTGGACTGGCCAAATGTTCCATTCTAGCTTTATAAAGAAAACTAGAGGGGTGGGAATTCTCATACATAGAACAGTTCCATTTGTAGCATCAGAGGTAGTGTCGGACCCTGAAGGGAGATATGTGATGGTCATGGGCAACTTATATAACAGTAAAATGATTTTGATAAATGTTTATGCACCCAATGTTGATGATAAGGAATTCATGCAAAATCTATTTGCATCCATTCCCAATGTGAACACTCATAAAATTATAATGGCTGGGGACTTTAATTGTGTTTTAAATCCACTCTTAGATAGGACTCCTGTGACAGGGGGGACGACATCTAATACTGCAAAGATAATTACACAGTTTTTAAATGATCACAACTTATCAGACCCCTGGAGGTTTCTTAACCCAAACTCAAGAACATATTCGTTCTACTCACCAGTGCATTATAGCTACTCAAGAATTGATTATTTTTTTATAGATAATAATTTCCTGCCTACAATTAAATCATGCAAATATGACACAATTGTTATCTCTGACCATGCCCCTCTAGTCTTGGAGCTAAAATCAATAAGCCCCTCATACTCACCTCGCAGATGGCGTCTTAACCCTCTTTTATTGGCAGACGAGAACTGCACAGAATTTATATCCAAACAAATCAGCTTCTTCCTAGAGACAAACACATCCACAGAGGTTTCTGCAGGAACACTCTGGGAAACTCTAAAGGCCTTCTTAAGAGGCCAGATTATTTCATATCTTTCCCATAGAAATAAATTAGAAACCAAGAAAGTGTCAGAGCTAAGAAATGAAATTACTAGAATAGATGAAGAACAAGCCAGGCGTCCAAGCGAAGCTCTTCACAGGAAAAGGCAGGCCCTGCATACAGAACTTAACATCTTAACAACTAAAGAAACTGAACAACTTATTTATAAGTCTAGACAGCATTACTATGAACACGGAGAAAAAGCTAATAAGCTTTTAGCTCAACAAATTCATAAACAAAAAGTTCACAATGCAATACCAGTAATCACCAACAAGAATGGAGAAGAAATCATCGACCATAATAAAATAATGCACACATTTAGAGATTACTATAAGTCTTTATATTGCACTGAGCCCAAAGAAGACAACACGCAATCTAATGCATTTCTGGATAATTCACAAATACCACAAATAGATGCTTTAAGTGCTGAGGAACTGGATAAACCTCTAACGCTAACAGAATTACTAGACGCTATAAAGTCACTACAAAGCGGGAAATCATCAGGCCCTGATGGTTACTCCGTAGAGTTTTATAAGAAATTCTCCACTCAGCTAGCTCCACTCTTATTGGTAACATTTACAGAAGCTAAAGACCACCAAATACTACCTCAAACATTTCGACAAGCATTAATCACCGTCTTTCCTAAACAAAATAAGGACTTGTTACAATGCGCATCATATAGACCAATTTCACTCCTGAATTATGATGTTAAGATACTCTCAAAAATCCTAGCTAGAAGGATGGAGAAAGTGCTGCCCTCGGTAATATCACAAGATCAAACTGGATTTATTAAAGGCCGACATCTATCTTCAAATCTCCGACGCTTGTTTAATGTTATATATTCACCAGCAAAATCAAACACCCCAGAGATATTACTATCATTAGACGCAGAAAAGGCATTTGACATGATCGAATGGAATTACCTTTTCACTGCATTGGAGAAATTTGGGTTTGGCCCGAATATTTGTGCTTGGATCAAACTACTGTATACCAGTCCAGAAGCTTCAGTTTGTATTAATAAAATTTGCTCAGACTACTTTAAACTAGAACGTGGTACCAGACAAGGATGTCCCTTGTCGCCACTGTTGTTTGCAATCGCTATTGAACCACTGGCGGTTCACTGCCGAAATTCTTATCAGATAAAGGGGATTGTCAGAGAAGGACTGGAACAGAAAATTTCTCTATATGCAGATGATATGATCTTATATATATCGGACCCAGAAAACACTGTCCCTGCTGTTTTAACAGCACTAACAGAATTTCAAAAGATATCTGGTCTTAGAATTAATCTGAATAAAAGTATACTCTTTCCAGTGAACTCACAAGCATATAATATTAAATTAGACACCCTACCTTTTACCATAGCAGATCAGTTTAAATACCTAGGGGTAAATATCACAAGTAAACATAAAGCTCTTTAGCAACAAAATTTTGGCGTCTGTATGGAAAAAAGTAAGCAAGACTTGCATAGATGGTCAACCCTTCATCTCACTCTAGCCGGAAGAATTAACATTGTTAAGATGAATATCCTTCCTAAACTTCTCTTTTTATTTCAAAACATTTCAATATATATCAATAAATCGTTTTTTAAACAGTTAGATTCAATAATAACCTCATTCATTTGGAACTCAAAACACCCACGTATCCGAAGAGCGACCCTACAAAGACCTCAGGCAGAAGGTGGCATGGCTTTACCTAATTTTCAGTTTTATTACTGGGCAGCAAACATACAAGCCATAAAAACCTGGACACAAATAAATGCACATACACAGGCTTGGTCCGCAATAGAAGTAAAATCCTGTAGTACTTCTTTATATTCCCTGCTCTGCTCTCCAATAAATGAAAGTTATCGCAAATATTCTAATAACCCAATTGTGCTTTACTCACTCAGAATATGGAACCAAATTAGGAAGCATTTTAAGATGGAAAATCTTTTATCAGTGGCACCTCTGCAAGGGAACCACCTCTTTCAACCTTCGCAAGTATATCCAGTTTTTAATACCTGGAAAAGTTTTGGGATTAAAATGCTCAGAGATCTTTATATAGACAACATATTTACATCTTTTGAACAATTACGTTCAAAATTTAACCTCCCAGCTACACATTTCTTTTACTATCTTCAAATTAGAAATTTTGTTAAACAGAAATTGCCCGATTTCCCCCACCTTGCACCCTCCACAATGCTGGAAAAAATACTGCTCAATTCCGAGGAAACAAACACTATTTCCGCAATATATAAAATCTTATTAGAGTCCCTACCTTTCAAAGATCCAAGAGGACATTGGGAAGAAGATCTCTTAATCAATATATCAGAAAAGGAGTGGAAGGTAGCAAAGCAGAGAATTCACTCGAGTTCTATATGCGCAAAGCATAGAATTATTCAACTAAAAATTATATATCGAGCTCATCTGTCTCGCTTAAAACTGTCCAAAATGTTTCCAGGCCAGGATCCAACCTGCGAGCGCTGCAACCAAGCTCCTGCCTCACTGGGTCACATGTTCTGGGCCTGCACCAAACTAACATCATTTTGGACAAAAATTTTTAAGTGCCTCTCAGACAGCCTTAGTATCACAATCCCTCCTAACCCACTAACAGCTGTGTTTGGTGTCCTTCCAGATGGACTGGAATTGGAGAAGGACAAGCAAACGGTGATTGCATTCACTACACTCTTGGCACGCAGACTTATTTTGTTAAATTGGAAGAATCCTAATTCTCCTCTTATAAGTCAGTGGGAAACCGATGTTTTATATTATTTGAAATTGGAAAAAATCTAATTTTCAGTTAGAGGATCTGTACAAAATTTTTTCAAAACATGGCAGGATTTAATCAATATTATTTTAGAATAAGAGAAATAACTATTATTGCATTTAACTCCCTTCTCCATCTCTTATTTATATAGATATTTACTTCTCCCCTTCTTTTGTCTAATGTTGCCTTATTAAAAAGCTTAAAGAAATTTTCCTTTAGCTAAGCTCTCCTTCTCAGGGGTGGGGTTTGATTTGTTTTCAAATTTGTTGGGTTATAAATTGATCTGTTTGTATGGAATGATTACAATGAAAATTAATAAAATAAAAATATTACAGTTCATGGTAATACAAAAAAAAAAAAAAAAAAAAAAAAAAGAAATGTCCACCAATACTGAGTATCACAGCAAGACAACATTGATCTACGACTGTCGAGTATCTCTGAAAGAATTACAGTCTTCAATCGTTGTGAAGGGTTGAAGCCCACAACATTACCCATTTCTTATTTCATCACGAGAGAGTGCAAAAATTAAAGCCATTGCTGAACATGAGTCACATAAGGTCTTGAGTCCAGTTTGCCTCAGAACATGATAGAGATTTTGATATCATGTACTCGCCTTAAATTGAATTGAACTTTTTGACATCAGTGACATCAAGATCTTGAAGCATGGTGATGGCGGTTTCATACAAGGGTCATACTCCTCTGAGTCAGGGCACGGAAGGCTTGAGAAGTCAGAAGACATTTGGGTGCAGCTAATTACAGAGCAATCCTGGCACTAGATCTGGCTTGGCCTGAAGAATTCAGAGACTTGGATGAAGATCTGTCTTCCTACAGTACAATGATCTGAAATGTAGAGAGAAACCAAGCTGAAGCCAAATGATAAAAAAGGTCCAAGGTAACTTATTCAAAGTCAGGTTCTAATCAGTCTGCATTGCTATATTTGTCATAGCTGTCTCTGAAATCCAGGGAACTCAAGGAAGATCTTTTGCACCTCAGAGCTTGCTCTGCTCTCTTTACAGGATGGATTTTGCAGTGTGCCAGATGGGCACTGAACATACCAGGGAGTTAGTCCAACCAAACAAGGCTGAAATGATAAAAGAGAAGAGTTCATCTTCTTGTCATGTGGCCCCAAAGAAAGATAAGCAGAGCGGCATAGAAGGGCAGTTGGTCTGTGACCTTGAAGAGCCGGCAGAATTATGATTGTGATAAGGCTCCTTGCATTTGAGAATTTGAAGGTGTATCCAGCGTTTGCTCCCTTGTTGGAATGAGTTCTTTTGAAATTGTGGTGTGTTACATAACCTGAATATATATAGATATGATATTAAATGGTGATACCTCTCCCTTAGTGATATGGCGGTAAAAAATCACATAGGAGAAATAACTTAGCTCTCTTTAATGATGGCTTACACTGCATAACAGATGAAGGAATGGGGGCCCAATGTGTAGAGTCTGCCATTTTCATCGCTGCATTGGAAGGATTTTCAGGATCGGATGATGTTATCTCCCATTAAAAATTATCACAGGTTTTCCAAAAACAAAAGACATTTAAAAAAAAACAAACATCCCCAAAGCCCCCCAAGAAACTCATCAAAAGGGGAATCATAATAATCATGAAAATCAGTCATTCTCCAACCCGCTATATCCTAACACAGGGTCATGGGGGTCTGCTGGAGCCAATCCCAGCCAGCACAGGGCACAAGGCAGAAACAAATCCCCGGGAAGGGCGCCAACCCACCGCAGGGTGCACACACACACCCACACACCAAGCACACACTAGGGACAATTTAGGATTGCCAATGCATCTAACCTGCATGTCTTTGGATTGTGGGAGGAAACCCACGCAGACACAGGGAGAACAGGCAAACTCCACGCAGGGAGGACCCTGGAAGCGAACCCAGGTCTCCTTACTTGCGAGGCAGCAGCGCTACCACTGCCATGAAAAACATAATTACAAAATATTTGGCAAAGAAGATAAAACTATTAAACATGAAAGGAAATACACTAACAAATATAAGAAAAAAAACATAAATAACAAAATACAAAAATTAACAAACGGGTGAATTAGGACAAAAAAATATAAGTTTAGAATAGAATCCTAGTAAAACTATGACAAACGTGCTTCAGTAAGATAAAACAATTGGATGATTAAAAAAAAATACAGCAGAAGTCCAAAAATGGGGTGGAGTTCCAAGAGGAAACCTTGTTTCATGATGATAATGGAGGGTGTGAAAGACACAGCAATTGCCAAAACACAACATCTGAACTTGCAAGGGTCGGTAAAGAGAATGTTTGCTAGAAAGGAAACCTCAAAATAGTAGTGAAATACAAGCCAAAGTCGAAGCATGAAAGAAGAGAAAAGCCAGAATATCAAAATCAAAATGTACATCTGAAATGCGGAAACCTACCTTAATATCTGTGTTTTGGCAATGCCTTTTGGTCTCTTCTATATTAGTTCTTTCCTTTGCAAATGAAGTTAAAGTTCAGGCACTTCCTTGTAGTTGTCACTGTGTTTTGCGGAGGCAGCTAGACGAATATTATATTTGATATGATGTTTGCGTTACATGACTAGCAAGATGTATCAAGGTGTGCTGTTGCAATTAACAATATGGAAACACCAATTAAACAAAATTAACCATAAAAAATAACTAAAAAATTACTTCTACAGACAAATTAACTAAAACATTGCACAACAAGTGCACTTTCCTCAACAATCAAGAGCCCAACACTGACTAGGAAATCCCATTTAAAGGCAACGGATGTGGGTAGATAGATGGATTTGGCTGAGGCTCATGGATCCTTCTTTGGGTCAACAAGTTTCTTAGATAGATAGATAGATAGATAGATAGATAGATAGATAGATAGATAGATAGATAGATAGATAGATAGATAGATAGATAGATAGATAGATAGATAGATAGATAGATAGATAGATAGATAGATAGATAGATAGATAGATAGATAGATACTTTATTAATCCCAAGGGGAAATTCACATACTCCAGCAGCACCTTACTGATACAAAAAACAATATTAAATTAAAAATTGCTAATAATGCAGGTAAAAATAGACAATAACTTTATATAATGTTAACGTTTACCCCCCCGGGTGGAATTGAAGAGTCGCATAGTTTGGGGGAGGAACGATCTTCTCAGTCTGTCAGTGGACCAGGAGAGTGACAGCAGTCTGTCACTGAAGCTGCTCTTCTGTCTGGAGATGAGCCTGTTTAGTGGATGCAGTGGATTCTCCATAATTGATAGGAGCCTGCTTAGCGCCTGTTGCTCTGCCACAGATGTCAAACTGTCCAGCTCCATGCCTACAATAGAGCCTGCCTTCCTCACCAGTTTGTCCAGGCGTGAGGCGTCTTTCTTCTTAATGCTGCCTCCCCAGCATACCACCGCGTAGAAGAGGGCGCTCGCCACAACCGTTTGATAGAACATCTGCAGCATCATATTGCAGATGTTGAAGGACGCCAGCCTTCTAAGGAAGTATAACCGGCTCTGTCCTTTCTTACACAGAGCATCAGTATTGACAGTCCAGTCTAATTTATCATCCAGCTGCACTCCCAGGTATTTATAGGTCTGCACACAGTCACCTCTGATGATCACGGGGTCCATGAGGGGTCTGGGCCTCCTAAAATCCACCACCAGCTCCTTGGTTTTGCTGGTGTTCAGGTGTAGGTGGTTTGAGTCGCACCATTTAACAAAGTCATTGATTAGGTCCCTATACTCCTCCTCCTGCCCACTCCTGATGCAGCCCACTTAGTACAGCCTGCTCCCCTTATCTCCTTTGATTAGCGGGCTTGTGTGAGAAATTATTTTCATAACATTGTGTGATGTTTGAATAATAGTTGTGCTGAATTTGCACATAATACAGGTGTTATTTTTCAATTTAAACTCAAATTTTCAGGAACATCCAATATGTGTTTTTTCTCCAGCTAAGACATATAGAAAAATCTGAGATGTTTTCTCACTTTGCAGAAAAGTTCATTTGTCCATCCATGTATTGTCCAGTTCAGAGTTACCAGGAAGTATTATTTCATGCATTTATTTAAAGTGTAAGTGAGCATTGTAATGCTTTATTCATCAGCCGTTCATATCACCCTGCTTCTGATCTGCAATAAATTACAGAAGTGCACTTGAAGGATCATTAATAGAGCTGGGAAATATGATTAGGACTTATAACTCCACTTTCTGAGCATATACTTTTACATGTCATATACATTCATTTGTTCCTTTTCTACTGCTTATCCAGGGCAGGCTTGTAGTGACAACAGTCTTAGCAGTGAGGCCCATACATTCCTTTCCCCAGCCACACAACTTGTACTGTGGGATTCTAAGGTGTTCCCAGGCCATCTGGGAGATATAATCCTCCCAGCACGCCTTGGATCTTCCCTGGGGTCTCCTCCCAGCTAGCCATGTCTGTAAAACCTCCTCAGGGAGGTGTCTGGGAGGGATCTGACTCAGATATCCAATCCACCTCAGCTGGCTCCTCTCGATGTGGAGGATCTACTCCTAAGCCTCTCCAAAGATGTCTGCACTTCTCACCCTGTCTCTAAGGGAGAGGCCACCCACCTTGCAGTGAAAGCTCATTTTGGCTGCTTGTACTGTATCTGCAATCTTATACTTTCGGTCATAACCCAAAGCTCACGACCATATTTGAGGCTAGGGGCGTAGGACGACTGGTAAATCGAGAGCTTTACCTTCTGGCTCAGGATCAATATAGCAACTGCATAACTATGGTCGCAGCCCTGATCCATCTGTTGATCTCATTATTCCTTTCAACCTCACTCATGAACTGCTGTAGGTGCTTATGCATCTAATGGCAGCTCAGAGTACCAGGCATTTTTGGAGTGCCTGGTTAGATGTTAGATGTCAGTCTTCTTAAAATCTTAAAAAGGATACCCAAACATTAAAAAGATCTGCTGGTTAACATAATGCATGCCTGATTAATTTCTGCATCTAAAACTGTGTTTAAGATCATTTTCTTTAACATTTTATAGCTAGCTAATTATTATGGAATAAGAGGTCAGGGAATTGTTCTTCTTAAATGCACCTCTTGCAATCATCATTACCAGCTCTTGTTTACCACTTGTCCATTCTGTCTTTTATTCTCTTTTTGTCTTTTCTTGCTACCGCTGCTACTTTGACCAAGCTGCTAGTCCTGGCTATGGAATGAGAAAAAAACATCATTGATAATACAGTGAGAGATAAAGCTCCAGGGCATGATGTCGTACTATAGTTATGGGCTCATATTATAAAATGCCAAGGAGGAAGAGGAGGAAAGCCAACTGGCCAAGGTCATTTAGATTTTAATTGTAACTTCCTAATTCAGTCCAGCCTCCCCATAAAAGCTTGTCTGGACTGGAAGTTTTGCTGCAATAATGACCTCATTGATCAGCAGGAAGTGCCAGTCTCTCTATTATAAAAGGAAATCCTGGGACGAGACTTTCTCAGAGATAATTTCAACTCCCATGAGAGATAATTTCAGGTCCCGCGAAACAAGACATTTTGCCAAGAGATTTTGACAAGTCCTGCCCTCCTCTCAAACATTTACAACCACGCCCACGGTCCAATCACTTCTCATTTGTGTGAATGCTATTGTTAGACACAGTTCCTGCGCTCTCAGCTCCAATCGGGGTCGGAAATAAAAGACAAAGAGTAGACAAGACAAAGTAGAACGTCATAAAGAGATTCAAAAACATTGGCACAAGACACATACAGACTAGATTAGAGATTATGAAAGTACTAAAATTCGAAAGTTTCAAAAAAACTGATAGTAAACATCGCATTAGCACTAAAAAATGAAAAATTTTACTCGGTGAAATAACGGAACAGCGAAAAGAGATTGAATATATGGACATAGGTGATATGACAGAAGTATGTAGATATTGTTTGGCTTAAAACTTTAAGTCAGAGACTTGTAGAGCGTCTAATTTGTGTTGCCATAAGGGAAAAGTAGTGTTTCTTCCCAATGAATAGGCCTATCCGCGAGAATTAAAAGATTTGTTTTTTGGTGAAAGTGAAATCCACATATGCGAGCGACAGAGATGCGAAGTGGCTGGCACATAGAGAAGGCTGGGGGGTTGGCGAGTGAAGCGAAATCTAAACAAAAATAAAGTAATGAAAAGTCAAGTAAACACAAGTTCACATTTTTTATTAAGGTTTACTATCCAAAAAGTAGACAGGAAGTCAAAACATATTGTAAAATGCGGTCAAAACACAAGCAAGTTATCCAAATCAAGGAGGTCAAAAACACTGAAGTCTGCTAAATCCCAAAAGGAATGAAACCCAGAAAGGTACAGTGTTAGAGAAATGAACATCGGTCTTGTGTCTTGATCAGGAATGGAAAGTTGAAGTGCATAAAAAACTATTCCAAAACAAACAAAAATAAACCTAGCTACAAAATCTTAACGACTGACAAGAATGGAAGTCGACAAAACACAAAATGAGGTCAAACTGAACTAAACTCGCAAGAAGCACAGAAGCAAAGAATTTTTTAAGGTTGTATCCACAGATTGGATACAAAAGACACCCCAGGAAATGCAAGAGCAGCACTAACGAAAGCTATCAAATTGGTGGTGATAAAAGGATCTGCAAACAGTGGTCAAGATGTCAGAATTTACAAAATAAAATCACTCAGACCTAACCATGATGCTTTTCTTTTATTTCCTTCGACCCTGCCATCTTCTGATTTCCCCTTGATTATTTATTAAGATACATGATTAAGATACAGTAGCTAGGCAAAATATTCTGATGGGAGGGACCAAGATCAATTAGTATTTTCGAGGAGAGGCCTGGCCCTTTTCTAAACTTTTACTTCACTTATGTCATACAACTTTGGACCCCTGAGAGGTTTATTGTCTTGAGGAATGCTATGAACGGGAATGTTTGCCTTTCTGGCTCTCATTATCAATGAAGGCACTTTTCTGACAGTAGTATCTTCTGTTACATGGTAACCAAATATATGTTTATTTTTCCACTGCAAAAAATGAAATCTAAGGAAAGGAAAAGTTTTATATCAAGCCATTAAATCTTATTTTACCTTTAGTAAGATTAATTGACTTATCAAGACATGTTTATTAAAGATTATTAAGCTTATTTTAACAAATCTTGTCAAGTACAGTAAATTTTGCTTACCCTATTGCCAGATTTTTTTTTATCTAAATAAAGGACTTCACATGACTTATTCGTGTGATACAACCAGAATACTGTAGTTTGCTCATTCTTTAAGCATTTTGAAAATGTCATTTTTTTCTACAAATTAATTTGTTCATTTTTTCTTGCATATTTCTCTTATTATATGAGCTTTGGACCTCCCAGATGATGAGGGAACAGGAACCTAAACTTCAGGTTCAATTACACTTTCCTTTGAGATTTTCTGTAATAATCATTCTCATTTCTGCCTTTTAGTGAAACCTTAATTCTGAAATAAGAGACTCTAGCAAGAAACATAATGAAGTAAATTATATATATGTTGATTAGCAATTGTTCACAAAATACCATTTTGATTCTTAAATGTGTGTGCCCTGATCTCTGCTTCAGATTACAGATTGTACTCTCAAAGTTCTGGTACTTATTGCTTCTGTGTACAGTCTGTCATTTTTGATTTCTTCCTGTGGTCTTTAAATTAATCTGTTTCCAAACCTGCATACTCCTGTCTAGATATACAAAAAGGATGGTGCAAATAGCATCAAGTGCAAGGCATTATGAAGTTCAGAGTCACCTTGCCTGTAAGTCCCAAAAAATACTCAAAATGCCCACTGGAGGGGGGAACTGTCATTCCCCAGGTAGTCACCATAAAGGGCAACAAAAAATCTAAAAAGATTTATTTTAATAACAGCTCTGTTGAACAAAAATAAACCCTGAGGAGCACAAAGGCACAGAAAGCAATGCCTTCAAAATAGGCAAACTAGAGGCAAACAATGTCCAAATACACCGACCAGAAAGCATAGTCAAAAATTAGAGCAAGGGTTCAAAATATTCATAAATTCAAGATGAGAACAGGCCATTCAGTCCAAGAACATTCACCAGTCCTATCCACTTAATTCTTCCAAAATAACATCATGTCTAGCTTTGAAGGTCCCTGAAGTCCTACTGTCTACCACACTAATTGGTAACTTATTACATGTGCCTGTGGTTTTCCCTAATGTTTGTATGAAATTTACCCTTAACGAGTTTCCAACTGTGTCCCCATGTTCTTGATGAACTCATTTTGAAATAACAGTCTCGATCCTCTGTACTAATTCTCTTCTTAATTTTAAACACTTCAATCATGTTTCCTCTTAATCTCCTTTTGCTTAAACTAAAAAGGTCAGCTCTTTCCTCATAATTCATCCCCTGTAGCCCTGGAATCAGTCAAGCCACTCTTCTCTGGACTTTTTTAGCACTGCTATATCTTTTTTTTGTGGCCTGGAGACCAATGTCGTACACAGTACTCTAGATGAGGCCTCGCCAGTGTGTTATTAAGCTTCAGCATAACCTCCTTTGTCTTATAATATCCAGAAATCACAAAAAGCACAGCATAAACTCTAGAGAGCTAACCCACTGTGAGCACATTCACAATGAACCGCAATAGACTGAGGGCAGTCCCTTGACTGTGAATGGCAGATGGCCCCACCTCTTGAGGGACCACCCATAAAACATACGGAACATAAAAGGAGATACATAGCTACATAGAAAGTAAATGACCAAACAATATTAACAGAAACAAAGGAATAAAAAAAGAAGGATATTAAAACATGTAAACCCTATTCAGGGAAGTAACCGTGGCTGAAATACAACACAAGGAAGAAAAAAACACCAGAAGAGACACAAGAGATGCTGTGTCACATACCCACACTCACGTATGGCCCACTTAAAGTCACCAGGGCAATGAAAAATGCAGATTGTTGGAAGGAAAACCTGAATATCTGGAGAAGAACCCCATGCAGACACTGTGAAATGAGTAGATACCTCACAGTCAGGATTTGAACCCAGGACCCAGAAGATGCGAGACCGCACTACTCACCTCACATAATAAGTTGCCAGTTTATGCTAGCCTGTTTAACATTTCTCTGATTCTAGAGGACCAGAGTTGCTGGGGGTTATTGTTCAGCCACTTTCTTAACTGGTAACCAAATAGTGCTGCTAATCAAGCAGACTTCTTTTGCTTTAATTTTAAGTGAGATGATTTGTAAGATTTACAGTCACAACCATATGTGTTTCTTTTTTCCTGAACCAGCTGTTAAATAATAATGAGATGTAAGAGTAGATGACCAGATAATTCAAAGGGCTGAAACTCAAGTTGCTGGAGGGTTACCACTTTTGCTCCAGCCATATTCTTGCTGTTACTGAAACACACTATTTAAATTAATGGCTTGTTAGTGCTCTTATTCAACCACATCAGACTTTTCCAAAACTTCTTTTTCTAAGGCAACCAACCACATATTTTGTAACCCACAGCAGATCAGTATTTCTCAGACCTTCGTCTTTTCTTTCCAAATACTGTACTGAACCAAATATTGTATAATGGGCACAAATGGGACCAAGTTATCTGATAATCTGTTAGCTCACTTTGTATCTCATTATTGTTTGCTTGCTGGTTAAAGAAAAAAAAACAATAACGGAACTTTGTGAATCTGAAAAATCAAGTCAATTAAAATTAAGGGAAAGGAAATCTGTTCGATTAACTTCAGTAATTGGTTATTAAGTAAGAAAGTGGTGGGAATGAAAACCAGCAGCGGCTGCAGCCCTCAATGATCTGGGTGTGACACCTCTGCTCTAACCGTTTCAAATTTTAATATAGGTCATATGCTAGGATTTTAATCAGGACAACAACAACAACAGCCTATTTCTTGCATATCCCAAAATCACACAAGGAATGCCTCAATAGGCTTTAACGGGCCTTGTTTTTGACATCCCCAAGCCTAGACTCTCTAAGAAGACAAGGAAAAAAGTGCAAAAGGAACTCCGAGTCCAGCTCAGGGCGGCGAAGGAGCAGTACAGGAGAAAGCTGGAGCAGAAGTTGCAGAACAACAGCATGAAGGAAGTGTGGGATGGGATGAAGATCATCACTGGCTGCAGCTCGAAGCGGGGTACCACCATCGAGAGAGACGTGAAGAGAGCAAACCAAATGAACATCTTCTTTAACAGGTTTGACCACCCTAACCCACTCTCACCTCGGAGTACTGCACTCTCTACACATCCTTCTGCTGATACCAACATAGGAGAGACATCCCCACCCACAATTACAGCAGCGCAAGTGAGCAGAGAGCTGAGGAAACTTCGTGCCAGCAAAGCAGCAGGTCCAGATGGAGTATCGCCACAACTGCTGAAGGTCTGTGCATCAGAGCTGGGGGGTCCTCTACAGCGCATCTTCAACCTGAGCCTAGAACAGGGGAAAGTCCCGAGGCTTTGGAAAACATCTTGCATCACCCCAGTCCCAAAGGTATCACGTCCTGGTGAGCTGAATGACTTCCGGTCTGTCGCTCTAACATCACATGTGATGAAGACCATGGAGCGGCTGCTGCTTCACCACCTGAGGCCACAGGTCCAACACGCCCTTGACCCTCTGCAGTTCGCATACCAGGAGAAGGTGGGAGCGGAAGATGCCATCATCTATATGCTACATCGATCCCTCTCCCACTTGGACAGAGGCAGTGGCGCTGTAAGAATTATGTTTCTAGACTTCTCTAGCGCCTTCAACACCATCCAACCTCTGCTCCTTAGGGACAAGCTGACAGAGATGGGAGTAGATTCATACCTGGTGGCATGGATCGTGGACTATCTTACAAACAGACCTCAGTATGTGCGTCTCGGGAATTGCAGATCTGACATTGTGGTCAGCATCACAGGAGCGCCGCAGGGGACTGTACTTTCTCCAGTCCTGTTCAGCCTATATACATCGGACTTCCAATATAACTCGGAGTCCTGCCACGTGCAAAAGTTTGCTGACGACACTGCTATCGTGGGCTGCATCAGGAGTGGGCAGGAGGAGGAGTATAGAAACCTCATCAAGGACTTTGTTAAATGGTGCGACTTAAACCACCTACAACTGAACACCAGCAAAACCAAGGAACTGGTGGTGGATTTTAGGAGACCCAGGCCCCTCATGGACCCCGTGATCATCAGAGGTGACTGTGTGCAGAGGGTGCAGACCTATAAATACCTGGGAGTGCAGCTGGACGATAAATTGGACTGGACTGCCAATACTGATTCTCTGTGCAAGAAAGGACAGAGCCGCCTGTACTTCCTTAGAAGACTGGCATCCTTCAACATCTGCAGTAAGATGCTGCAGATGTTCTATCAGATGGTTGTGGCGAGTGCCCTCTTCTACGCAGTGGTGTGCTGGGGAGGTAGCATTAAGAAGAAGGATGCCTCACGCCTGGACAAACTGGTGAGGAAGGCAGGCTCTATTGTTGGCATAGAGCTGGACGGTTTGACATCCGTAGCAGAGCAACGGGCACTCAGCAGGCTCCTATCAATTATGGAAAATCCACTACATCCATTAAACAGTGTCATCTCCAGACAGAGGAGCAGTTTCAGCGACAGACTGCTGTCACTGTCCTGCTCCACTAACAGACTGAGAAGATCATTCCTCCCCCAAACTATGCGTCTCTTCAATTCCACCAGAGGGGGTAAACCTTGAACATTATTCAAGTTATTGTCTGTTTTTTATCTGCATTTTTTATTACTCTTTAATTTAATATTTTTTGCTGCTGGAGTATGTGAATTTCCCCTTGGGATTAATAAAGTATCTATCTATCTATCTATCTATCTATCTATCTATCTATCTATCTATCTATCTATCTATCTATCTATCTATCTATCTATCTATCTATCTATCTATCTATCTATCTATCTATCTATCAAAAAAAAAAAACCTTGGATTGACTTTATCAACACCTTTGAGGATTTTGAAGAGTTAGATTAGGTCCGCCCGCATGCAGTCTCCTCTGCTCGAGACTAAACAGGTTTAATTATCTGAGTCTGTCGGAGTAGGACACATCCTTAAGTCCTGGGATGCACCTGGTTGCTTTCCTCTGCACAGCTTCAAGTGCTGCTATGTCTTTCTTGTGGCATGGTAACCAGAATTACAATATTCCAGATGCAGTCTCACTAGTGCATTATGTAGTCTGAGCTTAACATCCCTTGATTTACTGGGACAGTTTTTACAATATAACCTAACATTTTATTTGCCCTTTTACCTACTTATAAGCATTGCTTAGATTAGAAAATGAAAATGTGTCAAAATAAACCCTTAAATTCTTTTCAGAAGTTGTTTCCTATGTGACAGTGTCTCCCATCTTGTATTTATAATTGATGTTCCTTTTGCCCATGTATAGCACTTTGTACTTTGCTACGTTAACCTGCATTTTTCAAGTGTTTACCCAGTTCTGTAGCTTGTCCAAGTCTTCTTGAATTGTTTTCTCAACCTTGCCAGTATCTGCTATCCCTCCAATTACTCACTACACCAGAGTCAATGTTATTAATGTATATCGTAAAAAGTAGCAGACCCAGGAGAGAGCCCTGAGGAACTCCACTGATGACGTCACTGCATGTGGCGCATTCGCCTCTCACATTCTCAAAGACGTTCAGATCAGGGGCCTCATGTATAAACGGTGCGTACACACAGGAATGTTGCGTACGAACGTTTCCACGCTCAAATTGCGATGTATAAAACCTAAACTTGGCGTAAAGCCACGCACATTTCCACGGTAACTCATACCTTGGCGTACGCAATTTCTCCACTCGGTTTTGCAGACTGGCGGCACCCACTGTCAAAACAGTGCTACTGTTCCTGTGTGGTCACCCTTTCTTTCTTAGACCCACATTCCTGACGCGGCTTTATAAATACACTGAAACTAACTGCATATTGTTTATTAGTGTAATGCATTTGATTGTAATTAACCTGCAGCAATATAATGGCCCAGGAAATAGCCATAGTATTCCAAATACCATAACTGCTTTAGCATTGTAACTCTCACTGCATCGTCTTCTTCTTTCAGCTGCTCCCATTAGGTGTTGCCACAGCAGATCATCTTTTTCCATATTACTCTCACTGCACCACTCGGAGTATTTATATCACTGTATCTGAGTGGGGAATCACAGCAGCAGCTGATCGGAAACAGAATTATCGGTACACAACATGAAGCAGACACTGCCTGAGCCACGGCAAAACGCTTCAGAGACTTCCCTGTACGGACTTCGCGGTTTAGAAAAAGTTTCATCCCAAAAACTATAAACGCACTCAATCAGTCCATCAAGTGCTCCTTGTAGAACTGTTTGTACTTATAAGTACAATTACCTCACTGTAAACTTGCACTACAGTTATAATATTGCACAACCTGCGGCACTTCATAAAGCACATATTTACATATGATGACGATATCATTTTTAAGATGAAATGCAGCAAAATATGTTGATTATATTATACATATAAAACTTTAACTTCATTTAAATAATCTTTATTGTTAATAATTAAACATGTGAGGACACGGTGCCGCAGCGCTTGCTAGTTCAGGGATTGTTCCTGCATTGCGTTGTATTTTTGCTGGTTCTGACACGACACTGGAAGGATAGAAGGATATAATAATTAAACATGTACTACGAAGATATTTCAATGTTCCTTAAAAGTTTTGAAGAATTGGCGTTTTAAGCTTACAGATGGCTTCACGTCTATATAGCTGATTGTGTGGCGATTGGGTTTTTGGAGAAAGAAAAGTAAGGACAGGAATTGGAGGTTAGTTTGAAAGAGACAGTACTTCTGTAATAAATTATTTCATCGAAGGTCGTGCATGGCACCGCAAGCCTCTTGCGTGAGACATGAACAAGCACTGCGCCACCGTGTTCCCATGTTTAATAACATGCTTTCATTCCTATCATCATGAAAAAGATATCACGTATACATCTCAGTATTTAAATTATTCAGAGAACTGTAATATCACGAATGCAATGGATTATGTGTCCAGTCGGAGAAAGAGAAAGCCCGTTTAAGAAGCAGTTAGTGATTCACACATGTAGAGCACATAGAAGATCAAATACAGAACAAAGCATTTAATGTGCCACTTTAGTTACAATGGGATTTGAGAAACTAGTAAATTAAACGATTTTAAGATGAAGTTTATGATGTTCTACTTTAATGGCAAAATAAACTACGTGATTAAAGTGGAAATTTCGAGATTAAAGTTGACATTTCGTGCTTTTTTCCCACTGTGTGCCTGTTTTTTTCGTCTGTACCCTAATAAGCTTTCATATGACACTCAGACGGTGGGCTACGACTCGCCTTTTCACGGCGACTTTGATATGTGATTTCTTTTTTATTTTGGGCACTGTGCGACTTTGTGAACTTGAGCCTTCGACTTTCTCCGACACTCTGTCACTCGATCAACTTCCTTTTGTTGATTATACCACTGTTTAAACCAACAAATAGTACGTTTTTCCTTTGCCTCCATTTGGTATTCGCTGAAATTCTTATATTTCCCCCCGTGCTTTTCCCATTGTCTTTTCACATAAGGCTATTTATATTGATTTGCATATTCAAAGAGGCGTAATTCTGGGAGGAGTTGGGGCGGGACAGAAGGCGCGTGCACGTACGTTACTTTTCACGCTGATCGGGATTTATGTAGTGGAAGAACGTGAAAGTTTGCGTACGTACAGATTCCTGCATCTGGATTTTTCTGTGCGTACGCACATTCCCGCTTTTGTGCTTACGCCATATTATAGTGTGAGTTCTACGCATGGCGTTATACATGAGGCCCCAGGTCATTCCCGAGTGGCATATGCTAGAGAATGAGTGTGTAGGTGGACCCTGTGATGGACTGGCGCTCTGTGCCCATTACCACAGGGGTAGACTTCAGCCCCTTGCATCGCTGGACTAAACAAGCCAATGAATACATTATACATCAATAAATGCTAATATGTCAAACAATAAACACGATTTCAATCTAAACTTGAAAATGTACAAATACTGAACATAGCAAATACATTAGAACACATACAAGAAAATTGTGCACAAGTTTCAATTTAAGCAATTAAAAAATGCAGTTACACTATGTATATAATTTATGTTTTTTCTGGATACATTATGATCTCAGTAGGACTAAAACCCAGGCAGACACGGAGAGGACGTGCAGACTCCACAGACAAATGAGCGGGTGCGGGACTGCGGTCTCAACGCTAACCATGGTGCGACACCTTACTATAACCATGGTGCGACACCTTACTATAACCATGGTGCGACACCTTACTATTCATCTCTATCACATAACATTATAGCTCATTCTAATTAAAATACATACGAACACGTGCCACTGATATAATTTGTACTTATTTGTTATTAAAATGCAATACAACAAACGTGCATTTTCGAAATGTCTCTGGTTTTACATTACATTATGGTGGCAGAGTTTTGTTTCGAAAGAGTTTTATAATGACCACTGCTACACAACAAGCAGAGGCGCAGTTGCTTTAAGATCTGCAAGGTTGTAGTAGTGAGTACTTGGCCAGATACCTCAAGTGATCATAACGCATCATTCAGACCCGACTTAGTCGTCTCGCTCACTTCGGAACGATGCCTTCTAAATAGGGGCGTGTGGGTTCAGAGATGCACCCGAACAGAATTACATCATTTTATTTGTAATAAACGTACCGAATTTGTGCACGGTTTTTCATGTATCTCCAGATCTCCACTCTTGTATTTAATAACGGTCCTATACAGATTACTGGTACGTTCGATGTATTTGTACCTGACTATGCAAGCAGCGCTAGCACGCAATTGTCTGCCTTCTGCGTTATTCGACAGCACTGCAGTCTCACACCGCTCTGGAGTCCAGGGTTCAGATCCTGGTCCAGATACTGTCATTGTGGAGTCTGAAGTTCTTCCTGTGGGCACAAGTTCTCTCTGATTTCTCCGCAACATCTGGAGACTTGCTTGTTAGATTAACTGGTGGTGACAGCAAAGCGTTGAGTAAACAAGAGGATAAACGTTTTCTACTTTTGCGGTGGGGCTGTCGTCAGTCAGTTTAGAGGTAAATTTCAAAGTACTTCAGGAAAGCTCAGTGGTTTGTAATCGTAATTGTAAAAATAAATAAAAATTTTAACCACCAACGATGTCTTTATAGATTCATTATCAATCTTTTATTGGTACTCTGTCCTGGATTGTTTTTTGCCTTTATGTGAGGTCCCGGTGTGCCGTAACCACGAAGTTAATTAAGCAAGAGCATCCAGTAAAGGGCTTATGCCAGTGAGTAAAGGTAACCTGGAACATCCGGCTAGTGTAAAAATTGTGTTAGGCAATTTAGATATATTAATATTCGCATTTACTGTACATTACAATAATCCCACGAAATGATGCTACAATTCACGTGAATTACTGCTGCCTGCACAGTTAATTGAAAGAAACTAAGGCGCCCATCAAGCGAATATTATCCTCGGGATATTTCTGATGCAGAAAAAGCGGAACCACTGGGTGGCGCTATTCAATAACATTACGGCAGGAAGGACTTGCTAAATCTCTTATTTCTAGCCAAGAGCGCACATTAAATGTTCATAATTTTAGGCTGGACTGTTATTTACACAGCAATAAAACAGATTAATATAAGATACTTTTGTATTACTGTTTAAACTCTTAGTTAGTACCAAGTACAGCAACATGTTAGCATTCACACTATTTAGTTTAAATGAGGTAATTTTGTAAAATACCTTTTACTCTAATTTTCAAAAATATTCCAATTAAGCCTTTTACAAACTATATTATATACTGCATTGTTATGTGTGAACAACAGCCTCTTGCACACACACTTACCAAGTAAAAATTCTAGTTCAACAATATTGTATATTTCTATATTTTTCTTAGTAAATCACTTAACCTGCAATTTTTCTAATAAGGGCTGCAAAAACAGTCAGTGATGAAGTGTAAAACATTGTCGTTAATAGTTCAATACCTCAAACACATTGCCTGTCAGTTACTGATGAAATCATTAAAAATTGCACACAATTTATTACACAGCTTAACCCAGAGGAAATATACTGCATAAGGCTTTTCACTGTGTTACAGCAATCCCTATTAAAGTCAGTTTAAAATTTTAACCAAATGAAATGTTCCCCTGATTATTTCAGCTGACCAAGACTTGGTGGAACGGGTGATATTATAAGCAATTCTGGAATAATTAGGAGGGATCCATGATATATCATATAGTGTGTGTGTATTTAATGGAAAAGGATAAAGATTATTGCCATGCTATGAAGATAAGAAGGTAAGAAACAAAACATTCTGTTGCCATTCTGTGGCCTTCATCAGATGCTTCATTCCGTATATATACAGTATGCATTATTATTATTAGTATTATTATTATTATTATATATTATTAGTATTAGCTTTTCTGACCCTGAGCAACAAAAAATGTCTCTTTAGTATCAAAGTGAAAACAGATCTCTGCAAATTACAAATATAAAACATGAAATCATTGATCACATAAGTATTCAGGTCAGTATTTAGTAGATGCTCCTCTGGCAGCCATTCCAGCCTGGATGGAGTCTGTGGTTAGGTCTCTATCAGCTTTGCATATCCGGACACTGCCATAGTTTCCCTTCTTCCTTTTAAAACTGCTCATGCTCTGTCAGTGATTGTGAATGAACAGCTCTTTTCAAGTTCAGCCACACACTTTCAATTGGATTGAGAACTGAACTGTGACTCCAGGACATACACATTGTTGTTTTTAAGCCATTGCTATTTAGAATTGTCTTCATGCTTTGAGATGTTTGTCTTACTGGAAAACAAACCTTCTCCTAAGGTACTGGATTCTTACTGACTGCATCAGGATTTCCTCCAGAATTTTGCTGTGTTCATTTTATTCTCTACCCTCACAAGCCTTCCAGGGCCTGTTGCAAAGAAATATCACAACAGCACAATGTTGGCACCACCATGCTTCACAGTGAAGATTTTTATAATGTGCAATATTTGGCTTCCAACAAATATGGCATTTAGTCTGATGGCCAAAAAACTCAGTTTTGGTCTGTGGATCCTTGTTTCATTTGATTCTGGGTCTCCAGTATGCCTTTGGGCAAACTCTAGCTAAGATGTCACATGTGTTTTTTTTTAAGAGTGGCATGTTCTTTATTACACTCACATAAAGCTACAACTGGTGAAGCACCAGGGCAATGGTTTTTGTCTGTATAGTCCCTCCAATTTCACCCACTGAAACCTGTACCTTCTTCAGAGCTCCTATTGGTCTCCTGGTCGCCTCCCTCATGAATCTTCTTTTTTGCACAATCACTCGGTTTTCATGGACGGCCTTCTCTAAGCTGTGCCACATTCCTTTAATTTCTTAATGATTGATTTAAATGTAGTCCAAGGTATATTCAGTGACTTGGATATGTTATTGTCACCATCGTTTGATTTGTGCTTTTCAAACACTTTTCACTGAGTTGCTTGCAATGCTCTTTTGTCTTCATTGCATAGGAGAGGCCACCATACTGACTCACCACAAGTTGGACCTTCGCACTACAGACCGTTGATACCCCAGGCAGGTGATCTCCATTGAATTAATTCTGTGACTTCTAAAATCAACTGGCTGCACCAGTGAGGATTCAGGTGTTTCATAGTAGAGGAGGTGAATACTTATGTGATATATATTTTAAGAAATGTGTCCCATTCACAGAAGAATAAGTGAATATGTGTATAGTTGTGGCTACCTACTGTATATGACCAATAAATGAATTACAAGTGCATTGTTGAATTTTCACCATAGATCCAGACAATTATAACAGCAGCTATGAATTTCAGTGAAATGCAAATAAGCCGTTTAGTTCAAATTTCAACAAAATCACTAACAGATTACATTATATATTGTAATTTTTCATTCAACGCTTCTTTATTTATAGTATTTGAAATAGTTTACTAAATTTGCCAACTGGTTTAACATAACTTTGATAGTTTGATAAAGGAAAGTGCAAAAGAATATACAAAAGCTTGAATAAATCAGGAAGTAATTTCAGAAGCACTCCCGCTTCACACAAAAGCTTTTGAAAAGAGACAGCTCAGTTTGATTTAGAGACAGCTCAGTTCCCTTCAATTAGCAGGAAGCTGACCAGCGTGAGTCAGAGAAAAGCAGAAGTGCACATTAGAAGTAACGTAAGTTCTCTTTTAAAGCATTTGGTGAAAGTATTTTATTTCCCTTTTGCAAGGATGCTATAGTATCACAGTAAATGGATCCAAAGTATGGTTTTATGATATAAACAGAAGTTAAAACATAATGAATGCTTTTTCTTGTGTTATTAGTTAACCAAAGATATGTATTTCGTGTATTGAGAACTGGCTGCCTCTTTCTTCCACACAGGTAATAATGCAGAGCATAGCACATACACCGCATACCTGTCCACCGAGACACACATTTACAATACTTACAAAGCACAGTTGCCAATATCTGCAAGGACAGACATACATGTATAAAAGCACTCACAGTCTCACATACACATACATTTACTTTACAGCCTTCTTAATTACAGTAGCTCTTGTCAGTCTTTAGAAAGTTAAGTCCCACCCAGAAATAATGTTCTAGTACTTTTCCTCAAAACAGTGCTTTTCTTAAGTTAAATAATCACTTCTTCCATGCAAACACAGCTGAAATAACTAGAAACCTGCAAGTAAATCATTCATTAACATACAGGTCTGCAAAGTAAAGCACAGTGCAAAGAATCAATGGCAGAATCCTGCACCTACAGTCAATGCCCGTGCTAGGTTATTTTGTGTTTTAGGCCAAGCTTATTAGTGTACAAACTGACTGTTCAGTAGCTAACCCAAGCAGCTGGGTTCCCGTGCCTCCATTATGATCTGCATCCTAGGCGAATGCCTAATTCACCTTAATGTGGTGCTGCCTACTGTATGTAGTGCCTTCTGCTGTGCTCACAATCACTGCTCTATCAACTGATCGTTTACAGTGAATTCATCATCAAGTCCTTCCGTGAGAACCCTAAATACAAAGAGGACTATTTCATTTATGTTAGGTAGAATGCCCATAGGGGACTGGGTGGTCTCGTGGCCTGGGACCCCTGCAGATTTTATTTTTTTTCTCCAGCTGTCTGGAGTTTTTTTTTTTGTTTTTTCTGTCCTCCCTGGCCATCGGACCTTACTCTTATTCTATGTTAATTAATGTTGTCTTATTTTAATTTATTACTTTGTCTTTTCTTTTTCGTTTCTTCATTATGTAAAGCACTTTGAGCTACATTTTTTGTATGAAAATGTGCTATATAAATAAATGTTGTTGTTGTTGTTGTTGAATGTGGACTGGCATATCAGTTAGCACTACTGGCACAAAGCTCCTGAGTGTCTGTCTTTTCTGTCTTTTGTCAGCTTTTTCCAGGTGGTCTAGTTTCTCTGTATATCCCAATGATGTGCATTTTAAGTTAACTGGTGCCTCTAAATTGCCCTATATAGCCATGTGTGTGAATGTGATGAGCAATGGATTGACACTACTGGTCAGGGTTGGCTCTTGCTTTGTGCCCATTGCTACCAGTATAAATTCCAACTATCTATAAGTGGAACAGAGTGCATCTGAAAGGATTACAGTAACATTTTTATAGTAACCTTGCTAGAAGATTCAAAGTACATAAGAACATAAGAAATTTCATACATAAGTGGAGATCTTTCAAACTAGCAAGGTCATTTGGTTAGCTAAAAGAGAAGGTGTCCTGAAATCTCATTCAGACACTTTCTAAAATTTGTTTTCAATAATTGACTCGATCATTTATTTCATTTTCCTGCAGCCCTTTGTGTTTCTTTTCTTCTATCCTCAATTCACTTCCTTTAATTTCCACCAATGTCATCAAGTACGGGATTCTCTCTTTTAATAAAAATAATTCTGATGGATCAGCTATGCTGATTCATTTGAGAATTTTGAAGACCTGGATTGGGATCCCGCTCAGAGTTCTATGTTAAAGTTTAAAGAGGTTTAATTTCTTGAGTCTATCAGAGTAGGACATGCCCTTTAGTCCTGGGGTAAATTTATTGGTTCATCTTTGTAATGCCTCTAGATTTGTAATGCCTATTGTGTGGTATGGTGGCCAAACCCGCACATGATAAGGTGAGGTCTCCCTAACACATGATACATTTGGAGCATAATTTTGCTTCATTTACAGTATATTCCAACACTTTATTATAATTTAACCTAATATTTTATTTGACTATTTAATTATTTAAGCACAATGCCTAGATCAGGGTTGTCCAACCCAGATCCTATAGAGCACGGGTGTCGAACTCCAGGCCTGGTGGGCCGCAGGTTTTCATTCTAACCCTTTTCCTAATCAGTGACCAGTTTTCAGTGCTAATTCACTTTTGTTCCCCCTTCATTTTAATAGCCCTGTTAGAAGGATTCAGTCCTCTGAATTGATTTGTTTCCTCATTAAATTGCAGTCAAACAGAAATGAGATGCCCAGCTTAAACTGGGACTTCAAACTCCAACCAGTCTCTTAATGAGAAGCCGATGCTTGCTGTTAATTAAACTCGTTATTTAATTCCATGGCTTGTTGCTGCTCTCGTTCTGCCACAGCAGACATTTCCAAAACTGTTGATTTTCTGTTTTTCATAAGAACATCGTCAAAGTGTTTTAGTGACCTGAGAGATCAACCTTACCGAGACCTTCATCTTTCTTTAGTTTCAGATATTGCGTGATGGGCACAGGTGAGCTGGTCATGTGGCGGCTTGTTTTGTGTCTAATTATTGTTTGGCTGCTAATTAAAGAAAAAGAGACAACTAAAGGGCCTGAGTCAAGTTAATTAAAAGAAGTAATTAGCAGCAGAAAGTGGTCACTAATTAAGAAGATGGTTAGAATGAAAACCTGCAGCCACTGCAGCCCTCCAGGACTAGAGTTCGACACCCCTGCTGTAGAGCCGTAGCGGCTGTAGGTTTTCATTCCAAAACATTTTCTTAATTAGTGAACAAGTTTGCTGCTAATCAGCTTCTTTTTTTCCTTAATTTTATTTGATTTGCTATTTAAGACTCTGACAATATGTTTTTTTTCCTTAATTAGCAGTCAAACAGTAATGAGGTGCAAAGTGAGCCAAATGATGACCAACTAACCTGTGTCCGTCACACAATATCAGAAACAACAGAAAGGTGAAGATCTCAGTAATGTTGTCTTCTCGGGTCCACAAAGCATTTTAATTGTACCTCAGAAAAAAGAAAATCAACAGCTTTGGAAATGTCTGCTGTGGCAGAAGGAGAGCATCAACAAGTGATGAAATTAATAACAGGTTTAATTAACAACAAGAATTGACTTCTGCTGTAGTTAAGAAAAGGATTTGAGAAAAACTGGTTGGAGTTTGTGGTCCTGACTTAACTGGTTGTCTGTTGGCTGAGTGTGCATTTCATTTTTGTTTGGCTGCTAGTTAAAGAAAAAAGAAACAATTAAGTAGTCTGAGCTTCAAAAAGCAAGGCAATTAAAGTGAAGGCAAATAAGTTAATTAGTAGCAGAAACTGGTCACTAATTAGGAAGGTGTCACGAAAACCTGCAGCTGCTGGATCAGGATCAGAGTTGGACAACACCGGCCTGGATAATGAGTATGTTGTATCACCATAAATCTCAAATCTTTTTCAGAAGTCATTTACTGTAAGACAGTGTTGTCCATGTTGTGTTTCTAAATGATGTTCCTTTTAGCTGCATATAGCACTTCACACTTTTCAACATTAACACAGCTTTTTCCATGTGTTTATACTGTTTGAAAGATTGTCCTTGCATGTTGCTGTCTCTTCAGTGTCTGTAATCCCAACAATTTTGGTATCTTTTGCAAATTTCACAAGATTGTTAACTCTACCGGAGTATACAGGACAGTGTAACAATCTTAGGTACCCTATATATTTATATAAATTTTGTCTTACATCTTTTATTTTTTTGTCTTTTGAAATAGCATGTCAGTAGAAAAGAGTAAACTTCAGATTTCCAAACATTTATATTTTCAAAAAAGTAAAATGTTACAGAGAAATGTTTAGTTTTGTGGAAGAAAGTGACACATTAAGTAATATACCTTACTTTATTGATATGTAGTCCAATGCACAGCAACAGGGGTGTTAATGATCAGTGACATAATTAGATGTTTGAAACTTACTGATTAACTGAAACAGAAGTGGGTGTAGAAGGAATCAAACTGAGTGAAGGTCAACCAAACTAAAAAGTGAGGGTCTAGCATAGGTGACAGTTCCAACTGCAAACCATCAATTCCTACACCATGATAAGAGTTGGAATAACAATAAGACACAAGGCATTCATCCTGCTTCAGCAAGGTCTCTCCCAAGCAGAAACTGCATGGAAAACTAGACTTTCAAGATGTGCTGTGCAAGTTCATCTGAAGAAGCACAAGGAAAGGACTGTGTTTCTCCTTTTCTCTTCACTCTGTACACCTCAGACTAAAAAGATAACACCACATCATGTCATTTGCAGACATTGTCAGATGATTCTGCACTTATGGGGTGTATTGACAAAGTAAATGAGACACAGTGTAGGAGTCAGGTGGAGATGTTTGTTTCTTGGTGCAAAGAGCAAAACCAAGGAACTGATTATTGACTTCCAGGTACCAAAGAGCCTCTATGCCCAGTCACTAATCAAGGAGTGGATGTAGAATTGATGCACTCCTACAAGTATTTGGGGGTCCACATTAATGACAGGTTGAACTGGTCTCTGAACACAGAGGAATTATATAAGAAAGGGAGAGCCGGCTCTTTTTCCTTATTAGACTGCATTCCTTTAATGTGGGAAGTGACATCCTTCACATCTTCTACAACTTTGTGATGGCCAGGGTGATATTCTAAGCTGTGGTGTGTTGAGCTGGTAACATCACTTCAAGAGAGGCTCACTGAATCAACAAGCTGATTAAAAGGTCAGGCTCAGTTATAGGATGCACTCTGCACCCCCTGGGGGCAGTAGCACAAGAGAAAATTAAAACAAAACTGAGTGTCATTATGAACAGTGATGCACAACCTCTCTCTAACACAAAAGACTTTAACAAAAGACTTTCAGCCAACAAGTTTTTTAGCAGAAGTGTTTCAGGAAACGATACTGGGGCTCCTTTATATCAACAGTGATGCAATATGTCTGCATAATGCATCACTGTGACTGTGACTGCCACATCTATCTATCTATCTATCTATCTATCTATCTATCTATCTATCTATCTATCTATCTATCTATCTGTCTGTCTGTCTGTCTGTCTGTCTGTCTGTCTGTCTGTCTGTCTGTCTGTCTGTCTGTCTATCTATCAGTAGTTTTCTTTCTTTTCAATTTTCTTGCTTTATATTAATTTCAGTGTGTGTTCAGACCAAAGTGTGTATATTTACTTGTTTATTCATTTACTTAACTACCTATCTATTTAAGTATTTTTAAAGAGCTTTTGTAAGAAGTAATTTTCCCTCTCTGGACAAATAAAGTCTGTTGACCTGAAATCCAGTTTTGTAAGTTATTTCTTCTGTAAATGGCAAAAAAGTCCCACACCAATATTAATTTAAAAGTCCAAGTAAATTATGTTGTCTGATTTGCTTTGTCTGAATTGCCAAGGATTAATTCAGAAGGATCTTCCTCTCACGAACTCATGCTGGTCGCCATTAGTATATTACTTTCACATAGTTTTCTTAGCTCTGTCTATCTATTTTAAAAAGAAATCCTGTCCTGGAAAGCAAAAAGCAAGTCTACGATACGTGATATTCTCAGGAGATATTTTAAAGACCCGCAAGACCAAAGACACGCCCTACTTACAATCTATCAAATAGGACAATAAGCAGCAAAACATTCAGTCTTGTGAAGGATTTGAGCACACACAGATCCAGGGCTCTCAGCGCATATAAAGCGTATAAGGACAGTACGTTATAAATTAAATGTCGACATATAAGCGAACAAGAAAGCAGCGCGGAGAAAAGAGACTCAAATGCGTTGGACAGAAAAAGGAGCAAAAATGAATAATCGAGGTGCATATCCAGAAAATAAGGAAAGTAATTATCAGCCCGGAACAAGTGGAATTGAAAAAAAAGCATGTCCAATCTGGCTCAGAATTAAATGACAGTGATTAAAAGACAAAGTAGAACTTCATAAAGATGTTTACAAATGTTGGCGCTAAACACATACAGAGCAGGTTAGAGACTATGAAGCCAGGGAAATTAGAAAGGCTAAAAAAAACCCCAAAAATGGCGCTATACACATGTGGAGAAAGTTAAAAGATATGAAAGTAGGAAAATTAGAAAATATAAAAAAGTAAAGATCGCAGTAGCGAAAACAAACAAACTGCCTCATTTAACTATGCACCAGTCTAACTTTGGTTTTGCACAATAATTACTACACTATTGCACCTCCATCCATCCATCCATCCATTGTCTCCCGCTTATCCGAGGTCGGGTCGCGGGGGCAGCAGCTTGAGCAGAGATGCCCAGACTTCCCTCTCCCCGGCCACTTCTTCTAGCTCTTCCGGGAGAATCCCAAGGCGTTCCCAGGCCAGTCGAGAGACATAGTCCCTCCAACGTGTCCTGGGTCTTCCCCGGGGCCTCCTCCCGGTTAGACGTGCCCGGAACACCTCACCAGGGAGGCGTCCAGGAGGCATCCTGATCAGATGCCCGAGCCACCTCATCTGACTCCTCTCGATGCGGAGGAGCAGCGGCTCTACTCTGAGCCCCTCCCGGATGACTGAGCTTCTCACCCTATCTTTAAGGGAAAGCCCAGACACCCTGCGGAGGAAACTCATTTCAGCCGCTTGTATTCGCGATCTCGTTCTTTTGGTCACTATCCATAGCTAATGACCATAGGTGAGGGTAGGGACATAGATCGACTGGTAAATTGAGAGCTTCGCCTTGTGGCTCAGCTCCTTTTTCACCACGACAGACCGATGCAGCGCCCGCATTATTGCGGATGCCGCACCGATCCGCCTGTCGATCTCACGCTCCATTCTTCCCTCACTCGTGAACAAGACCCCGAGATACTTGAACTCCTCCACTTGGGGCAGGATCTCGCTACCAACCCTGAGAGGGCACTCCACCCTTTTCCGGTTGAGGACCATGGTCTCGGATTTGGAGGTGCTGATTCTCATCCTAGCCGCTTCACACTCGGCTACGAACCAATCCAGAGAGAGCTGAAGATCACGGCCTGATGAAGCAAACAGGACAACATCATCTGCAAAAAGCAGTGACCCAATCCTGAGCCCACCAAACCAGACCCCCTCAACGCCCTGGCTGTGCCTAGAAATTCTGTCCATAAAAGTTATGAACAGAATCGGTGACAAAGGGCAGCCCTGGCGAAGTCCAACTCTCACTGGAAACGGGTTCGACTTACTGCCGGCAATGCGGACCAGGCTCTGGCAACGATCGTACAGGGACCGAACAGCCCTTATCAAGGGGGCCGGTACCCCATACTCTCGGAGTACCCCCCACAGGATTCCCCGAGGGACACGGTCGAATGCCTTTTCCAAGTCCACAAAACACATGTAGACTGGTTGGGCAAACTCCCATGCACCCTCCAGGACCCTGCTAAGGGTATAGAGCTGGTCCACTGTTCCGCGACCAGGACGAAAACCACACTGTTCCTCCTGAATCCGAGGTTCGACTATCCCACGGACCCTCCTCTCCAGAACCCCTGAATAGACTTTTCCAGGGAGGCTGAGGAGTGTGATCCCTCTGTAGTTGGAACACACCCTCCGATCCCCTTTCTTAAAGAGGGGGACCACCACCCCGGTCTGCCAATCCAGAGGCACTGTCCCTGATGTCCATGCGATGTTGCAGAGGCACGTCAACCAAGACAGTCCTACAACATCCAGAGCTCTGCTTCCTCATTGGAAGGCATGTTAATGGGATTGAGGAGGTCTTTGAAGTACTCCCCCCACCGACCCACAACGTCCCGAGTTGAGGTCAGCAGCGCACCATCCCCACCATATACAGTGTTGACACTGCACTGCTTCCCCTTCCTGAGACGCCGGATGGTGGACCAGAATCTCCTCGAAGCCGTCCGAAAGCCGTTCTCCATGGCCTCCCCGAACTCCTCCCACGCCTGAGTTTTTGCCTCAGCAACCACCAAAGCCGCATTCCGCTTGGCCTGCCGGTACCTATCAGCTGCCTTCAGGGTCCCACAGGACAAAAGGGACCGGTAGGACTCTTTCTTCAGCTTGACGGCATCCTTCACCGCCGGTGTCCACCAACGGGTTCGGGGATTGCCGCCACGACAGGCACCGACCACCTTACGGCCACAGCTCCGGTCAGCTGCCTCAACAATAGAGGCACGGAACATGGCCCATTCGGACTCAATGTCCCCCACCTCCCTCGGGATGTGGTCGAAGTTCTGCCGGAGGTGGGAGTTGAAGCTACTTCTGACAGGGGGCTCTGCCAGACGTTCCCAGCAGACCCTCACAACACGTTTGGGCCTACCACGCCTGACCGGCATCCTCCCCCACCATCGAAGCCAACTCACCACCAGGTGGTGATCAGTTGACAGCTCTGCCCCTCTCTTCACCCGAGTGTCCAAGACATGTGGCCGCAAGTCCAATGACACGACCACAAAGTCGATCATCGAACTGAGGCCTAGGGTGTCCTGGTGCCAAGTGCACATATGAACACCCCTATGCTTGAACATGGTGTTCGTTATGGACAATCCGTGACGAGCACAGAAGTCCAATAACAAAACACCGCTCGGGTTCAGATCGGGGGGGCCATTCCTCCCAATCACGCCCTTCCAGGTCTCACTGTTATTGCCCACGTGACCATTGAAGTCTCCCAGCAGAACGAGGGAGTCCCCAGAAGGTATGCCCTCTAGCACCCCCTCCAGGGACTCCAAAAAGGGTGGGTACTCCGAACTGCTGTTCGGTGCATACGCACAAACAACAGTTAGGACCCGTCCCCCCACCCGAAGGCGAAGGGAGGCTACCCTCTCGTCCACCGGGGTAAACCCCAATGTACAGGCTCCAAGTCGGGGGGCAATAAGTATACCCACACCCGCTCGGCGCCTCTCACCGGGGGCAACTCCAGAGTGGTACAGAGTCCAGCCCCTCTCAAGGAGATTGGTTCCAGAGTCCAAGCTGTGCGTCGAGGTGAGTCCGACTATATCTAGCCGGAACCTCTCAACTTCGCGCACTAGCTCAGGCTCCTTCCCCTTCAGAGAGGTGACATTCCACGTCCCAAGAGCCAGCTTCTGTAGCCGAGGATCGGACCGCCAAGGTCCCTGCCTTCAGCCACCACCCAACTCACACTGCACCCGACCTCCTTGGCCCCTCCCATAGGTGGTGAGCCCATGGGAAGACTATTGCACCTTAACACTTAATTCTACTTTATTCACATTATTTTACTTATTTATTATGTTCTACTATACTGTTATCTTTCAATCTATGACTTTTTGTTAATCTAACTGTTATTCTTCTAATTTTGCACAGTTTTTGATAAGCAGATCAGGATGCATTTCACTGCGTGTTGTCCTGTATAACTGTGCATGTGACAAATAAAGAATCTTGAGAATTTCAAAAACAGAGTTTACCGTGCATGCATTTATTGGTTACTTTGTTAGTGTATATATATTTATCTGTCTGCTTATTTAAAAACCTAAATTTACCCCAGGAGTCAAAAACGTTCTGTCTAGCCCTTGTACAAAAACCTAGACAAAAGCCGGGGTATCACCTTGGTAACTCCATGTACTTTTGGAACTGTGAGAGGAAAATAGCACGGCTTTACAGACAGGAGTCCAATGCAGAACTCTACTTACTTTTTTACTTTGTAAAAAAAAATTTATTAACTGCTGATGATGTAGATTGTTTTGTCTGTGCAGAAATTCCAAACAGAGAAACCTGTTCTGACCTCATTAAAAAGATTCAGCATATTGGGACTGGCAAGATTACAAATATTGTTTTTACAGAAGTTCTGAAATAAAAGTGAAACTAATGAAATGTGTGTATCCGAAAAAAAAACACGGGGGTTGGCGACCGCAGCGAGCAGAGGGCGAAGCCCCCTAGTATTATATAAAAAAATCTTTCGACGTGATGAGACTTTTTAGGAGATGAGACATTTTTTGGAAAAGATTTTTTTCAAGTACCGCCACACGAGAATATTGCTATGATATACAGTAATCCCTCGCTGTATCGCGCTTCGACTTTCGCGACTTCATTCTATCGTGGATTTTATGCGTAAGCATATCTAAATATATAACGCGGATTTTTCGCTGCTTCGCGGGTTTCTGCGGACAATGGGTCTTTTTACTTCTGGTACATGCTTCCTCAGTTGGTTTGCCCAGTTGATTTCATACCAGGGACGCTATTGGGGGATGGCTGAGAAGCTACCCAATCAGAGCATGCAATTAAGTTCCTGTGTGCTGATTGGCTCAGTGACGGAGCGCCGAATTCGATTCTGCTGCATTAACCAGGAAGTCTCGTCTCGCTCATTCAGCATCAACGTGTTTCACTGTGTAAAGAGTTAACTTTTGTACTCTTTTGTGTTTATCTATGTGCATAGTCAAGCCCTTCGTTATGTCTCCAAAACGATCTGCTTCTACTACTGCTTCAGGGGCCGTGCCCAAGCGCAAACGGAAGATGCTAAAGATTGCTGAAAAGGTAAAAGTTTTGGATATGTTGAAGGCAGGGAACAGCTACACTGCTGTAGGACGCCATTACGGCATCAATCAGACAAGTCGTTGTGCCATTGTTGGTGAGTAACCATAATTAATTTTCTCCGTACAGTACTTATTACATGTACATAGTTTAGTGTCACTGTACACACCTTTTACTGTATACAATTTTTCTTGCATTGTACGTATTTGTTGATGGTGGCCTGTCTGTCGTAACGGCTGTAACATATGTGATATCGGAGACGCTCGATTTAAAATAATATTTAGGTTTTACTGTATATAAACAGTGTGTTTACATACCTACATAATTTCAACTAATCTTACCTAATATCTAAGAGAATACAAAGGGTTTATGCTGTATAATTGTGCGGGAAATGTTTATAATAGTGTGGGAGAGTTTAGAAGGGCTTGAAATATATAAAAATAACCATATGATCATATGGTTTTTACTTCGCAGATTTTCACCTTTCGCGGGGGGTTCTGGAACGCAACCCCCACGATAGAGGAGGGATTACTGTATTTAAAAGTCACGCCCTCGTAGCAACCATTTTCAAACAAGACCACAGTACTCTCACCTCTCAGTCTTGTGAATGCTTTTGTCAGACACACTTCCTACTCTCTCAGCTCTTAGAAATTTTAAAGTTTTCCTCACTCTAAGTTCCCAATTAAAAACGACATATTATGTCCATATCTTATTAAAAAATTTCATCACGAAGGGATATTTACAGAAATAATTAGTATACGGGCAATCCTAGCACCTAGAAACACGGAAGTCAAATGAATTTATGCCAAAAATGTTGATCGGTAACACGGCAAAATGGTTAAATGAGTATCAATAGACTAAGCTTAAACAGTTGGTGGTGATCGTGCGGAAGATGAAAACAACAACTTACAATATCACGAAGAATATCTACAACTGTTAACACCACCCGGTCTTCCACCGCACGAATTACAGTAAAAAGAAGGATGTATCCAAGAAAGGTAATGTAGTACATCTTCCTCAGATAACATTAGACAACAAAGTAGATCTTGATATAGCATTTGTGTTAAAAAGTTAACAGTTTCCTGTTAGAATAGCTTTTGCACAGACAATTAACAAATCTCAGAGCCAAACAATACGAAAAAGTCATTTTATTTAATAGAGAAAAAGAAACAAAATTAAATCACGGGCAGTTATACATCGTGTGGATGCAAATGTAACACTTCACATGAAAATTAAAATCTGTTTAAATTGTACATCCACATCCCCATACGCGAGCGGTAGAACCGCAAAGAGGCTAGAACGTAGCGCTGGCCAGGGGTTTGACGAATGAAGCAAGCAGGGGGCAAGGCCCCCTAGTTTATTTATTATTATTGTCTACATAATGTTGCAAGGCATAGAAGACAGACTTACTGGGCTAGAATTGCAGGGATCCATTCCAACTCCCATTCTTGTGGATTTAGTCATATCTGCAGTTTTCTAGCCTTCAGGTCCTCTCATCTGAAGTGACTGTTGGATTATGCTTGAAGTTTATAAATAACATCTTTCATTTCTTTTAGCACTACAGGTAAAATCCCATCAAGCCCATGGGTTTTATTAGACTTCAAAAAATCACATTCTGAATCACATCTAACTCTAATTTAAAATCTGATAACATTGATTTTGTTTTTCCTTCAGTCTGAGGTATTCAATTTAGTTCTCTTTTTTTTTTTACAGAATACATTTCAATGAAATGTTTTAGATGATTTGTTAGCTGTGACAATTAAAACACAAATGATAGTAATAAAAGTCTGTATTATTAACATACTTTATTTTCTACAGATCTTTCAAATTAAGCAAAACTACTGCTCCGGCAATCAAGAAAATGACATTCATTCTTTTAAGGGTAAACTTTCAAAGTGACCACTATGAAGCATCCAGTGCTTGAAGTTGAACCAAATTACTCGTGGTTGGGGAGGTCTCGCAAGAAACTTAAAGAGTACAACTACATTTGATCGAAGAGCATTGGGGACAGTGGTTTTGTGAAACTCTGAGTGTTAAAAGAGGTGCCAGTACTGTGTATCGGTCAGTACTAGCCCACTTCAAGCACTAGAAGCATCTTTATAAAAAGAATCAAAGCTTAACATTACATCCTGGAACTAAAGGGCATGTCCTGCTGACTGGCTAATTAAACTCCTTCAGTTTTAAAGGAATACCCACCCAAAGACCATATTGTTTGTTTATTATTTACCCTGTGTTATTTGTAGTAATGACCAAGAAAAAATGTTATGTTTTTTGTTGAGAACAGAGATAACAAATTTCCTGATACAACACACTTCTATGTTGACCAAAGTTGAACAAAGCGCAAACAATATCATAATGTTCATGAAAAAAAATCTGCATTTACTTGTGTCACATAATCCATATGTTGGATATCCAGTCATATGCTCTCAATGTCCCAAAAACACATAATTTTTTGATAAAATATTGTTAAATAAACCACATCTCAAAAATCCTCGCATGAACAACTGGGGAGTATACTTAAAAGAAAAAGATCTTTTGAACTGAGAAATAATATCCATATTATACCCCTTGAAGAAAATGTTGAAGGTGATGATGCCATCAAATATTTGGAAAGGTTGTGGTCATTTAATTTTCCAGACCTTTGTGATTTGAACATTTCCCATAGGCTATATTCTCCCCTTATTTATCATTTAGGGGACAACAGGTATATTTTTATCCCAATTTCAGTGCTGCTGCTGCTCAAGCTTACAAAGTGTTTATTCTGGCAATTAAAGAAGCTTGTGAAATTGGTCTGCAGCCCATATCTTTTGTATCCTACCTGTCTCAAGTTGTCCCATGGATCGGGCGTGCAATGCTTGATGATCCAAAATCAGCAGGTGGCAACTTCTAAGGCAACAGAACTTTTATTCACTATAGGACTCAGCTGGATTGTTCTTCTTTTAGTGGGTGGTGTCACCTTGTCCTGCATTTTGTGATGTTTCAAAGATCAATGAGGATCACTAATAAGGAAGACTTGCAATTTTGTATTTATGTAATAGAGTCACTGCATGATTGTTATATTGTTTAATATCATCTGGGACTCCTTTCTTGCTTTAATCTGCTTTTTGTGGTTAGAGGCTACTCTGCTGCTTTTCTGATTTCTGATACGGAGGGCCAGTTCTAATGTTAATTAGTTAAGCTAAAATAGCCTTCTCCTCGCAGCAACATGCTGTACCAGCACATGCTACTAACCCCGTCTCTCTCTCTCTCTCTCTCTCTCTCTCTATCTATCTATCTATATATACAGTATATATATATAATTATTGTCCCACACCCTATCAGTCGTCATTCCTTTCTTATATTATTAATCAGATTCTACCTTTAAAAGACCACAAACTTGTTGTTAGTATTGATAAGAATGAATATATATGAATGTGCTACTCAATAAACTTCCATTCCTATTCCAAATTTGTATCAATTTTTAATCTGTGTGACTTGTTCCATCTACTTAATCCTTATGATCCCCCACAATCTAAATTTGTTTTCCACAAATTGTCTCCCCACACCTCATGAAGATGGTATAATAAAATAAACTAACTCAGGTAGTGATCTTACATACATCTGGATGCCATTTATGACTTTATGATCATGTGTGGAAAAATTACAGTATGACCCTGGGTGTTAGATCATGATTGTTGACTATGGATTTCCATGATCAGATCTGAATGAACTTTTTGCCATTTCAGGGGAATGAGTTTAAAACTCATCACATTTGCACACAGTATAATATGTCCAGTGCAAAACTTTAGAAATTACTGATATTGAAATTGTGCATATGTAATTTATTTTCATTCATTTTGGCCATTAGAAATTAAGCAGGCTCTCCCACCACCAGTCCCTAACCGAATAATACAGTAAGTACCGGTACTTATACAAGTTCTATTTCGAGCTTATTCTTGAAAACTCTAATCCCTCTTCTATGGAATTCCATAGAACCTGTTTCTTCCCAGACTTTATGCTGAGGATGAAGTCATGCTAAATTCCTAAATTTTGCCATCTAAGCATTGATTCAATGAATTTGGGTCACTCTCTGGGATCTAGTGGTTTGCCTCCAGAAGGAATTCTGGCATTTTGAAAACTGGCTCCCCTTTATCTGCAATTTCCATGATTTGTGCTTCCAAATGTTACCCTGCAATTTATTCAGCCATAATTAAACCTACTTTTTAAACAGGACAAGAACATAAAATAATTTTCCAGCTATCTTCTTATTTCATTGATGATCTCTTATGCAGAACTATTAGCTAAACCCATTGCAAAATGTCTGCTATCATAAATTCACAAGCTAATTTATTACATTTATTACATTCTAACATTCTTGATGTGACCTCTACTTTTTCTAGGAAAATGGCTTTATTGGTTCCTGATGCAGAAAATGCCTTTGATTATAAGATGCCTTTGGTTATGAGATTAGTGGGATTTTATATGAATATTTATTTTATATCTTATTATTTGGTTTAGCCTTTATCCAAGGTGACTTACAACATTTGGTTATATTTCCTTTTTTGTTTTTTCTATTCTGAGCAGAGGCAGATGAAGTGACTTGCTCATTGTCACACAGTGTTGGTAGCGGGGTCCGAAACCGTAAACCTTAGGGTCTGAAGTCCTAGGTCCAAAGCCTTAACCACTATTGCACAAATATAACTCTTGCCTTTCAGAGTTTCAGAAGGGCTAGACATGAATCCCCTCTCTCTCCCCTTTTCTGTTCAGTCTGTCACTGGAGCATCTGGCTATTCCTCTTTGTTACTACAAGTTAATCACTCCCAATTACTAATGGTAAATTCCCTTATAAAATATCATTATATGCAGACAATATCCTATCATACTTTAATGATTCTTTCCCATCTCTCCCATGTGCTTAAAGTATTTAAATCTTTTGGGAGATTCTTGGAATATAAAATCAAATGGACAAACTGTAGTCAACATGGGTGTCCATGGACACGGAGAGGACTTGTTATGTTTTTTGAGTATTGCTCTGTGTACAGTAATAAATCTGTTATTGTTTGCAGTGCACCATCTATTGGAATACATTTTGTAATACATCACATTTGTCATTTCATCTTATGGTACATCACAAACATTTGTGGTAACAAAATGCATTACTACAAATGTTTGTGGGGCGTCATCTGTTGGAATGACAAATAAATTGCACTTGTCTCTGTTATATGACATTTGGTATGGGATTTGGGAAAGCGGCATTAATGTTTGGGATGCACCATTTATTGGAATGACAGACACATAGCAATCAGACGGACACACAGACAGAGACACAGACACATATCCTTTTATTAAGGTTGATTGCACGTTCAACTTTCCTTCCATTTTGCAAATGTGTTGAGCTCTTAATATCCATACTGTAGTTGCATTGCTGAGTTTTACTACTCTATTAGGCTAGTGCTACACTACAGAACTTTGAATCACAGAGCATGTCAGGGGCTGAATATCTCTGCTTACAAGGGTGTTAAATAAATCATAAAACTAGGAAACCCAGGGGAGGATGGATTACAAAACTCCAAAACAACTTTTTGGTACAGTTAAACAGAACATTATCACAACAGAGTCGGCAGCTAGAAGTCATTATCTATGTGGTGCTTCTGTCTTCATTGGTGGTTGCAACTTCACAGTGTGTCACCATAGCATCTCTACATTGCTTAACTTTTCCTAGATTTGCCCAGAATGATGTGGTCAGATTAGTGGAGTATCATTCTTAATAAGGGGCTTGAAATTTTTCTTTGAACAAATTATTTTAACTGTAGTGATAAGAGAAACTCAAACATTCGTTTACAGCAACTGTGTGTCACTTGTGTCCTATAGCCAATTCTATATAAATGCAACATTAGCAAGCATGTGTTAAGTGTAAATATTGGAGGAGCCTACAGATTTAATTAAATTGGTGAGGAGTTTAACATTTGTGTCATAAAAGACCTTTCACACATGCAGTTTTAGTCACAAATCATTTACTAGGAAGAGCCATGAATAAATGCACATCAAGATGCCAGGAAAGTTGATCTGATGTTGCAATGGGCTGGAGGGCCAAAAGGGGAATCTGCCAGCACTGCTATAAAGAAGTAAACCTGGCAATGTTCCGATATTTATATATGGAAGGAGATTAAAAAAAAGCTGTGCAGCAACTTTCTCGCTCTCTGTGTGATCTTGGTCTTTATCATTTCATTGTTATGTATCACTAACTGTTATGCTTATTGTAAATAAAGTTTGCATTTTATAATAAGTAAATATTTTATTTGGAGTTTAATTTAATTGTTGCTTTTTTATGACAAGCAAATCTACTGTGGCAATCCTGACTTGTGAGGAAGCAGGTGAGAGTCTACAGGGGTGTGGAGTATCCTAAAATGAGAAGGTGCGCAGTGAGGGCGAGGAGAGTGCACTCACTCATGAAGACAGCAGCTCCCACGAGGAAGCTTGGAACTTTAGCGGGCATCTACCCAGATCTATAATCAGAATTAGTCAGCATCCCTGTCATGAAAGAGCTAATAAATGTTCCTTCTATGGGCCATTAACCACTGCTGGTGACTGGTGATGTTGTTAAATACTTAAATATTTTCTTATTGATACCTCCCTATCACTGCAAAATACTGTAATCTCTAACTCTAATTGATGATGGTGTTAAAGATTCACTCACTACATGGTTGTCTCTTCTATTGCTTTTCTGCTCCAGGCTAACCATTATTAAAATGAATGTGCTTCCTTGCTTTAACTTCATACCGCTACCTCTCTCCCTCACTCCTACTGGTGAGAGGTTACATTCCTGATTTTTAAATTCTTACGGGACATAAAGAGAGCCTCCATTAAGTTTTCCACCCCGATTCATTATAGACTGGAGGGCACAGTCTCCTTTCTGGATTTTAAATTTTTTTTCCTGTGCCTGGCTTGGAGCTGATTGACCCCTCTTGATAATCCCACCCTTCCTGGATTGCAACTGAATCAAATATTGATATCCACAGACAGTGCTGGTGCTGGGTTATTTTGTGCCCTAGGCCAAGCTTATTTGGGCACCAAATGACTGTTTGGTACTAAGCTGTGTGGCTCCATCCCCCCCCCCCCCCCCTTATGATCTGTGCCCTAGGTAAATGCCTAATTCGCCTTAATGGTGGGGCCAGCGCTGTCCACAAATCCCTCTCTCTTTCACAGCACTAAAAGTGAAATATTGTGCTACATTTTGAGAACCTTTAATATTGAAGACTGTATTGTGTCTTTATGGTGCAGAGTTGAAAAACATATTGATTATTGTTCAAAGTGGCAACTGCACACCTCCACTTTCAACAAACCCCTCTTTATGTATTGTGGTCATCCCATTTCATTTCACTCTTAGGTATTTCAGGGCATATCAACTTTTGGTGACATTTTAAACAATGCAAGACTCCGAATATCACAATTTCAGATGCCAACTTTTGAATTCCATTCTTTTCTTCTTTCGTGTACTTAAAACTAAAATCCGCTCTTAAAACTTTGATGATCTGTGATAGTTGATGCTGTCTCCCTTCTTTCTGCCTAAATGTTATCCCAATGGGGCCTAACATCCAGGCAGCATTTCCCTCACCTGTTTTTTCTCAGGCAATTTTTATTACCTTTTTCAATTGGGTAAATTTGTGGGTGAGATAGGGATTATTTTTATTATGAGTTGTTATCATTGTCTCTTATTTATGAGAAACCTGATGAAACCTGAACACAAAAAAGATGAGTCAATACTTCATTATTACAGATTACATCTTGCCTGAAGAAGGGGCTTGAGTTGCCTCAAAAGCTTGCATATTGTAATCTTTTTAGTTAGCCAATAAAAGGTGTCATTTTGCTTGGCTTTTCTCTTTATACTGAAGGAAATGTAGACAACGTTACTTTGCTGTTATTCCTGTGCATTTAAAAAAGGTCAAGCATCTTCAGGTCATTTTGTGTGAAAAAAGTGCTTCTGCTACGCAAGTGAACATGGCAATGCATCTTCGACACTGAACCTATGCAGGCAAGTTCAGTGTTAGCAGAATGCCTCAGCCAAAGAAGGAACATTTATGTTATATTTAAAGCTCACAAAAAAAGTCTTATTTTACTTTCCCTTAACATAATGTTATCACCCATTACATTTCACTGTTTTCTCAAAAAATCCCTTCATTTCCCAAAATGCATTAAAGTATTTGAAAAATAAGATTTAATCAATATTCTAAACAGTAATTATGACAGACTGGGAAATGATGTGTGAGTCAAATGGGTGATACTGAGGGGCTAAGTCACTGCATCACAGACTATATTAAATTTTATGTCATCAGTATGGTATCCTCAAAGACAGTGTGTTTCTTTTCAAACAACAAATCTTAGGTTACTAAGGAGCTAGGTTTCCGAATAGAATATTATATCCACAATTGAAATGTTCTGTTATAAAATGTTGATTTTTTAAATATTTGATATTCAGGTTGAAGTTTTCAGTCACTATGATATAGCGGGTTGGATAATGGATGGATGGATGATTAGTTTTTGCTACTTTTAGTGCAATATCCAAAATGATTTCAAAATTCCACAACTTTATTTGGCTTGGAGTATCTGTCTAGTCAGTGGAGTGGCTCACTTACTTGCCCACCTCGAAGTACTTCCATTTACTCATTATTCAGTTCCTGATTCTCTCTTTTACTGTTTTAGCCTTGGTTTCTTCCTCCCTCCAACACAGCCTTTGATGCAAACTCCCAACTACAAGACCTCCTGCTAGGAAGCTGCTTTAAAAATATTATAGGTTCATTTCTGGCCTCAGAGACAGCTCTGTTTTTTATCAGCCTTGATATTTTTGTATTCCCAAATCTTCCCCTCCATTTAAAAGGCTGGATATCTCAGTTCCCTATTCCCTTAAAGGAACAACACTATGTCGAATTCTAGATTAATATTAATTTATTTAGTTGGCTCTTTTATCCAAGGAGACTTTTGATGTACAAGAAATGACATCTCTTTTGTTTTTCTGACTGGAGCATAGGGAGGTGGAGTGACTTGTTCATGGTCACACAGTGTCAATAGCAGGATTTGAAACCACAGCCACATGTTTTGAAGTACAGAGCCTTAACCACTATGCCAAACTGCCCCCAGTAGATGGACAGGATAATACTAGCCAATTGTTACTTTTCCCTTAGTTTGTATGAGAAGTCTGTCAAAGTTTTCCCAGCTAGTTCCCATGGCCCAGGAGGTTAACCAGGAGGTTTTGCCACTCCTCCCAGTCCCCAAGTCCTCACTCTTTATTTTGGCAGAGGATCAGACATCTATGACAACAGTTAGGTCACATGAACTTTACTGTCCTGGGGTATGGCTGCATAATTACACCCAGGCCACTCTCCTGTACTGGGGTCCAGGGATGGTCCCTTTAGGTTTGTTTACAAAAAAGGAGTGATGATAAAGGGAAGCACATATATTACTGGATTAACAAAACATAAACCATGCTTTTTACAATCCCTGAATATGCATAAGGTTACAGGAGAAGGCTGTCATGGCAACCCATTTTACCCAGAAGAGGAGGCAAAAAAATAATTTTTAACAAGAATAATTACAGGAATGAAAAAAGAACGATCAAATGAAAAAGTTAAAACAGCAACAACAACTGCTATCTCCTTGGGCCTAACACTTCTTGGAACCCTGTCTACTTGACATTGTGGCCTGCACACCATAGTACTACACTGAAGTGCTCCATTTCCCAGTTTTCAATTATCTCTCTCTGTCTGTGTATAGACTCTGCCCATTTTAATCAAGCTCATCAAAGACCTGTCCACAATAGTCCCAGCATTCAAAGAACCTCTTTTGAGCCTATACATCTGGCTAATGCTCTTTCAGGATTTGCAACAATAACAACACTTTTATTTCTATTGCACATTTTCATACAAAGGATGTGGCTACCTATAGGCTCTTGTATTTCCACAGTAGAATGTCCAGGACCTTTCCTGCCTCTAATCAGTCTCGCTGTCTCTCTTGCTTTTCTCTCTCTTCTTATTTCTATCCCATACAATCCTGATACCTGTTAACCTCTAGGAATCTTTTGCCAGCAAACACCCCCTCATAACTGCTTTTCCTAGCCTTTCAGGGGGTGCTCTTGCTTAATCTTTCACTAAACATTCCCTTTCACCTGTTTTTACCTCTTTTACTAATATATGGCCATACTACTTCTCCACCATTGCCAAAACAGAATTCCTAACTTCCGACTCAATAAGCATAGGCATGGAGTCATCTCTGGAGTTATAAGATGCCCAATCAATGTATAAGAGTAATCTCAAAATAGTGCTGTACAGTACCTGTTAGAGGCAACCCAGATAATACGTGTAATGTAGGCAGGGATATGGCCTAGGGTAGAGACAGGGCCCATCAAGGAGGAGAGGGAAAGATGTACTGGCAAGGATGACCAATATTGTCATGCCAGACTGCCCCCTTTTTACAAATGATTTGCTATGAAATGGCTAAGGACAGGGGCACCTCGGAGACAGAAAGTGTGATGTGGTCTGGAAACCAGCATGTGATGCTCTTAAGATACTATGGAGCTGGTAACCCAGCAGATGCTAGGAAAGCCAAGCTTACCTTATATAAAAAAGACAGCAAGGGCATGGAGGACTAGAGTAGATAAAGAGAATCTAAATATCGACCTGTCCTTCTAAAAGTTAAACACAATTTTTGACTATTTAAAGGTTTGGTTGCTTCCTTCTGACTTGGGGGAATAAAGATGACTGTTCCTCACAAAGAATTTATTTTTAGCAACTGTGTTATCCTCATTTATTCCACATCTTCTTCTTCTCTCTAGTAACTCTTCCTCCCCTTGGAATCTGCTATAATATATGTGCACACATCAACTTCAAAAAATATATACTGAATATGTTTTTATTTGTTTTGTAGATAGTTTTGTTTATGTCTGTTTTCAAATTTATCATACTTAATAACAAATAAATGGTAATTTCTGGAAGATAATGCTTGTGTTACTCATATTGATTATGTGGTAACATAAAACCCTAGAATAAAAACTTTTAACAATATGACGAACACTTCAATCTCTGGTTTCTATGATGTATCTGTAAGGCATGGCTGCTTAAAAAAGGTAATCGGAGAACTTTGGATCCTCTGACTGTGGCAGGCAGTTGTTTGTATTGCATCACCTGCAGAGTTCACTGACAAATTGTGTATCATGTTTCTGAATTCAGGGACACTGACATGTAAAGGTACAGAGTATTATTTGACTCTTGAGTGCTTGACTAGTTCTAAATGTTATTTGTGCTTAGCATTTGTAAGTCTTGCTTGTTAGGAAATATGGTTTTACTTTCAACTACAAACACAACAATAAAATCATTTATTTCTAACTCAATGTGCTTTACAAGATCTTAAAGAAACAGTTGCAAGAAAAAACAAACAAATTAGAAATTGATAAGAATAAGAATTAATTAATGACATGTCAAAAATAGAAGATAAGAATTAATCAATATGCAATTACATAATAGAAAAAGTAGAAAACCTAACATATAGGTTTGCCTTTAAGATTCTAATGATAAGTCCTATACTATGGTCTTTGTGATGACAATTATTAGTCATCTCTTTCATAAATTACTTAAATAATTCAATAAAGCTGCATAGTTCTGCCTGGGTTCGGCACTGGATATGACTGCTTGTTATACTCACGTAATGTAGAAAAACGAGACTGAAAAGCAAATAATCCATATACTGTATACATGTACAAAAAACAACGCCTACATGTTTGTTTCTTATCTGTTTATTCATATTCATTTAAAAAAAAATCCCATTTTCTCCTAAGGCTCAGCTTCTAGCCAGTCAAATGATGGCTGGTGTTTTAACAGATGTCATTACAGAATAGTGAGAGTAATAAAATAATGATGTATTGTATTTTAACTGTAGCTGCTACCAGCTACTTTAAAAAGTAAAAGCAATTCTTAGGAAGTATACACTATACTTTTAACATTTTTCTAATGTTAATAATGCTATAATCATTCATTTATACAACAATGTTCATACAGTTTTGCAACTCAAACTGCTAATTAATAAAATTATACCAAAAATTAAATAAAAGCAATAACATAAATAATAAAAGAAACAGAATGCATCAAGGTGAAAAAAAGAAAAAAAACCAAATATGTTTTAATCTGGTGCTTAAAATCATCCATTGAATCAGTATGTTTAATATTTCCTGGAAAACTGTTTCATAGTTTGGTTGTGTAGAAACTAAATAGGGCTTCTTCAGTCCTTCCACATTTAACTTTCAAAATGCTCAGCAGATTAATACAAATTTGTAGTATTAGAATTGAAGGGACATAGGCAGAGTACCCTATTGACAAAGGCATTAAATTGTAAACCACAAAGTTTGCAATGCAATGCCCACCTATCATACACTATTTACGCATGAGCAAGACACATAACTAGCCTAAGTTCAAATTGGTATTCAAAACATAATGGCACTGCAGAAAACGAGAGTTAATAATATTAACATTTAATTTGAAGTAAATACATTTCTGGTTATGATTCTCTGTGATATTTGGTAACTGGAAGAGAAATTCTGGGACAATGAATAGTATTGCTGTTTCAGAGTGCCTGGACCAAGGTTCAGTCCCCAGTAGGTAAAAGCTATAAATGTTGTTTGAAGGTTCTTAATGTGCTACTTGAGTTTTTCTCTAGGGATTCCAATTTCCACATACATTCCCTTTGGAATGTAGATATATGATTGTTAACATATACTGTATATATCATTGTTTTAATGAACTTCGCCATCCAGCCATCCATCCATCCATTCTTTTTCTTAATTCCCTCACCCAAGGCAGGGTCACAAAGCAGTTGGATGCCAGTCCACTGCAGCACACACACTAGGGCCAAGTTAGCAGTGTTGATTTACCTAACCTGCATGTCTTTGGAATGTGGGAGGAAACCTAAGCACCCTTAGAAAAGCCAAGTGGACAGAGGGAGAATATGAAAACTCCACAACGTGAAAACCTGGAACATGAACCTCAGTCTTCTTATTGTGAGGATATAAAGGTTAAAAGTTATTCCACACTGAAAAGGAAAGAATGTTAACAGCACAACAGTTCAGCTGCATAGCCTTCAACAAGTGTGTAACAAAAAGAAAGGTGCAGGTAATACATTTAGGAGGGAAAGGAGGGAACAAAGCCAGAGCAAATGAAATGAGAAAAGATGAGAGTATAGGTGAGAAAAAAACTGCCTTAGTAAAGATGAAGGGACAGATGAAAAGGTTAGTTGCTCATTAAGACCTGCAGAAATATGTGGTCCCAGGTTGAGAATTACCTTAGCCTCTTCTGTTTTTCTTTGAAAAGTGTCTTTGAAGCCCTGTGAAAGAACATAGAGAGATTAGTGTGATTAAGATCAAGTGATGTGAAGTGTTCTACAACTGGCTTTTTAAGGTCTTTGATTTTAATTTTAATAGATTGAACACACTCCCTGGAACAGGCATCTAGCCATCTCCCTGTTTTACCTTAGATGCAACAAATGTAGTAACTATGATTTTTAGTCTCATTATTTAATATTAAGTTTACCAGAGGAATCGGATATAAGGGTATTGTTGCCTGATCCTAACCAGTCAGGATTTAAGAAGGGCTTCTCCACTAAGATGGCTTTACTCTCTGTTGTCTATAGGTTACAGCAGGCAAGAGATACTGACATGACACCTGTGCTCATCCTGCTAGATCTCTCCTCTGCCTTTCACATGATCAACCATCTTTTTCTCCTTGCCACCCCTTCTGACCTTGACATGACTGGGACTGCTTTCAAGTGGTCAGAGTCTTACTTTTTGGGAGATTCTACTGTGTGTCCTGGCATGAAGAGATGTCAAGGGTGCACCAGGTGAGCATGGGAGTGCCCCTAGAATCGGTGCTAGGCCTTATCCTCTTCTCCCTATGCACCACTTCACTTAGTCTTATCATCCAGTCCCATTGTTTCTTTTATCAATGCTATCCTGATTGTACACAGCTAAACTGTATCTGTTGTACACTCCAGAGTACCACATAGTATCAGCTACAACCTCTGCATTTCTCACTGATATTGCAACCTGGATGAAAAACACCATCTCCAGCTCAACCAGGCAAAGATGGATCTTGTTGTTATCTCAGCTTGACCATCTATTCAGTACCCCATCTTTGTTCAGCTTGGTTCATTATCACTAATCACCAATACCTGCAAAGTCAGTATGTAAATATAGCGGGAAAAATAAGTATTGATTGGGTCACTGTTTTTCTCAGTGAATATAGTTCTAATTGACATGAAATTTTCACCAGATGTCAGTAACAACCCAAGTAATCCACACATACAAAGAAATCAAAACAAATAAGTCCATAAATTATGTGTAATAAAGTGGAATGACACAGGGAATAAGTATTGAACACATGAAAAAATGGGGGTGAATAAAGGCATGGAAAGCCAAGAAACCAGCTGAAATCTGTCAGTATTTAGAAAGCACTCCTGCCCCGTTTCAATGCAAATTAATATCAGCTGGTTTAGACCTAACTGATGGCCTCTAAAAAGGTTTCTCATTACCAAGGTATCACACAAGAAGCATCTCATGATGGGTAAAAGCAAAGAGCTCTCTCAAGACCTTCACAACCTTATTGTTGCAAAACATACTGATGGCATTGGTTACAGACATATTTCTAAACTTCTAATGTTCCAGTAAACACTGTTGGGGCCATAATCCGGAAGTGGAATGAACATCATTTCACCATAAACCGGCCATGACCAGGTGCTCCTCGCAAGATTTCTGACAGAGGAGGCAAAAGAATAATCAGAAGAGTTGTCCAAGAACCAAGGACCACGGACCACTCGTGGAGAGCTTCAGAAAGACCTGGAATAAGCAGGTACACCTGTTTCAAAGAAAACAATAAGTAATGCACTCAACCGCCATTGCCTCTATGCACACGCACCGCGCAAAACTCCACTGCTGAAGAAAAAGCATGTTGAAGCTTGTTTAAAGTTTGCTGCATAATATTTGGACAATGAAATACTGGGAGAATATAGACTGGTCAGATGAGACGAAAATTTAACTCTTTGGATGTAATTGCACACACCGTGTTTGGAGGAGAAATGGTGCTGCACATCACCCCAAAAACACCATACCAACATGCTGTTTTTCAGCATATGGTACTGGCAGACTTATAATTGATAGGAATCTGCTGCCATCTACCAGGATGCTGAAGATGAAACGAGGGTGGACATTTCAGTAAGACAATGATTCCAAATACACAGCCAAGGAAACTCTCATTTGGTTCCAGAGAAAGAAAATAAAGCAGCTAGAATGGCCCAGTCAATCACCTGACTTGAATCCAATTGAAAACCTATGGAAAGAACTGAAGATCAGAGTTCATAGAAAAGGCCCCCGGAACCTTAAAGATTTGAAGACAGTTTGTGTGGAAGAATGGGCCAAAATCACACCTGAGCAATGCATGCGACTAGTTTCTCCATACAGGAGGCATCTTGAAGCTATAATTACCAACAAAGACTTTTCTACTAAGTATTAAATAAATTTCAGTAAGCGTGTTCAATACTTATTCCCTGTGTCAATCCACTTTATTACACATAACTTAATTTATGGACTTATTTGTTTTGGTGTCTTTGTATGTGTGGATTACTTGGGTTGTCACTGACATCTGGTGAAAATTTCATGTAAAATAGCCTCATTAGAAATATATTTACTAAAAATAACGTTGATTTGTTCAGTACTTATTTTCCCCGCTGTATGGGATGGTGCTGGATGACCTACAATCCTTCAAGGACCATGTTGCTACAATTGTTCTCGGTCTTGGAGATTCAGTCTATGCAATATTCGCAAGATCACACCATAACTGACAGAGTATGCAGCACAACTTCAGGTCCAGGCTCTGGTCTTGTCGCAACTAGACTACTTCAACTTTCTGCTGGTATGTGTCACTAAGCTGCTGCAATGATTCAAAATGTAGTGGCGCATCTAGTATTCAACCAGCCAAAACAGACATATGTTACTCCTCTCTTCAAATCGCTACTCTGGCTTCCTGTAGCTGCACACATTAAGTTCAAATCCTTGATGCCTGCCTACAGAGTAGTCAGTGGGACTGCACCTACAGTATATGTATGGAGACACTTGTGAGGTTCTGTGCTCCTTCTCAATCTCTCAGGTCTGCTGACCAATGGCATCTGGTGATGTCACCTCTGCATGATATCAAATCTCAGTGTAGACTCTTTTTATGTGTAGCTCCCCACCTCCATTCAAAAACTCTGACTCCCTCAATGTGTTTAAGACGTGCTTGAAGACTGGTCTGGTGAATTTCTGTCTGATATTATCTGTTAGGTTTTGAAAATCTGGGAATTGCAACTAGGTTATATTTTGTTTTAAGCTCTTCACTTGTGGTAATAAATTTTGTACCCTTGTCCTGTGACATTTGTTTCCAAACAATCTCCAGATTGATGTTGTTTGATTATATTGAACTCTTTTGTGGGTTGCTTTGGAAAAAAGTGTCTGCCAAGCAAGGAAATGTAAATGTAAATGTTGGTGAAATATTTGCAAGTTTCACAGCGTCTCCTGTTACAGCTCCAAGCACCTGGTGAGGAATGTGGCTTTCCTCTGTGAAGTGAGCTGCAGATGAGGCATTGGCATAATTTACGTGGATGACAGAAGGAGATAAAGGAAAGATTGGGGAAAAAATTCAATAATATTACATATATAATACACATACTGTATATAGTCAGTTTCATTTAAATAATCCTTGTTTTCTATTGTGACATTCAAACAGCACTTTGCACAAGGTGCTTTATAAAAAGAAAAAGAATACAGAAAAGTAAAAGAATGGTTTCTGACTGTAAACTGGCCCTGTATGAGTCAGGGTTGGGCGTGTGCCCAGGTTTGTCTGGTGACATCTTCCCTGTCAAGGGTTGGTTCCTGCCAACACAGCACACATTGCTGCTTAGAAAGACTGCAACTCACTTGGAGAAAGAAGATTCAGAAAACTGAATGTATGTCATAGGTGTTAAAATAATCATGCTTCTGATTCTTAACAATTAGATTTATAAGTATGACTAAATAAATCCTACTTGTTTTACAGTGGATATAAAAATTCTAAACACCCCTGGCAGTTTTTTGTGATAAAAGATGAAACCAATAGAAATCCCGTCGGAACTTATTCCACCTTTATTGCAAAATTGTAGTCTATACAAAGAAGGTGAAAACAAATCAGAAACCGTTCAATGAAAAAAGGAAAAAAAAATCCTACAACATCCTGGTTGTGTGAGCAATCTTAAACTAATACTTAGTTGAAGCACCTTTTGATTTTATTAAAGCACTCAGTCTTTTTGGGTAAGAGTATCAGTTTGCCACATCTGGACTTGATGATTTAAGTCTTAGGGCCATCCTGATCTTGGTAGGTCACTGTTGAGCCATATTTTCTCCACTTAACTGTCTTCACCGTGCTCCTTGGGATGTTTTATGCTTTAGATACTTTTTTTTTTACCCCTGTCCTGATTGATACCTTTCAATGATGAGATCCTATTCATGTTTTAAAATCTCTTTGCGGACCATGGCTTTTGGAGTAGTTTGCAACAAAGAGGATATCAGGATAATCCTACAAGAACAGTCAAACTTTATTTGAGCTCAGTTAGAGCTACTCTAATTGATGTTAGGTGTGTACTAACCACTATTTGAGATGAGACTTATTGTGATTGATTGATTCTGGACACAGCCACATCCCTGATTATTAAAGGGTGTGTATACTAATTCAACCAGGGTTTTGTATGATGTTTGTTTCCTCTTTTTATTAAAAAGTTTCTAATTTGTTTTCATCTTCTTTGTATGGATTGCAGTTTGCAATAAAGATAGAATAGGTTCTGACAGGATTTATCTTGGTTTCATTTTATATTACACAAAATCTGTGATTTTGGCAGCGGTGTAAAGACTTTTTATATCCACTGTATGACTGAGGGCACATCCACAAAACAATCCTAAATGTAAGTGAGTGGTCATATTTAACATCAGAATGTGATTATTTTGTGATATTTTCAACGTAGAAACAGGGAAATGTTTTTAGCACTGCTGTCTCACAGCTCAACAATTTTAGGTCAAGACTCTGGATTAGCCACACTTTGCGTGGACTTGTAGTTCTTCTCCAATAACTGTGTTTTCCTCTCACATCCAAAGGCATGCAATGAAGATTATTTTACATTTAGTTCTGTGTAGATGTTTGCATACTCCAGAGTACATTCCTGCATTGCTAGATTCCTGCTTGCTACAAGTATATTTAAAATAAAGACGGTAACGTAACAATCTCAAACCTGGTTAAAAGAAATCAGTGCTGCTGAAGCACATATTTCGTAACCCCATTAAAAAACATCCTTGTCATGAACTCAGTGTAGGAAAATTTGGTTAGTTGCACAATCCGCCACATACTTCAAGAAGAAAAAATGTGCCTGGGTTGAAAAATACAGCTTAACACCGGGAAAGTTGTTGGGTGGCTTACTTTAAGTCCTTTGAAATTTAGTGTGTTCACGCGCGTTCGGGATTTAGGAGGTCATTCTAATTTAGCTTTCTTCACGATGACCAACCCGTCCGAGATGAAAGGATGAACGTTTTTAATTCGGTTAGTAGCAGGCTCCCTTCCATTCGGCGACACGCAGTGCAAGGCTGTTACCATGTTTAATTATTCAGACGATTAAGACGCTCGAGTTACAGCTTTCAATTAAACGTCTCTTATTATGTTAAGAAAAGCCTCACGGGTTCTGCAGTATATACCCACCCTTTCTGTTGAATATTTCTTCCGCACATAATTTCCTTGTTGCAGGAAATCCTGTGAACATTTTCTTCTTTGATAACGTACACTCACATATGAAAAACCTGGAGTGATCCACACTTTAAATATTTAATTTTCTAACAGTCGACGGGAAAAACGTGAAAAATTTGCAAGTTGGCGGAGAAGGTCGCACACTTCAAATCTCTCCGCATACTGACAAGTTGTAAAAAATGCTGACAGCAGCTGCAGAGGCGTGTCCCATTGGGTGTGTCGCACTCACGCTCTCGCGTAGCTCATTGGACGTCATAAGATAACCCCGCCTACTCTCCTGGGTGTGTACATCTGAAAGTTCGGCCGCGTTAGAAAGTCAAGCACTGATAGGGAGCCCGCGAGGGTAGATGCACGTTGGCGAATAGCTGCGGGGTCGTAGTTTGAGTTCGAGCAAAAGCCGAGTGACACGTCAAATGGAACTACCACGCACAGCCTCAGGAGCTCCGGTTAGCATTGGAGATTAAAGTAAGTCCCCAGCAGGAAATGCTTTTTTGTCTGTTGTGAAGACAGGCGTGGGATTCTTAAGATGAGCGGTTACTAAACATTCATCTCTCACGTTGAAGTCACGTTAGAAGGATGAGCAAAAATAGCCCCATTATTTTAAGAATGGATACCTCGGCTCTTGTTTCCCTATCGCATTGCATGCCAAGTGTACCGTTACACTAAATTTGCTCAGTGTAAAAGAGCACAGAGAAACAATTACTTCAGAGATGGTGGGGAGACTTTAGACGTTATGCCCGGTGCGCGTTTGGCAGGTAAATGCTTCAGATACCATTTATTGATATCTCCAACAGTTACGCGTACATAGTGCTGTGTTCACCTGTTTCGAATCCAAAGATAGCGACAACCTCTAAGCTCGAATGAGGGTTTAGAGCCAACATATTTTAAAAAGCAGCAATCGAAGTTTAGAACAACATTTATAAACAAAAGAACGAATGTATGGAAAATACTTAAATATTATACAGCTCACAAATGTGTCTTGGGCAAAAAATGTTACGGAGTAGCTAGACATACTGATTCACATACTGACACATAGACGGTCGAGCAGCCCACACAGAGGTAAAGGACGTGCTATATATACTGTAAGAAAAACATGTATGTGTACTCATCTAAACCCTAGAAAAGTTCTGAATTACATAATGACAGGTAGAATCAAACGAACATAAAGCAAATTATATATACGCGGAAAGGGAAAATATATACTGTAGAGTACACTGACAGATGCGTAGTTATTAGGGTGTAGAAGCATAGACAAGCCGACAACATGCTTCACATTTAAAAGTAGATCCGTGTATGTATGAAATCATTTGTAACTGATTGTACATATATGTGTATTCCTTCATTTTTTGAACCTTCTTATTCTATTACTCAGTCATAGCGTGGCGTAAGCCTATTTGTATAGTCCGGGAAACGGGACAGAAATCAACCATAAACGGGACGCCAGTTAATCTGGAGGAAAATATTTCAGAGACACGTACTCAACACTCAGTGGCACAGATTGAGAATACGTGAAGGTTAGTTCAACAAAACGAGAATCACGTATCAGCTGATTACTGCTCAGTAGCTCAGGCACAGTTTTTATTTTTTAACTGGAAGTATATGTATTCAGTGTATGTGTGTCTGTTAGCATATACATAACATACAGAGATTGGGGGATACGAGTGTGTATAATTCTGAAACTGAACAAAGCAATGCATAAATCCAAAATATTAAATATAATTTTTTAAATGAAAGACAAGGTTGGGGTGACTCACTGAAGTGAGTAATCATAAAGAAATTAATATAAATAAGTAAAGCAATACGTTTGCTTTACATTAACATCCCACTTCCCCTGCCTCTACTTCTCCCTCTTTCCTTCAATATTTCTGACTACACTACGACATTACCAGTTTGCTTAGCTCACTATCTGAATCTACACTCAGTTTGGATTTCGCAAGCTACAGATTATATAAACTTCATCCTTGGACTTCTACAGCTGTCAGCTCTTGGAAATATAACATCTATGATCCCCTCATCTTTTTAAAGAGTGTCAGGTGGGAACTCCTTTTCACTGCTTCACAGTTACATTATAAATCAGGTTTCCGTTCCCATCTTGCACCATTTGCATTGTGTTTTTTCTTCCACATTCTGCAGAGGCTGAAATTATGTTAACTTTGGAATAAAAATCAATGCAATCTAAATTGGTTGTGTATGGGCCTTGATAGATTACAATAACATGGATAAGCAGGTAATGAAAATAGAAGGAATGGTATATATATATTTAGACACAGCAGTAGAATCTCAATTACACATGTACGATTGTACTATGTAAATAACTAACACGAGCTGTTGTAATATAAACTTGTGATAAATGTGAATAAAGTGGAAGACGTGTTTAAAAAGAACATAAAAAATGTTCACATATAAGAGGGCAGCCATTTAGTCCATCAAACTTGTTTGGTTAGTTAGTAGTTAAATTGTTCCATTGTCTAATCCAGATTTTTATAGGTTCTCAAATTTTTATCTTCAACTGTATGACTTGCTAGTCATGTTTCAAATGACTCTTATGTGTGAAAAACTGTTTCCTGGTCAGTTAGTCAGCCAGCCAGTCATTTTCTAACCTGCGGGGGTCTTCTGAGCCTATTCCAGCTAGCATAGGGCCAAGGCTGGAACAAACCCTGGACATGGCACAAGTCCATCATAGGGCAAGCACACACACACACCCACTCCATCCACACTGGTTTTAGTCATAGCATGTTCCATTGTTTTACACCAGTGTTCTCTAAGGCCCGACTCTGATGGATCAAATTTATTAACATCCTCAGAAATATGAAGACCTAAATTTTGCCTCCTAGCAGCTTTGTCTGTTTCAGACTAAAGAGGTTTAATTTCTTTTTTTTTTTTAATTTTATTGTAATCATACAAATCGATCAATTTTTACAAAAAATAGGATTGAAAAACAAGTCGACCGCCACCCCTGAGAGAGAGAGCATGGCCAACGGGGTAAAACTTAAATTGATGAGTTTAATAGTCCAGTAGAGATGAATGGAGAGGAAAAAGAAATGCAGAGATAATTACTTCCTCGGTGCTTTAAGAGCTTATTCTAAAATTTTATTGATTATATCCTGCCAGGTTTTAAAAAAATTCTGTACAGTACCTCTAACTGAATATTTGAATTTTTTCCAGTTTCAAATAGTATAAAACATCGGTTACCCACTGACTTAAAAGAGGAGAGTTAGGATTCTTCCAGTTTAGCAAAATAAATCTGTGTGCCAAAAGTGTAGTGAATGCAATCACCGTATGTTTGTCCGTCTCAAATTTAAACCCATCTGGAAGAACACCAAACACAGCTGTTAATGGGTTAGGAGGGATTGTGACACCAAGGCTGTCTGAAAGGCACTTAAAAATTTTGGTCCAAAATGATATTAATTTGGTGCAGGCACAAAACATGTGACCATGGTTCTCTTGCTGAAGTGCCACAGATAAAAGCTTCTCCATCTTAAAATGCTTTCTACATTGGTTCCATATTCTGAGTGAGTGAAGCACAATTGGGTTATTAATATATTGGCGATAACTTGCATTTATTGGGGCACAAAGCAGGGAATATAAAGAAGTATTGCAGGATTTTACTTCTATTGCGGACCAGGCCTGTGTATGTTCATCTATTTGTATCAAGGTTTTTATAGCTTGTATGTTTGCTGCCCAGTAGTAAAACTGAAAGTTAGGTAGAGCCATGCCACCTTCTGCCTTAGGCCTTTGTAGGGTCGCTCTTTGGATACGTGGATGTTTTGAGTTCCAAATAAATGAGGTTATTGCTGAATCTAATTGCTTAAAAAATGATTTATTGATGTATATTGGAATATTTTGAAATAAAAAAAGAAGCTTAGGAAGAATATTCATCTTAACAATGTTAATTCTTCCAGCTAGAGTGAGATGAAGGGTTGGCCATCTATGCAAGTCTTGCTTAATTTTTTCTATACAGACGGCGAAATTTTATTGATAAAGAGCTTTGTGTTTACTTGTGATGTTTACCTCTAGGTATTTAAACTGATATGCAATAATAAAAGGAAAGGTATCCAATATGATATTGTGAGCTTGAGAATTCACTGGAAAGAGTACACTTTTATTCAGATTAATTCTGAGACCAGAGATCTTTTGAAATTCTGTAAGTGCTGTTAAGACTGCAGGCACAGACTTTTATGGGTCTGATATATACAGTACCATATCATCTGCATATAGAGAAATTTTCTGTTCCAGTCCTTCTCTGATAATCCCATTTATCTGATCAGCATTTCGACAGTGAAATGCCAGTGGTTCAATGGCGATTGCAAATAGCAGTGGTAAAGAGGTTTAATTTCTATACCTTCTCAGTGTGTAACATACACTTTAGCCCCAAGATTCATTTAGTTTCTTTGCACAACTTTCTGAGCTAATGTGCCTTTTTTGTAGCATGGTGACCAAAACTGCACACAGTGTTCCAGATGTGACCTCACTTTCACTTTATAAGCAATCTAAGAATATCGTCCATTGCCTTATATCCAACACCTTTTACAAGGGGGAGTCAAGGTAAACTTAGACAATTTATTTGAAAATGGAACCAACCTTTTCAAAACTGATAAATGTAATTTCTCAATGTAGTCTCCACCCTTCTCAATGCACTTGAGCCACCTGCCTGGAAGTGCCTGGATTCCATTAGAGTAAAATTTGTTGAACACTACATGCCGAGGGGTACTACAGTCACTAGTGCAAGTTATTGTGACTTGCTGGAGACCAATGTGAAAGACTGCTATCTGATCCAAGCTGCAGGGACTGCTGTCTCAAAGAGTCCTTTTGCTTTAAGACAGTGCCCAGCCACACACTTCTAAGAAAACCAAGGCATGTCTGGAAAAAACTGAAGTTTGAGGTATTACCACATCCTTATTCACCAGATTTGGCACTGTGTGTTTTCCCTCTTTTTGGACCACTAAAAAAAACATCTGGATGGTTATTGATGTAAGACAGATGACAACTTGAAAAAAGTGATGCACGAGTGGCTGCGCGGACAAGACAATACCTTTTATTCTGCAGGAATCCAGGCACTTCCAGGCAGGTTAGCGCAAGTGCATTGATAAGGGTCGAGACTGCATTGATAAGGGTCGAGACTACATTGAGAAATGACATTATCAGTCTTGTTAAGGTTTGTTCCATTTTCTAATTTTAGCTGGACTCCCCCTTGTGTAATATGACCTCATATTTTATTTGTCATTTTAATGTTTTTTCAAGTTGACTAGAGTAAGTATTTGAGTCAGTGTGAACTCCCGAATTGCTTTAGGGATTTATTGCAGTAGGAAAGTATCCATATGTGTAAATATATTAACATTAATCCATATTACTAAATCCATATTACTAAACGAGAATGGTAAACCGGATATGGACACAGGGACTTGGGCCGTGGACGCAAAAGACGTAGTGCGCAGGCGCCACACAAAGCCCCCCTTCAACCAACGGAAAAAGAAGAAATGAGGTGCCGCGCCCATAGCACACAAAAAAAAGGAGTCAGACGCAGGCGCCACACAAACCAATGGCACACGGCGCCACACGAAGCCCATAGCACACGAAACGGGACGCACACAAAAAAGAGGATTCAGACCCACGACACACAAAGCCCCCCTCCACTAACAGAAATAAAAAATGAGGCAACGCGCCCCTAGCACACAAAAAAAAGGAGTCAGACGCGAGCGCCACACAAAGCCCATTGCACACAAAATGGGACAGACTACGGACATAGCACACGAGACGGGACTGACTACGGATTTCACACACTAACATAAATAAGAAATGAGACACAAAGCACCCCTCCACTAACAGAAATAAGAAATGAGGCAACGCGCCCATATCACACAAAAAAGAGGAGTCAGACACACGCCCCAAAGTGAAACGGGACAGACTACGGACTCCACACACGGTCACCCATCGAGCCCGAGATAGCACATTCCACGCACTTCTGAAAAAACGCACGCCGACAAAAGACGTCATACATAAACAACAACAGACTGGACTACAATACATATACAGGCGCGACACCTGATGGGTAATAATACGAAGAAATGAACAGTCTGTATTAAACATACGTCATCTGAACACATTCAAACTATACAGCATAGGTGAATCTCATTACAGAGATGCACTATTAACCATACAACCACAGAAAAGGCTCCATATTAACAGTGAGTGTGATCCTCCTTATTACTTATCCATATTACTAACAATAAAGAACAAACAAGTCATGAATTCACTATCACGGGTACAAAACGATACGGCTCGAGTAACGGGACCACAAACACGAACCCGCATGAAAAAAAACAATACACGTCGGCGCCTACAACGCGCTTCTGAAACCGCGGAAGAAAAAATGTCTCGGCTCCAAAAACGCAAAGCTCAACTAACACGTCAAAGACATGAACGACAAACACCTGCTAAACGATTCCGCCAGTTGTCTGACAACGCGTTCAATAATGAGTCCACTATTCATGAAAATTCATTGGGATTAATGAATGTCATTTGCAATCATTGTCATTCACTTAACTTCCCTGAAGAAACAACTGGCAATACAAGTAATGAATTTACACGTTGTTGTCAAAAGGGTCAAGTTAGACTTCCTCCAGTAGAAAGCAAAGTAAAACGTCATAAACAGGTTAAACGAGTTGGCCAAACACATGGACAACAGGTTACAGATAATGAAGACCGGAATTCAAAAGCTTCAAAAACAAGAGCTCGAATGACCGAAATACAAACTGAAACGGGAAACACTACGGGGTCCGCAGTACTCCACTATGCACCGCATAATCGTACGGACGAGGCTCCGTATTAACAGTGGAGAGCCCCAGAGTGACACGGGCGAGCGCTACATATTAAACGTGTGTCATCCTCACACGTGGCTGCCCAGCGGGCACGGGTTCAAAACGCCGGGGGTAGGCGAGCGAAGCAAGCAGGGGGCGGAGCCCCCTTGTTAAGAAAATACTGGAAGCAGTGATAATTTGCAACAGTGTATCTTTTACAGTGTCTGAAGTAACTCAGATATACTTCACATATTGTCAGACCTATTTTATCCAATCCAGAGTTGTTGGAGACTTAAGCCTAACTTAGGGGTTTCAGGTACATGTCAGGAAATGGTCCTGGATAGGGTGCCATTCCACTGCAGGATCAACTGACACACACATTATCCCATTCGCAGAAGGCCATTTTAGAGTTGAGTAACCTTGGTCTTTGGAAAGGAAACTGAAATACCTTGGGGAAAAAAATATTTTCAGACATGGGGAGAATGTGCATGGTCCACATAGATAATGAACAGCTATGATGATTACGTCCTGGACGGGGTTCTGATTGTAGCAGTATTGAGCATTGCACCACTCTGCCTAGTAAAATAAAAATTGATGGTTTATAATGTTTTCTACTAACAGTTTTAAAGTTTGTAATGTAACCTTGGGGAAAATTGCATATCTCAGTGATCTGAGTGGTGGATATTTATGCACGCAGTTCCTTATCAAGTGGCAGCCCTACTAAACATTAGCAATACCTGGGAAACCATTTTGGGAGCATTCACAACAAGCACTGCTGTGATAGGCAGATTACAAACATCCTGTGTTGGCATTTAACTTACTTTGGGTAGAGGCAATCTAACTTCTACATGAGCTGTTTGAATCATAATAGTTAAAAACCTGCAAGTAAATAGCAACAGAAAAGTGGACAAAAACAGTCATGTTTTATTTGGTATTGAGTTTTTCTGAAATATTTATCTATTCTAGCCTCTGATAAAACTTTTCAAATGTGATGATTTAATTATGTTTAAGAGACTGTGTATTCATTTGGATAGATACACTCATTATAACACTAATCAGGGCTTCTGCTGCCAAGTCCAAAATTTTTAATACATTTTTTTTGAAGAGAAGATGGATTTTTAATAAAATTTAGCTGCTCTCCTTGATTACCTATATTAATTCACGAAATGTTAAAGGTCATCTTACATTCTCAAAAATAGGTCCCATTTCCTGTGTCTTTGTAGTTAGAATATCAGCTTCATTGTTTCTCATAGATTAAAAATTAAATTGTTAAAAAATATGTAAAATATTCTATGGTGGCGGCACGGTGCCGCAGTGGGTAGCGCTACTGCCTCGCAGTAAGGAGAACTGGATTCGCTTCCCGGGTCCTCCCTGCATGGAGTTTGCATGTTCTTCCCGTGTCTGCGTGGGTTTCCTCCGGGTACTCCGGTTTCCTCCCACAGTCCAAAGACATGCAGGTTAGGTGGATTGGCAATTCTAAATTGGCCCTAGTGTGTGCTTGGTGTGTGTGTGTGTGTCCTGTGGTGGGTTGGCGCCCTTCCCAGGATTGGTTCCTGCCTTGCGCCCTGTGTTGGCTGGGATTGGCTCCAGCAGAACCCCGTGACCCTGTGTTTGGATTCAGCGGGTTGGAAAATGGATGGATGGATGGATATTCTATGGTTTACCTTTTTAAATGTAGGAAGTACTACAAAATTAGTACTTGACTTCAAAGTAGGAATGTTATGCAGAAGGATGTTCTAAAGTGGTCAACCTGTCCTGTACTCTAGCAATATGCTATGCATTTTCTGACATGAATACTAATAGTAAAAGGTGCAGATTCAGCCTTCCTCTTCTGAATATGAAAGAAGGTTTGTGCTGGCAAAAAGTCTTTGTTTCTTTTAATGCCTTAATATGTTAAAAATGTTACACCAGTGTTCAAAAGTGACATCAATGGTGAATTTTAGTTCACGTTGGAAATTAGAATTTAAAATACAAATCATTAAAAATTGAAAGCACAAGTATTGACTTAAGCATCGTAAGTATTAAAATGAGCCCATATGTTGAAAAGGGCAAACTTCATCCCCTTTTATTACTATAAGATAAGCCTGAAATACATTATTTATTATTTTAAACTGGAGTCCCTAAAGTAGGGATTTGTGTTTAAAACTAGAGCTCTTTACATGTGGATTTAATTCCAGCACCTGCTGGGCAGACTTGACGCTAAGGGCTTTTCTAATATCTGATATTAATTTGCCTGTAAAGCTAATCTTTATTTAGCTTTTTTCCAGAGAACTACCAATACAAAGTTTTACAAAAATGATTCAACAAAAGAAAATAATCACCATACTGTTAAAATAAAATGACTTACAAAATCAGTCAATGTTGCCTTAAATATTTTGATTTTTTTAACTTACAGGCTATAAATCTTTGTTCACTGTTGTGGTTGTGTGTTCTGTGTTAGTGTTGGCTGTTCTTCCATTCTGGAATAAATTATGTCAGGCATGTTGTTAACTGTTATTTTGATTAAAGTTGTTTGTGATTGTGCTGTGATGTGTTTCACAGTAGAGTGATATCCAGAAAGTATTAATACCTTTCTCGCATGGGATGCCAGGATTGCCTACTGCTGCATTGTAAACCTAGTGTAAATTGGACTAAGAACTTTCCACTCATTTCTTTCTTTTACAGGGTTGTAGATTGTCAAGTTAATCTGATTGCCAAGTACATCTAGGCTAGAATTGATTAAAATCTCCCGCTATATCACTATGTCACCCTTTAAGTAAAGCAGTAATCAAAAATGAATATTACATAGAGCCTAAGCCTGTTTTCTTTAGTTATTGTCTAGTAGCTTGAATAATGCACCTTCGCTTGTATAGACTGGCTTTCAAAAGATCATAGCCTGTTGGGTTTGGGAAAGCAGGTGTTGTGGATAATTATTCATTCAAGATAAAACAAACATTTCATTCAGGATATAACACATAATATGTACATTGTAAATGGAATGCATTACCTTATCACAAGTCTGACAGAGACATGTTGGAGGTTTTGAGCAATGTGACAAATTATGTCAGTTCAATGAGTGTAGGTGAATTTCTGTTGGCTCATAACAGAGAATGTCCAATATTTATTGTTTTGCTTACATTACTATGATGAGTTTGTCTTGGATCTGACAGAAACAATATTGTACTTTTGCCAAAAATAGTCAACACATTCCACTCCCAGTTTTAAAAATGGTATTAAAAGTATTGAGCATTCTTTTCTTCCAAGAGGCAAACCATCTGAATTGGTAGAAAACTGAGGCAGCTGTTCTGAAATTTGTATAGGACCATATTTGTGCTTATGGTCTTGCAAATGCTTCCTCAGGTTGTTTCCATGTTGCTGTTATTTCTCAAATGCTAGTAGTTTGCAATAACTGGTATTCTGGGAAAAAGTATTGAATTAATTTCTGTTTATTTTTGTATAGTGCTCTTCACTTAGAGCACAATCAGAAAGCAGTAACAAGGTCATAGGTAAAATACAATTACAAACAAGGTATTGGTGTCTCCATCGTAGTGTTTGATCAGAAGGTTCCCGAGATCTGAGGTCGGAGCTGCAGGAAGCAGCGCTCAGCAGCTGTATTAGCAGAAAATCTAATTCTAGGCTTACATTTTTTAACAACCATTAAAAATGAAACTTAAGCAGTTTGAAGTGTTTGTCACGGAAAAAGTTACTGGACTTTCTATTATTATCTTGCTGTAATTTCCAGGCAGTAGTCCATTATGGATATACCACATTTAATACAGTCTGACTTTAAGAATAGAAATGTTTATACTAACTCAGTTTTTAATTAGTGGCTAATTTAATTAACTGATCAATTTTTATACCTTATTTTGCCTGGTCATGATCAAGGGAACCCAGAGCTTGTCCTGGCAGCAACATTAAAAAGCATGTTCATGCCCTGCCACTTCTTTATAGTGCCCATTTACTCACAGAACCTTCATAGGGTCAGTTTCATGTAACTTGCATACCATGTCTCTCTGTTGTGGAAGTCCTCAACAGACATCAGGAAAACATGCAGTGCAGTGCAAATTAAAATTGAATTGACCTTCAAGTGCTGTTAGGTTGCCATATATCACCTATTCCAATGCAATGATTCTTGCAATGCACATTGTTAAATATACAGATGTACTGTCTTCGGCGTCACCAATTACTGTACACTTAATTTTTAAAGGTTTTTAGTTGATAGTGTGGCTACTATAATTCATATTTATTTAATTACAAAAGTTGTCCTAGATAAACAAATTGATCTTGCTACAAATGGAAGAAGTAGCATTATGTGTACTTTATCATTATTGTATATTTGCTGATGTGTTCATCACTTTCAGCTATAGTATATAATAATGTGAATAGTGCTATTGGAAAAAAAAAAGTTGTTGTATTGTGTCTCTTCAGATTTGTGTTGTGTTCAGTGTGTTCTAACACTGGAATGTTGTGAAAAGCACATTTATATGTGATAAGCTTGGTAAGAGTATGGATAACATTAACTCATAAAGACATTTTACAGTGACTCTCACAATTGATCTTGACTTGGCTAAGAGATTTTCTTATCAATCCTGAAATGAACTCATTTAGAGGAACAGTTGTACATAAATGTAATTTCTGTTATTTATACTGTACTACAGAACAGCTGTGTAAATTGTGTAAAGTTCATTACACAGGTATGTTATTCATCTTCATACGGCATATTGTCCTGAAGTTAAATATTTCTTGTTTACAAATTTTGCTGTTTAGTAGGTACTACAGGTGAAAAAGGCAAGTGCTCCTGGATATGAGTCTGACAGTTATCTCAGATAGTTTGGAAGAGCTACTTTATGACTGCAGTTGTCACACTTTCCATTTACACTATAAAGTCTCACTTAGATATTATGCTTCTAGTAGCACTTCATCTGGATAGTATTACAGTATAAATACTCATGATCCAGAGAGATAAAATAGAGTTAAATCATTATGAAGCTTGCAGTGGTCATTCATGGAAACTTAAGTACAGCAAACAAGAAATATATCAGACTTACTTCCCTTCAAAATTTCAAGATGTCCAGTTCTGCAATCAGCACAGAACTGTCAGAAACCAACCAACTACATTCCAGAATTAAAAGAAGTGGTCTTCTTGGAAGAGTTGCAACCAAAAAACTGTTCATCTGAGGTTGAAATAAAGCCAAACAACTCCAAAAGATTGGGAGTTGCAGAAAAATGGGAAAGGGCTCTGGGCTGATGAGTCAAAATTTAACAGAAGGCAGTTTTTCTATCTAAAAGCTTTAGAATGGTACATTACATGAATGTATATTTGTGGGCAACAGTGAAGTATGGTGTAGGGTTGAGGCTGCATTTCTGCAAATATAGTTGGTGAATCAAACAAAATTAGCGACCTTTAATTGGTAACTTGAGATCATGCAGTTAAGCTGTAGCCATGGAACTACAAGTTGACGTCCAAAACCTGTAGGTCACATTGTCATAAGCTTCAGAGGATATAGAGAATGTTGGTTGTGCTTACCTTTATAATGTGTTTTATTTTGACTATATTTTACTAGTTTCAGTTTTACATTATCCTTTATAAATCAAATATTTCTTCGTCAAATTGTTATGTTTTATATGATTTTTTTCATATCATATGGTTCTGAAGCTTGGAAAGTAATTTGTGTGGTTGAAAATATATTCCATTTACTGTGTTTACTTCCCATTTATGAAAGATACTTTTATATACAATATCTCTAGAAAACTTAGAGTAGATAAAGTACCTTACACGCTCGTGCCTCCTTTAAGTAGTTGGGAGCTACAGAACTGGAGTCACACAGGCCAATAGGCTTGGAGCCTGGCAAATCTCCAGCCTTATTCTCCAGTCTGTCATTAATGCAGCTGGGGGAATGCACTTGTGTTTTTGTTTATGGTAGCCTGGCTCTTTAAATCCATTTCCTTTTTGAAGGTGTCGTAACAGATGGAGGTAGGACCATATTAGGGATGGCTATGGTTAAATGAATAAGCAAATGCCTGTTTGTAAAAAGCTCCTTATTAAAAATAATAGTAGATTGACTATTATACATTTAGGAGCATGAGGCAGAAGTGAGATGAAAATTTACCTGTACCTGTTTAATTCAGAAAGAGGCAACAACATTTAAAAATACAGTCCACAAATGTTCCAGCAATTTATTTATTTTTTATTCTAAAAGTCCTAATGCAGAACTGCTGCTAAATTAGGCTTGCAGAGCAGTTCACCATTAAAAAATATGTATTAGACAAGATTTGTTCAATGGTTTGCCCTTATCATAGTCAAAAGTATATAATGGGGAAAAAATATTTGTGCTGGTATACTCTCAGAAAAATGCTACATAAAATAAACATTGCCTGATAACTAGTTGGAGTTGTGACAGATTCAGTCTTTTCATGAAAGAAAGCATCAAAAAGGTCAATTGTTCAGTTTTTAAGTAAGGCACAGAGTATTTTCAAAGGACATAGATAAATATTCTGGACAAATAGGGTTTGCATACCAGTGTCCCATGTTTGTTTGTGAGTCACAAAGTGCCAAATACTCTCATAGTAAATAAAGGTGTAGAGCACACGGGTTGCTGTTTTAAACATGGCTAACTTGACTTGTGATCTTGTTTCATTCCTGCCAAATGCACACACTTGTGTAGGGACAATATAAACAAGATTAACAAGAAAATTCAAAAGGGGACAAATGTATTATATTTGACTGAATCTTGATAGGGAAAAAATAAAATTATAATACAGAGAAAAAAGGATAGAATTTTCTCTTAGGCCCTGGCAAAGTTCCCCTTCCAGGCTGTGGACTGAAAAGCAAGTTCTATCAAAAATTATGTGGTGTTTCCAATGAAATTGATAAAGTAACGATGGAGCATGCACACCTTTAGCAGGTATCCTGGACTGTTCCCCAGGGCTGTAACCCTTCCCCTGGAGAATCAGATATTGAATACAAAACCCTATACAATGGGAATCTATAACTTTTTAATTTCATATTCTAGCTCCTTCACCATCATAAGTGGAGAGGGTGCCACAGGTGCAGGTATACACATTGATGTTAACAGGTTTAAAGCAAAGTGTAACATTATCACATTCAGAATCCTTGAAATGAAGGATCTATATGAGTATGACTAAACAAAGCCAAATGATATTTATTAGTTTACTGGTCCTTATAACAATCCTGAAAGGACTGATAAACTTGAGGGCTAGCTTCTGTGATTGAATCCTCAGTCTTGTGTCTCTATTAGATAGACTCCTGTGTAGCTTGATATTTAGAAATATCTTTCAGGCTTTAATCAGTGAATTTTTTAACAGAGCAGCCAGTTTTCTTCATGTTCTTGTATACTCTAGACCTCCCATATTATTTAGGATCTGCAATACTAGAAATCATATTGGATGCTGATAAAGCTGACTAAAAGGGGGGGGGGGGGGGGGTTCTATAAACTGATAGTCCATTACCCCATAACAGGGATAGCTGGATGGTACTGAAGGCACTGGTGAAATCAAAAAACATTATCTGCACAGTGCTACCAGCTTTGCCCAGATGAGAATAAGCTTTGTGGAGCAAACAGATAATTGCATCCTCCACTCCAATACAGTACAGGATGTTTTCCACAGCAACAGCACATTCTGTAGCCTTAGATTAAGACTGAACAGGTGGCAGAGAACACCACAAAGTTGGTCAGCACAGGCCTTAAGAACTCTAGGACTGACTCCTTCTGGTTCCACATGTTTTCCTATGTGTAGCCTCCTCAGTTGTCTCCTTACTTGCTCTTTAGTTATGGACAGCCAATACTGATGGTGAGAGGTGGACTCATCTCTGGCCATTTCAGTTTATGTGGTAGGAGCCGTTGATGTAGTAGGGATGATGTGGGAAGACTGGTCATTGGAAGAATGTGGCAGTGGGAGGGATAAGCTGTCAAAAATTGGTTCAAGGGGTTAGATTTGGTCACATCCCCATCTAGCACCTATGCCCTGGATTGCTTGAGTCTAGTAATTATACCCAGTCCATTTCAGACATCTTCCATTCTATTCTTAGTGAGTTTGTTTTCTATTTTAGCTTTGTAAGCTTTCTTTCCTTCACTCAGCTTTTTCTTAAGCACTTGCTGTCTGTCCTTCAAAACCTCTTTGTCGCTGGATTTTAATGCTGTCTTTTTCTCATTCAGGAGACCATAATCTTGGAATTGTTTGAAAGCAACATACTATGTTTAGGGTACTACAGTGTAGACATAAAAGTTAACATTGTCTGTGAGTCAGTGACTGAGTCCCCCATTATAAACTCTGTGTGACTAACACATCAATTCCTAGTCTGTCATTTGGAAGCTGTCATTCAGAACCATTTCAGCCTCAAGACTCCACTTTATCATTATTCTGTTGGTAACGGGTTGCTGTCTGATAATAGCTTGTAGCTGGGACTAAGATGAATCAGGTTGTGATGAAATCTGCCCAATGGAGGCAGTAGTTTACACTAAAAGGCATCCTTAACTGTTGAATAAAGCAGGTCCAGCTTGTTATTTCCTCGAGTGGAACACAACACCAACTGATAAAAATTTATCATTGTTCCTTCCAAAGTCACATGGTTGAAGTCACCACATATTCTGCCGAGCAAGTCATTATTATAGTATTGATGACAGAATGAATAATTTCCATTGCTAAGTTCCCATTTGGATACGGCAAATAATGTGGACGAATTTCATAGCCAATGGAGACTGATGTCCATAAAATAAAAAAAAAAATAAGTGGATACAACACATCACAGAATATTTTTACTTGTACAGTAAAACTTCTATTATCTGTCACTCGATTAACTGTCAGTCTCCATTAACCGTCAGGGCCAAAAAAAAAAAAAAACATTGCACATGCCAGCGTCTACTTGTTACTGTACTACTACTGCCGTGCAGTACGCTGTGATCTGTGCACATTAGAATAACTGTCCCTTGTGCTAGCACATAGTGTTCTTCCCCAGCACCATAGTATCTGTTATTTACCTTCAGTTTTAATAGCATTTCGTAGTTTTCCTCATTTGTTATAATTAATCTTCCATACATTGTTATGACCGATAAACATATGCATGTGGTATTGGAATTGTCACAAAAAATTAAAATTATTAAACATTTATGAAATGCGAAAGTGCTTAAAGTATTGCTTCAGTTTACGGAGTAGGAACAACAACAGTGAACGATATAAAGCATGATGCCGACAAAATTGAAAAACATATCGATAATGGAAACCACCGATGGTAATGTTATTCTATATTAATGTTAATGTTGTTCTGTATTGTAATTTTCTTTTTAAAGTCTGCTATATTATGTTTTATTAACATATTGTAATGTGCAGGCAGCTTGTGATGCTCTGTGTGGGAGCAGAAAGGGTGGAATGAATGCTGTAAGTGATGGGACAGGGTGAAGGGCTTTTGTTCTTTAAGGGACTAACATGCCTGTTAAGAGATGAGTGACAGGAGAAGTTAGGAGAAAAAGGAAGGTGCAGCGGAAGGAAGTTTTAAGTAGGGAGTCAGGAGTCAATAAGCAGGAGTGTTTGTGGTACAGAGATAAAAAGAATGTAAGTGGCAGGAGATAAACTGATTGGTAGGAAATGCTTTATTTTATTGTTTTGGAGGTGTGCTCTATAACCCAGGTAAACAGAGTATAAGACAGGGCACCATTTGTTATGGAACTAAGACTCCCAAGTAAAACGTAGAAAACTCCTTTACCTCTGAGTTGTGTTTACTTATTATGCTGGTCATTACAGTATTATATGAATTTATTTAATTTTGGTAATACAATGTTATATTTTGTTTTGTAAATAAATATGACTATTTTCTAATCTGCAGTATATCAGTTTAAAGTACCTGTTCTGTTATCCCTTTTCTCTTATCCGTCACAGCCTCGGTCTCAATCCCTGACTGGTAATCAAGGTTGTACTATACCTCAATGCAACATCCATATACTGTATGTATCTTGAGAAATTTAAACAAACAATTGTACACTGTCTAGTCAAACTTTTTAAATTTGAAATATTTTCATTTTTACTATTAGTTGACAGCCCTACTGAAAAATAAGGATTCATACAGCATAAAGATTATAGTATATACAAATGTGTTAACATTATGATCTATTAATATTCCCAGAGAATAGCGATATACTTAATCTTTTTTTTTCCTTTTCTTCATTAGGTTTAGGAGAATATATTACATTGTGTATGGTGCAGATCACTTAAACATGTAATAATTGATATCATTTTCCACATTCAATTAAAATTTATCATCATCTCCAAGCCAAAGAGCCATGAAATAGGATAATGTGTTGGGTTGTCAGTCAAAGTATTGAAGCATTTAAGACAGGGGTGTCAAACTCAAGGCCTGCAGGCAGGATCTCGCCTGTGGATTTTTTAATGCTGCCTGTGTCATCCATATACAAAACATCTTGCATTTCCTCAAAAGACACCCTTTAATGTTGCTTTGATGTATTAATCGGATCTACGTATAATTTTACTGCATTTCATTTACACCATCCATTCAAATGCATTTTCAATCTTCGATTGTGTTTGCTTTTGCAGCACAGCACATCGTGGCTACTGAACTGTTAGAAAAGAAACTACAAACAGAAAAAATGTAAGATGTCATAGTCTCATATAGATAGATAGATAGATAGATAGATGTATATAAATTGGCCAATTTGCTCACATCTTAAAGCTACATGGAAGTCAGGGCCAGCCACTCTTCCTCAGTCCTGACAAGTCTGTAAATTTGAAAAACAGATTTCAGGCTTTCAGACTTGCATATCCTTCTTTTGGCTGATGCCAGATGTATGTATTCATGATACTAAACTTATTTCTGATTGTGAAAATCTTATTCAGCTTGTGGTAATTCAAGAATACAAAGTTATTTTTCTACTAGTGGACTTGACTGTTTACTCTGCTATACACTATTGTTTAGAAAAGTTTGTAACTTATTTTAGAAGAGTAACATGAAGCATCAATATGCATCGGAAAATGAAAAATGAAAAGAGACAACTGCACGTAGAATACAGTTTTTCAAATGTAAACATACAGAAATAAAAGTAATGTCAGTTACTTGTAGTAGTGATGGCATAAAAACATACAAGACGGACCATTACCAAATGCATCTTGTGAATGGCTGTGCAGTGCATTTACAGTAAAATGGTCAAAAACTACTTACGTTTCACTATAACTTACAAAGAATTCATTAAGTTCAGCAATTCTAGTGACTTCGGGTCAGGTTGGGGAGCATGCACTGGTACAGCACGTTGCTGCACCCACTATACGACGAAACACCTCGAGATCCTGGTTGGCAGCCCCCCAGGCAGACATGCGGTCCAGTCCCACCCTCCGGAAATGACCCTCTATCTGTCGCAGCCAGGTGTTACGTGGGTGTCCCCTTGGCCTGGTCCAGCCACTCGGGTCTTCAACAATGAGGATCCTGTGAGCTGGATCTCCCTCGGGTATTCCCGCCACATGGCCATAGTGCAGTAACTGATGCTGCCTCACAATGCAGGTAATGCGCCTCCTTTGGGACTCCATGAGCAATTGCTAATTCGACACAAAGTCAAACCAGTGGTACTCAAGGATTCTCTAAAGAAACACAGTACCAAAGGAGTCCAGTCTTCGTCTCAGGTCACTGGACTGTGTTCATGTGTCGCAACTTTATAGCAAAACAGGAAGCCCCAGGACTCTAAAGACTTGGACTTTCGTCCTTTTGCATAGGTATTGGGAGTGCCACACACCCCTTTCCAGCGACGTCATGACCCCCATGCTCTCCCAATCCGTGTACTGACTTCGTAGGAAGAGTCACCAGAGGCATGAATGCCACTGCCAAGGTAAGTAAACCTCTCGACAAGGTCGACACTCTCTCCGCAGACAGACATACTGCTGATGGCTGTGCCTAAGAGGTAATTAAAGGTCTGGGTCTTGGTTTTTATTCAGGACACTCGCAAATTCAGACACTCAACTCCTCGCTCAGTCCCTCAAGAGCCCTGATCAGAGCCTCCATTGACTCCGCGAAGATCACAGCGCCGTCGGTAAATTCAAGATAGGTGAATTTTTCTTCACCAACAGATGCCCCACTGCCACTGGACCCCATGACCTTGCCCAACACCCAGTCCATAGAAGCATTGAACAGAGTAGGAGCAAGAACACACCCCTGACGAACCCCAGAATCAACTGGGAAAAACGCAGAGGTTCTGCCTCCACTCTGCACAGCACTCACAGTACTAGTGTACAGGCTGGCCATGATATCCAGCAATCTTGAGGTCCCTTAGTGATTTCATGCAAAAGAAATTAAAAAGGGTTATTATGTGTATTTTTGTATATAAAATTGATAAAACACAGGTACTGTATAGGTACAATTGAAGTTACTCCTCAAGAATTATGGATGACTTGATTAGTACAATGTAAAATAAGTCTGTAAAATGCATTGAATTAAAAATCTATCTAAAGAGCAATAACTATAATACAATTAATGGTTACAAATTATTTAAAACAAATTTACGCTGAGTGGCAGCTGCCAATATCAATTAATAGTTTCCATATGTAAGAATATTTTGTGAATAATTGTTGTATTTCTATAGACTCACAATGACACTGACTTAAAACGTGGAATATCTGTAAAAATAATGTACCGGTAAATCGTATAATGCAAAAAATGTAGAATCCATATATTACCTTAAAGTTCTGGTCAACCTCATGTAGTTTTTTTCTCATTATATTTCAAAAGTAAAAAAAAATCTAACAATAAAACGCTTTAATAAATAAATATATAAATAAAAGACTACTTTTATAAATTGTTTATCATTACTTTATATTTTATTTAACTAAAAGTAATGTGTACTAATCTAATTAACTGTTTACACCATCTGATTCTGGTGAATTTCTTACTATAGCAGTCATTCTGAAACTCAGTCCTGGCGGCTCAGTGTGGCTGCAAGTTTCCGTTCCTACCAACTGTGAATGCTGCAAGGCTGCAACTACTTCTGGGTCAGCCCAACTAATGTGTTCATTGGTAAATAATAGAGAATGAAGACTACAAAAACTAAATAAAAACATGCTAAATGATTCCCATGTAATATTGCATAAATGATTGGTACATTCTAATAAAAAATACCAAACTTAATTTAATCTTTGATCCCAACACATAAAAACCTGGAAATAACAGCTTGCTTAAGAGTCCAATTAAAAACTGACCTTGGTTGAAACAAAAACCTACAGCGAAAACACATGCATTTCATTTGAAATCTAAAGTAACATTATTAGGTGACAGTGTCCTTTTTCAAGTCTGTTAAAATCAGTGCTCTTTTTTTTTTTGGTGAAATAATAGGGCCCTGATAAAGTGTACGCAAAAACCCCTATGACCTGATTCCATTCTGCATTGGGTGTATATAGTGATATTTGACCCTTGGAAATGGAGCCCTTCTTTTTCATATAGTCATGATACCCCCAACACATTATGTTAAACACAACACATGCTACACAGAAGCAGTGTTGGTTGTGCTTGTTGAGAAAGCCTGACATTTTAAACATGTTCTAGGAGACCTTTATATATATATATATATATATATATATATATATACTGTATATGGAATTGTTCTGAACTGTACTGTGTTATAATCGTGATTTCTTTTGGAATTTGAGTAAACATAAAACTCACGGAAGCAGATAGCATTGTTTAAGATTACACAGCTGTGCACCACCAATTTACATGATTTTCTTTGGGAATGTATGATTCTATGGCATAGTATTATACTTCATTTATCAGTGACCCCACTGCACTTCGTTTACAAAGAAATACATTCTGTGCACAAAAGTATTCCTATCAATCCATCCTTTATTAATTCAGCTTAATCCAGTTCAAAAACAGGAAGGCAGGAACTAACGGCAGAGCAGTAGTGTATTACAGGACACTCTCACTTCCTATACCAACTCTGGTCATATTTATAGAGTTATAAGTTTACCAACCATACATGTCTTGGTAAGTTATATGGTAGGACTTGATAGTAGTATAAATGTTTTCCTGCATGCAAGCACATTTTTAGATGTTGTGCACTTACACAGTCCATTAGCAGTGCAACATATCACAAAATGGGTTTGATTAATCATTGTCATTTTCTAAGTAGGAGAGATATTTTAATGAAATAAAGAATGGTAGAACACAACAAATTCCTCACCAGTGCTGGCATATAAAATGTACAAATATGGAATTTCTAACTATCATGCCATCATTTTTTTTACAGATGGTTAGATTGGTGGTATTTGACATTTCTGTGTACTGCTTTAAAGCTTTTTCTTATGAAAACACTGTTAAGCAGCAAAAATTGAAATGATCTCCTTTGATTTCAAAAACAAAACCTTAGCCTAGATTACAGAACTCTTGTACTTTGCTTTGTAGAGATTCCTTCTATCGAGTAGCGATTTCTAACAGTGGAAGTGTGCATTGTGGTTTGCCCAGGATGTTTTTTGCAGTTTTAATTAAAGGAAATAAAATGACAATGTGTATGGTGAGCTGTGGTTTTGTGCTTTGGTTTGTTCAGACATGCAAGCAGTTTGTGTGCTCATGTTTATAGTAGCTTCAACACAAATTGCTATGTGATGATTTAAACAACTCTGATGTTGATTTTTTTTTTGTTCCACTAACTCATAAATATCAATGCATTTTTACTGGCTTGCATTTATTTTGGTACTCAGTTTTTGGATTGTGTTGGAATAGGCTGAATTAGGAGCCAGTGAACCAAAATTCTTTTCTGATCTGGTAAGTGATAAGTGAAGGCATCTTGTTTTCTATCAGTGATGTTATGTGCTGCAGGGTTAATTATGTACTTTTTCTTTAGTCAGCATCATTTGTTGTTTCATTGCCTCAATTATGTGATTATATTACAGGCACAAAAGGTGCTTCTTGCCATTGCTGTTTTAGCTTTTCATCCTTTTGCCGGGTTTAAGCTGCAGTTCTGTCCAACTAGATAAATATCGCTGTTTGATACTTGGCATAAAAAAGATATGCAATAGGCTGCCTTTTGTACTAGCTTCCTTTTATAGATTGTACAATTCGTGATTTTTTTTACAGTTTTGTAATACCAGTACTTGTCTGCACATGTTGAAGGGTTTATTTCAGACACTTTACTAAAATGGGACATATTTCTTGGATGATGTTTTAGCTGCTAAAGGAGGTGCTTGTATAGTGTTGGTCAATTACCTCAAGAGGTGTTTGAACAGATCACTTAATCAAAAATATGAACGATGCACCCCCTGTTGTTAATTTATTGTTCCAAGTTTATACTGTTTGTATGTCCTAACAAACTGTTTATTTTTTGTCCATTTCTAGTATTTTTTGTAGAGCAGTGCACTGCAGTCCTTGAGGAGACCCATTGATCATGAACATGCAGTACATGTGAGCTGAAATCTGTTACTTTGTCCTAGTTATTTGCAGGGCTTACCATTTAGTTTCTATTAAAATATTATCTTTTTTATCTTTTAAAATATTTATGTCTGATTCTCTTGTATTTCTTTACATATCACCTACTAATAGGGATTGGCTTATTTTAGGACTACCTGGTGGGCCACTCTCTGTCTGGGGCATGGTGTTAAATTATACTGTGAGACAGTGACCGAGAGAGAGAAAAAGATGCAACATAAATGGCCTGAAGTGCATTCTCAGTGTGCCTGTCAAATCACATGATCTAACCAGCATTTGCAAACTAACTGAAAAAGAATTTAAATTACCCCAATAAGGGAAAACAATGTGTAAGAAAATTTGTGATGTATGAGCAGAGGTAGGCCCATACCTTGGGTAGAGCAACGGAGGTGGCAATCCTGGCATATGCACATGAATGTTGCCCTGCTGAGTGCTGTATTTCATTCCTCCTTAACAAACTTTATTTAAATTCAATCTTTAACTGTCTCTTAAGGAATAAATTGTAGTTATTTCTTCCAGTGACTGTGGCTAAAAAAATTTTCAAAGCATCACCAACACTTCACCTCCATATGTTTGGGCATTGTATTTTTGCAGCAAACGCAGCAAGAGCTGTTCAATTGTTGGCTCAAACTGAATCCATTTGAAGTGGTCAGTGATTAACTGCCATAAGGGTAGGCAATTTATAATTAAAAACATGGATTAAGTAGGTCCTGTTTGCTAGAAATCCAAATTAAGTTCTTAGGACAGATAATGTTAACTTGAGTTTTTGTTGTTTTGTTCTTTGCTGTCACCCTACTCTGTGGTTTATTGGGTTAATTTGGAGTGATTGCTGGTAATGCGGAACTTAACTGCTTATTCTCAGCAGCTTATTCTTGCAGGTCTGTGATTACAGGAAGATCTAGTATTTTAAAAGGATACAGTGATATATGTCATTAAACCTGATCAAAAAGATAATATTCCATATTTTAATTTAATTAGGCACTTGTTAATTTCCTGTGTTGGGCTGGCGCCCTGCCTGGGGATTTGTTCCTGCCTTGCGCCCTGTGCTGGCTGGGATTGGCTCCAGCAGACCCCCGTGACCCTGTGTTTGGATATAGTGGGTTGGATAGTGACTGACTGACTGACATGTCAAATTCACTGGCAAACCTGGCACACATCTGTTGCACTAGATTGGATAAACTACAATGTGTAAGAGAGCTTTTAAATGGTGAAATTATATCGGACCACTTTTATTTTTGTGAAGCTTTGATGAAAAAAGGACTTTTCTGTTTGAATTTTTTAAGAAGCAGTATGTCTCAAAGCAGAGTGAATGGGGTAGTTTTGATCTCCAATCAAAAGGAACTAGCATTTGATATGATTGAATGGAACTACTGTACCTTTTCACTACATTAGAGAAATTTGGGTTTGGCCCGAATATTTGTGCATGGATCAAACTACTGTATACCAATCCAGAAACTTCAGTTTGTATTAACAGCATTTGCTCAGACTACTTTAAACTAGAACATGGTACCAGACAAGGATGCCCCTTGTCACCACTGCTATTTGCAAAATCCATTGAACCACTGGCAGTTCACTGTTGAAATGCTTATCAGATAAAGGGGATTATCAGAGAAGAACTGGAGCAGAAAGTTTCTCTATATGCAGATGATATGGGTTTGTATATGTCAGACCCACAAAATACTGTGCCTGCCGTCTTAACAAGCATTTACAGAATTTCAAAAGATCTCTGGTCTCAGAATTAATTTGAATAAAAGTGTGCTCTTTCCAGTGAATCCCCAAGCACACAATATTAGATTGGACACCTTCCCTTTTATCATCATAGATCAGTTCAGATAGTATCTAGGGACAAACATCACAAGTAAACATAAAGCTCTTTATCAACAAAATTTCGCTGTCTGTATGGAAAAAATTAAGCAAGACTTGCATAGATGGTCAACCCTCCATCTCACTCTAGCTGGAAGAATTAACATTGATGAATATCCTTCCTAAGCTTCTCTTTTTATTTCAAAACATTCCAATATTCGTCAATAAATCATTCTTTAAGCAATTAGATTCAACCATAACCTCATTTATTTGGAACCTAAAACATCCACATATCCAAAGAGTGACTCTACAAAGACCTAAGACAGAAGGTGGTATGGCTCTACTTAACTTTCAGTTTTACTACTGGACAGCAAACATACAAGCTATAAAAATCTGGACACAAATAAATGAACATACACAGGCTTGGTCTGCAATAGAAATAAAATCCTGCAGTACTTCTCTATATTCCCTGCTTTGTGTCCCAATAAATGCAGGTTATCGCCAATATACTAATAACCCAATTGTGCTTCACTCACTCAGAATGTGGAACCAATGTAGAAAGCATTTTAAGATGGAGAATCTTTTATCTGTGGCACCTCTGCATGAGAACCACCTTTATCAACCCTTGCAAACATATGCAGTTTTTTAATATCTGGAAAACATTTGGGATTAAATTGCTTAGAGATCTTTATATAGACAACATCTTTGCATCCTATGAACAATTACATTCCAAATTTAATTTTCCAGCAACACATTTCTTTCACTATCTTCAAATTAGGAACTAATTAGGAATTAGGGAAAATTTTTCCCATCTCCCACCTTCCTCTATTCTGGAAAAAATATTGCTAAGTCTCGAGGACAGCATTTCTGCAATATATAAAAATATTTTACAGTCCCTCCCTTTCAAAGATCCAAGAGGACAATGGGAAAAGGATCTCTCACTCAACATTTGAGAAAAGGAGTGGAAGGTAGCAATGCAGAGAATTCATTCGAACTCCATATGTGCAAAGCATACAATTATTCAACTCAAAATTATATATCGAGCACATCTGTCTCGCTTGAAATTGTCCAAAATGTTTCCAGGGCAAGATCCAACCTGCGAACGCTGCAATCAAGCTCCAGCCTCACTGGGTCACATGTGTTGTGCCTGCACCAAATTAACATCATTCTGGAGAAAAATTTTTAAGTGCCTTTCAGACAGTCTTGGTGTCACAATCCCTCCTAACCCATTAACAGCTGTGTTTGGTGTTCTTCCAGATGGGCTTAAAGTGGAGAAGGACAAACAAACTGTGATTGCCTTTACTACACTATTGGCACGCAGACTTATTTTGCTAAACTGGAAGAATCCTAACTCTCCTCTTTTAAGTCAGTGGGTAACTGATGTTATATGTTATTTGAAATTGGAAAAAATCAAATTCTCACTTAGAGGATCTGTGCAGAACTTTTTCAAAACCTGGCAGGATCTAATCAATAATATTTTAGAATAAGCTCTTAAAGCACTGAGGAAGTAGATTATCTCCCTATTTCTTTTTCTTCTCCATTTATCTGTATCCGGCTAATAAACTCATCAATTTATTTATTTTTACTGTTTTTAAGTTTTAGTCCGTTGGCCATGCTGCCTTTCTCAGGGACGAGGGTTGATTTGTTTTCAATACTATTTTTTTTGTAAAAATTGATCTATTTGTATGGAATGATTACAATAAAATCAATAAAATTAAAAAAAAAGAAACTAGCAGAAAGTTTGGTTTATGATATTTTAATAGCAGAGTTTGCTATAGTCAAAATTAGGAAAATACATTTTTTTTGAAAAAACTACTCTGGACCTCATGGATAAGCCTTATATTTAGTATTAATGATGCTGATGCTGATATTTTAGTAACTCATTAGGTAGTGATAGCATTTCATTAGCTAATGTGTTTTTCATGACAAAAAAAGTTGTTTTTCTTTAAACACACGGTTTTACAACTTTTATTTGACATTTGTACAGTATATACTGTATACATCCAGGTCTCACTAGCCTTTAGCTGAACAACCTGTTACTGTGACTGCTTATAATGTTGCACAAGCCAAGACAGTTAATCAGAAAAGTAAAATCAGTAGTAGTTTAAAAAGATGTATTCAGTAGCTGGGTGAAGGGTAAATCTAAAAAGACTGTTTTAAAATCTAGTTCATAAACATGATGACATAATAGTTAGAAGACTTACCTTTCTTTTTATTTCCTCCTTATTTTACAAGGATGCCAGCATTCAAACCAATTTATATTGTTATTAACTTAAGTTTAATGCAATGAACAGGAGTTTAATCTATACAGGATTAATCTATATACCGTTTAATATATTCTATATATATATATATATATATATATATATATATATATATATATATATATATATATATATATATATAATATATTATATATATATATCATGATCATCCTATCCCCATCAGGGAAGATTTTGCATGGAGCTCCAGGCCGAGGGTGATTAATGGTCATTTTATATTTCTTCCATTTCACACCAACAGTTGTTAACTTCTCACCAAGCTTCTTGCTGATGGTCTTGTAGCCCATTCCAGCCTTTTACAGGTCTACAATCTTGTCCTTGACGTCCTTTGACAGCTCTTTGCTCTTGCCTATGGTGGTGGGGAGGTAGGTGCGGAAGAAATTGATTCTGTGGACAGTTGTGCTTTATACACATAACAAGTTGAGATCAGGAATATCTGTAATTGATTGATTGATTGATTGTAATCTGTGTGCCACATGGGCACACAGCCAATCTGTGGGAGCTAAAAATCTGGCTGGGTTGTAGGGGATCAAATACTTATTTCACTCAATAACATGCAAATCAGTTTATTACTTTTATGTTTTTGTGGACTTTTGGTTGATGTTCTGTCTCTCAGTAACAAAATTATCCAACCCGTGTTTTTTATTTGTCAATATTTATTAATATTATGCTAACGTACCTGTACTGCACGTTTCTCTAGTTATTGTGTGTTTCTTCTTCTGATTCCTTATTTCATATTACTGCTACCTTGCCTGTTGCAGCCAGTACAAGACCCTCACACATTACAATTTTTTGTCAAGTTTCAGAGAAGTGTAGCATCTGCAGAATAGCACATTATACCTGGCGAAAGGCAAGAGAACAAAGAAGCTGCAGGAATATTAGCTGGAACAGTAAGGCCGGGGATATATGTGTGCACTTGAGGACGCACTGCAGAGTTGTGAGTTGAGGGAAGAACGATGTTAAAGATAAACATTATTTGTGTTCTAATGCTGTTGTGAAGGTTGAAAAAAAAAAACAAAAGACGGCTATATCGACACAGAAGATGGTATGTGAGACCTTTAAATGTGTGGTATCATTACGATGTGGAATATGCAACACTTGAATTGCCTATGTGAGAAATAGAAGAGCACCATGAATATATTTGCATGTCAGCATTTAAGTTTAATTATTTGCTTCACTGCATCAAACCATTCATCAAATATCGAATCATGCATATTTATCCTGTTGGAGCTGCATTGTGGATTGCCGTCACATGTTGATAGTAAACAACGATGCTGACGTCACCAAAACTTGAACACACACGCCATCCGTATTTTTGCTGATACTGCAACTCGCAATTGCGTTGTGTTAATTTCTGACGATGTCCTTAGAAGATATGTCAAAAGAAAGCTGGGAATGCGTGGCAGCCATGATGCGTGCGTTCCTAGCATGAAGTATAAACTAGCCCTAAGAGGGAGTCGGCACAAAATTTGTACAGGCAGAGAGGGAATGACACTGTGAAAGAGGAGCTTAGACTTTCAACTGGCAAGTGAATGTACAGTAAGTGCCAGATTGGGACAAGGCACCTTGTATATCAAATGGTGTGTCAGAACTTAGTATTCAATGGGCACAAAAATGAATTTGACCTAATGGGGGTATGGTAAGGGGTCATGAGAACTCCTGCAGAAAAACAAGAATTAGAAGCTTCCTACATAAAATAAGGAGCTCCTGCTACATATTATGGAAGTGAGGCAGTGTCAGAGTTAGACAGGGTGCCCTGCTCTTTAATTGTAAATGGGAATCTGTGGCTACCAGATGAAGCTTTTCTAGGTCATCCAGAGGACTTGCAGATGGTATGATTTTGACCTAGAAGTAAAGTCATGTCTACAAGTGCCCAGTGAAAGTCAGAGCTGGAAGATACTGTTGCACCCAAAATTCTTCAATCTCCCATTGCAAATTAGGTTGGCATTTTGTGTTGAATGTGGAGAAACTACTTGTAATATTAGTTGTGTTGAGTTATTTAAATTGTTCTAGTTTGATTTGTTTATTGGAAACAGCTGAAAGTTTGTACATTTTGTCAATAAATCTAATTTGCAATTAGGGCTGAATAAATTTGAGTACAACTGTAAGTTGGGATAAACATTTGACTGATGAAGAGATAATGTGTCCAGATAGTAAAGAGATAAAAATAAAGAGTGAGTTTATGTGTTGAGTGCTTGAGGGGCTGTGTTTGTGAGAAGAAAGAGTACAGTAGTAGAGGTGTGTCGTTGAAGGACTGTTCAGAAGCCTAAAAGAGGCAGTGTGATTTTGTCTTGAAGCATTAAATGTTAGGAAATAGTAACAATAACATTTTATTATTATGAATAAAAGCACTTTATTAGCATACCCTTTCACTGATAATGAATTTTCAGGAGTATGTAGCAAACTATTCAGGTTGCATCATACATTAAACTCAGTTGTGCACTACGTTGATGCATTGGTAAATAGCTGTAGCACTGCTGTAGAGTCTTGGGTGGTGGGTGCACATCACCCTCAAACACTGTATAGAATTTATATATTCTCTTCTTAACTGGACAAATTTCTTCAGGAGCTGTTGCTTCTTCTGAAATCTGGAATGCATTTTTAGTTTACCACTGGTTCAAAATTGCCACAGGATACATGAATGTGGTTGTGTTGAATGTGAGTGACGAAAGCATGCTGTGAGTGTAACAGGCTAAGACCATGTTAGAATCTGAACTGTTACAGATGGGATTTTGCTGATCCTATGTGAATGAGTATATCTACCTCTAGGCCGAGAAACTGGATTGTAAACTTGTAACACCTGACATTCGGGGTGTGTCGCAGTCTGATTCCTGGCACACCCTCCCTCCTGCATAATCACTGATTGAAGCATTAGTTTTGAATGGACTGAATGAAGGTGGAAAAAAATATGTGGTGGGTGAGGTTACCTAGGCTCACTACACACCATAATCTGTATATTGTTTCTGGTATATTACTGAGTACTCAACAATGGGACATCAGTTGATGTTGCTATGTCGCTAGATTGTTCAATAACTTTACAACCTGCTGACAGAAACAAACCCTGAATCTACTGGCACAAGTGGTAATGGATCGGAATTGTTTGCCAAAAGGTAGAAGTGAGTGAAGCATCTGTGCAGGATGGCTGTGGTCTTTAGTTGTCCTGTTTGCTTTTCTAAGGCAGCAAATGTTGTATATATCATGAACAGAAGGCAGTTATTGCATGGTTATCTTATGTTCTGCCTTCACGACCCTTTGCAGTGCTTTATATGTACATTCTTGAGCCAGGAAGGTGCTGTACCAGGATTAAATGCAGCCAGTGAGGGTGAACTCTACACTGCACCTACAGTGGTTCGTGAGAACAGTTGGAAAAGTTTGAGTTGTCTTTTGATGTCTGAGGAAGTAGAAGTACTTTAACTTTTGTTAAATATTAACAAGAGAGGAAATATAATGTGACAACTTCAGTTTATCAGTGATAGTTACTCCAAAAGTTTAAAGCTGCTCACCCTTTAGGTTGCATCCTTTTCAAAGTAGATGTCAGTATGGTCTTGTCTTCTGCTTCCTCAAGTCTATGACCAGCTCCTTGGTTCTACTGACGTTAAGAATCAGGGGTGCATTACCCAAAAGCTTAGCTTAGTACTTTGTTATCTCGTACATTTGTTTATTAGTGAGTGTTTCTCAAAACCCTTCATAACTAAAGTAGTACATAATCTTGTTTGTAAATTAATGAGTGAACTGACACACTGCATTTTTAATATTGTTCTTTATTTGCACTTTTGCCCACAGTTCTGTCACAGAGAGGTAGAGGTCGCTCTGAGTAGATTGCAAAAAAGAACAATTACTTGGACAATGTCATAATAATAGGTTGATGTTGCAATATAATTTTTTTTTACCATTTGTATGTGTCTGGTGTGTCAATATAACATATATTTGGCCACTGAAATACATGGGATCGATGTTCCTGTTATCAACTGTATGCTTTTCAAATGTGGATGTTGGTAGGAGCCCAACAAAGAAGTATTTTAAAGTTGTTCATTAAATGTCAAATAATGAAGAGCTTTGGGAAACACTCCTTAAACTAACTCGTTCTTTACATATGTTGTTCATTACTCACTAAAGTGGTTTTTGGGAAATGCACCCCAGATTGTTCTCCTGTTACCACTGAGTCAACAGATAAACCACTTTGTTGTAATCTGTCTCGTCATTTTCGGGGATCAAGCCTATGATGGTAGTGTGAATTTCCCCCTGGGATTAATAAAGTATCTATCTATCTATCTATCTATCTATCTATCTATCTATCTATCTATCTATCTATCTATCTATCTATCTATCTATCTATCTATCTATCTATCTATCTATCTATCTATCTATCTATCTATCTATCTATCTATCTATCTATCTATCTATTAACCAGGTCAATGGTAGCTCTTGTTAAGTAGTATTTGTAGTGTGATTACTGCTATTATATTGAAACTAGTCATTTAGCCCGTTATAATAACGGGCGCTAGAACAGTAGTGCATAAACATTAGTAGGAACAGTCTATATTAAATGGCAAGGGACTTTGACCTCATTCTTTTTGTTGGTCGTATTTTTCTTTCTTTCAGCCTTTCTTTTGTTGATGTTTACTTGCTGAGCTGACCGTTCTTCGTGGGCTGCCGCCGTGTATTGTGTGTCTTTAATTTTCTGTGACAGTAATACTGTCTTGTACGGCTCTATTCAATAAGGGCACGCACAAAAAGGCGAGCTTCAAAAGGGCGACCTCAATTGAGCGCAGCGAATAAAGGCATTTGTAGATAATTTAGTTCAAATGGCTCTGGAATATGTGAAGAGCAACAAAGGTGCAGATCTTTATTTACGCGCGCCTTTATTCGCTGCGCCCAATTGAGGTCGCCCTTTTGAGGCTCGCCTTTTTGTGCGCGCCCTTATTGAAGGATGCCTGTGCCGCCCTTATTGAAGGATACCGTCTTGTACGTCCGCTGGCTTGTACGTCCGTAATATATCTTTAATTTTTTCTGGCGGTAATACAGGCGTGCGCGTCGGTAATATGCCTTTAATCTCCTCTGACAGTAATACTGGCTTGTAGGTGGCTGTAATATGCGTCACTGTATTGTGTACCTTTAATTTCCTCTCGCAGTAATACTGGTCTGTATTTCCGTAAAACGCCTCTAACTTTCTCTGATAGTAATATCGTGCATCGCACCGTGCCCCGCGCATGCGCACTTCATCAGAAGACACCCATACACAGACACCTGGATGCACATAGGGATTTTATATATATAGTAAGTAGCTGATCTTAAAAAAAAAAAAAAAGTTGCAATAAAAGATTCAAGGGTATTTTTGAATATATCCTCCATTCATAGATGATCCTTTTCTTGAGTTATTGCAACACTAAACAGAGGCTGATGCAGTGCAGTTTGGCTTTTAAAGTACAAACTTCTCAAAGTACATTAGCACCCTTAGAGGCACAGCTCTAATTAATGTTCAGAAGAGCTTAGTTTGCTCGCCGCCAACCTCTCTTCATCCCCATCCCATATTGTACCATATTGTAGCTGTACAATTAAAGAGAATTAAGGAAGGGGAAGTATGTAATAACTGAGTGATGTGTGCCAAATCAGTCCCCCTCCCAGGTTGAAGTTTTTTTCTGATAGGAGATTTTATTTATATGAACTTCCTTCCTAAACAGATAAGGTAATTGGCCCTGTGTAATTTTGCTGACCTCATAATTTGTGCACCACTGGCAATTTTTGTTTAGATCATTTAAGGGCAGGCTGCCTGGCTGGTTGAACATAAGTCAGGACTTCAGTGGTTTAGCTCTAGGGCTGAGAATTATAAACTCTAAGCTTCTTCAAGTTTGTTTGAAGGAATACTTTAATTAGAAAGACCTGGTTATTAAAATGAAGATTTTCATCTAATGAAATCTTTCAAAGGCTTTTTATTCTTCAGTGTCCTAGTGTCAGAAGTTGAAACGCATAATCTTTTCCACACAGTGCAAATACAAGGAAGAATTTTAAAAATCATATGAATCTTTTTAGTCTTAGTAATTCAGGTAAACATCTGAGGAGGTTAAAAAATGGGGAATTGCCATAAAAACCTGACAGTAGTGATTACCTACTGATAGTCATTTCCAGCAAATATGCACTATTGTGATAACGTGTTGTCCTGTTCAGGTATAAAATATACTATTTACATTGTCTACTTAATATTCTGTGTATTATCTTGCTAAATGTCTTCTAGATTATTTCATTGTTTCATTCTAATTATAATGTTAATTGTATTAAAAAGTGCTTCATGGTCATACTTATTTTCAAAGGCAAATCACACAGTATTTTGAAGCAGCAAGTCTCAGTTTCTACTGGGAAGAAGAGATTTTGTGCTGCAGGTTTGACAGGGTGAGTGGCAGTAAGAAAGCAGTTCCTTAAAGGACAAAATAGGGCCTTGAAATACTGGCTATGCACTATTATAGACTGGACAAAGTCTCCTCTTTACAGTAGAAACTGTGACTTGCTTTGTTTTGACCACTGGTGACCTTCGGAAACTTGTCTTCTGATTGGTTTGTGACTTTGGGTCTGTCAGATCTGTTCTAATCCGAGTTTCTTCCAGTTTCCAATTAGCTTTTGGATTGTGTAGGACACCATACTCACTAACACATGGATTTATTTTGCAATTTCTGTAAATGAAAGGCCTGCACTTCTAAGGGTAATAATGCTCTGTCTCATTTAATTTGTTAATTGTCGTTTTCTTGCCATTTTCACTGGAATATTATCCAAATAGTACTTCAGAGGGTGTAGTAACACAGTCTGTTCCAACCCTGGTTTAAGACAGACAGGGGTTTTTTAAGTAATCAACTGAAGTTGGGTCACCTGTGCAAATTGTTTGCTTCAAAATACAAGGCTTAATTTACTTTAATTACTGCAGAATTTGTGGAGGTTGTAACCTATTAGTTGTTCCCTGAAGAAGGCCCATTTATAATATTCTGATATTTCCTTTTTTCTGTTTTTGCTCACCTAAACTTTAAATTTAAACCTCTGGGCCTTTACTGCTTACCTTTTCACCATTTTAGGTCATTCATTGCATTTCAACTGATTAAATTTGAAGAAAAAACTGGAAAAACTGAGGTGTTCTAAAAATTTTGACTGGCAGTATAGAGCAGAGCTCATTAAAGAAATTTAGAAACATCATCTAAACTGATATATCACATTGATATATTATTATTTTTGGCATGGACTTTGTAGACCCTAAGTTTGCTCTTGCAGCTTCAAATTGGAGTGTACTCCCTGTGCTAGTTTACGGTACTGTAAAACATTGCACATGTAACCTGTAAATGATGTCCTGCTTATGAATGTTTATGTGTTTGTGTGGATTTATCTTCACAGTACAAATACCTGCTGTGAGTTTGTGAGAGAATTTCTGTTTAGGCTGTGATGGACTGGCATTCCAATTTAATCTGTAATTATCGGAATTGTTAGCTTATTGAATCATTCTCTGCAGATGTACAATTAAATATTGTGTGGTCATATGACATATCCTTTGTCCAAACTATTTGATTATTTTACTTTTCTTTGTGCTTTTTGTGTGCTCTGTATCCTTTTAAAACCAATAAATTAACTGTAGATTATTGGCTGGAACAGATATGTGTGACAAATTGATTCTTTAATAGCATAGTTCACACAGATATGACTATGCTGAAATATTGTGACCCTTTCCAACTGACATTAATTAATACAGATAGTGTTTCTATAAATTTAATCGGTTTGCTGATTTCTAAACTTAAAATGTAAAGTATATGGTAAATCCAGCCATCCCTCCATTATCCAATCCGCTATATCCTAAATAAAGGGTCACAGGGGTCTGCTGGAGCCAATCCCAGCCAACACAGGGCGCAAGGCAGGATACAAACCTTGGGCAGGGTGCCAGCCCACCGCAGGGCGCATATACACACACACGCACACTAAGCACAATTTAGAATTGCCAATGCATCTAACCTTCATGTCTTTGGACTGTGGGAGGAAACCAGAGTACCCGGAGGAAACCCACGCAGACACAGGGAGAACATGCAAACTCCATGCAGGGAGGACCTGGGAAGCGAACCCGTGTCTCCTAACTGCGAGGCAGCAGCGCTACCACTGAGCCACTGTACCGCCCTTATATGGTAAATTGGAGAAGCAATTACTTAAATATTGTTATTTTAGGTGTGTACGTCCTGTAAATGTAAAGTAAAACCCTTTGATTATGAAACATTTACAAAGGTGCCACTTTATTTTGGCCTACACATAAAGCTATGTACTTTACATTCTTGAATCCATAAAAAGACCAGTTACTGTTGGCCACTGGTCAAAACACAACAAGACCATATTTCAGATTTTGTTGGTGTCCTCATTCTGTGAGAATGTATGCTTGGTTAGCATTGTGCCAAGGTTTCACAAAGTATGTCTTGGACAGTATTACTGTATTTTCCTGTTTTCTTTAATCAGAGGTTGTTTCCTGCATTTTTGTGTTCTGTGTTTAATCATTCTGTGTTGTTTTTTTCTCAGAAATTCACAATGGATGTGTATTTTTTACAGCAGCTTTCAAAGTTAATTAGGCAACCATGCACTGTAATTTTTTGTTAAATTCCCAGGCCTTTTCAACTATATAATCTTTAAATATATGTGATGGCTCTGGTGATACCAGCTGAAATTTGAATTAGTAATGCATCTGAAGGAAAAGTGAATCTGACTGTAGATGAAAACATTGTGTGTTCACAAAACTCGCTTTCTACTGAATACATTTAAAAATCCTTGCTGCAGTAAAACAGTGCATGTATCCTACATGGCCTACACAGTGCAGCCTCACAGCCCCAGGAATGGAGGTTTGCATGTTTTTGCTGTTTTGGCATGTTTTTTTGTTAAATGTGTATGTATTTATTTAACTGGTGAATCAAAATAGTCCCAGTAATAGTGTAAGGGCATATATCTGGCAACACTTCCACGGTCGGCTTCAACCTTGTACCCAGTGTCGGCAGATTATACATTGGTTCCTAGAGAGTGACACTGATTGGATAGACGAGTTAAAAGTTGGATGGATGGATAAATATGTGCTATGCCACTTTAAGCAAAGCAAAGCTTTCTGTTTTGGGTATTTGAATGGTCCTGTCAGTGTAAATATGAAACAGATATGAAACAGATGACAGCTGTGCTGTAGTCTTGCTACTTCTTGTTCTTCTTCTTTGTCTTTCTGCTGCACCCATTACGGGTTGCCACAGCGGATCATCTGTTTCCAAATTTTCCTGTCCTCTGCATCCGTTTCCATATTTTCCTGTCTTGCTATTTGGTTGCGAGACATGGACTCTATCCAGTGACCTGAGACGAAGACTGGACTCCTTCGTTTCTGTGTCTCTTCAGAGAATCCTTGGATACTGCTGGTTTGACTTTGTGTCAAATGAGCAGTCGCTTATGGAGTCCTGAATGAGGCACATTACCTGCATCATGAGGGAGTGTCAGTTACAGCACTATAGCCATGTGGCGCAATTCCCAGAGGGTGATTCGGCTCACAGGATCCTCATTGTTGAGTGGCTGGACCAGGCCAAGGGGATGCCCACATAAAACCTGGCTGCAGCAGATAGATGGTCATTTCTGGAGGGTGAGACTGGACTGTGTGCCTTCCTGGGGGTTTGCCCACTAGGATTCTGAGCTATTTTGTCGTGTGGTGCGTGTGGCAACATGTCGTACTAGTGCATGCTCCCCAACCTGATCTGACCTCTGCATCTTGCTCTGTCACACCCACCACCTGCATGTCCTCTATCACCACATCCGTAAATCTCCTCTTAGGCCTTCCTCTTTTCCTTTTGCCTGGCAGCTCTATCTTTAGCATCTTTCCTTAGCACATGTCCAAACCAACACTATCTCGCCTTTCTGGCTTTGTTTCCAAACCGTCCAACCTGAGCCGATCCTCTAATGTACTCATCACACCTAATGCAAATGTTAACATCTTTAACTCTGCCACCTCCAGCTCCAGTCTCCTGACTTTTTGTTAGTGCCATCATCTCCAACACATATAACATAGTTGGTCTCACTACAGTATTGTATACCTTCCCTTTGACTCTTGCTGGTACCCGTCAGTGTTAATTTTGACAATACATTTTCACTTAGTTTTAGTCTTAGTCTTCTGACTAAATTGCATTTTAGTTTTAGTCACATTTTAGTCATTTAATTATTCTTTGTTTTAGTCTAGTTTTAGTCAACAAAAACATTTTAGTTGAGAAAAAGCAAATCCGTTTTAGTTGACTAAATGTAACAGTTAATTAGTCAAATAGTCAAAATCAGAAGAATATCTTATATAGCATATGAATATGTATAAAATATACTGTACCTCTAAAGTATTATACTAACATGTACACTAATGAGCCAAACCACATGTAGTGAATATTGAACATAAAATGAAGAATCGTTGTAGAAAGTATTTACTCCAAAGCATCTTGGTCAGATAATGGCAGTTCTGGTCTGTCATCAGTTTTCTGGCCTTCACCATGCCTTAATTATGCTGCTATTAGATTTTACCAAAAAAGGCAGGACTATGCATCACGCATTTACTTTCAGCACAGGGTTTAGAAAGAATGAGATCTTTATGGACTATGGGATTTATCTGACCATGTGCACATTTTAAATTTATTCTCTGATGGTTTTTCTCCAGCAACTGAAAAATACTGATTAAAAGAACACTTAAAATAAAAATTTAAACATTGTTATATCTGTACTTTTGAATTATTGAATTCCAAAATAATGCAGGAAATTTACATTTAAACAAACTCTTTAAAGCTGTTTTGTAACAAAATATTTTTAAAATTTAGTTTGTCAGAGAATCTCTCTGTTTGGTTAGCAACATTTGCTATTGTAAGTTTCATATTTATATCATTAGCTTGTTAAAAACTCACTAAAGAGTAAACATTTAACGGATGTATCAATTTTTTTTTCATTTATCCAGTATTTCAGAACTCTTGTTAAAGAACCTTTGCTGTGCTGTTTCCAAAGTGTGTCACTTAAGTGATCAGGCTTTGTTATTGCTTAGCCTGTGTGAAAATCTACAATTACAAAAGTAACCTGAAGTCAGATAATCCTGAAAGACTTCATTATATTCACTAACGTACCATTTTAATATATGACATAAGTGCTTTTCTTACATTCAGGACATTTTATGGGTTATATTTGTTGACATTAGTTTGCCCTCAAAAACCAAACGAATAACACAAATTTAGTGTTTGCAGATTTGTATTCAGGAATGAAGCAATGTGGTTTTGCCATACTGTATAAGTACATAATGAATCAATTGGGTGATGCTCTTCAAGCACTGAAATCCTGAATACATTTTATGTTAGTATTAATAAATAGAGCTGCTCATTTCATTGCCACTGTGCCTGTATGTATAAGTAGATGCGTGCTAGGCGGTGTCGCCTGCAACCCTGAACTGTATCCACCAGTTACAAAATGGATGGATGCTGGACGAACATGTGTAGATGTGCTCATTACTATCAAAGAACAAATCCAAAGCTTCCATTCCTTTATCGGGACTGTGTAGGACACTGTATTAAAAGCAATTAATCCTCCTGTCATTTCATCTGCTGCAATAAATGCTTGGCACTACAACCTAAACAGTTACAACTTACATCTGAGGCTGAGCACATCTGATTGTGCTTTCAAAGCTGCATGTATCTGTTTCCTAAACAACACGTAAAAAAATAAAACTGGCAATAACAAAATCCTCTGTGTGTGTGTGTGTGTGTCTGTGTGCTGTCTTGTTTTTCATTAATAAGCACGTTTTCCTCAATTGCACTTGATGCATTAGTAATAGCAGGGTGATTGAAAGCTGGAGGTCATGGTATTGGAGTTGGGCAAGTCGCCACATAGATAACAGTGCATACCTTAGCATACTGTATATTTCAGGATGGCACAATTTTAGAAGCCTCTCAGGTCTGTGATGTTCCTTTCCTGTGAGTTTCATTCCACATGGCTTAGGCTTACACTTGGTTTTATTTTCATCAGCTTCGTAATTTAAATTGGTCCATATGTCTGACCACTTTTTTCACCTGACAATCATGTTGGTCCACATAGCAGCGCAGAGTGGAACAGGATTCTGGCTGATGTGATGATTTCCTGATGGAGCCGAAGCTAGTGTTATTCAATTACAAGTGTGCATACAAGTGTTTTTTTTTTTTTTAAATTGAACCACTACATTCATGCTTGTTATTTTTTGGTAGACTGTGTCATGTTTGACAAAGATGTACAAAAAAGCTTCACATCACTCATTGTCCAATTGTCTGTTTATAACATTTATAACATCTTAGTTTTCATCATTAAAGGCACATTTTTTAGTTTTTCTTATAGATTCAATCACAGAAAAATGATGAGAATTTTTTGTCAGCAAAATTAACACTGGTACCTGTTTGTCACAAATTACTTCTGACACTATTTTCGACCCACTTCACCATGCCTGCAGTCTCTTCTTGACCTCTCTTTCACACTTCCCCGTTAGTCTGTACTTAAAGTACTTAAACTCATCTTTCTTTGCCAACTCTACTCCCTGCATCTTCACCAATCTTCTGACCTCCCTCTCATGTACACTCATGTATTCTGTCTTGGTCATTCTGACCTTCATTCCTCTCCTCTCTACAGCATATCTCCACCTCTCCAGGGTTCTACAACCTGCTCCCTACTGTTGTTACAGATCACAGTGTCATTGTTAAACATCATAGTCCACGGGGACTCCTGTCTAATCTCGTCTGTCAACCTGTCCATCACCATTGCAAATAAGAAATGGCTCAGAGACGATCCCTGTTGTAATCCCACCTCCACCTTGAATGCATCCGTCACTCCTACTGCAAACCTCACCACTGTCATACTTCCCTCATGCATATCCTGTACCACACTTACATACTTCTCTCCCATTCCCGACTTCCTCACAACTCCTCTCTGGGCACCCTGTCATATGCTTTCTCCAAGTCTTCAAAGACACACTGCAGCTCCTTCTGGCCTTCTCTATACTTCTCCATCAACACCCTCAGAGTAAACATCGCATTTATAGTAGTCTGTCCTGGCATGAAACCATACGGCTGCTCGCTAATTATCACCTCTCTTCTTAACCTAGCTTCCACTATTCTTTCCCATAACTTCATGCTGTGGCTGATCAATTTTATCCCTCTGTAGTTACTACAGCTCTGCACATCACCCTTATTCTTAAAAATCAGTACCAGTACTCTTCTTCTGCACTTCTCAGGCATCCTCTCACTTTTCATGATTGCATTAAACAATCTGGTTAAAAACTCCCTGCCATCTCTCCTAAATACCTCCATGCTTCCATAGGTATGTCATCTAGACCAACGGGCTTCCTATTCTTCATCCTCTTTATTGTTGTTGTTCCTCCCTGCTAATCCGTTGCACTTCCAGGTTCACTATCTACACATTATTCAACCCTCTCTCTTTCATTCTCTTTGTTCATCAACCTCTCAAAATACTGTTTCCATCTATTCAACACATTCTTCTCTCTAGTAAGTATGTGTCAATCATTATCCTTTATCACCCTAACCTGCTGTTCATCTTTCCCAGCTCAGCCCTGCAACCCATCATACGCCTTATCTTTACCCTTCGCCAGCTCTCTCTTCACCTTATGCCCCATCTACATGGAAGGAAGGGCATCGGGTGTAAAATTTTGCAAGATTAATGCAGTAATCCCTCGCTATATCGCGCTTCACCTTTCACGGCTTCACTCTATTGCGGATTTTATATGTAAGCATATTTAAATATATATCGCGGATTTTTTGCTGGTTCGCGGATTTCTGCGGACAATGGGTCTTTTAATTTCTGGTACATGCTTCCTCAGTTGGTTTGCCCAGTTGATTTCATACAAGGGACGCTATTGGCAGATGGCTGAGAAGCTACCCAACTTACTTTTCTCTCTCTCTCTCTTGCGCTGACATTTTCTGATCCTGACATAGGGGGATTGAGCAGGGGGGCTGTTTGCACACCTAGACGATACGGACGCTCGTCTAAAAATGCTGAAAGATTATCTTCACGTTGCTCCCTTCTGTGCAGCTGCTTCATGAAGCGACATGCTGCACGGTACTTCGCATACTTAAAAGCACAAAGGGCACGTATTGATTTTTGATTGTTTGTTTTTATCTGTCTCTCTCTCTCTCTCTTTCTCTGCTATTGACGGAAACACTTCCTGTGTTTCTGTGCAAATCTGTGACCCAAGCATGACAATATAAAAATAACCATATAAACATATGGTTTGTACTTCGTGGATTTTCACCTTTCGCGGGGGGTTCTGGAACGCAACCCCCGCGATGGAGGAGGGATTACTGTATACGGACAACAATACAGTCTTGATACTTGTTTATAACATTGGTAACAGTTTACTCTGTTGTTCAGTGAATGTATGTTGTGTTTTCAAACCCAGTAAATTAAAGTTTAGTCCCCTGGAATCCTGATTTTTGTTATTACTATATAGTGACTTGGCGATTTTACATTTAAAATTTAATAGAACAGCATTCTTGAAATTGAAATGTAATTATTTTAATTAAAATAAGCTAAAGGCTATTATTTAGGGCTGCTGTTGCTTTTCCTTTTTCATCACTCTCAGTCTCCTTTGGGATCTACTTTAGCAAACAAACTTTTTCCTACAGTTCTGCATCTCAGTAACCCTAACACAACAACTAAACTTCCAGTTTCTTATCACATGGAGCAGTTTCGATGTGCTTTACTCATTTTATACTTCCGTCTTAGTAAATGGAAGAAATTCTGTCAGCATTGGAAGTGTTCTTTTCGGACTATTGGGCATGTTGTACCCAAATATCTGTAGCACAGAAACATAGTGAACACCACAATGACCAGCCTCTTGCATAAAAGAAGTTGGTAAGTCAGGTTCTTGGCAGTGGGATAAGGATAAGGATTGACTCAATGGACTGTGTCATTGTGCTGGACATTTTCTGTTATTGTAACCTCAACCCCATATTAACAATAAGCTCTTCATTTAGTTTTCTCAGCTGTTATATGTATCTTGTGAGTTAAAAGCCACAGAATTTGCATTAGACTGCTAGCCTTTTTTAGTAGCAGAATTTATTTCAAAATGTAGTTTGTGTTGTACAGGTGGTTCTTTTTGTATTTGAGACTGATCTAATAGTACAAAGCTGTATTACTGCTTAAAATGTAATTTAATGTTATCTCACCCAAAATTTGTTTGAAAGCCATACAGAATAGGCTGAATGACCAATCAGAATGCATTATTAAAAAAGTTTCAATTCTCAACAAAAGTGAGTGAAAGCAGAAGTGTAAGAAGATATGACCTTTTGTGCCATTTTATGTTTCTTAACCACTTATAGTAGAATATCCCCTAATACAGTTGTGATCCTTCCACCTAACCACTTTCAAAGCCATTTCCAAATGGAAAACCCTTGAAACAGAGAATATTCCCTGGTGTGGCCAAACAACCAAAATTAGGCACAAAGTGCAACACAAAACCATAAACTCTTAAAGAACTGTAGGCTTTTCTTGCCTCAGAAAAGATTAGTTTTAAAGACTCCAGAAAAAGAAGCTGGCCAAAATGTTTTCACTGGAGAGTAGCAAGGTGCTAACCAAAAAAAAAAAGTAAAGTTTTGTCTCTCATTTGCCAGGACACAAAGTGAAACTTTTGGGAAAATGGGTCCCATTTTGGCATATCTGGCATAAAACGGACACAGCATTCCAAAGTGTAAGAACATCATGCCACAAGTCAAACATTATGGTGACAGTGTTTTGAAGTAGGGATATTTTGCTTTACTAGAACCTAAGTTACCTGCCATAAGGGGAAACAATGAATTTTGCCCTGCATCAGAAAGTTCCACAGGAGAATGTTGGGTCTTCTATCAGTGAGCTGAAACTGAAACAAAGTTGGACCATGTAACAAGAAAATAATTCAAAACCTGAAAACATGCCCACAATAAAATGGCTGAAAAGAAGAAGTAAGGTCTTTGAAAACCTATTAGTTTATTATTTTAGTTGTAGTCACTGCAGTGAATACTGGTACAACCACATATTAAGTGTAATGGGAAACTTATTTTTAATGTAATGCCAATTGGTGTTGGATAGCTTTGTTCATTCAATAAATGACATTGGTAAAAAAGTGGTATTTGTTCTCTTAGGTGCTGTTTATCTAATATTAGATTTTGGTTGAAGACCTGAAAATATTTAGTGTCAAAACATTTTAATAATGGAGGAAATCAGTAAGGGGTAAAATTTATAAAACTGCCTCAATGCCTATCCTCACTAATCCTCACTAAGTTTATTTGGCCTGATCTTTAATTGATTCTGTATAATTCATTACTGAAGCTCACAATTTTGTGTTCTACATTTGTCCCATCTACATATTATGAGAGAAGGGCACTATTCACTTCTATTTACAAATTTATTATTAGAAGGTACAAAGTTTTTTTTTTTCTATTATCTCAACAATGTATTCTTTTGACCATGATTCTTTAATTTCATGCTGCCTATAATGCCACACTGAAGTTAATAAACTTAACCGCTTTAAAGTTTAAAGTGAAGAGATCAGATGTTTGTTTCAGTACTATGGCCAATAAATTTTGCTTTAGATTTTTACATTTCTAAAAATCTTAATGTCTTAGTTTTATTGAGACCAGCAAGGGGGAACAGTAATTTACTCTGCTGACTCACTCCAGGAGATCAGGATTCAAATCTTAGGCTTGTTACTGTCAGTGTGTAGATTGGACATACTGCCTGTGCCTATGTACTGTAAGTTTTTCTCCAGGTATTCTGGTTTTCCTGTCACATTCCAAATACATGTGTGTTATGTAAATTGTCAGCTCTAAAGTAAACAGTTTAGGGGATGCAATTTCAAATGTGTGCATGAGTGTGCACTCTGATGGACTGGTGCCTCCTCTAGGTTTTGGTTTGTGCCTCGGATCCAGTCATGAATTACCACCCTGAAATGCAGGAGTAGATGTATATTAACAAATGAAATGAAGCTGACCAGACAAAACATGAAATACAGTATCTTGGGTTCATACTGTCTACAGTGAAATAAAAGTCAAAGTAGATTTAAGAATCACTTTGTTTATTATTTTATTCATTTTCATTTTCCATGCCGTCCCAACTTTTTCTTATTTGGGGTTGTAATTAGAATATGAATATGTTGTTCTTAAAAATGACTAGAAATTTTATATTGAGGCTATTTTTCCTGCCAAGTAAATCATCTAATGTAGGTAGCACAGTGGTGCAGTGGGTAGTGTTGCTATTCTTATTTGGGGTTGTAATTAGAATATGAATATGTTGTTCTTAAAAATGACTGGAAATTTTATTTTGAGGCTGTTTTTCCTGCCAAGTATATCATCTAATGTAGGTAGCACAGTGGTGCAGTGGGTAGTGTTGCCACCTTACAGGACTTAGAAATTGTCGATGGATTTTGCATGTTTTCCCCATTATCATGTACATTTTCTCCCTACACTTGTGTTATTTTAATTGGCTATTCTAAATTGGCCCTGTATGAATGAGTATGGAATGTGAGCTATCTAGCATCTCATCGAGGCTGGTTCCTGCCATGATTTTGAAACAACACAGTATGTGGTCTGAAGGTTATTTTTTATTTTTTTTACAACACTGAACAGTGTAATATTGTTTAATATAGGAATAACTGTGTGTCACATTGTACTAAGATTAGCATTTTAATCAGAAGGCACAATGATCTTTTTAAGCCTTTCCCACCTACAGTAAGTTAGTTTTGAGCTGTATGAGCGGTATAATTCAAGCAGTTGTGAGACAGCGCCTACCTACACTGTTTTCTTGTTTGCAGCTCTTTGTGTGGAGGCATAGTCTGTGTCAAGTGAGCAAATTAAGATGCAGTACTGAAAAAATCATGTGGATTGTCTTTAGCTCCATGACCTCTTTTGCTCATAGTTAAATACTCGGCCTTTAGCAAACTCAGATAATTCTAATTTGGCCCATATTTTCTCATATGCTGTAAGAAAGCACAATAGTTCCCTTATTAAAGAGCTAAGATAATCCTTGATAAACATAAGCAGAATTCTGTGATTATGTTCTTCGATCATAAATGCTTGTGTTGGAAATGGCTTTAAAAGAATGTTTGCTTTTTTAGGTAAAATTTTTGTGATTTGCAAACAACAACCAATAAAATACTTAACAAAATGTATAACAAAGCAGTTTTCATTAAATTACAAAACATCCATTCATGACTTCCACTTTATGACCCTGAGTTAGCTTATAACCCTGTAAAATCAAGCAGACCCTGTAAAGGAAAGATCAGGAGCAAAGAAGAGACCAACAATGGACTCTACATCACTAGTACAAAACAGCTTATAAATGTTATCTGTTCAAGCCAATGCATAAATAGAGAAAAGAAAAATAGGTGAACCAAATTAAGCATGCTGATTCTTTAAACTATTTCAGAGTAGCATAATCTTTGATCTTAGCTTGGATGCTTGGACCAAAACAGCAGGAGCTCAACTAAAAAATACTTGGATAGAGCTCCATAGAATGGGCACCAAAAATGGTTGTTTTCGAAGAGTGTCTCAAGACTTAATAATAGCAAGAAGGTGTTTGTTGAGGGTGTTTGGATTTGTTGGTATGTGCAAGAATATTCAAGAATAGTAACATACAGGATTATAGTAAACAAAGTAAAGAATTTACTGTCAATGTTCCTGTCCTGCTTTGCTAACCTTTACCTCATAAGAGTTCTTTTACTTTCTGTTACCCCATGAACACTAGCACCTGGCTGATGTTGTATTGTATGGTATGCATACACTAGGTATGACTAGTAGCTGTATGGCAGTTTAGGGAGTGGTGGTGTTCTCAGAAAATGAAACAATAGAAGTAATATGAGAGTTTAAAGTGGTGTCAATTAAGGGAGGGTTTTGTATCTTTCATTTTTATGTATACACTAGTCTGTGCCTCTGAATTCAAAGTATCATTTTCAAAAGAGACATTCTTTTTTCATGACAGAAGACTGTTGCCTGAAAGAGAAATTATACAAGGGGAAAGCATAATATACTTTAGATACAAGTAGAGACCAGATGCTTTCTTAATGTCAACAATTTGCAGACATTGCATCTGTATTTGAATTTCTAATGTAATATTGTTTCTTAAGGTGCCCCATTGGAACCTTATGATCAGTAATCATTTAATAATTGGTGTATATGTATTAGATGGGGTAAGTTGCCATGGACTATACAATATGAAATTATCAAGTATTTATATTCAATTATGCAATATATTGCAATTTATTTTTCTCTTTTTGTTTGATGTTAAAGTTGAAATCACATTCCTATAGGCAACAAGGTCTGTTATACCTAATAAGTAAAACCCTTATCAATTCATCATACTAAAATCTTTTTTAAATTGTGGAAATGGATTTCAGTAATTTCCATAGTAAGACAGGCAATACTCACTTATGATGCAATACACACACATGAGTAAATTCTATTTGGATGAGTCCTTGAGAGGTTATCCCTTATGTCTGTATTCAAACAACCTTTAATTGGGATTAGAATGATTCATGTTTAAAATATTGTTTGAATAAATGCAAATGTATTGTTAAAATTCTTGGAATTACATAAATATATGTTGTCACGAGGTACATATAGATCACTAAAGTGATGTTGTCACATTTAATTGAAGTACTGTATTACATTTGTATACACAATCAAACACTACTTAGTTCTCAAATACTGATAAACTTTGTATGCTAATTAATCTTTGGGGGGGGCAGGGGAAGACATCTTGTGATTTTTCCATTAGCCTTCTTTTGTTTGCAAATATTGCAACCAAATGTCATGACAATTTTTTCTTTACTTCTTTGCTTTTTTTTCCTTTGATGCCATTAATTGGTAAATTCTATTCTATTATATAAATCAGCCTTTATTTGCTGCTTTTATTAGATGCGCTAGGAGTGCATCTCTGTGTTGTATCTGGGTTTTACTTTACTTGTTTTTGTGGATCACCTACCATTTTTTACATTTTATTTTGTATTTTTAAGTACCCCCTATTCTTTTCTTCTAGTTTTGCCCTTATTTGTGGGTTGGCACAGTTTGGATTAGTATATAAACATCTGGGGCCTCATGTATAAACGGTGCGTACGCACAGAAATGTTGCGTACGAACGTTTCCACGCTCAAATCGCAATGTATAAAACCTAAACTTGGCGTAAAGCCACGCACATTTCCATGGTAACTCATGGATTCACACACATAGAGCACATAGAAGATCAAACACAGAACAAAGCATTTAACGTGCTACTTGAGAAACTAGTAAAATAAACGATTTTAAGATGAAGTTTATGATGTTCTACTTTAATGGCAAAATACACTACGTGATTAAAGTGGAAATTTCGAGATTAAAGTTGACATTTCGTGCTTTTTTTCCCACTGTGTGCCTATTTTTTTGTCTGTACCCTAATAAGCTTTCATATGACACTCAGACGGTGGGCTACGACTTGCCTTTCCACGGCGACTTTGATATGTGATTTCTTTTTTATTTCGGGCACTGTGCGACTTTGTGAACTTGATCTTTCGAGTTTCTCCGACACTCTGTCACTTGATCAACTTCCTTTTGTTGAGTATACCACTGTTTAAACCAACAAATAGTACGTTTTTCCTTTGCCTCCACTTGGTATTCACTGAAATTCTTATATTTTCCCCCGTGCTTTTCCCATTGTCTTTTCACATAAGGCTATTTATATTGATTTGCATATTCAAAGAGGCGTAATTCTGGGAGGAGTTGGGGCGGGACAGAAGGCGCGTGCACGTGCGTTACTTTTCACGCTGATCGGGATTTATGTAGTGGAAGAACGTGAAAGTTTGCGTGCGCACAGATTTCTGCATCTGGATTTTTCTGTGCACAATCCCGCTTTTGTGCTTACGCCATGTTATAGTGTGAGTTCTACGCACGGCGTTATACATGAGGCCCCTGGGGCGGACCATTCTAAAGTGTAAAAATGAGTACACAGGCAATCAATGCTGTACTGTCTTCCTCCGCACGAATTACTGTAGAAAGAAAGATGTAACCAAGAAAGGTAATGTAGTACATCTTCAGAGGATATAACATTAGACAACAAAGGAGATCTTCATATGCCATTAATATTAAAACATTAACAGCTTCCCGTTAGAATAGCTTTTGCAAAGACAATTAACAAATCTCAGAGCCAAACATTCGAAAAAGCAGTTTTATTTAATAGAGAGAAAGAAATGAAATTCAATCAAGGGCAGTTATACGTTGCATTGTCATGATGAAAGTAAAAACAGAATCAAAATTCAATGCGATATTGACATAAATGTAATTCAAAAAATTGTTTTACAGTAAAAGTGGAAAAAGTTTAAAAAGTTTTTGTATGTTAATTTCAAAGCCAAACAGAACAAAATCATATTATACAATGAATAACTCTAATACAACATGAAACATAATTTACTTTCAAATTATTATGTTTTACTCTTTTTTAATATGGTTAATTACTTGTTGTAATGTAAAATAGTAAATTGTACATCCGCATCCCCATATCTGAGCTAGTGTGTAGTGCAGGCACGCAGGTTGGCGAGCGAAGCGAGCAGGGTAGTATTATATTAAAAGTGAGAATTGTTCATATTGAAATACACAAGCTCCCAGCTGTCATTGTGTTGAATTCTTTTTAGGATTATTTTACGTGTTCTCTTTTGGTAATTGTTAGGTTATTGTTGCTTTTATAGTGATAACTTCAAAGCTATTTTAGTTTGGAAGTTTACTGCATCATAATAATAACTTTGATTAATCCAATCTCATCTAATTTTTGATAAAGTAGATGTTATATTTTCTGAAGATATCTCCGAGTGACAGCATGTAAAATGAAAACAGTAATATCAGTAGTACTGAGCTCTGAGGGGACACCATATCTAAATTCATAACATAATGATTGAGTACTGTTAACACATTTTTTGTTAATGCTGATATTGCTTTGATAAATTTGAAATAAATTGGCAAAACCATGCTTGAGAGCCCAAAGTAATTTTCAAGCTTGTGTAACAGAATAGAATAGGTCAGGTACCTTACGGAGAAAAGGTTAATCTATAATAATAAAAGGCAAAGTCCTCACTGACTGACTGACTCACTCACTCACTTACTGACTCATCACTAATTCTCCAACTTCCCGTGTAGGTGGAAGGCTGAAATTTGGCAGGCTCATTCCTTACAGCTTACTTACAAAAGTTAGGCAGGTTTCATTTCGAAATTCAAAGCGTAATGGTAATAACTGGAACATATTTTTTGTCCATACACTGTAATGGAGGAGGCGGAGTCACGTATCGCGTCATCACGCCTCCTACGTAATCACGTGAACTAAAAACAAGGAAGAGATTTACAGCACGAGTCACACGCGGGAACGAAGGTAAATGACGTTAATTTTTGACTGTCTTTTAATACTGTGTAAGCATACATATTAACACATGTGCAATTAAACGTGTGCATTTACGGGGTGATTTCTCAGGCTTAAAAGCTCACCTTTTATCAAACGCGGGAACAAAGGTAACTGACGTTGTTCACTGTCTTTTAATACTGTGTAACCATACATATTAACACATGTCCAATTAAACGTGTGCATTTACGCGGTGATTTCTCAGGCTTAAAAGCTCGCCTTTTACTAAAAAGGTAAATGCAAAACTATTTTCAATCACTTTATTGAAACGCTCCCGTTAAGGATTGCAATAACATATTCGCGAGATAAAACAACGAAGTAGGGGGAAATGGAGGAACAGCCGCAAACAGCGAAGACCAAAAAATTTATTAAACAATTGAGAACGGAGCGAGTTAAGCATACAAGCATGTTCATAAGGGAAACAAAGCACGGTGTAAAACGTAACTTTAAATTAACTTTATAGAAACGCTCCCGCTGCGGATTGCAATAACATATTCGCGAGATAAAAGTTTAATGAGAAGACACGAGGTATAAACGAACCACACGCCGTGGCGCAACGTTAGGGGCAACAGTTTCAACCATTCTATGATCTGCTTCTCGCAACTGAAAGACGGCACATGGAGGATGTTAGCCGACTTGCTGACCGCAACGTTAGGGGCTTCAACTATGGCGCTGACGCCACATCTCAGTGCCAACACTTTGCAGACTGTACTTAAAAGACACGCCCTCCTCACTGGACAGTTAAAAACACCAATCAAACTAACGATGACATCAAGTATTACCCAATCAAAAGTAGGAAAGGAGGCATCTTCATAAAATGCGTGTGGGATGATTTGCATGAGACGCTGCTTTAAAAAAAAAATGATAAAAAAAATACGGGATAAATCCCGTCCAGTATTGATTCAAAACGGGACGGTTCCGTATTTTAAAGGACGGGTGGCAGCCCTACAGTGCCAGGTAACCACCCATACAATCAGATTGTGATTCAGACTAGGAATGCAATGAATGTAATTACCCCGATCTACATACAAGGCGAAAGTCTTGCAACATTCAAAGATGATGGTTTGGGATAAGTACACCATACAACATAAAAGAGCTTATGAAGCCTTGAACCGAAAAAAGCAAGATCTCAGAGATCGTAAAAAAAAAAATAGGAGGTAATGTCGTTTTTACTCGCTGTACATTTTAGTCAAACATTACCAGTTATTCCACGAGGGAGACCAGCAGATGAACTCAACGCGTGTTTAAAATTCATGCTTCTCCCACGCTCTGTTATATGTCGCGTGTTCTCGGGTAGGTGCACCAAAAAATTTATACATTTAACCATGTAATGGGCAAACAAAAAATGAGGTATACCCGAAGGCACTGCAGTAGTACTTAATGTAACTTTACTTCTTAAATTTTAATGTTTTACTGTTTAATAATTTATACGCTTCTTATATGTTGTTCAAATTCTTTTATCAAAATACCACTGACAGCGCAATGCATGATAACATGGAGTGAATACACCATACGCATCCGCCCACGGCTGCCCTGCTGTGCGCAGATAGGAGTTGATTCTACAATAAAATAAAATAAAGATAAAAAGACTAAAACGATCATCACCCATAAAGCGGATAGTAGACGTGACGTACTATATGTGTACCACATTTCAAGTGTATAGGTGAAACGGTTTGCGAGCTACAGGTCATTTAAAATCCTGGACAGACACACAAATTGCCACGGTAGCAAATTACAGAAGAAGATTTTACTGTTTAATAATTTATATTTATATGAAATGTGCTTCTTATATAGTACTTCATATTCTCATATGATAATGATGTTAATGTTTATATTGATTTCTGTGTTATTAAACTGCATGTATGTGTGTATATGTATATATATATATATACTAGCAAAATACCCGCGCTTCGCAGCGGAGAAGTACTGTGTTAAAGAGGTTATGAAAAAAAAAGGAAACATTTTAAAAATAACGTAACATGATTGTCAATGAAAGCCCGTTTCAGTCAGTAAGTCTTATGTGTGTGTTTATGTATGTGTGTATATATATGTAGATGTGTATATGTAGATATGTATATATATGTATATGTATATAAATGTTTATGTGTGTGTGTATATTATATATATAATATATATATATATATATATATATATATATATTATATATATATAAAAGACAGCAACAGTTATAACAATGACAACACAATTACATTGACAATCATGTTACGTTATTTTTAAAATGTTTCCTTTTTTTTTTCATAACCTCTTTAACACACTACTTCTCCGCTGCGAAGCGCGGGTATTTTGCTAGTTTGAAATATTTAGATATTAATCTACACTGTCACCTTCTCTGAAGGGGAAGGAGCCTGACCTTGTGCGTGAGATTGAGAGGTTCCGGCTAGATATAGTCGGGCTCACCTCGACGCACGGCTTGGACTCTGGAACCAATCTCCTTGAGAGGGGCTGGACTCTCTACCACTCTGGAGTTGCCTCCGGTGAGAGACGCCGAGCGGGTGTGGGCACACTTATTGCCCCCCGACTTGGAGCCTGTTCATTGGGGTTTACCCCGGTAGACGAGAGAGTAGCCTCCCTCCGCCTTCGGGTGGGGGGACGGGTCCTAACTGTTGTTTGTGCGTATGTGCCGAACAGCAGTTCGGAGTATCCACCCTTTTTGGAGTCCCTGGAGGATGTGCTAGAGGGCATACCATCTGGGGACTCCCTCGTACTGCTGGGAGACTTCAATGCTCACGTGGGCAATGACAGTGAGACCTGGAAGGGCGTGATTGGGAGGAATGGCCCCCCCCGATCTGAACCCGAGTGGTGTTTTGTTATTGGACTTCTGTGCTCGTCACGGATTGTCCATAACGAACACCATGTTCAAGCATAGGGGTGTTCATATGTGCACTTGGCACCAGGACACCCTAGCCCTCAGTTCGATGATCGACTTTGTGGTCGTGTCGTCGGACTTGCGGCCACATGTCTTGGACACTCGGGTGAAGAGAGGGGCGGAGCTGTCAACTGATCACCACCTGGTGGTGAGTTGGCTTCGATGGTGGGGGAGGATGCCGGTCAGGCCTGGTAGGCCCAAACGTGTTGTGAGGGTCTGCTGGGAACGTCTGGCAGAGTCCCCTGTCAGAAGTAGCTTCAACTCCCACCTCCGGCAAAACTTTGACCATGTCCCGAGGGAGGTGGGGGACATTGAGTCCGAATGGGCCATGTTCCGTGCCTCTATTGTTGAGGCAGCTGACCGGAGCTGTGGCCGTAAGGTGGTCGGTGCCTGTCGTGGCGGCAATCCCCGAACCCGTTGGTGGACACCGGCAGTGAGGGATGCCGTCAAGCTGAAGAAGGAGTCCTACCGGTCCCTTTTGTCCTGTGGGACTCTGGAGGCAGCTGATAGGTACCGGCAGGCCAAGCGGAATGCGGCTTCGGTGGTTGCTGAGGCAAAAACTCGGGCATGGGAGGAGTTTGGGGAGGCCATGGAGAACAACTTTCGGACGGCTTCGAGGAGATTCTGGTCCACCGTCCGGCGTCTCAGGAGGGGGAAGCAGTGCAGTGTCAACACTGTATATGGTGGAGATGGTGCGCTGCTGACCTCGACTCGGGTCGGTGGGGGGAGTACTTCGAAGACCTCCTCAATCCCAATAACATGCCTTCCAATGAGGAAGCAGAGCCTGGGGACTCGGAGGTGGGCTCCCCCATCTCTGGGACTGAGGTCACCAAGGTGGTCAAAAAACTCCTTGGTGGCAGGGCCCCAGGGGTGAATGAGATACGCCCGGAGTTCCTCAAGGCTCTGGATGTTGTAGGGCTGTTTTGGTTGACACGTCTCTACAACATCGCATGGACATCAGGGACAGTGCCTCTGGATTGGTAGACCGGGGTGGTGGTCCCCCTCTTTAAGAAGGGGGACCGGAGGGTGTGTTCCAACTACAGAGGGATCACACTCCTCAGCCTCCCTGGAAAAGTCTATTCGGGGGTTCTGGAGAGGAGGGTCCGTCGGATTGTCGAACCTCGGATTCAGGAGGAACAGTGTGGTTTTCGTCCTGGTCGCGGAACAGTGGACCAGCTCTACACCCTTAGCAGAGTCCTGGAGGGTGCATGGGAGTTCGCCCAACCAGTCTACATGTGTTTTGTGGACTTGGAAAAGGCGTTCGACCGTGTTCCTCAGGGAATCCTGTGGGGGGTGCTCCGGGAGTATGGAGTACTGGACCCCCTGACAAGGGCGGTTCGGTCTCTGTACAACCGGTGTCAGAGCTTGGTCCGCATTGCCGGCAGTAAGTCGAACCCATTTCCAGTGAGAGTTGGACTCCGCCAGGTCTGCCCTTTGTCACCGATTCTGTTCATAACTTTTATGGACAGAATTTCTAGGCGCAGATAGGGTGTGGAGGGGGTCCGGTTTGGTGGACTCAGGATTAGGTCACTGCTTTTTGCAGATGATGTTGTCCTGTTTGCTTCATCAGGCCGTGATCTTCAGCTCTCTCTGGATCGGTTCACAGCTGAGTGTGAAGCGGCTGGGATGGGAATCACCACCTCCAAATCCGAGACCATGGTCCTCAGCCGGAAAAGGGTGGAGTGCCCTCTCAGGGTTGGGAGCGAGATCCTGCCTCAAGTGGAGGAGTTCAAGTATCTTGGGGTCTTGTTCATGAGTGAGGGAAGAATGGAGCGTGAGATCGACAGGCGGATCGGTGCGGCGTCTGCAGTGATGCGGGCTCTGCATCTGTCTGTTGTGGTGAAAAAGGAGCTGAGCCATAAGGCAAAGCTCTCAATTTACCGGTCGATCTATGTTCCTACCCTCACCTATTGTCATGAGCTATGGGTTGTGACCGAAAGAACGAGATCGCGAATACAAGCGGCTGAAATGAGTTTCCTCCGCAGGGTGTCTTGGCTCTCCCTTAAAGATAGGGTGAGAAGCTCAGTCATCCGGGAGGGGCTCAAAGTAGAGCTGCTGCTCCTCCGCATCGAGAGGAGTCAGATGAGGTGGCTCGGGCATCTGATCAGGATGCCTCCTGGACGCCTCCCTGGTGAGGTGTTCCGGGCACGTCCAACCGGGAGGAGGCCCCGGGGAAGACCCAGGAGACGCTGGAGGGACTATGTCTCCCGGCTGGCCTGGGAACGCCTCGGGATTCTCCCGGAAGAGCTAGAAGATGTGGCCAGGGAGAGGGAAGTCTGGGCATCTCTGCTCAAGCTGCTACCCCCGCGACCCGACCTCAGATAAGCGGAAGAGAATGGATGGATGGATGGATCTACACTAAAGCTTTCCTGCAGTGTTATTGAAGAGCATAATTTTTCTTGTTTACACAACATGTAAACAAAATTTAAACATATCCTGTACAGGTAAGTAGTTTTAAGCTAATGTGGCAAGTTGTTTAGGAAGTTTAATGTTGATGGGTCTTGCTTCAAGATGCTCTCATTCTGGCTTTTAGGCTTTTTACTTAAACAACTATGCTCTGATCATTTTCTTTCAGGAAACTGCCATAACTTGGCCGTCTGTTCCTGCCAGTTTTTTTTTCTTTCTTTTTTTTTTTACCTTGGTTTGATTTTCTTCTGTTTTTAGTTCGGTGTGTATTCCTGATAAATTAACTGAATTTTCACTGAGTAGTCACTACAGTACATACTGGTGATGAATAGCTTGATCAATTGCTCTTACACTTTTCTTTCCATTTTGAAAGCCACATTAGATTGAGGGATGGATTGATGAATGGACACAAACACTATTTCAGTAAATCAGTATACAGTAATACAGTATCTGAAATACATTGAACAATTCACAAGACAGAGAAACATACGCTTAGTATTGTGATTCTTAATTTTAGCATCCTGGACTTTGTTTTTGCATATTTTTACCTTTATCGCATTGCTTTATGTAGTTATTCTTTTATTTTTTGTTATGACTTTGATGCTGTCACAGCACCATTTTCCAATCTTTTGTCTGCAACTGCTGCCATTTTGTGCCATTTTCTTACGCCTTGGCTAAATTGATTACAGTTTCTGTGTCTGTTGAGAGGATAACTGAATGACAGAGTTAGTATCCTAGACTTTTGGATAATTTCTAAATGTAAATTATTTGAGAGGTATCTTCAGCTGTTTCATTACAACAACAACATTTATTTATATAGCACATTTTCATACAAAAAGTAGCTCACAGTGCTTTACATAATGAAGAAAAGAAAAATAAAAGACAAAATAAGAAATTAAAATAAGGCAACATTAGTTAATATAGAAAAGGAATAAGGTCCGATGGCCAGGGTGGACAGAAAAAAAAAAAAAAAAATCTGTAGGGGTTCCAGGCCACGAGACCGACCAGTCCCCTCTGGGCATTCTACCTAACATAAATGAAATAGTCCTCTTTGTAGTTAGGGCTCTCACGGAGTCACTTGATGCTGATGGTCATACAGACTTCTGGCTTTTAATCCATCCATCATTTTTGGAACATCATGGTACTTAGAGTAGATGCCACCACCAAAAGTACACCGGAAAAGGAAACAGAAGAGAGAATAGGGGTTAGTACAGATTTTAGAGCCACCATGAATGGTTATTATAATGAATTGGATATACAGAGTATCAGGATTAAATTACAGTGAAGTTATGAGAAGGCCATGTTAAAGTAATGTGTTTTCAGCAGTTTTTTAAAGTGCTCCACTGTATTAGCCTGGCGAATTCCTACTGGCAGGCTATTCCAGATTTTAGGTGCATAACAGCAGAAGGCCTCCCTATTAGGGAGCTCTGCTTGATAGTTTCAGTTTGACAGGCTCTTACTTAGTTTTTGAGCTCTGAATTATGAACTACATTTTTTGAAATTCTGTATCATTTTGAGTTTTCTAGTTTTGTAAAACTCTTGTTCATCCTATTACGACAAGTGTTTTTGTTCAATTCCTAGTTTATCTATTTTTCTGTCTCCAAATACTACCCTATTTTCATCAGCTTTTCCAAAGTGATTTACACTTAATATACAGATGCCAATGCAACATAAAACATTTGGTTGATGGTTGATATGGTCAGTACATAAATCATGGAGCAAATAAAAAATGATGTGTATTTTTAAGAGCTGCTTGCCACATTCATTAAAGTGTGTGCAAACCATAAGCACAGTTAATTAGGCAACAAGTTAAAACATAGCATAGCATTCTCAAAGTCAACTAAGCCAATGAGAAAAAGAAAAAATGACTTTTTTAAAAAGGGCAAAGGTTAACTAACATGGATTTTTTTAGTACTGAGAACCAAATAGTGCTCAGTCTGTACAAAATTTTTAAGTGAACATAAACCAATACTCCCCCACTTCCCATACTGACTGACACCTTTCAGCAGATTGAGATGTGAAATGGAGCCTCTCTCCTTCAAAAGTTCTCATCAGCAGTTTTCCTTATAGCGAAATTGTACACCATGCAGCAGTTCTGAACACAGCAGCTGAAATGCTGAAGCAGCTTGTCCAGAATAATTAGCTACCAAAAGGTTCACTGTCAGAGATCGAATGGAGTGTTAAGAAGGTAACTAAGTACCCATTTGAAATCACTTGCACTTTATTGTGCCAAATTTCTTATCTTACATTCTTTCTGTGAAAGATATAAAAGATAGAAAACCTTTATTGATTACTATGCATCTGTACTGTTTATGCTTACAGGATTATAAGGTCAATGTTGTCATGTGTACAGAGTATGAATGTGTGTGTGATGATCTGTATGCTAATTTTCCTTACCTGAAATTACTACCTTACTACATCAAAAACAACTACTACTTCTCCATTTTTAAAAAAGTAAAATATATATAAAAACAGAATGTGAAATTTTGCAAATCATTTGTACCCCTATTTGAAATTAGTACAAAGACAACATATCAAATGTTGTCACTATCAAATGTTGAAACTGAGAAATATTTTTTTGAAAAAATCTATGCTCATTTTTAATTTGATGCCTGAAACACATTGGGATAAAGATGGAAAAAATGCTTAAAAAAATCTTCCAACAAGTGTTCAGAAGCCAGTAAGAACACTAACAGAATGTTAGGTTATATAGCACGGTGTGTAGAATACAAGTCCAAGGAGGTTATGCTCAAGCTTTATAATGCTTGGCGAGGCCTCATCTAGAGTATTGGATACAGTTTTGGTCTACAGGTAACAAAAATGACAAGCAGCACTGGAAAATTAAGAGAAGTGTGGCTAGGCTGATTCCAGGGTTACAGGGGATGAGTTATGAGGAAAGATGAAAAGAGCTGAGCCTTTTCAGCTTAAGCAAAAGAAGATTAAGAGGTGACATGATTGAAGGGTTTAAAATTATGAAGGGAATTAGTACAGCAGATCGAGACTGTTATTTTAAAATGAGTTCATAAAGAACAAGAGGACGCAGTTGGAAACTTGTTAAGGGTAAGTTTTGCACAAACATTAGAGATTTTTTCTTCACACAGAGAACCATAGACATATGGAATAAGCTACAAAGTAGTGTGGCAGACAGTTGAACTTTTTAGACTTTCAGTACTCAGCTTATAATTTTAGAAGATTTAAGTGGACAGGACTGGCGAGCTTTGTTGGGCTGAATGGCCTGTTCTCATCTAGATTTTTCTAATATTCAAAAAGTTATGTTAATTGGCAGCAGGTCAGTAATATGATTGGGTATAAAAAGAGAGCATCCCAGAGAGGCAGAGTCTCTCAGAAGTAAAGAATGGGAATGTTTAACCACTCAGTGAAAGACCGTACAGGCAAATGGTGCTACAATTTAAGAATAACGTTCTTCGTCATAAAAAAAAGGCTTTGGGAATTTAATGAAAGATTTAATCCATACAAATCTCTGTACACAAGGGTCAAGGCTTAAAACCAGTATTGGGTGGCCATGATCTTTGGGCCCTATGGCAGCACTGCTTTAAAACAGACATGATTCTGTAGTGGAAACCACTGCATGAGCTCAGGGACACTTCTGAAAACCATTGTCTGTGAACACAGTTCATCACTGCTTCCACAAATGCAAGTTAAAACTCTACCACACAAAGAAAAAAACATATATAAACTTTATTCTGCAACACCATAACTTTCTCTGGGCCCTTGCTCATTTAAGATGTACTAAGGCAAAGTGTAAAAATGTCTTGAGGTGTGACGAATCAAAATTTTAAATTCTTTTTGGAAATCATGGACATTGCTTTCAGGGACCGTTCATCTTGCTGTTCAAAAGCCAGCATCCATAATGGTCTGGGGTTGCATTAGTAAACAAGGCATGGGAAGGCACCATAAATGCTGAACAATGCATACAGGTTTTGAAGCAAATGCTGCCATCCAGACAGTGTCTTTTGGCCTGTCACGTATTAAAAACATTTGGTACATTATGAAACAAAAATACAATAAAGGAGACCCCAAACTGTTGAGCAGCTGAAACATCAAAAACAGAGAGCTAACTCTCTCCCCTTACCAGTCATACTGCCAACATTCAAAGTTTCTACCCTCAGTTCCACTTTCTTTACTTTCCTCTTCTCCTCCTGCCTCTGGACATGTCTCCCCCCCTCTGCTTCTCCTTCTTCGGCCAACAGTAGCCCAATTTCCGCCAGCACCCTGTTGGCTAACAGTACTGGTGGCGGTCGTTGTTAACCCAGGGCTCGATCGATCTGGTATGGAAATTTGTATCATTGTCCGCATATTGATTTGGCAAAATTTTACAACGGATGCCCTTCCTGACGTAACCCTCCCCATTTATTCGGGCTTGGGACCGGCACAAAGAAACACACTGGTTTGTGTATCCCCTGTTGCTGGGTTGCTTTAAATTAAAATGAGCATGTGTTTTCCAAAAAACAATAACATTTCTAAGTTTCAACATTTGATATGCTGTCTTCACATTTCTCGGGTCCTCCCTGTGTGGGGAGCGCTTTGAGTAGTGAGAAAAGCATGATATAAATGTAAAGAATTATTATTATTGTTATATATGGTTTACATGATTTGCAAATCATTGCATGCTGTTTTTTAATTTAAAAATTAAAGCTCAGTTAAAAAAGCACAATGTAATATGTGAAAACTAAATCTTAACAAGATCACATCCCTACTCGCCTCACATATTTTTAACAAATATTCTGCATTGCTAACACACAGGAATTCTAGCAACAGTAAACACTTTCACCTTACAATTCCAGTTACATTTTGTTATTCAACAAAGCTTTATGAAAGGGGACTTACAAGTGACAAGTCCATAAAGACAAAATCTTGATTTACCAATTCATTAGAAATCTGTTCAAAAGATAGAAAAATGTAATTGTGAAATTTTCTATCAGAACATTGCTCTGCAATATGCATGTTTGGTCTTAGCAAAGATAAGAGAAAAAGGAACTGTAACATAAAGGGTAAGTTTATTGTGACCTTGGGCAAATTGCTTCATTTGCCTGTGTTTCATCAGTGGTTCAAATATGGCCATAATACTCATGAGAATTTTGGTTCAGGTATTGCTTACACCTCACTTTTTCCCATATCTGTGTTTGGGCAATGCATGGTATTGTAACAGTTTTGTACTAGATGTCTATAATTCTACAAACTGTAAATGGATAACACTCAGTAACAACTTGTCTCAGGCTATATGTACAATAACTCAGCAGCTTTTTGAAAACAAATCAGTTCTTCCAGTAGTGGCTTAAAGCTAGGACTGCGCTCATAACAGTCCTAACCTTAATTACTATTGAAACTATAGTCTCTCCTAGGACAGTGTTCATCTCAAGATTGAGAGTCCTTAGAAAATCTGATACAAGGACCATGGCTAGACATGGACTTAAGTCACCTCTATCTGCAAATCATGGAAACTTGGTTACTACAGTAAATATACTATATTGTAAATTTATCTTAGACATTATACATTTCTGGGTTCATCCTGGTCTCCCCTTTCATTTTTCTTTACCTATGGGTTAAATGTAGGAAGGTGTTTAAGTATGTTGCTGGCAGCCTCTGTGCATGATTTTGATTTTTCTTCAAAGTTTTCATCATAATTGATAAAGCTGTCATCTTCTGTCTGCCCGGTCATTAGACTGGATTGTGAAAACTATGGAAGGTTTCTAAGGTGACAAGACTGTGTAGAGTCTGGTCAGTTATTTGTGATTTATCTTGGTAAAAAAAAAATTGTAACTAGGGAGAAAAAATGTTTGGTTTTAGACTCTGTCCCCTTTCTTCCCATGAAAGGCAGTACAGTGGTTACATTTGTAACAATATATAGTAACAATTTACTCAAATCACAGGTGGTTGACATCGGTAGGCCAGACATTGAATATGCAGTAGTTAGACAAAGAGTCTGAGCAGGGAAGTACTTATGAATAATCAACATTAGGGGGGGTAAAGAGGGATAGAAGTATTTTATGTGCTGTTCAGTTGTGACTGTTAATAAAAAGAAATAAAACCATACACGAACATTCCTCGACCCATGAGAGGTTTTTTTTTTGCACTTATGGATTGATTTAATGGTTTTTATTTAATGTATGATATTGTATTCAATTTTTGTATTAATTGATAAACAGTTATGATAAAAATGTATATATGCCATGTTTCCCTTCTGGTATAAGCAGTTGTTTAGTCAGTGTCAGCATATTTTGAAGGTTTATATGGTCATTATTGACTCATGTATAAAGTATAGTGAATTTCTTACTTGCATTTGCTATTCAATGTTCCCCCACTCTCTGGTGCCATGATCAGTGGTCATGTGGATAGCCACAGCTTTTTAAAGTAGGTGGGCAGGTACCCATGGATTGTGTGTGTTCAAGAGGAGAACTGGCAAAACTAAAGATTCAGAGGGTTTAAAATGTGTGACATGGTATGGTGGTTGGTTTTCAATATATGAGTATCTCACATCAGCTAATTTGCTTTAACTATAGGAAACATTTGCGTTGACATGGGTCAGTGTCTGAGTTGTAGACTTCTGACAGCTTAAGTCTAATCCCCAACGAGTGATTTAAGCCTCCCTTGAGGGCAGTTGAGGAAGAAACCTGCTAATAGGTGTGTCTTAAGAAAGACCACTCAGTGTGGGTATATAAATACATTTTATTTTGCTCATAGTAAATAAACAAATGCAAAACCAACTAGAAAAAAGAAAAGTCTCAGAAATGTTCAGTATCTTTTCTGTAAAAAAGTACAGAGTTTAAACAGTATTGTGAGTCCCATCTCTTAAGGTAGCCATCTGGGCATGGCCCAGAATGTTTCAGTGTGCTTTGTGATATCAACAGAGTGTGACTCACCATTGTATTTAAGGTTGTCAAGCAAGTATGTGCTGTCATGCTAGGCTATAGGAATGTGTATTATTAAATCAAGTGGACTAATAATAGATATGATAGGGTTAGATTTGAGCAATTAAACATGGGAGTGAACATGTGTAACACACAGAAAGAAGCCTACACAACTCAATGGGGGTTTTCCACATAAACCTTTTTGACAGTTCCATAAAGGTGTAGAGTGCTTTTTTTCAAGAGAGATCTAAATATTATCTTTACTCTATTGCAGTAACCAAGCCAAGTGTGTGGGTTGTCTTTTTAAAACTAATACAAACTTACCTGTAAATATCAATATAAACAAACAAAAATAGACAATAGTAATTATTTAGCAACAGCCTACTACAACAAATGTAAAAAGGTGAGGCATTCTTTTTAAATAGTGTGGAAGAGTCATTCACTTAGATATTTTACAGATATTTTAAACAAACAATAACCAATATTAATAAAAAAAAAACTTTTCTGCTCATAATAAGTACATTTACAAATAAGAAGAGATTACTGTCTATTAACATGGAATGCTTTACAAATTAAAATTACAAATTTATAAATTGACCGCTTTTGTAGTCATGATTTTTTAATTCCTCATGGCGTCCACTTTATTTGCCTGATTCAGTGATTTATTTTGGATTTCCATGTTTTTTAGTGTGAGGAAGTGCTTCCTGGTTCCTGTCTCTCTACAGTTGTGCTTAAAAGTTTGTGAACCCTTTAGAATTGTCTATATTTCTGCATAAATATGACCTAAAACATCATCAGATTTTCACTCAAATCCTAAAAGTAGGTAAAGAGAAATCAGTTAAACAAATGAGACAAAAATATTATACTTGGGTCATTTATTTATTAAGGAAAATGATCGAATATTACGTATTTGTGAGTGGCAAAAGTATGTGAACCTTTGCTTTCAGTATCTGGTGTGACCCCCCTTTGCAAAAATAACTGCAACTAAACATTTCCGGTAACTGTTGATCAGTCCTGCACGCCGGCTTGGAGGAATTTTAGCCCATTCCTCCGTACAGAACAGCTTCAACTCTGTGATGTTGGTGGGTTTCCTCACATTACCTGCTCGCTTCAGGTCCTTCCACAACATTTCGATTGGATTAAGGTCAGGACTTTGACTTGGCCATTCCATAACATTAACTTTATTCTTCTTTAACCATTCTTTGGTAGAACGACTTGTGTGCTTAGGGTCGTTGTCTTGTTGCATGACTCACCTTCTCTTGAGATTCAGTTCATGGACAGATGTCCTGACATTTTCCTTTAGAATTCTCTGATATAATTCAGAATTCATTGTTCCATCAATGAAGGCAAGCCATCCTGGCCCAGATGCAGCAAAACAGGCCCAAAGCATGATACTACCACCACCATGTTTCACAGGTGGGATAAGGTTCTTATGCTGGAATGCAGTGCTTTCCTTTCTCCAAACATAACGCTTTTCATTTAAACCAAAAAGTTCTATTTTGGTCTCATCCGTCCACAAAACATTCTTCCAATAGTCTTCTTGTTTGTCCATATGATCTTTAGCAAACTGCAGACGAGCAGCATTGGTTTTTTTTTGGAGAGCAGTGGCTTTCTCCTTGCAACTCTGCCATGCACGCCATTGTTGTTCAGTGTTCTCCTGATGGTGGACTCATGGCCATGAACATTAGCCAATGTGAGAGAGGCCTTCAGTTGCTTAGAAGTTACCCTGGGGTCCTTTCTCACCTCGCCGACTATTACACGCCTTGCTCTTGGTGGAGTCCAAACTCTTTAGAGATGGTTTTATAACCTTTTCCAGCCTGATGAGCATCAACAATTCTTTATCTGAGGTCCTCAGAAATCTCCTTTGTTCGTGCCATGATACACTCCCACAAACGTGTTGTGAAGAGTAGACTTTGATAGATCCCTGTTCTTTAAATAACACAGGGTGCCCACTCACACCTGATTGTTATCCCATTGATTGAAAACACCTGACTCTAATTTCACCTTCAAACTAACTGCTAATCCTAGAGGTTCACATACTTTTGCCACTCACAAGTATGTAATATTCGATCATTTTCCTCAATAGATAAATGAACAAGTATAATATTTTTGTCTCATTTGTTTAACTGGGTTCACTTTATGTAATTTTAGAACTTGTGTGAAAATCTGATGATGTTTTAGGTCACATTTATGCAGAAATATAGACAATTCTAAAGGGTTCACAAACTTTCAAGCACAACTGTATTATAAAAAAAAAATCCTGGAGAGAAACAGTAGGGCGTCGAGACGTGATCTTCACATTAAGATCACGGAAGACAGTTAAAAGACCCGCGAGGACCTTAAACATGAGACATTGTGCCAAGAGATTGACCCAGGACCGTCTCGCGATGACGTAGAACATGAGATTTTGCAAGACACGGCCTACTTACAATCAATATCAAATAAGACAACGGGGCAGCAAAACATTCAGTCATTTGAAGGATTTGAGCACACACAGATCCAGGGTCTCAGCGCATATAAAGCGTATAAGGACAATACATTATAAATGAAACGTCGACGACTAAGCGAAGAAGATAGCAGCATGGAGAAAAGAGACCCAAAAGTGTTGAAGAGAAAAAAGAGCAAAAAAAACCAAATCTAGGTGCAAATTCAGAAAATAAGTAAAGTAATTATCAGCCCGTAACAAGTGGAATTGAAACAAAGCATGTCCAATCAGGCTCAGAATTAAAAGATAGAGTAAAAGACAAAGTAGAACTTCATAAACACGTTCACAAACGTTGGCGCTATACACATGCAGAGCAGATTATGAAAGCAGTGGAATTCGAAAGGTTCAAAAAAAAAAATGTATGCACGATACAAATATGGAGAAAGTTAAAGAATATGAAAGTAGGAAAATTAGAAAGTATAAAAAAAAAGAAAGTAAAGATCGCAGTAGCGCAAACAAATGGAAATTATTACTTGAAAAAGGAAAAATAATCACCACGGACCAGGTGTCATTGGGAAAAAAAGCAGGACAAAGTGAAGTCAGAAATAAAAGAGAAAGAAAACAAAGTAAAACGTCATAAAGAGGTTACAAAACAAAGGGGCGAAACACATGCAGAGCAGGTTAGAGATAATGAAAACTGGAATTCAAAAGACTCAAAAAAAATGTAGGCGCAAAACACATGCAGAGCAAGATACAGAATATGAAAGCAGAAAAAAACGACAAAGTTAAAATAAGAAAGTAAACATCGCATTAGCGCAAAAAAAGAGAAATTATTATTTGGAGAAATAACTAAAAGGTGAATAGAGATGGAATATATGGACACAGGTGATATGTCAGAAGTATGTAAATATTGTAAGGCTTTGAAGTTTAAGTCAGAGAATTTCAAAAACGTGTTTTACCTCACATGCATTTATTGGTTACTTTGCAAAAAAAATTATTAACTGCTGATGATGTTGATCGCTTTGTCTGTGCTGAAAATCCAAACAGAGAAACCTATCCTGAATTATGATACAAAGAGAGTTCTCTACTCGAACCCGCATCTGGCCCAACTACCTCTTCTACTGAAGTCTGTGAAGAATTCCTCCACTTTTTCTGTAACAAAATTAAAGATCTAAAGAATTCAACTAACATAAATACATCATCTGTTTATATCTCTCCCTGTTTTCCCACTCCATCCAGCTCCTTCTCTAAGTTCTCACCAGTCACATCTGCGTTTTTAATAATCTGCTTTGTAAGATGAGTCCGACTACTTGTGTACTGGACCCCATCCTCAACACACTACTTAAATCCTGCCTTCATGCCATAATCCCGACTGTTACAACAATAATAAACTCATCCCTTGACACTGGCTCTGTGCCGCTCACTTCTAAAATCGCTTTTGTAACCCCAATGTTAAAAAAGTCTGGTCTTGATGCTGACAATCTTAACAATTTTCGGCCTATTTCCCACTTACCTTTCCTGTCAAAAGTTCTCGAGCGTGTTGTAGCTTCCCAACTCATCAATTGCTTAACAGTAACTTGATGAAACCCTTTCAGTCTGGTTTCAGGGCGTGGCACAGCTGTGAAACTGCTCTGCTACGGGTAACCAATGATTTGCTTATGGCAGCAGACTCTGGACAAACCAGCATATTAATTCTATTAGATCTCAGTGCAGCATTTGACACTGTCAGACATGACATTCTACTGTCGAGAATGGAGAACATGCTGGGTATCTCTGGCACTGCCCTCCAGTGGTTCAAGTCCTATCTGACTGATAGGCAAGAGTTTGTTAGTCTTGGCAACAGCAGATCCAGCTCAGCGCCAGTCACACAAGGAGTTCCTCAAGGCTCTGTCCTTGGCCCTCTTCTCTTCTGTATTTACATGCTTCCCCTTGGTCATATTATCCGTAGCTATGGACTGGGTTATCATTTTTATGCAGGTGATACTCAACTCTACTTCAATGTTAAAAGTGGAACTTCATGAGAGCTTTCTCAGCTCACAACCTGCCTTACTGAAATTAAAACCTGGATGGAGCAGAACTCTTTAAAAATTAAATTGCAACAAAACTGAACTCCTGCAAATTGGGACTAAAATGCAACTTTATAAAATAAGCTCCTTCCCAGTCCATCTTGGCGGTGATCTCATCAGACCTGCCTCTACTGTAAAGAATCTTGGTGTCACTTTTGATTCCTCCCTCTCTTATTCCACCCACATAAATCACATTAAGAAACTTTCTTACTTTCACCTCCATAACATATCCCGTGTTCGCTCCTTCCTCTCCTTCTCTAATGCTGAGAAACTTGTCCGTGCTTTTATCATATCCCGCATCGATTATTGTAATTTCCTACTGGCAGGTGCCCCTTCTAACCTTATATCACAACTCCAGCTTATTCAAAACTCAGCTGCAAAAGTCCTCACTCGAACCAGCAGCAGCGAGCACATCACACCCATCCTGCTCTGTCTTCACTGGCTCCTTGTGTCTTACAGAATCGAATATAAAATCCTACTCATAACCTACAAAGCCTTAAATAACCTCACGCCAAACTACATCAGTGACCTTCTCCATTACTATGTGCCTGCCCGCCCACTAAGGTCCTCTGATTCTGGCAATCTTGTTGTGCCCCACACTAATCTACACTCCATGGGTGACAGGGCCTTCAGCTGTATAGCGCCCACACTCTGGAATGACCTACCAAAATTAATCAGGTCAGCTGACTCCATGAATTCTTTTAAAAAACAACTCAAAACTCATCTGTTCAGGAAGGCTTTTAACTCTACTTTACTTTATTACCCTTCTCTCAGTTTACTTCTCTGTCAAGATGCTAATGTAACCTGTATATGTGTGTGCTAGACCATCAATTATTTTGTCTGTTAGGCTTTTTTTGTCTCTGAATTCACTGTTGTAATCTTTATTTATTTATCTGGTTTGTACAATGCTATATACTGTATACCCTGCATATACTGTATACCCTGCCGTTCTTTCTTATATTCTGTAAGCACCTTGAGCATGGGAAAGGCGCTATATAAATAAAATGTATTATTATTATTATTATTATTATTATTATTATTATTATTATTAAAGTCATTAACACATCACCTCATTTAAAAGATTCAGCATATTGGAACTCGAAAGATTCCAAATATTGTTTTTACAAAAGTTCTGAAATAAAATTGAAACTAATGAAATAGCAACAATTCAAAGAAAAAAAAATCTTAAAAGTGTGTATCCGGAAAACCAAAGACGGGGGTTGGCGAGCAAAGCGAGCAGGGGGCAAAGCCCCCTAGTCTTAAATATAGATTTCATTAAATAACTTTTGTGTTCTGAAGAATATGCTTCACTATTAATTTGAAACGTTACTGCTAGTGTAGTGTTTTGGCATGTCTTTGGAGTGTCCTTAAGGTCTGAATAAGAGACACTACATTTCCTTCTCTACTCAAGAACGAAGATGTTCAGTCCTTTTAGCCTGTCAAAGTGAGACATGCACTTTTGTCCAGAGATGCAGCCTTTTCTAATTTGTTTTTTAATTGAACACAATATCTTACAGTCTCATTCCCAAAAAGTTGTGACGCTTTGTGAAATGTACTGTACATTAAAACAGATTGTGATGATTTGTAGATCATGTAAACGTCTAATTGAAATAGTACAAAGATACAGTAACATATCAGATGTTTGCACAGACATATTTTATTGTTTTAGAAAAATATATGATCATTTTAAACACATTTCACAAAGTTGACAAGGGCCACAATATACTGGAAAAATAGTGTAATACAAAAGAAAAAACATCTGCTAAAACATCTCTCGCAACTGGTTAATTTTTTACCAGGTCAGTAACATGATTGGGTATAAAAAAGAGCATCCCATGAAGGCAGAGATTCTTAGAAGTAAAGATGGGGAAGGGTTCGGTAATTTGAAAGACTGAGTGGGCAAATAGTGAAACAAATTTAAGAATAAAATCCCTCATAGTAAAATTGCAAAGAATTGCTATTTAAGAGTAGATTTCAAGTGAACGCGAGCAAATTTAGCTAACCTTTTGTGATGTTTGCATAACAAGTATGTAAAACAAAAAATATAACTATTGTAATGATTTTGTATCTACTGTTACATAGGGTACAGTACTGTTTTGAATTCGAATTGGAGTAAACAAATGTAAAATGAAATCTCCCTTTTTGTGAATAAATAATGGAGTAGGCAGAAGGAATTCTTTTGTAAGTATGCTGCATTGTTTTAAGGGCAACATGATGTTAAGTTCTTGTTTTGATCTAATCAAGATATCTTAGTGGTACTGTTTCTTTCCAAAGCAAGATGGGTAGCATGTGATAATGAATGTGCTTGGTGCGTTTTTAGAATGCTTTTCCTGCATGAACTTGTCAGAGGATGTTCTGTGTTTATACTTACTGTATGTGCTTTTGTGTTCACGTCTGGAAGTTATTATTAGACAGAAATTCAGAATTAAAGTACAAATACTTCAATTCTGTGTTTCCATGTTATTGATGTCCAGAGGTGAGTCCAAGTATTATTTTAGTTGAAAGTTTGAGATATAAAATTGTAACAAAAGCATCTGATCAATTTTTACTGGTTTATTATGTCATAGTAACTGTAATTATTAAAGCATAGCTAATGAGCAATATTCTTCATTTTTCTTTAAATTTTGTTATTTCTGGGATTTAAAAAAATGAGATAATGATCTCCAATAAAAATCATGTTAAATTGTAATTCAATTTTGTGCAGCAGAATAAAAATTTGTCATTTTACAGATTATGGATTATTTTAATGCAGTTAATTAATACCCTTTAATGTAGTTAATTAATACCCTTTGTAGGCAAAAATAGCAATGAATATTACTAGCAACTAATTTTTTTATTTTTGTTTGTTTAGACATGTAAAAGTATTTTGGATAAGTTTTCAGTGAAAAATTATGCTATTACTATTTTTGGCATATTTTGGCATTTGGTAGAAGACCTTATCTGGCCATTGCTGAATGCACTTAAGACGGCTGAAGTGTATTTACAGATGTAACTTGTGAGAAAACTATGTTGTCTTCAGTAGTCTTTTTTTTGTGGGGAATATTTCTAGCTCAGTATTACTTAAAGAATGATATTTTTATTTGAGCATTAATTTTTAGGCCTAGCCACAGAATTTTGGATACTTTAGTTTATACTTTATATCATTGATTTGTCTATATGTCTTGGACCACTATCCTATTTCATTACCCACTTTTAGTTCAGTTTAAACTGTTACAATACTGCCGAAATATTTCTCTTGATTAGTTCCCAGATGCTAGTAGGGCATGTGTGTTCAGAGATTCCACAGCAGGCCTAAATCATTTCTTCCTACTACTGTTCCAGTCATAAACTGTTTCATTGTTGCCTAACATGATGTACCACATTATGTGGAAGTTCAGTTTTGACCCATCTGTTCTGAGCACATTATTCTTCTGTTTTTGTTTTTTTTTTGCCAATTAGTCAATTTGCTTTTTTGCAAACCTATTATTGAAGACTGAAGAGTTTCCATGGACTTACTGTACATAAAAGCTGTTTCCCTCCTGGAATCCATCAATTATAGAAAATAGCACTTTGGTCTTAATTGGGTCTTGAGTTTTCATGTATTGTTTGAGTTTGCTTAAGTTTCATTTCTGGTGTTTGATTTCCTTCTATGTTCCAATGTCATATTGATTGTCGAATCTAAATTGACCTAGTTCGAGTAAGAGATTATGTATGAATATTCCCTGTAAATGGCTGGCACCCTTTTCAGAAACAGTTTCTGTTTAGCTTCCATTTTTGTTTGTCTACTGCATGATTCTGTAGTGGATATATGGCTGTGAAAATGGATGAACGATTAGAGATGGACATGAAATTCTCTGGACAATACCTTTACCTGAATAGAAGAATGCATTTTCAGATTGAAGCTCTTTGAGAGTCTGTGAAGAATGGTGGTGTCTGAGAGTCTGTGAAGAATGGTGGTGTCATTAGTCTTTTCTAACTACTTGCTTGGGTTTGCTTGTCCTTTGAATTTGCTATGCTATTCAAGCAAGCTCCTTTATACCAGCTGTTCTTTAGTTACTTAATCAAACTAATCATTTCTTGTACTTGAGCCTTCTAGTATTAACTTTTATTATGTGCTTCTCTTGATAATAATATTTGCTGTGCTATTTCAGTTAATACTGTATGTGCTTACCTTTCTCCCTAAACTTGTGAAGATACAGCAAGGCATCATGTTATCAATTGGTGGCCTATAGACACCAATGGACCTTAATATTGTTTTGAGAAGAGCTGGATCAATCATTATGTACCCACTAAGAAGAAAAAAGTTTTTTCATATTAGCTTAATTTTTAAGTTGTTAGACTGGAATGACAGCTATTAAAAGGAAAAGGGGTGGCTCTCCTTGGGAGATGCAGTAGAAAACCATAAGGTCTAACATCCCTTTTAACTTCCCAAAATGTTTCCTCTTTTCTGGGCACTGTTGGGCTCTGTGCAGGATGCTGATTGTATTCCAAATGTCCGGATGTCTTGGGCAATAAAGATTAAAGGCACATTGTCAGAAGAAATAATTACAATGCTATACAGTTTATCCCAGTTTGTCAACACATAGTAGCTCTTTTAATAATTGAATATAAAATATGGTTACTGTATTATGTTGTTAATTCATTGCACCTAGCACATATAGAGATAATCTTGAAGCCTGTCAAAAAAAATTTATTTTATATTTGTCCTTGGCAGCTGATTGATTACTTTATTTAATGGAAGTGTTTGACCTGTCTTTAGAAACGGACTGATAAACACATACAGATTTTCCACTCAATTCACAGTTTGCAATAAATCCAGCACTGGTGTTCAGCTTATTCTGCTATGCAAATAATTAGGTTTGCATTTCTATTACTTGAATTACAACAGTCACGTCATAAAAGTCTATTTTACTTTCTTGATGTAATGACCACCAGATTCCTATATACTGTACAGATAACTTGAACAGTGATTCAGTCTGTATACCTTTCTCGAAAGACTCACTGGAACAAGCTGGGGGTGGGTTGTGAGAAAGCATCACATGTGATAGTTGGTGGTCAGTCAATGTGTCAGCGTCAATGTGTCAGAGATTCAATATCCTGTATTACAAGTATTTGTGGAAAGCTTGCCTTGTGTAATTTTCTTTGTGAATCAGCACCCATGGATCCCATACCCAAATTAAAGCCAAGCAGACTAAATATATATATAAAAGTGTTTATTTATGTAAAAATATAGTAAACAGTGGAGAACAGAGTTTGGTGATAAGCATACTAAATGATAGAGACGAAACTATGCATCTTAATAGCCCACTGAGAATCACTAAACAAAGGATACTCTGTCTGGTGGGGTGACTAGCCCACATGCCTGCCTTGCTGCAGTGCTGTTTATCCTCTTCTGCTCACTCCTACCTTTGTATTCCCTCACCGGCTTCTCCTCTTCCTGCTCGTTGTACTTATGTCATCACTCGACATCCTGACTTCAAGTACAAATGGCAAATTTCAAGTTCCTGCATTGCTTCGTGGGAATGTAATCCTCCAGATGCCTAACTATCATGTTGGGGAAAATGGAGACATACACTGATCAGCCACAGCATTAAAACCACTCACAGGTGAAGTGAATAATATTGATTATCTGGTTATAGTGGCACCTGTCAAGGGATGGGATATATTAGGAAGCAAGCACGGTCAGTTCTTGAAGGTGACATGTTGGAACTTTGAAAAATGGGCAAGCATAATGATCTGAGAGAGTCTGACAAGGGCCAAATTGTGATAGCTAAACCTCTGGATCAGAACACCTCAAAAATGGCAGGACTTATGGGGTGTTCTTGGTGTGCAGTATTTAGAACCTACCAAAAGTTGTCTAAAGAAGGACTATTGGGAGCCGGCAACAGATTCATGGTCGTCCAAGGCTCATCATTGATGTGAATGTGGAGCAAAATAAGCCCATCTGGTCTGTTCCTACAGAAGAGCTACTGTAGGACAAATTGCTGAAGTATGTAATGCTGGCCATTAGGAAAATGTGTCAGTATACCCAGTGCATCACAATAGCCACAGACTGGTCATAGTGCCCATGTGGACCCTTGTACACTGCCGAAAACAACTACAATGGGCATGTGAGCATCAGAACTGAACCATGATGGAATGGAAGATGGTGGCCTGGTGTGATGAATCATGTTTTCTATTGGATCATATGGATGGGCAGGTACATGTGCGTAGTTTACCTTGGCACAGCCCGATGCACTATGGGAAGAAGGCAAGCCCCTGGAAGCAATGTGTGATGTTCTGGGCGTCTACCTAAAAATTGTTGCAGACCACATACACTCCTTCATGGCAATGGTATTCCCAGATGGCAGTGGCCTTTTTTAGCAGGATAATGTGCCGTTCCACACGACAAAAATTGTTCAGGAATGATTTGAGGAACATGAGAGAATTTCAGATGTTAAGTTCATCTCAATATTCCCAAGATCGCAATCTGAATAATTCCAATCCATTGACGCCCCAACTTGCAATGTTCTGATTTGAAGGATCTGCTGGTAATGTCTTTCAAGGTTTTTTTCTAGCCTGTTACATCCAGTGTTGTCATATTAGACTGACTCTCTCCAAACCTGAACAGGAATAAGCAGGTTTGAAAATGGTATTTTATATACAGAATATTTGATCATAAGTATGTATTAGGGTGACACGGTGGCACAGTGGTAGCGCTGCTGCCTTGCAGTAAGGAGACCTGGGTTCGCTTCCCAGGTCCTTCCTGCGTGGAGTTTGCATGTTCTCCCCGTGTCTGCATGGGTTTCCTCCCACAGTCCAAAGACATGCAGTTTAGGTCGATTGACAATTCTAAATTGGCCCTAGTGTATGCTTGGTGTGTGGGTGGGTGTGTGTGTGTGTCCTGCGGTGGGTTGGTGCCCTGCCCGGGATTGGTTCCCTGCCTTGCGCCCTGTATTGGCTGGGATTGGCCCCAGCAGACCCCCGTGACCCTGTGTTTGGATTCAGCGGGTTGGACAATGGATGGATGGATGTTATGGTTTTCACTATGAAAAAGTGCTATTTTAAGTGAAGTCCATTTTCCATCCCATCCATTATTGTACCTGCTTAGTGCAGTTAATATTTACAGTATTTATAAACTGACCCATTTTGGGTGAATTAAAATGTTAATATGTCCTGTGATGGGCTGGTACCCCATGTTGAGATGGTTCTTGTGCCTAGTGCTTCTAGGATAATATCTGGCCTCAATAACACTGAAAAGTTTAAACTAACATTTGCATTTTTGTGATTTTTGCCTAATCTCATTTCACCAGCTTTTATTAAAAATAGCTGTTTAAGTAATGAAAACCATAAGAACTGCCCTAACAGTATGTGCCATCTCTTTATGAGGCAATTAGTTAAATATATCAGGTGTATTTGAAAGTGTAAAAGCATAAAGGAAGGCCTTTGCTAGTGAAGAGGACAAAGAAACAACCAAGAAAACAAACACCAAGTAGGAATGACTACCTGTCATCCATTATTATGTAGCTGTTTAACAAAGACATTTCAATATTTGGACTTGATAGACAAATTCACAATAAAATGTTCCATATGTGTTTTTTTGCTGTATTGTAAGATATTATCAATATTGTAATTGTTTTGTATCCTAAATGAAAATACTATGAACAAAGTTTAGTTTTCGAGTGTTACATTGGCTTTCTAATGAAATGTAAACCAAATGCAGGAAATCTGTATCAGTTCAGCTAGTAACGTTTAAGGATTCATCAATAAATGAAGACAGAAATAGAAATGCATCACTAACATGGCACATCCTTGAACCGTTACAAATTCCAAGTTACAATTTCAGATTGTACAAAGTAATTATTTGTCATAATTTTTGCTATGTACTTTTATGTGACAGGAATTTTCACATGTACCAAATGTAATCAGCCCCTAATTAAATTTTTCAGTTTTTTTTAAATGGGTGGCATGGTGGCACAGTGGTAGCGCTGCTGCCTCACAGTAAGGAGACCTGGGTTTGCTTCCTGGTTCCTCCCTGCGTGGAGTTTGCATGTTCTCCCCGTGTCTGTGTGGGTTTCCTCCGGGTGCTCTGGTTTCCTTCCACAGTCCAAAGACATGCAGGTTAGGTGCATTGGCGATCCTAAATTGTCCCTAGTGTGTGCTTGGTGTGTGTGTGTGCCCTGTGGTGGGCTGGCGCCCTGCCTGGGATTTGTTCCTCCCTTGTGCCCTGTGTTGGCTGGGATTGGCTCCAGCAGACCCCCGTGACCCTGTGTTAGGATATAGCGGGTTGGATAATGGCTGACTGACAATTTTAAATGAACAATAACAATATAAAAAGTAAACATATTATTAATGTTTTTCTTAAGTTTAGAGATCTGTTTTACGGACTGAAAAAAACACCAAATATCAATATTTTACAGTATTTTTAGAAAATTTGTACAAGTTTAAAACTGGTACCCTAAGTTCTTGTCTATAAGCCGGACTCATGTATTAGCCGGAGACCAAAAATCATACGAATTTTTAAAATAAAATCGTATCATAGATAAGCCGGACTCATGGATAAGCCGAACGTACTATAACCTATAACTAATAGAAGGGAGGGAGGTCAGTGGTCTCACTCGCGCCCATTTAATTTCTTTAAGGGGGGAGAGAGTGTGAGATATTGGCGTCTCTCTCACTCCCCGCATGGCGCGGTTGGAGCGGCCGGAGCGCGTTCTTTCTGCTCTGGGCGTCGCCGAGTCAACACGAGCGCGTAGCGGTCATTTAAATTGTGATTTTATATGTAAGCATATTTAAATATATATCGCGGATTTCTGCGGACAATGGGTCTTTTAATTTCTGGTACATGCTTCCTCAGTTGGTTTGCCCAGTTGATTTCATACAAGGGACGCTATTGGCAGATGGCTGAGAAGCTACCCGGCTTACTTTTCTGTCTCTCTTGCGCTGACTATCTGTGATCCTGACGTATGGGGATTGAGCAGGGGGGCTGTTTGCACACCTAGACGATACGGACGCTCGTCTAAAAATGCTGAAAGATTATCTTCACGTTGCTATCTTTTGTAAAGCTGATTCCTGAAAAGACATGCTGCACAGTGCTTCGCATACTTAAAAGCTCGAAGGGCACGTATTGATTTTTGACTGAAAAACAAACTCTCCCTCTCTCTCTCTTTGTCTGCTCCTGACGGAGGGGGTGTGAGCTGCCGCCTTCAACAGCTTTGTGCCGCGGTGCTTCGCATACTTAAAAGCCAAACAGACATATTGATTTGTTTGCTTCACTCCTTTGAAGAGGAAGATATGTTTGCATTCTTTTAATTGTGAGACGGAACTGTCATCTCTGTCTTGTCATGGAGCACAGTTTAAACTTTTGAAAAAGAGACAAATGTTTGTTTGCAGTGTTTGAATAACGTTCCTGTCTCTCTACAACCTCCTGTGTTTCTGCGCAAATCTGTGACCCAAGCATGACAATATAAAAATAACCATATAAACATATGGTTTCTACTTCGCGGATATTCTTATTTCGCGGGTGGCTCTGGAACGCAACCCCCGCGATGGATGTATAAGCCAGACTTATGTATAAGCCGATATTCTATTTTTTCATTTTCACAACTTTTTTCCTTAGATAAGCCGCGGCTTATAGACAAGAACTTAGGGTACATTATTTGCTTTAGCTTACAGACAATGCAGTATAGATGGACTATGAAAACATTTCTCCGTTAACAGTATCAATTATCTTTGTTTGTCCCAGAATCAGTGTAATAGCTGAGTGTTTTCTGCAGAGTATACAGATGAAATATAAAATTGTGAATGAATTATTATGAATTCAATCATTAGTGGTGCTTCCCAAATGAAACGTTTAATGTAAAACTTTAAAAATCACAGTATGGAGAAACTTACAATGTATCATGAACTCCACACGGCAATGAGAATTATCAAATGAAAGTCATGTTACATTTATGTGACCTAACTCTTCAAATTCTACCTGTGAATAATATTAGATTTTACCATGGAAACTGTGTTTCCTGTTTTCCTAAAATATTTTAAGTCACAACTGATGTATTATTTTGACAGTGACCTTACATACCACAAATACCACTCAACATAGTTCTGTATTTTAACAGCTGTTCAAAAAATGTTATAGAGTTACTAAGACAGTTTAAGTTGCAGGTTTAGTACACTTTAAAGGATTAAACAATTCAAGCATTGACTCAGTATTGCAAGTAACAATTCCATGTTAGGCTGTAATACCAGGCTGAACATGTTTATTTTTTTAATTCATTCATATTGTACAAGGTTTGCAATGTACCACAGGTCAGTTGTCTCCAGAATTTGAACCTTGAGTAGATCAGAATAAAATCATTGAAATGGCTTAGGTTGCTGTGCTAAAGATGTTTTACTTAATTTAGGAAACTTCTGATAATCTTTTTCAGTACGGGGCAGAAAGATTACCATAGTGCACAATGTTGTTACTCTTTAACTGGCACTCTTCGCTACATAAAAATCAGTGTCTCCAGTGACGGGCTTTCCACATGGACACTGTATTTTGAAGTATATAAGCCTTCTTTTCTTGTGTATAAACCTCCTGCCATCAGTCGGTCTCCTGAACGTGTTCCTAAATGAAGTAATAGGGCTACTGCCAAAACATGGAGATTTTACCAACGGGAATGAACTTGTATTACAATGAAAATATTTTCCAGGGTCCTGGTTATGCTGTTCAGTTTGCCCATTGCTTTTGAGATAATATTCAGAAGTAAGACTTTTCTTATTTCCATTTTTGGTAAAAGTGTTTTCAGAAATGCCACCCCAATCCCTGACAAAATACATTTCTGACTTAAGTGGATAAATGTAAATTTTCAATTAATGGTGTGATGGTGTTTGTAATCTTTGTAATGACATGGCTCCTACTGAGATACTTGTCTTTTCTGCTTTGATTGCAAAAGGCTGGGAGCAGTCAGGAGTCTTAAAATCAGTTCTGCACTAAAATACCTTTTTACTTTTTCAAAAGAAGGTTAGTTGGTTACAGAAAACTGACCTGGTGTAAGTAAGTCAGGTATGGTATGAGAACGCCCATTGATGAACTGGCATCTCATTAATTCCTATTTTTAGAGCTGATACTGTCAGTCCAGGCTTCTATACCTACAATACTATTTGAACTTGTGTCACTGTTAACTGGAACAATTTAGGGGAAACAATTTAAATAAGGGGAAGAACATAAGCATGTAAATTAATCTAAAATATGGATTTTTTTTGAATAAAAGGTACAAAAAAGTGGTAAATGTATCCCTCACATTTTTGTTTCCTTATTTCTTTTACAGGGTCACAGTATCTTTTTTTTCCAAATGTAATTCTCCCAGAGTGCTGCTGCATATTTCCAAGTGTGCAAAAAAAGTTACTGTTTGAAATGAAAGCCAAAATGTACAAGGTGTCACTAAGGTGTCACCACTGATTGAGATCATTTATGTTGGGTAGACTGCCTAGAGGGGGCTGGGCGGTCTCGTGGCCTCGGAACCCTTGCAATTTTTTTTTTCTCGAGCTGTCTGGAGTTTTTTCTGTCCTCCCTGGCCATTGGACCTTACTTTTATTCTATATTAATTAGTGTTCCCTAATTCGATTTTCTTATTTATTTTGTCTTTCTTCATCATGTAAAGCACTTTGAGCTACATCATTTCTATGAAAATGTGCTATATAAATACATGTTGTTGTTGTTGTAAGAATTTAGTTAGTTGTAATGTCAGCTGATATTTACATTTTAAAAATTGTGTTTTTATGTACGCATATGGGCAGCAGGGGCGGCACGGTGGCACAGTGGGTAGCACTGCTGCCTCGCAGTTGGGAGACCTGAGGACCTGGGTTCGCTTCTCGGGTCCTCCCTGCGTGGAGTTTGCATGTTCTCCCCGTGTCTGCGTGGGTTTCCTCCGGGCGCTCCGGTTTCCTCCCACAGTCCAAAGACATGCAGGTTAGGTGGATTGGCGATTCTAAATTGGCCCTAGTGTGTGCTTGGTGTGTGGGTGTGTTTGTGTGTGTCCTGCGGTGGGCTGGCACCCTGCCCAGGATTGTTTCCTGCCTTGTGCCCTGTGTTAGCTGGGATTGGCTCCAGCAGACCCCCGTGACCCTGTGTTCGGATTCAGCGGGTTGGAAAATGGATGGATGGATATGGGCAGCATAACAAGGTGGTTAAGGCAGCTGGACTTTAAACAGTCCTTCTGACTTACTGTTTGACCAAATCTTTTAACTTGCCTGTGCTCCACTAGTACAAAATATGTATAAACATATTATGTGTGCATAATCTCATGTTGTATTCAGTGTGTGGTATTGTATTTATTGTCTGTTCTTGGTAATGTACCACTATCACAAGCTTGTGGGAGACATTCTAGCCAAGTACATATTTCAATGTGTTATGTATCAATGAAAGTAAATTTGAAAATGAAACTTGAGCACTAACAAAAAGAACCTTTGGATGATGTTCACTACAAAAGGGTGATTTCATTAAATAAAGTTTGTATTTAGGTTTGTTGACCATCTACCATTTTTGTCAGGAGGCTGATATTGCTTTGCAGTCAGCTTACAGAGAAGATCTATTCTCTTCTATGTTTGAGAGCTGTGCAGACAATGATTGAAGAATGATATTAAGGTATGCTACTTTAAGCAGGATTATGCCACATTCAAAATCTTTTATCGCTGTAAAGCCGCCTAGTTTTGGAGAATGGTGGACAGTTTTGCCACTGGTTTCTACGAGGTAGCCCAAGACTGTAAAAGTTCAAAGTCACATGATAAATAGTTAGGTGCCATATTTAAATATACAGCATAATGTCAAGAATAACTTTTCCAGTTTGAAAGCCTAATTACATACATATTTAGTTTAATTAAAGGCTTACAGTCATTAGGTAGAAGCTGGAATACCTCCTTTTTCCTGTGTATTTGCAGTACAATATAGTATACGGAATGTTTACTATTTTAAAGAAAGCCTTCCATGTTCATCTTGTAACTTATCTGTACATTTCAGTTGCCATTTCCCTTGTAAACAGTAGCTTAAAGAAGTTTCAGCTCCACAGTTCCAATGAGAATTTATTGCGCGCTGAAAATATGTCAACAGCTTAGTTACTAATGTAGTCAAGATGAAGTATTTGCAATCCAGAGGGAACTTACATCCTATTGTTTTAGTAGACTAAGTGGGCACTACCACTGCGTCTTGATGTTTAACAAAGTGAGTGCAATTTAGATAGTATTTTACCATCAGTTGTCTTTCATCGAAAGTAATAAAGAATGCCTTAGAGAGTTGTAGTATTAATCTTTTAAAGCTGGCTGTTATGAAGAAATATGAGAAGACTTAAAGCATTGCCAGGCCTGTAATTAGGGTTGAGAGACACAATATCCCTCAAGTCACACTGATGTAAATCGTGTATATATTTGTTCCCAGGTAGGGCAACCAGCTATATCCTAGTCTTGTTCATATTTAATGTTCACATTATATTTTGACACCTGAGTACAATGTACCTATTTTTTCCTCTAATGGAAGTTTATTTTTAGGCTTTAGTCAATTATTCACTTTAGAAAAAAATACTCAGTGAAATCGTTGTTTATAAAACTACTAAATATATTTTTATCCATCATGATTATGCACATACTGTACCATACAGCAAAAGGTAAAAGTTACCCTGATGATGATTTATTAGAAACATGTTAATGAATAAATAATTTATATATTCATCATAGTATATATGTAACTTTCCATTACAAATTTATAAAACAGACATTTTTATTAGTTGGTTTTATTTTTTTCTTTTATTACTCAAGTCATCACCTCTTTTACATTTAAAAAAATAACACACACACACACACATATATGTATGGATTCTGTATGCTACATATGTTGTATTTCTAGCAAGCAAAATATATACAGGGCATTCAAATAAAAACATTAAAATAGTACAGTAAGCTGTAAAATGTGAAGAACAACTGTAATTCTAATGTCATCCCTGCCAAAGAGAAGGACTTGCACTATGAAAAGCATAAAACAACCTGCTGATCTTCCCTTTCCATTGCTTATTTACACTTCAGTGCATTAAGGTTGTATATATGCAAATACCATAGCCACTTCATTTTTGGTTGTAATTGGTTTGTCAATTTTGTTTTATATTGGACGGATTATTTAAGACTTTAATAGCTAATGCTGTTCAAAAAGAAAAAAAGATTTCTTAGTGGTTCCTACATAAGTGCTATAGAGGGAGATTGAGGTATGAGTTCAGTTTCGCAAGTCAAACAATTCATACTTCCTGCCGTACTCTTAAGAGACATTTTGCTGAATTTTTAGTTTTTATCATAACTGCACATTTAAGTCAGTCCAGTCTTTCCTTTCCTTATCCATTACCCCCTACATTTCATTCATTTGTGTGTCTGCCTCTAAGTCACAACTTTTGAAATCAAAGTCCATCGTAAATGAAGGTTTTTTATGCTGCTGTCTTATCTAACATTTAGCAAGTATCGATATACTGTCACTAAGCAATGCTTTTGTTTACCTACTGCAGCTGACAATCATTAAATTTACACCAACAGTTAAGATTAACCCACACATTACAATTACTACATCTATTTTTCTCTAACCAGATTTTCCATTGTAAGTGTATAAGAAACTGGACTGGTTTTGGAAATAAAGCAGGAAAACAACCCAAATGGGACACATGGCCAATTTAGACTTGCTAATATTCCTAAATGTCTTTGGGATGTTTTAAAACTAAGCTGGAGTGTCCAGAGGAAGTATACACAGGTATGGGGAGAATGACAAATCCAGAGCAACCACCTCTATTAACAGAGGACTACTGTAACCCAGTGTTGGTTAAACCATTACAAGCAGACAGCTGCATTCTGTTCAGGACCTATATAAGAAACACTGCCTTAGTATAGGAAAACTCTATTATTTACTCAGAAATCATAAGGTTACTTATAGTGACAAATACATATCCTTGTATATATATTCTAGAGTATATGTATGTTGTATTCTTTGTATGTTGTTATAATTTCCATCTATATTTCTTTTGTTGGTATTGTATTACTGTCACTAATTTACTGGGTCATGCAAATATTAATTTTATTATTATATACAATTGCTTAAATTTAAATTTATGTGCACTTATGCACACTTAAATACACTTTTTTAAACTTAATCCTGTTTACTTTTGACCTTGCTGCCCTTCTTGGCACCATGCCTTACAAGGTCCACTGCTCCTACATTCATACGGGCATGTCCATCAGCTGTATTTCTGCCAATGTGAAACTTTCTCTAACATTGGCATCATGAGAGATTTATAATTTGTGCCAATGTACTGGTGTCCTGGTCCCAGCACCCTGTTTACAGATTGGACGCTCCCTCACACATTTTAACTCTGATGATAACAAGCACATAAATGTAGGTGAAACAACCATACCTTGCTTTGCAAATATTTCAGTTTACACTAGCTAAAGTGTCAGAAGTGAATGTGTTTCCAATAATGTTATAATTTTTTAATGTAAGTGCACTCATTTGAATGAATGTGTATGTAGAGTATGTAAATGTATGTCTATAATTTGTGATTTTAGCATGCTGCTACCTTTCATTTGAAATTGAATTTCAGTTTAATTTTCACTTGAAATTAAGTCTAAAGCTTACCTTGCTATTTTCACTACAGTACTGAAAAGTCAAGTGTTCACTATATACTGTGCTATGTAAAAGTTTGGGCACCCCTGATAAAAATCACCGTATCAATTTATAACTTGCTAAGCTTTTGAGGCAGCAACTTCATTTTAACGTATTTTATATGTTATGGAAACAGCAACATTTCAGTAGTGAAATATTTTTTATTGCACCAACAGAACCAATTTAATGTGCATTTAAACAAAAATAGGTGCATAAATGTGGGTGCCCCAAAGGAATATTCCCAACAACCTTTAGTAGAGCCTCCTTTCGTTGAAATTACAGCCTGTAGATGCTTCCTATAGCCACTGACAAGTCCCTGAATTCAGGCTGGTGGTATTTTGGACCATTCTTCCGTACAAAATGCCTCTAGTTCAGTTAGGTTTGATGGTTTCTGAGTGTGGACAGCCTGCTTCAAATCAATCTATACATATTTCAATGATGTTCAGGTCTGGGGACAGGAATGGCTATTCTAGAACATTGTACTTGTACCTCTGCATGAATTCCTTTGTAGATTTTGAATGGTGCTTTGGATCATTGTTGTGCTGAAACATCCAACCCTGTTGTAACTTTAACTCTGTGACTGACCCTTGAACATTCTTGTCAAGAATCAACTGATACTAGGAGGAATTTATGCGGCCCTCAACTTAACATGATTTCCAGTACCTGTGCTAGCCACACAGCCCCATAACATGATGGACCCTCCACTAAATTTTACGGTAGGCAGCAAGTTCTCTCTAGGAGTGCTATGTATTTTTTTCACCAGGCATAGTGTTTCTGGTTATGATCAAATATAATCAATAATAATACCTTAGTCTCATCTGTCCACTGTATTTTTTTCCATAATGTTTCTGGCTCGTCCAGATACGCTTTTGCATACCTCATGCAACTCTTCTTGTGGTGAGTACTCAAAAAAGGCTTTTTGCGCATCACCCTTCCACCGAGCTCTTCCCGGTGCAAAGTGCGCTGTGTGGAATGATGTATAATGACACCATCAGCAGCCAGATGTTCTTGTAGCTCTCTGGAGGTGGTTTGTTTGTGACCATTCTAAACAGCCTTTAGCTGTGCCTTTCAGATCTATTTTTCTTGGCCTACCACATCTTTCCTTCACAAGGACTGTTCCTGTGGCCTTCCATTTCATAAGTACATTTCTGACTGTGGAGACAGACAGTCCAAACCTTTGTGATAATATCTTGTACCCTTTTCCTAATTCATAACGATGAATTATCTTAGTTTTAGGTCAGTAGAGAGTTCTTTAGAGGTTCCCATGTTGCCACTCTCCAAGAGCGAGCCAAGGACAAGCACAACTTGCAGTTACCTATGTTAAATAACCTTTTTCATGATTGGTTGCATCTATCTTTATAGTTTAAGGTCTTATGAGCTAATCAAAGCAATTTTGAAAAAGCAAACCTGTCAGCATTAAATGACTGCAGGTCTTCAAATTGATGCAATTAAAAAGGTGCCCAAACTTTTGCAATTCCCATTTTTTACATTTTATTTTAATTCTTACAACTCAATAATTCTACACTGAGAATTTTTGTCTGATAAACATCCCCTTGTCTACATTTCCCTAGTTAAAAATTGGCATATTGCTGTGATCTTCTGTTATGAACACAGAGCAAATTATCATGCAACCTCAGAGGGGTGCCCAAACTTTTACTTAGCACTGTACAAAGAATTACTGAACATTGGTCTTCTGTAACACTCAAAGTGTCGTAACTGTAGAAATTTATTTTTTCTGCTACTGTTTCTGTGCTAGGCTGAGGAGATATTGAAGAAGATTGGTATTTGTTAGATTAGTCAGACTTTGTATTCAGACAATTTCTGGTTCAGCTTCACATTTGAAAAAGCATATCCTGCTGCCAAATAAAATTGCTGTCATAAAGGAAAGATGGGCCTGTTTGTTCCATTTATAAATGCCATTTTTTTAACACCGGCGACAGGAGTGTGGTTAAGTATTTCAAGCATGGGAGTAATCCAGAGAGCTATTTAAGTACCAAGAGCAAATGTAATTCCAGTAACCTTGTAGCACAGAGATAAGCACTTAGAATATAGAGGGATAGAATCTTTCTGAGCTTACCATATAATTAGGTCACGTGCAGTCCGTTTAGAGAGACGTGGTGCTGGTTCCTGCTTTTCAGCATTTTAGTTTTTTTAGTCTAAAATTATTAGACGTACTTACAAAGCAGTTTTTCCACCATTACAAAAAGTGTTCTTTAGAGCTATAGTAAGCCATAACTCCTATAAAAATCTATTGTAACATTATAATACACAGCCTTCAAACTTGTATGATTTGGTGTACACCCCAAAGTGCTCCAGTCTTTTTTTAGTTTCTCACTAAGAAGACGTTAAAAGGAATTTTTAGGAAGAAATGCTGCCTTTTTTCCCTGAAGCTCATTTGTGCTTCTCTGTTCTACTACATAAACTAACAATCATGCATGACTTGTTTGTTAAACTATATTGCTCTGTTCGTAAGCATTCCAAATTTGACTTCTGAATTAAACATTCCAACATATCACAAATGCAGTTGCTTCTGGAGAGTCTTGATGGGAGTTGACAAAAATAGTTTGAAACTAAGAATAAGGTACAAAGAAGCCAACAATCATTCCATTTCTGAACATTATGTGCCAGACTTGTTTGTTTCATTAACAAATAGTAAGTGTCTATATCTAATAAAATTTGAATACAAAACCAAAAAATGTTTTACGTTTGTAAAATTGAAATTTGAATCAAAAGGGTATTGATGCCCCCAATTACTATGCAAACCCTTGCTCTAACTCTTACTTATATTTACATCTCCCATTTGCTGTTGCCCAACAGTTGTAGCTACAGTATACGGCTTTAATTTAAGGCTTATTTCAGCTCATCTGCTTTATTATTTAAATATGTTACTGACTCTGATTCATCTCTGCTTGACCCTGTTGTATTTCTTATATTTTATGTGCTTGACGTTTTTAATATGTTTAGCCCAACTTGTAGGCATTGAGACTTTTGTATTTTTTTCTACTTTTTCACCTTCTTCTGTTTTGATCAAGTTGGCACACAGTCCATGTGTATAAACCCTCTTGCCATGTGACATTTGCTTCTCTGTATGGAGCAAATCCCAAATTGCATAAAAGTGCTAAAACATTTATGTATCTGGAAATAATGAAACATAGAAAACTAAAAATATATACATGATGTGGCATGAAAACTGTATGTAGTGGGGTAGATACAGTAAAATAAATTTTCAAATATCTCATGCCTTCTGTTTCCACAAATTATGGGAGGTAAAATGAAGACAATAAATAAGATGCATACATTTTTTGTCATTTTATCTCTGAACTGCTTTGTCATACAGATTGATACCTGGCCCTATCCATGGTGTTATGGAAGTGAGTTTTAATGTATATTGAAATATTTATTGTTGTCATTTTGGTCATTCAATACAGTTCAACGATTTTGCCCCTAAAATAATGATTTGTACCTAAAATAATGTTAAGGACAAAACATGCTTGTTTTCACAGCTAGCAGTGGGCAATTAGACAGACAAATAGACAGGACATTATTTGTCCCCAGGGGTAAATTTGGCTTTCTACAGAAGATAGATAGATAGATAGATAGATAGATAGATAGATAGATAGATAGATAGATAGATAGATAGATAGATAGATAGATAATTACTTTTATATTATGAGAAACATCATACCCCCACTCAAATACACATCAGAATAACTAAAAGAAATAAAAAATAAACCTACAAAGAAAAAGAACTTCTGACTTGGCCGAATATAAAAAGAGCAGTCCCAGTCCCAGTGAGGTGATATAAAGGTGTATGGCTGTTGGTATAACTTGAGCCTATCTTTTAATTAGCTCGTTGATTTGGTTGGCCTGTCTTGAAGTGTTGTTAACCAGCCTAGCACACCACAGCATAGAAAAATGCACTGGCTGTCCCAGAGATGTAGTGTAAAGGATATTACTACCCATATTAAAGTCAATAAAAAGGGTCTTTTTAATTAAGGTATCAAGACTGAATCAGTTTTGAAAATGGCACAGAAATCTGTTAGAAGAATGGATTTTCTTTTGTCATGTCTTTGCCTAAACCAAAGTGCTGAAGCTAGCTCTTTTTGCAGTTAATATTTCTTAATGCATCCTATGAGGTGCAATGTTTTTTTCCACTGGAGACAGTGAGGTTTGGTGATTCCTTTTGCTACATAGTCTGCTTGGTAAGAAGGGGAAACAGCACCTTTACATTAAAGAGTTTGGTACAAAGATTAACATATAGGTATGCATCAGTAATATTCAGGTGCAATGTTTGAAATCTGTCAGACATGAGCACGGTGAATTATTTTAAAAAGCTCCCATTTCATCATGCCTCCTCTTGAAAAAGGTAAATATTACAATTTCATTATTTATTTGAAAATCCAATTACTGTATGGTATATATTACTGAAATGCTCCAAACCCCATAAGTACAGTGCACTATTGGAATATGGTACAGCTCCTTATGACTTTGAACAGCTTGAAATGTAGGTGGGAGATGAATACAAAACACCTGAAGAGAGTATATTGTTAGGTGTATGAGATATTTAGCAAATATGGATTAATAAGAAAGAAGATGAAAGTAGGCTGAAAGAATTTATTTTAACTTTATGGTTTTAAGGCACTACAGATTTTCTTTTCAAGCAACTGCCACAGTGTAGGATGCCAAACTGTTTATAAAAATTGAAAAACAACATAGTAAATCAGGATCTTAAAAGCCAGAGAAGGTTTTTAAATTTTGCTACTAAAGATGAATCAGGAAATTTACACTGAAGTATTTTGGGAATTTACAAAAGTAAAATATTGTGTGCCACAGACAGAAACAAATGTAATATCTTAGCCATTTCTCTATTTCTGGGTTACAAATTGTCCAGAGGTATCACCGTCCTTATGCTATTTACTTATGTTATATTCAATAATCCCCTCCCACCCCAGTTGATACTGTAAATATCAATTAATAAGTACATGGGGATAATCAGGGCAATAAAAAAGAAAATAAACATTATTTTTAATAAACGTTCAATATGTTTGTCATGGTTTAAACAATTTGACAGTCTCAAAAGCCAACAAAAAATGTAGTAATTTATCATTCAAGACTTGTTATTAATGTAAGGTGCAACTATGAAATAAACACTCTATTATTAAAAGGGAGCTAGTATAAGCAACAGAAAATTGAAGCAGTGCTGACTCTGAGCCTTGTCGATGTCAGGAAGCAGATTGCTGATCAATTACAGCTTATGTAAAAAATGACTTTGGTTTTGGTTGGGGGCATTATGATTAGCATTGCCCAGAGTCTTGTACTCCTGGCATGGACACCAAATTGTGAGCAGGTTTGGTATGAAAATCCAGAAAAACAACACCTACCTATTTAGTGGCAAATCGGGTCAAAGGAGATATTGTAAATTGTTTCAACATTTGTGATGACAGAACAGCACCGTTGGGTGTTAATATTACTACATTCGTAGTAATATTTTCTTTCCGCTGGATGAAGGTCATTAACCCACCAAGACTTCAAGACATTTCATAAGCAGGCCCCCATTTAGGCACCCCTGACCACTCTCTGTAAGTCCTGAAATGATGAGCTTGGACTGCTCTTCAGTGGTTCTCCTGCCTTGACTGTTCCAAGATCAGCAGCAAGAGGATTTGATTCCTTAGCCACCTTAGGTCACACATTATTATATAACCTTGAGGGGGGCCATTCTCATTTCAATCAGTCAACCTCTGTTGAATCTCCAATAAACACTTGAATAAGAGTTTCAGCAAAAAAAAAAACTTTAAACATGATTGAGTCTAGGAAGTATTTCTAAGGTGAAATTTCTCATATTTACAAATAGCTACTGTAAGTGTACCGAAACACAGTTCAGGATCAAACACGTATACCCATATTACATAATACAGAGATCATTCTGCAATTGGTGGAAAGGAATTTCAGATTGTTTTGTAAGCCCACACATATCGTTTTGAATTTTATTTATTTCAAATTGTAAAGCACATTTATTAAAACGGTAGCACAGTGGTAGCGCTGCTGCCTCGCAGTTAGGAGACCTGGGTTTGCTTCCCGGGTCCTCCCTGCGTGGAGTTTGCATGTTCTCCCCCTGTCTGTGTGGGTTTCCTCCCACAGTCCAAAAACATGTAGGTTAGGTGCATTGGTGATTCTAAATTGTCCCTAGTGTGTGCTTGGTGTGTGGGTGTGTGTGCGCCCTGTGGTGGGCTGGCACCCTGCCCAGAGTTTGTTTCCTACCTTGCACCCTGTGTTGGCTTGGATTGGCTCCAGCAGATCCCCGTGACCCTGTGTTAGGATATAGCGGGTTGGATAATGGATGGATGGATTTATTAAAACGTGAGAAACTAAAGATAGTTCTACAGAAACATCTTTACTAAGGACTAAGTGAAACTGAATGTCATCCTCATGAACTGCATTTTTCAACTGAACCTTTGATTTGCAAATAATATTGTTTAACAGTATGTTGAAAATGACCTAAAGGCCGAGTACTGTTCAGCTTAAATGGTTTCAGATATGAAATGATTAACAGCAGCAAACTCTGCTTAGTTTGAAGGATGCAAATCAAACATTTAAGCAGAGTACCAAGCCAAACTACTCACATTTCTGAGTGATACTAGGGGGCTCCGCCCCCTGCTCGCTTCGCTCGCCAACCCCTGGTGTTGGGTAATTCCAAATAGCGTGATGTATGTATGAGACATAGCATAGTGGGAAGGTGTAGATTACGCATATAGGACGCAAAGAATAAACCGCATGGCACATTGTACAGATGTATTGGAAAATTTCCTTGTACACAACATTAGTAGTAAAGATGGTGTCTTGTCCTCGAATGAGTTTTCCTTGGCATGGATCATTTATAACTTTAACTTTAACGTCAGATGACCGTCGAACTCGTGAGAAGGCTACATAAAGTTGTCCATGTCCAAATACGGGCTCAGAGAGGTAGATGCCAACCTTGTCCATGGTTTGTCCTTGTGATTTGTTGATGGTCATGGCAAATGCAGGTTTAATGGTTCATTCGTTGATAGATTGCGTCATCTGGATCTAAGATGTAGATTTGTGCATATTTGCGTTCTTGATTTGTTTCAGGGTGCACTGTTGCAATGCGATGTAATATTTGTCCACATACGCGACAGCAGTATGGGCCATTGCCTTTTGGTGGACTGATATTTACTCCGGTAGATGCAAAAGCAAATGAACTATTGTAGGATCTAATGCAATTCATAAAGTTTTTACTTTTAGGTACATCGTTAGTTAGAAGCTTCCGTAGATATTGAGGATATGAATGTAAAGGAGGCAGTCTAACTTGACCCTTTTGACAACAACGTGTAAACTCATTAGTTGTATTGCCAGTTGTTTCTTTAGGGACGTTAAGTGAATGACAATGATTGCACTCCGTAGTCTGTCCCGTTTTACTGTGGTGTGGGGGTGTGAGTTCTCTTTTTCAGTACCATCTCGGGCTTGATTTGTGAACTTTTGTGGACTCCTTAGACTGTCCCGTTTCACTATCAGGCGGGGATAGTCTGATTCAAATATGTTGTGTTGTCCGTATGTGTGGGGTTTCTGTATGATCTCGAGTGTTCGCTTGCGGTTGCTCTTTGGTTTTTGATCCTCAATCTCGGGCTCGATGGGTGGCCGTGTGTGGAGTCTGTAATCTGTTCCGTTTCACTTTGGGGCGTGTGTCTGACTCCTCTTTTTTGTGTGATATGGGCACGTTGCCTCATTTCTTATTTCTGTTAGTGGAGGTGTGCTTTGTGTTTCATTTCTTATTTATGTTAGTGTGTGGACTCCGTAGTCTGTCCCGTTTGGAGTGCTATGGGTTTTGTGTGGTGGTTGCGTGTGACTCCTTTTTTTTTGTGTGCCAGGGGCGCGTTGCCTCATTTCTTATTTCTGTTAGTGGAGGGGTGCTTTGTGTCTCATTTCTTATTTATGTTAGTGTGTGGACTCTGTATCTTTGTGGCGCTGGCGTCTGACTCCTTTTTTTTGTGTGCTAGGGGCGCGTTGTCTCATTTTTTATTTCTGTTAGTGGAGGGGGGCTTTGTGTGTCGTGGGTCTGAATCCTCTTTTTTGTGTGCGTCCCGTTTCGTGTGCTATGTCCTTTTTTTTGTGTGCTGGGGGCGCATGGGCTGCGTGTGGCACTTGTGTCTGACTCCTTTTTTTGTGTGTGCTAGGGGCGCGTTGCCTCATTTCGTTGGAGGAGGGCTTTGTGTGGCGCATGCGCACTACGTCTTTTGCGTCCACGGGCACGACCCTGCGTCCATATCCAGTTTACCATTCTCGTTTAGTAATATGGATTCTAGAATCTAATGATTCAGAGTGTCAGATACTCCTGAAAGATGCAGCTGATGCAAAATAAAGCAAATGATCACTTAGCACTAGAACTAAGGCTGCCTCAGTATTGTGGGCTTCAGTATATCCACATTTTAAATGTTAAGTCAAAAGCATATGATGCTGTATCAAGTAATCCTCTTTAATAAAATCCTTTCTTGCGTCCCGGTGTCCGTGTGTGTGTGTCTTCTGGTAAAGTGCGGATGCGCGGGGCACGGTGCGATGTGCGATATTACTGTCAGAGAAAGTTAGAGGCGTTTTACGGAAATACAAACCAATATTACTGCGAGAGGAAATTAAAGGTACACAATACAGTGACGCATATTACAGCCACATACAGTACAAGCCAGTATTACTGTCAGAGGAGATTAAAGGCATATTACCGACGTGCACGCCTGTATTACCGCCAGAGAAAATTAAAGGTATATTACGGACGTACAAGACAGTATTACTGTCACAGAAAATTAAAAGATACACAAACACGGCGGCAGCCCATGAAGATCGGTCAGCTCAGCAAGTACACATCAACAAAAGAGGCTGAAAGAAAGAAAAATACGACCAACAAAAGGAATGAGGTCAAAGTCCCTTGCCATTTAATATAGACTGTTCCTACTAATGTTTATGCACTACTGTTCTACCGCCCGTTATTGTAACGGGCTAAATGACTAGTAATAATAATAATAATAATAATTCATTACATTTATATAGCGCTTTTCTCAGTAATGCAGGAAGATTAAAATTGAGTAGATTATTTGAACATTCTTTAACTTTTAAAGCACATTTTGTTGTTGTCTTTTTGAGGATGAACAATATTAGAATGCATGAAGTTTAGAAGATTGTCTACTTCCATAGCCTAAAGACATGCTATTAGGTTGATTTGTGACTCCAAATTGACCTTCTGATTTTTTGTGTGGGTCAGGTGCTAACTTTGCATATGATGTGGTTGGGATACTTGTGGTCTCTGAGTGTCTAAAAGCTCAACCAAAACAAAGCAGTGCATTGAAAAAGCATGCATATCTACGCAGAAGGTTGAATAAGGCATTCATAAATGATAATGATTTATGTTACTAATGACACAGATTACTTGACTAACATATCTCAGAAATAAAGTTTGCTTTACTTAGATTGAAGACTGTCTAAATGGAGTCCAAGCAGATCTAATAGTGAAAAATTATGATGTAAGATCAGGAAGTTGGCTGGTAGCCACAAGTAAGCAAAAACCTGATGCCAATTTACATTGCATATACATACTGTATGCAAACAAACTTGGAACTTCTCTTGTTAATAAAAATGTGATTCTCAAACTCGTGCTTATTTTTGGATATGGAAAGAAAATCAGAGTGCCCATACAAAAACCCATGCTGACTTGGACAAAATAAACAAAATTCTCATACATTTTGAAGGGACCAGGATGTAAACTCGGTATTCTGGAGCATCCAGGCAGAAGTGTTCATTACTGTGTTGCTCATCTCAAAAATATCATACGGTAAATATAATGTGATAAAAATAATTGGCAATTTTTGCTGATATCAGATATTTGCTTTATTTCATCTGGTTATTCAAATTATTTTTTTAATTGGCCTAATTCAATTAAAATGTTGAGGAATGCAGTAGCCCTTTGTGGGCAACATTATGCATAAGAGAGGATCGTGGACTATATGCTAGTCCTTAACAGGGTTTGCTCACACACACACACACTCACATACAGCTAAACAGAGGCAAGTAAGAATTAATAATCAACCTAGAATTAATGTTTTTGGGTAGTGAGTGAAAAACAGGAGTACCTGAAAAAAAATACTTGTAGATACAGGGAGGACATGCAAACTCTACTCAGACAAAGAACAACTTTTTTCCCAAAACCCAAATTATTCAAATAAAGTGTTTTAGGAGCAGTGTCTAGACACAAACCATTCCTAAGTAAAGTGCCTCTCTATTGCTGTGCAGCTCACTCGCAGATCCAGATTTTATGAATATTGGGCCACCCAGTCAACCTAACGGGCATATCTTTTGCATGTAGTTGGAAGCTAGACTACCCGGAAAAAAACCCACATGGTCATGGGGAGAGTGTCCTCTGTAGCTTTGAGGCTGTAGTTCTAACCACAGCACCACTATGTGCCCTTACATTACTTAAACTTCTGACTAATTAGGTGCAGATTCAAGAGTATGGGAACTTTAACTTACGATTTTATTAGTCATCTGTGACAGATTTAATGCTTGTTTCTTATTTGGAACTTTAACCACAATCTGTTCCTTTTATTTATTTAGAATGAAAATGCTGAACACCATTCATTGGAGTACATAGCATTCAAACAGCAGGAGAGAGTTGAAGATTTATCTTTGCTGCAAGTTCTTTGCTTACCATGGGAGAAAATGATGAAGAGAAGAATAACCAGGCTGGCCAACTCTTTGAGAACTTTGTCCAGGCTTCAACATGCAAGGGTACAATTCAAGCCTTCAATATTCTCTGTCGACAATTGGAGCTCAGCCCTGAGGATTACAGAAATTTTTTTAAAACCCTTAAATCAAAGGTGACTTCCTGGAAAGCAAAAGCTCTCTGGAGTAAGCTTGAGAAACGTGCAAGTCATAAAGCGTATAAAGATGTTTGCAGAAATACAAAGGTAAGAACATTTGAAAACTGTTTATTCCCGTGCTTTAGCGGGACACATAAAATTAAGAAGCAGAGATACAAAGGAGGTGCTTGGGTTTGTTAGAGAGAATGAAATGTCTAAAAACCTTGCAGTATCCTTTGGGTAAATTTTTTGTAGAAGCTTAATGTGTTTTAGCATTAAGCTCACTGTGATGCCAGAAATCAGTGCATTTTCCTCATAGTCCCTAGAATGCGTTTCCAGTTTCTAGTTTAGTTAATGTGTATGGAGTTTGCAGATTATGTTTGCCTCTACTTGGAGTTTTTCGTTTTATTCTGGTGTCCAAAGGATCTTCAAATTTGGTTAATTGGAGACTTTTACTTGGCTCACAACGAGGTCTGTGTCCTGTAAATCATCAGCATTCCATCTCAAGTTGGTTCTTGCCAGTTACCTAATGAGATAGGATTTGACTCCCCAGAAAATTGAAATAGAGCAAGCGTGTTCTGAAAACAAATATATAATTAACACATTAGACATGTGTCTTTTATTTTGTATTATTTATTAATTTATAAAATACTTCTTTTCTTAAATGATATAAGGACTAAATATAAAAATTTAATATTTAACCAAGGCTGGTAATAAAATTAGATGTCTTTGAAAAGTGCTTACTAACAGTCTCATGAAAAAACAAAGTCATTGTTTTCAGTTCCATGTATATATTTTTTACTTTTATTGGCACTATGTACTTAACCTTTGCTAATTGCTTATGAAGTAGATTTTTGAACTTTAGCAGAATGCGATATGCAGATTTGTTCTTAAGTTTTTTAAAAAGGAAAGATTAATATTTCACTTTTGGATAATATTTTAAAATGTACTTTGCAGTAACTTTCTCATTTAGAAATCATTTTTCCTGTGCTTTACTTTGGATCCTCTTTTTCTTATGATGATTGTAGAATCAGCATGACAAGTTGGATAGACAAAGCCACTCAATTCTCACCAATAATAACTGCAGAATTTCCAGAAACTCCGAGACTACTTGAAACACATACTCCCTCCTTGATGTCCCGAGTTTGCCTTAGGTCTTTTCCCATTAGGTCATTCTAACTAATTAGGTGTGTGTCATCTCCGTAGAGCAGCAGTTGTACTCCTGATTAAATCTGGCACCAGAATTGCTCTTTCACATCCACTTTTTGAGAGATGAAAGTTTAAAAATGAGAAATAAAATATTTTTAAAGTTAATTATTTACACTTTAGAAAAGCATAAATTACACACATAATTGTTTTAATTATAATTGTCATCGACAAAAAGTATTCACTTGGTTGAAAACAACCGACGTCTGCTAACATAGACTCCCTTCATATTTCACTGTAACGTCTCTTCATTTGAGCAATGTCATGGTGGTACCTCTCCTCATGTTCATCAGAGACCACTGCCATGTTTTTGGTTAAAAAAAATTCAAAAGAGAATGTAGGAAATGGATTTTTAAGGGCCATGTTACTTACATCCAATCACTAGGTCAGAATCCTCCACTAGTTCCACCTAGTTTTCTGCCTTTGTACTCTCAAGAAAATTGTGACACAAGTGTTTCCCAAGCTTTTCTTCAAATTCACACAGCTTGGATTTAGAGTTTGGACTTCAGAATCCAGGAGCTTTTCAGGGAGTTAAACAAACATTCTTTCTTTTATTTTAGCTTAAATGCGAGGAAACTTCTGCCTGAGGTATTTGAATCCTTCCTGATTTCTGTTCATCACTTTCACAAAGTATTTAGACAAACCCGTTTTTATATAAAATGGCGCGAAAACATGTTCTCCTCTTCTTCCTTTTATGTTCTAGTTGCCCCTCTCAGAAGTTTGTAAAACTAGTAACTTTTGTTGTCTCAATAAAGGAAGGGTGTGTTTTCTTTTACAGTTTGCTTACCTATTACCTGATCAAGACAATGGATGGATTATGCAATCCTGCATATGTCTGTAAAAACCATTTTCAACTATAACTTTCTGGACAGTAAAAAGCATCTTTATAATGTTCTAAATATAAATATCTGGTTATTTTAATGGAGTAGGAAGAAAAAAAGATTCACTGAGAGCAAAAAATGCGTAGCAAATACTTGATTCTCATAATATAGTCCAAATAATATTCTGTTATATGAATATACAATAGAATGAAAAGTACATATGTCATAAAACAAACACTTTAGGGATTGGAATATGCATTAACTATTAAAGACTGTAACTTTATTAAGCAGCCATAAGCCTAGTCTAACTTTAAAGCCTATTAAAAGCATGAAAGTTTAACAAATATGTGATGTAGAAGTAGCAATGTGGTTAGCTTACCCTGTTATCTGTGAGGAATTTTCATGTTCTTCCTGTGTCCACGAGTTCACTCCAGGTTTCTGCCCACATTCTAAAAACTTGTGTATGAAGCACATTGATTGGTGTTTCTATATTGGATCAACTTAAGTGGATTGGTGATGCTAAATTGACCCGAGTGTATGTGTGTGTTTTCACTCGACAATGGACTGGTGCCATGTCCAGGGCCTCATTCCTGTTTTCCGCCCTCTGCTTGCTGGAATAGGCTCCAGCTTTTCCATGACCTTGCGCAGGATGAAGCAAGTTTAGAAAATTGATAGATGGAGAGTGAGTGTGTCTTGGGATAGACCATTGTCTCATCCAGTTTTGGCTCTTCCCTTATGCTTAATGTATCTATACTGGAAAGAACAGTTCTAGAAAAAACATTTTTAAATGACCTGTGTTTTGCTACCTTAATCTTAGAAGACAATATAAAAAATAAATATTTGATTTCTTGAACAAGGCTTGGGCGGCACGATGGCGCAGTGGGTAGCGCTGCCGCCTCGCAGTTAGGAGACCCAGGTTCGCTTCCCGGGTCCTCCTTGCGTGGAGTTTGCATGTTCTCCCCGTGTCTGTGTGAGTTTTCTCCGGGTGCTTTGGTTTCCTCCCACAGTCCAAAGATATGCAGGTTAGGTGGATTTACGATTCTAAATTGTCCCTAGTGTGTGCTTGCTGTGTGAGTGTGTGTGTATGTGTGCGTGCGCGCCCTGCGGTGGGCTGGCGCCCTGCCCGGGGTTTGTTTCCTGCCTTGCGCCCTGTGTTGGCTGGGATTGGCTCCAGCAGACCCCCTTGACCCTGTAGATAGGATATAGTGGGTTGGATAATGGATGGATGGATGAACAAGGCTTTCTGTACTATATTATGTGCTCCTTCTCCTAGCCCTTTTCACTAAGAAAAATGAAATAATGTACATCCCAACAAAGTTAAGGAAGTGCAGGAAAAAGCAATAATACAGGAGACACCCCAGATTTATCAGAAATTGGTACTTTTTTAAAGACAGCACATCTGTTTTTTATTGGAAATGTAAATACCAAGTCCTTTTTTGTTGTCAGAATTTGCTGTTATGAAGTTTTGTTTAGATTTATTTAGAATTCTGAACAAACAAAGTAAGCACAACTGACAAAAGACTAAACCAGAGGTGCTCACTTTACATTTATTTCAATTTTATTATTGTTTAAAAAAAAAAAAAACTCTTGTGTGTACTGCTTGCCTATGTACTGTATACAGTGTATGATTTTTCTGTGTGTTTGAACATTTCTTTGTGTTTATTTTGCCGCTATGTGCTCTATTTCTTATTATTATATAGCATGCTGGTCCCTTTGGCATAAATTCCCTTAATAAAAGTAAATCAAATCAAGTTGGAAGTTTAGGTGGCAGCATGATGGTGCCACGGGCAGAGCTGACATTTCACAAATCAGTGGCTGGTTATTGTCTTTGGGGAACTTCCATACTGTCGGTGTAGGTTTCTTTCAGGGTGTTTAATTTTTTTCCAAATACCACCAGATGTGCCAGTTAGGTTAACTGGCATTTCCAAACTGCTATTGAGTGTAAATGTGATATGTATGAGTGGGCCTCTGCAATGGGCAGGTACCCTGTCCGGAGCTGTAATCACTGCTGTGGAGATAGGCTCCAGCTCTCCCTGAATCTTGAAATCAATTAAGCCGGTTTGAGAATTTTATGAATATTTAGAGATGTACTGTACTTTATATTTCTTTATTTTTTACCTTTACATACATTTGACACTTTGAAACTGCCCTGTAAAATGCATGTATTGTTGATAAGTATAAAGCAGTTTGTGGAGTAAAAAGAGGCCATCTGGGGGAGGAATAACTGGAAAAGGGGATTAGACATTATATTTACTAAACTGCAGAAAATGTCTCTGAACTGTTTGTACTTATGTGAGGTCAAGACTATTGGCTTTAGCTGCAGTACATGAGTCTGTTTCCCTTGCAGTATTTCGGGTCTGAGCCAAATTCCTGCATCGTGACACACTTCAAACAATTTGCTGTTGAATCAGGTTTTAGTCAAACCTAAGAGTGTCTCATGCAAAGGTTATGGATATAACTTGAATGCCAATCATTTTTTATTCTTTTGTCGCATTTTCAGTGTGCCAATAATCACTTTTATGTGCAGAATAGCATATGATCATGTTTCCATCTTATTTTTAAATACAATGAATGATTTATATCATTTTGTTTTCATTGTACACAAATAAATTTTAAAGAAAATTGGCAAAAACAACCCAGAAGGTTGTTGAGGAAAAAAGATGAAACCAGTTTGTTCACATGTCACGTCTATTCCTGTCTGATTGAACACATTTTTTTTTGGTAATTCTTTTACTTTCCAAATGTATTTTAAAACCATTGTACACAGGTAATACAGTTGTATACACCTGCATAACTTCATGACCCAGGGAATAGTTGGAGAGCCTACCGGGCAACCCTGTTTAATTTGTGAGCTTAAATAAACAAATGCATGAAAGTACTGCATAAAATGTAACAAAAAATACTATCTCTGGTGTCCTCTTTACACCTCTTAAGGCAGTCTTTACAATTATGTTTGTTCTAAGAGCAGGTCATTAATTGGGAGCTCCGTCCTCATGGACTTCGGTCCAAGAAGTGACGCCTCCTTCCAGCTTTTATAAAGTTGGGACTGTAAGGTGCAGGGTCTTCGTTGCATATGTCATGTGCCCTCACTGGGCATCTTCTGGTAACTGCGGGAGGAAGAGACAGAACAGGTAGCAACAGTGCTTCCTTGTGTCCCGGGATGGTATTGCCTGCTTGGTCTAAGCCCTGCAGGTGATCCTCAAGCAAACCATGTGACACAGTGCAATATCCAGATTAATACAGTAGCATTAACATTTGTTGTCCATACGGTACAGGTAACAGTAAGTATTAAAACAGGGCTGTTTTTGTATTTTTGTTTTATTTATATAAATATCTTCCCAATTGCCAGCAAGAATGCACTTGATATTCAAACTTTAATTTAAAATAAAGAAATTAAGATAACTGTTTTTTACATTTTTTTATGTCCACGTTAATACATTTTTACAGTATACATGTGTGTTTTCTTCAATTTCTGTGTATTCCTTTTAAAATATAAATATGTAATTATACAGGTATTACTGTAGATCACAGTCTTGTTTTCAGTAGATCACTTCTCAGCGGAAATTTGGCAGCAAGGATAGTGATGAAATGACGCAGAGCCAGTTAAAACCACTACAGAGATGACAGCAATTCTTTTTATAGCACATGTTTATTATTTCCATCACAGTTTATTTTTATTTTATGCTGTTTGCAATAGGCTAGATTAGAGTACTGCTTAGAATATTACAATCTATTAATCTGGGGTTGCAGGTTATTTGATGTTTTATTTTTACTGTACATAATTTTTAAGTGCAAGCAGTGTTCTTCTCTTATAAATGGAAGTATGCTCTATTTAAATAAACTGTTCTAAAAAGACCATAACATGGAAAATTGATGGATAAGTTTTGTCCACTCTGGGAAATAGTAAGTGCACATATACATTTTATACTATTATCCATTGAATCAACAGAAATGGGTTTGGGTTGTGGGGCATGCTGTTGATGTAGCAGTAATAGTAGTAGGATTAGTAATCTACATGAAATTATAGAGCAGGTCATGGAAGATTGTGGTATACAGAAGTCAGCATCAGGGTCATGTAACCAGGAATTAGATTATCACTTTTTAATATAAAGGAAGTCTGAGAATGTTAAAAATTATCTTCCACATTGTAGTCTTAAGATGTTTAATAATTTTAAACTAGTTAAACATTTTCAAAGTGTTTCTGAAAAAATGTTTGAGAAGATAAGGATAGGATAGCATGAAAGACCCATTGTGGTGAAGGACAATCAAACAGGTGCTGAAAAGGGGGAAAATATGGAGAAAAACAGGATAAAAAATAGGACTAGACTATGATAAAAGTCTCATAGATCTACTGCCGGCTAGCTAGCTAGTGGTCTAGTTGCCCCATGGTAGTCTTAACACTGAGTCAGAAACTGTCTGGCCCCATGCCCACAACCTAAGTGGCTCTGTGTGAAGAAAGGGATGCAGTATAGGATTGATCCAACACCAAAATCTGTAATATTAGATATGCCTAATAAGGCTGTAAGAGAGTGCTAATGAGGCATAGAGTTAAATAACGTGTTTCATTATGAACAGAAGCCAACTTGTAATTTGGAGGTTGGTTGAAGCAGAAACCTGCAATCACTGTGGCTGTCTGAGATTGGAGATCCTTGAACTATAACATTAGCTTTCATATTTTGTTGTGTTTTTGTTTTAATGTTTAATCATTTTTATGTTAGGTTTAATAAACAAGATAATGATAAGGTTTTTGTTTCTATTTTTATACAAGTTGATATAGAGTAATTAAAAGCAAATATCACTTGATACTGATACTAGAAGAGAAAAAATCTGATCAGTCAATCAGAGGAGAAGGAGGTTGGCAGCATGCACTGATACAGCAAGCTGCTACACCCACCACACAACAAACTACAGAATGATCCCAAATTAGGACCCGAGTGAAGCCTTGTAAAGGGTGACACCTCAGCACCACACTAGTTTGAATGGAATACAACAGAGTGAGGCTTTTACGATGGCTGGAGTGCCAGTCCTGCCACCAACTCCTAAGTTTTCCCAACAAGTTGGAGGACCTGCTTGTAGGGCTGAATACAGTTAACGTCATACCCAGAGTGGAGCAATTGCAGGTTAAGGGCCTTGCTCAATCAGAGTAGCATGATAAAAAAGAGTGTGGGGAGGGAACATTTTCAAAGGGTGCCAAATATTAGTATATAAATTTAATATACTAATTTAAAAAAACTTTAAAAATCTATTTAGAAGTTGTTATATTTTGATGGTATTTTCTTTTGGGATTACCATTTTTATTGTTTTATAAAAAAAATTGCTGCACCTGGGCCTTGTTGTAACCTTTAGCTCCATAAAATAAAGACTAAATCCGGTAATAGATGCCTTTTTTCTTTTAACACGCTACTGAAAAAATGACTTTATTTTCTTGAGATGATTACGGCATTTTTGATCAATGATCATGTACAGTGTACTAATGGAAAGCATCAAAGTGACAGTGTGTAGATAGAGAGCTTCATGATCTACAGCCTCCCCTCCAAAAGATGTCTGGCGAATTAAAATGATAAGACAGAGGAATGTGCCCTACATTTGCTGAAGTAATTTTCTGCTTGTGGATGTGTGATAATTGTACATTTACTTATGCCTGATATATTTTCATTTGAAAGGTTTGCTTTGAGTTTTTAAAATCTACCATATTGGGTAATTATCTATGCAGTGGTTGATGATATATAATTAGCCAGGCATTTGTGTCAACTTATTTAAAGCAATATATAATTTTATCATTGCCATTTTCATTTCCTAAATAACCTATTAACTGTCAATGATAATATTTTTTTTCTGACTAGGATCAAAAAGTGAAAGAGAAGAGAATAAATTAACAGGGATTAATATGTATATTTGTTAGTTTCTTGCATGTACTTGAGAAATTATACATTTATAAACAAGTATGTCTTGTACTTAAGATTAAATGGAGAACTTTATTAAAGCCCTAAAAATAAATATAATTAGAACAAAGGGTGAGGTGAAAGCCATGTAAAATTTAAGGGTGGTACTAACAGTTAACAGATCCTGCCAGGCCAGCGGAAACTATTTGAAACTGCTCCAGTCTGCACTTCGGAATGTACAAGTGGCAAATTAGTTCAGATCTCACTACAGGCTTATCAGGGCATGATGCATCAGTGTTGCTAATGGGGAATTCAGTATATGTCATGAGTTGATAGGCTGTAAGTAGGCACTTCCTGAGTTTTTTTTGTGTATTAACAGTTTAGGCTTAAAGCATATAATCTTTTTTGCTTAGTTTTAATTTTATATAATATACAGTGTCTGTAGAGGTATCTTATCTACATGAAATGTTTCTTTCCTCTGTGGTGATAAATACGGTTGTTTTACTATATAAACATAATGTAATCTTTAACCATAATATAACATGTAATCTTTCTAGTGGAATTGATTGAATTAACTGAACCACTCAAGATTTAGTATGAGTCAAGAGGAAGGCCAAGCCCTTCATTCAGTTTAGCTGCAGCTTTTTAAATCTTCGTTTGTGTTTCCTTCTGCCTTCCTTCAATGCTCAATACAAGAACTATAGCAAACATCAAGTTGGTTCTTCATATGGTCAGAGAATCCCTGCCTCAGCCAAAGCATGTTTTACCGTGTCCAGATTCATTGATTCATTGTCTACAATTTAGTCATCCCCTCATTGGCTGACCAGATTTTCATAATTCTAAAACAGGAAACAACTTATCAATCATGCGAGCACCAAGTGGGGCAACAAATAATTTAGACGTGTATTAAATTAAACCACACGGGGGCCCCCTTAGAGTTTTGTGCTCATTTATTATAATAATTAGCCAATTAAAAAAAACAGGTCATTTTTATAGATTCCAAATATTAAACATGATGCAATACATGAAAACAGGACTGTCTCAGAAAAAAGGGACATCTGGTCACCTTATCCAGTCACCAAATAAGTGTTGGGCCTGTCTTCACATTTGAAAAAAAACAGCAGCAGCAAGGGTTAAAATACTCAGATGAGGCCATTCTTGTGGTGTCTGCAACAGCAAGGGCATCAAAAGTATGTCTCTCTATTGTAAAAATAAATCTTTGGGAGGGAGACGAGACGTGATCTTCTCAGAAGACAATTTGAAGTCCCGCATGAGACACTTTAACTTACTACCAGCTCTTAAAACAACGACAAGTGACAAGCTCGCCGGCAACAGAAAGCCAGCAGATGATCCGACCGCTTCTCCTTGCGTGTGATCAGCCACCCTAACCACCACCAACCCCCCTTCACAATGCAAGCAGCAGAGATACGAAGTTGCAAAAGGACAGCTGCTGTACAGGCTTTGCGATCGACGGGCAGCGCAACAGCAGCAGCAGAAAGACAGCAGATGATCCGACAGCATCTCCTTAGTGTGCGTTCAGCTACCCCCCCTTCACAAAACAGCGTTATACGTCCTGCAAGAAAGAGATTTAACCACGCCCAGGGCCGGAAATAAAGAACAAGTATTGTTTTCACAACGTCACGCGAGACAAGGCAGTGAGACATCATTTAAAACAAGTCCACGGACATCTAACCTAGCAGTTGTTGGATTGCTTTTGGCAGACATGCTTCATGTGCTCCCAGCTCTTAAAACAATGACAAGCAACAAGCAAAACACGCAGCTCGCCAGCAGCAGGAAGCCAGCAGATGATCCGACCGCTTCTCCTTAGCGTGCATTCAGCTACCCTAGTATTTGTTAAACATGAAGCACACAAGAGAGAAACCACACTACCAAAGAAAAAGATAAATAAGCTGTTGCTCTCATTGGCCTGGTATAACAGCTTGAACGCTGAATATACGATGGGCTAGCTCATTGACTTTTCCATGTCCATTGTACCATCATACACTTTGTTTTCCACCACTTGTCTCTCATTGCCTCTTGTCACATACTTTATCACATGTCTTTTTAATGTACGAGTTCTGCCACCAGCAGGTAAATTAATATGTAATCACCTTGACATTAAGACAATTCTAATTTCCGGTGTATGGACAACTTCCAAGTCAAAAACACTTCATTTGGGTTGGATAAGGTACAAATAGCTTTACTATCAAATTGTGTTAAATAAAGTTGGCTATTGAATTTGAATAGGGCATTGAGTGTCCAATCAGACAGATTTTACTATTGACTGGTAAAGAGTAGAAGAAGTATTTCTTTTGGGGCAAAACCAGTGAATAATCATATTAGTTAACTAAAGTTGTTTTTTAAGGATGTTATTAAATAATTCCCCCAAATTCTTTAAGTGAAAAAAACAAACTCAAAGTCATAACAAAACAAATTTCAAAACCAAAATTATTTTGCAAAATGTGTTTTACAGATTGCTTGACTCAAACTTCTCACTAGATTTTCCTTTACAAGTAAGATTTGGACCATGTGAGATGGGCCCCTTCTTTTTATCGTGTCTAGCAATCTGTTTGCTTAATCTAGAAAGGCTGAAGTTATTCCATCTTTCCTCACAGCTTATACCTTGCAGTCCTGGAATCAGCCTAGTCACATTTCTCTAGAGGGTATTATCATTATTTTATGAATAAACTATATTTTGCTTATTACTGTGGGGTTGTTGCCACATCCAAACCACAAACAGAAAAAGTGAAGCCTGGTTTGTTCATAACCATGATTAAATCAGTTTAGATCTCTTTATGTATTGAACAGACCTCAGAGAAACCTCACACTGAGCAAACAATAATTGATATGTAATGTACTGGAGTACACTTCAGTGTTCTTGTGTACATGAGTTAGAGCTGCTATAGAGAAACAGCAAATCACTAAAGAGAGGTTCTGTAGTACTTTAATGTTTACTGTATTTAGCAATGAATACAATGTTACAGAATAATCTGATTATTTAAAATAAAAAGGAGTATTATACAAACAAAGTGACGCAAGATTTGTCTCAAGCAGTAGCATACCACAATACTGATAATGATTCTTTAAAATCCACATACAATGTAATTATATAAAGAATAAAAACTTGGTTCTTTGAGTAGAAAAAATAAACATTCAGCATTATTGTGGACAGAGAGTCCAGAAAAAAAATGTTGGGGAGCCAACCAGACCACCCCTTTAATAAATAGGTTGTCTGGCAAAATGAACAATTGCACAGATAGGCTGAAGTATGTTTTGAAATAAAGGGAGTCAAGCTCTGTAGAGTGGTTACGTGTTTAGGTTGGAGCTCTGTCTGGCAGGCAGCTCTTCTGAAAGTGAGGTGCCACCTTCCAGAAGCGTCTTGGCTTTGCAGCCCCTGGACCAGAAGGAGTGGAGACAGTTGGCCTCATTGGGCATTTTCTCAGAGCTGTGGGTGGAAAAAGAGACAATACCATCAGTGACAGCATCCCCTCATGTCCCAGAATGCTAGTTTTTACCTCTAACGAGCCCAGAAGGGGACTTTTTGATGGGCATGTGTAACAATATTCCATCTTATAACAAATACTAATTTTAGAAGTTGATGTCTTCAACATGAATGCCACTTTTGCACTACTACTTACAGGAACTACCAGGATCCACATGATCTAAAAACGACTTTACTTTTACACTGATTGAACTGTGGGGATGGATGGGAGGGGGTGGGCGAGTGAAGCCAACAGGGGGCAAAGCCCCCTAGTACAACTATATTAAAATGTATTCAAAAAAAATATTTAAGCACATTCAGAGTGTTCATCAGGTTAAGAGGCAAAGCACTGCCCATAGTCCATACTTGTGCCTACATATAGCTCCTGGTAATGATTGTTTCTTTATTGTTGTTATAGCACATTTGGCTAATGTCTTTATCCAAGATGACTCACAATGTCATGTCAGAGTACAATTGTTTGCATATGTTATTTTTTACAATTGAAGCTCACACAGGTTAAGTGACTCACTCAGGATCACACAGTGGCTGAAGTTTATTCTTGTTAGGCTGTACTGTAGAATTTATTAACTTTATCTTAGAATCATGTGTGTCTACTCTGATATGAAGAGGGCATGTAGTTTATCATCTGGGGCTTTTTGGCTGTTTAATGGTTCCATGTGAAATGAAGATGTGTTGTACAGTACAAATAATTGTATTGGTATATTTGAAATTAATTTTATTTTTTTAAATGCAGATGAAAAAAGCAACGGCTATTAATTGCTAGTTTATTTTACAAAGGGGGTATTGTGTGCTTTTTCTCTTGTAGTTTCATTTGTGCTGTAATTTAAGAGGAAGGATACGGTGTTTTAGGATTGGATGACACAATTAGATATCATGGGCTTAGAAATTTGTAAAGGAAGAGAAATAACAAGCTTCTAAAATCAGTTTTATGAAAAATAAGATTACCAAGAAGTATTACAGCAGGAAATTACACAGCATTAAGCTGCCAAAAATGGTGCTTTGAGCAGATTTTGTTTTTCACAAATACATTACATTTCTCAGTGTGCTGATATTTCCTTTAAATCTGAAACTTAGGCTAAAGGCAAATCACTTCAGTGACTGGAATTTCAGAAGCTTTAAAAATTTCTTTATTTGGGGAAAACTCATAAGATGTAAGACTCAGGAATCCAAAAAGCTGTTTACTTTTATTATTTCGTTTATCCATCTCTCCATCCATTCATTTCCTGGTTGAGGACTTGCATGTCAATCAGGGCTCAGACATTCATATTCATTTTCATGAGCACTGTTATTTTCATGATGGAATTCTTGTTATTTGTCCATTCCAGGTCAGAGAGGTAATATCAATTTTCTGCACATTGTAGTAAAATAAGAACCAAGTTGCTTCAATGTTAGACACAGAAATAAGTTTTATTCCACCATGAATCCTCCTCATCCTCTTCAGTTGGACCATTAGCCCCATCTTAGTGAGGACATGTGGCTTTGCCTAGAAAGCATTAGGGAAAGAGGCCTTATTTTAGGAGTGTGTTATATACCACCCTATGCAGACAGTAATTTCAACATACATCTTTTTAGTTATATTAAAAAGGCAAGTTTACAGGGGAATATTATAGACATGGGGGACTTTAACTATCCAAATATTAACTGGGATAACCTTGCAAATAGCAGAGCACAACAACAGGAATTTTTAGAAGTAATCAGTGACTGTTTTTTAACACAGCATGTTAAAGCACCAACGCGGGGTGAAGCCTGTCTGGGTTTAGCATTTTGTAATAATCAGGATAGAATTGAGGGTGTAGATGTGATTCAACCACTAGGGTCAAGTGACCATAATATAATATAATTTTCAGTGTATTGTAAGTGTGCAGATGCAAAGACTAAAATTGTTAAGTTTAACTGTGGTAGGGCAAATTTTGAGTAGATGCACGGCAAAGTGTAAAGAGGATAGACTGGGATAACTTTTAAGTGTGGACACAGTCGAGGGGCAGTTGAACAGGTTTAAAAGTGTTATACGTGTAATACAAGGCGGGAACATAGAACATACCTAAATTTGGAATTAATAGGACATTTACTGATGCAAGCTGTGTACTGGGGTTTGACCCTGATAATACTTTCTAATGGTTTATTGATTGTCACATTTATTACACTACATGAATTTCTGGTTATGGTTAAACATTCCCTTCTGTTGGAAAGTGCTGCAAAGAAAAAACAGTTATTTACTACATAGTTATATCGTAGACCTAAAAATATTGTCACCTTATTTATTACGGTAAAATTTTGTCAACCCAGCTGCCAGTACTTTACCGTAAATTTAACATTATTTTTTTTACAGTGAAGTATTATTGAACACATTTACAAAATTGATCATCCCAAGTGAAGAGTTCTAAACCAAATAGAGCAACATAAGACTAATGACTCTTATCTTAGGTAGTAAGAACCCAACATCAAAACTGTTATCATTTAGAAAGATATTCACAAAGCAAGAGAGTCTTCAAAGATTACTTAAACATAGTGAGGGAGTTAGCATTTGGATGGAAGTGGGCAGCTAGGAACTACACGTGAAAAGTGTCTGGTTTAAGATTTTATGCCTAACAAAGGTGGTTCCATCAGATGCCATTCACTACCAGACCTAAGTGGGGAAAAAGGACTATAGGACCTCATGAGTGCTTCCATACACATAGGTGCTGATCCTTTGACTGCTCTGTAGTCAAACGTTAAGTGTTTGAACTACAGGGAACCAGTGCAATGACCTGAAAAGAGGAGAGCAACATGTGTCCATCTCAGCTGATTGAATTTAAGTAGGGCTGCTGCATTTGGAGTCCTAATTAGCGTATTGGTAGCACTCCTGCCAGGAAGGTGTTGCAGTACTCCAGACGAGACAGGACTAATGCCTGAAGTTGTGCTGTTGGATACATCCTGATCTTGCAGATGTTGTACACAGCAAATCTACATGAACAAGAAAGAGATCTCCTGATTTGTGATAAGTGCTTTCCCAATTTGGCTTCATTCTGTCTTTGGGTATAGGCTTAGGTTCCCTGGTTCTTGCTATATTATCTGCTCTCTCATAACCAAGGGAAATCTTATCTCATTCCTCTTCAGGTTACTGCTCTTTCTCCCTCTCTTTTTTTCTCCAGTTCTTTGAGAATGTGCTTCTGCACAACTCCTTGCAGAGCCATTGCATGACACACCTGTGGGTCCCTGCCTATCCAGACCAACATGCAAAAGGCCTCTCCTTTCACCATTGTGAATTTTGTTGTCTTTTCCAAGCTATTCCCACCCTGGAAGCCCCTTTCTACCTGGGCAGCACTTCACTTTGTACATATTTTTCAACAAGAAAAAAATAAAGAAACACCCCAATATTTGTGGATTGTATTTGATGAGTAATTAGACTGTGTGTGAGGCTTAAACATTTGGACTGAGGTATTTCCCCCCTTATAATGAGTGATGGAAAGTGTTGTTGAGGGATTTCAGCTGATTTTATTGCCTTGGGGACATAAGTACGCATTGACATTTTCTGTTTGGTAACTGAAAAGTAAATACTGCTTAATAGCCATACGAACAAAATCAAATTCAGGCATTTTTATCAATGCCACATGAATTAGTAAATACCATGAATATTCAGGATAGTTTATTTTACCGCATGTAATTTTTAAGAACTCTTTAAAGCAGCTTTTCTAACAACACACTTTTCAAGACCGGTTTAGTCAGGGTTATGATGATTGTTGTTCTGAGATTTATGTTTGCATCATAACACATTAGCAGGTTAATAAGAACAGCGCCGAGTTAAAGTGAAATTAAATTAAAATTTTTCATGTCACAAACCATTCATGCTTTATAATTTTTCAAATCTTTTCCAGCTTTTTTACATTTGTCCCCACTTAATGGCTCTCTTTGGCAGTCTTTGTTGTGTTGTGTTGTACCTCACACAAGTTATTAGACGTTGGTTGTTTATGCCTGTGAACAGAATTAGTCACGGAACCAGCCTTATATGCAGTTATATACTTGTAAATTGACAGTGCATCCCAGTCACTCTTGTGTCATTCAAATATGTTTCCTTTCTCTGCATGCTTCAAATTTTACTGATCACTGTTCACAAAGTAGCCCCACAACTTTGTGTCTCTTAAGTCTTTGCGTTTGTGTTAATTCATTAGATACAGTATTGTATCATGAGAATAATTTGCCTCATGTCTTAAAGAGTCGGGGCTTATTAGGGTAACACCATGTGCTGTTTGACACTCTCTGTCAGTATAAACAAATACTGTAAGGTGTAGCAGCACTTACATCTTTTAACTCTGGACAAGCAGTTTGATTGTTTAAAATTGCAGGAGGAATTAGTGTGTGATTATAGGAGTTGCCTCATCGGAAATGTGCAGGGCAATGAATAAATACGTCAGACATAATTGCATGTATTTATTCATTCATTTTCTGATTTCACTTGTTACGGTCATTGGCAGGCCAAATTTAATGCAACAAAATTCACTGTAATGTGGAAATCATCACTGTATTGGGTCCCCTCCATTCAAATGTTCATTTGTAATGAGTACATCCATTGTTCCTCTTTGATTGGAGTTAATTATTTGAATCTTGTTTTGTACGCCATACCTGTATTAACTAGTATTATAAAGCAAAGGTCTTCCTCTAGGCCTGTAGTTACAGACAATAAAGCACACCCAAGATTCGGTTCACATTTAGGAAAATAGCCAACCACCCTGCCCTTTCGGGAAGCAAAAATTACACTCCTATTTATGTGCTGCCACACCCCATCTGTCACATTAAATACTGTTAAATTAAAGAGTTTTAAAGTGATTATCAAGGATATATAAAGGGAATTTTTGCTAGGCTTCTGACTTTGCCGTTTTAAATATACGCTCAGCAGGTAACAGCAAAAAAACTATTGAAGTGTGAATGCAGTGGTCTGAAAAAATGAAAATCTAAATGCATTCCATGGTATCTTGTGAAGTATGCTATTATGTTAAATCTTATCCTGCCAGTTCTTAACTTTTTCTCCTTATTCTGGGGGGCTTTTAGTTTTAATGCACAGACAGTGAGATCACATCATTATTACCAACCAGTATGATGACATCATTTAAAAACAAGGAATTTTCAAAAACACTGTCATGGAAACACAAGGCAGAGTTTCCTCAAAGTTTAGAAAAAAAAGTCTGTGCGTGTTAGAAAGCATTTTGTGTCTTCATGAAACGTTCACAGTGAAACTTATCCTGTCAAGTCAAATCAATTACAGTTATGACAAAAAGGAATACTTTACGATACAACAAAAGTCTGATCAGAGCACAATTGAAATGCAACTATTTCAGCACGGAAACAGGCAAAGATGTATATCAGGTTCTACAATTCGTTCACTTTCTTTCATACAGCAACATTGTGACAAAACTCTTATGGATATTTTTTTTCACATTAAGCTCTACAATCTTTTATATTGTAGTTTTCTTCTGGCTCTTATATGTACATATTGCCTAGGGTTTCGGAGAATGGGCCTATGTTAAAGAAAAACATCAGCCAGAGATAAAGCTTGTGCGCAGATGCTGACCAGTTTGCATCCAGGAGGGGCACTGTTAGCAAGTGGGCCTTTGAAAACTTGCCAGTTGAACCTTTTTTTGTCCTGATAAATAACTGGTTTTTACCCACATAGGCAGCTAATTGTGAAACACCTGTGTCATTTTGTCTTGTTAAAAAGGGAGAATGCTGTTGTTTTTATTATTTTTAAATGTACTACATACATGGACATGCAGAGTTTGGAGATCATATTAAACTCTTTATTCTTGATTCATTTTCTGTATGCTGGGGATCGATTGATGTGTGTGCATCTAAATGGGGCTGATTTTGATTAATGGTCAGAAAAGGGAAAACTTCCCAAGATTTAATAAAAAAAGGGAAAAGTGAAGTAGCAGTTAAATTTAAAGAAGTTAGATCATGTCTGAGCAAATCAAATCAAATGCTTCATTAGTGCCTTGAGAATTGAAGGATTAAGACTTGATTATGCCTGCCAAATGTTTTTTTTTCTCCTTTTGTACTTGCCTAATGTGGTTGAATCAAATAGAACAGAATCTTTATTTTATTGCCAATAAAACTGTACCAGGCCTTTTATGGTCTGACTTCTCTAACTGCTGTGGCAGCTTTGTAAACAGTCCTCAGACAACTTGCTCCCTTGCTGCTAATTAGAGGACACACTGAAAAAAGGACTGTGCAAAGAGGCAGCCCAGCAAAGCAAGACACTGACACAAGCTCTTAGTGCATCAAGGGGAAAAGCTGGCCTGGTAGATACAGCTGTCAAAACATTTTCAGGAGCTCCTAACATCCACACCATCCATGAGTTCCTCTTATTTTCTTTGTTTATACTGTATGTCTTGGATAGTAGTGAAAAGTCAATCAAAATGACACCTTTTATTGGCTAACTAAAAAGATTACAGTATACAGGTTTTCCTGGACAGGAAATTGTAACGGTGTCAATTAAGGGCATGGAATCCATTAATCCAGACTTTTTATATAACCACCTCAACTAGAAACATTCCTATTGCAAAACTGCTATTATAGTAGATGGGTTAATTAATGATTGAAAGGTAATACCTGTGTTTTCTATACATTTTACACATTTTATAACATTGCATACCATTTATTGTACATTTTTTAAATGCACACCTAATAGTAAACATTTACTGAAACATGCCATAAAAAAGAAAGGAATAATCAGAACTATTTTACTGAAAATTGAGAAGTCAAAATGCTGATTTTATTAAACAACATATAATACAGTGTTGGATTTTTTAACAAATGCCATTTACCCCGTTTTATTTTTTAGTATTACTAGGAGGCTTCGCCCCCTGCTCGCTTCACTCGCCAACCCCCCAGCTTGTGCTACGTGCCAGCCACTTCGCGTCTCTGCCGCTCACGTATGTGGATTTCACTTTCATCAGACAACAAATATTTTAATTCTCGCAGATATGCGTCTTCATTGGGAAGAAACCTCATATTTCCCTGATGGCAACACAAATTAGATGATCTAAAAGTCTCTGACTTTAAGTTTAAATCTGAACAATATATTCCATCTCTTTTCGTGGTTCCGTTATTTCACAGAGTAATAATTTCCATTTGTTTGCGCTAATGTGATCTTAACTATTATTTTTTTGAGATTTTCAAATTTTAGTCCTTTTATTATCTGTAACCTGCTCTGCATGTGTATCGCACTAACATTTTGGAACCCCTTTTATGACATTCTACTTTGTCATCTACTCTTTGTCTTTTATTTCTGGCCCTGGGCTTGGTTAAATCTCTTGGCACAAAGTCTCGTCTCGCAGGACTTGAAAATATCTCTGAAAAAGTCACGTCTTGTCTCAGGCTAAAAAGTCTGTCTCGTCCCAGGTTTTTTTTATATAGTAGAGAGGTTTTATATATGGCTTACTCCTTTTTCCGAGGCTACTTGCAACTTCACAAGTTCAGAGTACTGTACAAAAGTTCACATTTCTCATATACTGAACATTAGCAGTTTAAGAGAATTGATAAGGATCACATATTTAGAGGCAGAAAAAGAACCAGCAACTGTAAGTATTCAAGTCCAGTGGTTTAGTTTCGCCACTATACCATTGTTATGGACATGTTAATGGGGAGACCAGAAGATGAAAATGGACAAAAAATGTAGTGAAGGGTCAAATATAAGGGAGATCAAGTGAACAAAGTAAGTCAAGTGCAACATTCAGAATCCTACTGCTTGGACCTACATCGAAAATATGCTAACTATCACTAAGTTTCTTGAAGTTATTTTATTCATTAAGCCATTAAACAGAATGTGTTTACAACCATATTTATACTGATACTTCCTGTGCCGTCATACACTCTGATGATCAAAGTTACAAGACGGGACACAAAATGACGATGTGTAAACAAATAAAAACATAATGATAATAAAAAGCCAAGGTCAGAATATGGTAAGACAAGAGATTACTCGTCACATTTAAGGGCTTGCAATAAATGTGAAAGAAAGAGTAAAACTAGTGTCAGGAACAAAAATTGTTTCATTTAAGTTGCTACAAAGTTTGGACACTGCTAAATGTGTTTGGCTATTTTATACAACACAATTACTGTGGTGTCATAGGTCATGTGATACATTCATACAACACACATCCAAATAATACACTAACTGTTGTGTATGTAAGTAAATCACATTTTGAGATGTGGTGGTGACTAAGATGTAAATAGGGTTTAGGGTTGAAGACCAAGAAATTCAGATGTGTGGGGTAATTTCAGCTCCACATCTGGTAGATATTCTATACAAATAAGCTCACTCAATACAGGAGCACAACCGTGAGCACCTGAAAAGTATACATGATGATTCTGCTCTCATTCACATTTGGGGATAATCCAAAAGCAGATTCTGTGTCACTTTTTTCTGTTTTGTTTTTGTTTCTGGCAGCTCAAAATCACTTACTTAAAATGCAGAGTCTTACTTTTGTTGACAGAAACAGCAAATTATTTTACCTTTCAATCTTTGCAGCCATCTGAAAAATCAAACAATATTTTCTAGGCAACCTTTGCCGACACTTGACAGTGATTTCAGTCCTCAACCCCTTGACGTCAACAACATCCTAGAAAGTGTTAAGCTAACCCGTCAAGTTAAAAACAAGACTTTTTGCTATGCACTTTTTGGCCATTGTAATTTTAGACCATAATTTTACTATTGTTATGAGGGAGAGCATTGTACAAAGAATAAAACTTTAATTTCTGAATAAAATCATTACACTTTTATCAAGTGTTGAATTTTTAAATTCCCTGATCAATCAACTCAATAATCAACCCAACTAATCCACATTACTAACCGAGAATGCTAAACCGGATGGACGCAGGGACATCCGGCCATGGGCCGTAGCCGCAAAAAGACGTACTGCGCAGGCGCCCCAAGAAATGAGGCGCCGCGAGAGGCGGCCAAGACCACAGAAAAAAGGAGTGAGCACAGAAAAAAGGAGTCAAACGCAGGCGACGCACACAGCGCAGCATGAGCAAACCCGCCCCCCCCCCACACACACACACAAGCAACGGACGGGACACACACAAAGAGGACGATTCAACAAGACCCTGGCACACAAAAAAAAAGAGCCCGCAAACCACCCCCCCCCCCCCACACACACACAAGCAACGGACGGGACACACACAAAGAGGAGGATTGAATCCCATTGCACACGAAACGGGACACACAAAGAGGAGGATTCAACAAGACACAAGCACACAAAAAAAAAGAAGCCAAGAGCACCACACAAAGCCCATTGGACACGAAACGGGACAGACTACGGACACAGCACACGAAACGTACACAAAAACGACGATTCAGACCCACAACCACAGTAACATAAATAACAAATGACACACAAAGCCCCATTTCTAAATGAACCGTCCGTATTAAACATACGTCATCTCAACACGTTCACAATATGCAGCATAGGTAGATCTCATTACAATGAGGCACTATTAACCGTTCAACCGCAGAAAAGGCTCCATATTAACAGTGAGTGCGATCCTCCTTATTACTTATCCATATTTCTCACGCTCAAGAACAAACAAGTCATGAATTCACGATCACAGGTACAAAACGATACCGCTCGGATAACGGGACCAAACACAATTCACACTATGCAGCATAGGTGGATCTCATTACAATAAGGCACTATTAACCGTTCAACCGCAGAAAAGGCTCCATATTAACAGTGAGTGCAATACTCCTTATTACTTAACCATATTTCTAGAAGAAAAAATGTCTCGGCTCCAAAAACGCAAAGCTCAACTAAAGCTTCTAACTAATGATGTACCTAAAAGTAAAAACTTTATGAACTGCATTAGATCCTACAATAGTTCATTTGCTTTTGCATCTACTGGAGTAAATATCAGGCCACCAAAAGGCAATGGCCCATACTGCTTTCGCATATGTGCACAAATACTACATCGCATTGGAACAGTGCACCCTGAAACAAATCAACAACGCAAATATGCACAAATCAAAACGCGCTTCTCACACAGCACAAGCAAATCGATTACAGCTCCAAAACAACACGTCCCAAATACTACACATGCAACAACTCGCCTCTCAAACGGCACAAGCAAAACATACACCAGGAAAATTCATTCGGATTAATGAATGTCATTTGCAATCATTGTCATTCAGTTCACTTCCCTGAAGAAACAACTGGCAATACAAGTAATACATTTACACGTTGTTGTCAAAAGGGTCAAATTAGACTGCCTGTTTTACATTCATATCCTGAATATCTACAGAAGCTTCTAACTAACGATGTACCTGAAAGTGAAATCTTTATGAACTGCATTAGATCCTACAAATCGGTATCCACTATGAACATTAACAGTGGCACTGCACGTGACATCCGTCTTGCAAAACTGTTAATTATTGATGAATGTAAAATGTCATCCAGTCACTTACTCAACACCATTCATAAACTTCTACAAACGTTGATGAATAATAATATTCCCTTTGGAGGAAAGGTACTTTTATTAGGAGGAGATTTTAGACAGTGCTTAGCTATTCTTCCACATGCCATGCGCTCAGCTATTGTTCAGTGCACCTTAAAATACGCAGACAATTGGCATTGCTTTCAAAACATTCAGTTAGTACAAAACATACGATGTCCAGAACCAGATCATAACAATTGCTTATTACAACTGGGAGATGGAACACTCACCAATACAGATGGACTTCACCCACATATTATTACAATTCCTCAAGCCTTTATCTGCGACGACTTAGTTACAGACAGATTTGGAACAGCAATCTCATTAGACCAAATGCCCCTTTTAACACAACGCACTATATTATGTCCAAAAAATATTAATGTGGAAAACATAAATACCCAAGTCATTCCATTATTTCCTGGAGAGACACAACTCTTTCTAACATCTGACAAACTTGACTCTGATCACAACAATAACCATCTTCATTGACATTACAAGTTCTGACCTGGAATTACCTTTTACACTTAAACGGTGTGTACAAAGAAATTTTACAATAAACCTTTACACTGTGCCACACACTTTATTGTTTGCTTTCTATTTGCATCATCTACACCTTCACACTATTCTATATCTCATTCATACATCACGCTCTTTGTCATTCCCAACACCAGGGGTTGGCGAGCGAAGCGAGCAGGGGGCGGAGCCCCCTAGTTAATTAAGAAAAGATAGTTGTTAGTTACAGCCCTAGTGACATGAGAGTCTGCCAGGGCTTGGGTGATTATTTTATTCTCAGTGGTTATTGAACGTGAAAGCCCAAACTGTCTTGCTGTTTTAAAACACTTTTTACCTAACACCCCCAGGCATTGGAGTCAAAATTTTAGTTTAACTAGGGTTTAGGTCGAATGTTTCTTATATACAGTAACATGAATCCCCACCTTGCTGAGACTGGTGAGAGATTTGTTAAACCTCATTGGAGTTTCAAAATCTCTACTCTAAGCTAGAGGGTTTAGAATTGTAAACTCTAGTGGCCATTTTTCTCTTTTCCTCTGAAAGATTCTTGCATTTAATTTGAAGTCCACATCTTCTAAGGTCTCCCCCACATCATGGCTTACAATTTTCTTCTTTTTAACTGCCCCCAAGAATCCATTTGTAAATCTAGAAGCCTAGGCATTGTAATTCCAACCTGAATCTGCTAAAAGCTTTGAAATTATTTAAATATTCTCTTACTGACCTTTTCCATTGTTTTAAGTTCATGCTGGTAGCAACTGGCATCTTTAAAGGAAAATCATAAAATATAACAGAATTCTTTCAGAAAACTCTCTAAATTCGCATAAATAAATATTGTTATTAAAGACAGATGATGCCCATTGTAAAGGTTTGCAGACCAAAGGTCAAATGTAAAAGGCATTATTAATTATTGAACAAACTGGATTGGAGTTTAATTTGTATTGGCTAATGAAATGCCTGCAGCTATTGGAGTTCCTAGAGTAACCCTTTGGGTACAAGATATGAGATCTCTTTATAACTTCAGTGATGCTAGTGAGATTTAAATCTCCGTTCTAACTGCTACTGTTACTGGCAAAAGTTATAAAGGAGTGTCAAAAGCAGCTACAACTCCTGTAAATTGTTTTAGAGTAGAACCTGTGCCAGCAGATTATTGAATTTGTTCTGTACAGCTGCTATTTTAGAATTCAACCTCTGAATCTGAAAATAACTCAACAGTTTTAAACTTAACCAAAGTTGTGTATGTTGGGAATGTTCTTTTAAGGTATTATTTAAGGCATTATAAGTTAACTGAGTATCAGAGATTTTAGAGACATAGCAAAAGTGTAGTTAAATATGTCCCAAGCCAAAAATCAATCTTCAAGTGTATGCAATTCTGCTAAATTCAAAAGTCATAAACAAGATTTGGTTCAAGAAAAGTGCTTAAAACAATGTTTTTCATTTATATTATTTTGTTTTCTTTATATTATTTGTTTGTAAACTGTTGAATGTGTATGGCCATCTTGTGTAACATTGCTCCTGTGACTTCAGGGGTCATGTTGCACATGCATCACTTATCTGGCAATGACAAAGCATCACAACCTTGAGACACAAACACAAAATTGTGACACTCATACAAACAACTATACAAAGTAGTCATATGTCACATCATGCCATCATACTCCACTTACTGTATTTAAATCAGTGGCACATAGCTTTATTCTCCCAGTCATTCTTTTAAAAATAACCTAATTTACTTGTTCATTCTGAGCAAGTTCATAACACGAGACACATAAAACAGTAACATTCATGGAAACCAATGCACAATTTGCAGCACCTACTGTATGGAAAACACAGGAAATGGAGGTGTCCTTAAAGAAATAACACACTGTGTCCAGTTCCTCCGAGCAATCTGATTGGTCAGTTTGGTTCTCATGAAGTAATAGAAAGAGGGAGTGTGAGTGTAAGACACACAAGGTGGAGTAAAGGCATGTGAGGCACCCTGAAAGTCGGCTTCAAAGATGGGACGAGCAAGGCACGCCTCAAAATGACCAGATCTGAGAAGGAGACTTACAGGAATGTGCTCAAGAGAGGGAGTACTGGTCAAGAGATTTTCTGACACGTGGGAATACAAAGGAATGGAGCTGAAGGTACCCAAAGTGCAAAAGATATCAAATAATTTAAAATTTATTCTAATACCTGTCTTTAACAGGCAACATGGTAAAATAATTTTACAAAAAGGGAAAAATATTTTTGCAGTCCTGGTACATTTCTTTTTTCTAAAGAGGGATTATTGGTTTAACAAGCTTACTTCCAGCACACATTCAAGTCCTTTTAAAAGAGTTATTATTACACTTTTGATTCCTATTTGTCTTTCATCTCTGGGTGGTTATACCTTTGACTAATGTTCAAAGACAGTTACTTTGAATACAGAATGTTTGATTGTTTTTAATTTAGCTGTGTAAGGTCAAAGTAAAAAATAAATGAAGATATTTTATGAATGAAATGTACCAATGTAACAATATAATCACGCTTTTTTAACGTTTTAATGTTAACGTTCGGAAAGATAGTCTGCCATCAAGTGCCACAAAGTAGTTTTAGTGTTTTCTTCTTAACATTAACCTTCTTGCCACTACCTCCCTCTCAACAGACCGATTTGTGACAATTTCAAGTTCTTTTTTTATCAAGTTAGATTTTAACCAATGGTAGAGCTTTCTATATCTATACAGTAATCCCTCGCTATATCGCGCTTCGCCTTTCGCGGCTTCACTCCATCACGGATTTTATATGTAAGCATATTTAAATATACAGTGATCCCTCGCTATATCGCGCTTCGCCTTTCATGGCTTCATTCTATCGCGGATTTTATATGTAAGCATATTTAAATATATATCGCAGATTTTTTGCTGGTTCGCGGATTTCTGCGGACAATGGGTCTTTTAATTTCTGGTACATGCTTCCTCAGTTGGTTTGCCCAGTTGATTTCATACAAGGGACGCTATTGGCAGATGGCTGAGAAGCTACCCAGCTTACTTCTCTCTCTCTCTCTCTCTCTCTCTCTCTCTCTCTTGCGCTGACTTTTTCTGATCCTGACGTAGGGGGATTGAGCAGGGGGGCTGTTCGCACACCTAGACGATACGGACGCTCGTTTAAAAATGCTGAAAGATTATCTTCACGTTGGCTACCTTCTGTGCAGCTGCTTCGTGAAGTGACATGCTGCACGGTGCTTCGCATACTTAAAAGCACGAAGGGCACATATTGATTTTTTTATCTGTCTCTCTCTCTCTCTCTCTCTCTCTGCTCCTGACGGAGGGGGTGTGAGCTGCCGCCTTCAACAGCTTTGTGCCGCGGTGCTTCGCATACTTAAAAGCCAAACAGCCCTATTGATTTGTTTGCTCCTTTGAAGAGGAAGATATGTTTGCATTCTTTTAATTGTGAGACTGAACTGTCATCTCTGTCTTGTCATGGAGCACAGTTTAAACTTTTGAAAAAGAGACAAATGTTTGTTTGCAGTGTTTGAATAACGTTCCTGTCTCTCTACAACCTCCTGTGTTTCTGCGCAAATCTGTGACCCAAGCATGACAATATAAAAACAACCATATAAACATATGGTTTCTACTTCGTGGATTTTCTTATTTCACGGGTGGCTCTGGAACGCAACCCCCGCGATGGAGGAGGGATTACTGTATATCGCGGATTTTTCGCTGCTTCGCGGGTTTCTGCGGACAGTGGGTCTTTTAATTTCTGGTACATGCTTCCTCAGTTGGTTTGCCCAGTTGATTTCATACAAGGGACGCTATTGGCAGATGGCTGAGAAGCTACCCAGCTTACTTTTCTCTTTCTCTTGCGCTGACTTTCTCTGATCCTGACATAGGGGGATTGAGCAGGGGGGCTGTTCGCACACCTAGACGATACGGACGCTCGTCTAAAAATGCTGAAAGATTATCTTCACGTTGCTATCTTTTGTGCAGCTGCTTCCTGAAACGACATGCTGCACGGTGCTTTGCATACTTAAAAGCTCGAAGGGCACGAATTGATTTGTGCTTGAAAAACAAACTCTGTCTCTCTCTATCTCTCTCTCTTTGTCTGCTCCTGACGGAGGGGGTGTGAGCTGCCGCCTTCAACAGCTTTGTGCCGCGGTGCTTCGCATACTTAAGCCAAACAGCCCTATTGATTTGTTTGCTTTTCTCTGTGACAGTCACTGCTCCTGACACGCACTCCTTTGAAGAGGAAGATATGTTTGCATTCTTTTAATTGTGAGACGGAATTGTCATCTCTGTCTTGTCATGGAGCACAGTTTAAACTTTTGAAAAAGAGACAAATGTTTGTTTGCAGTGTTTGAATAACGTTCCTGTCTCTCTACAACCTCCTGTGTTTCTGCGCAAATCTGTGACCCAAGCGTGACAATATAAAAATAACCATATAAACATATGGTTTCTACTTCGCGGATTTTCTTATTTCGCGGGTGGCTCTGGAACGCAACCCCCGCGATGGAGGAGGGATTACTGTACTATGAAGTTATGTGTTCTAAGAAGACAATAAAATTGCAAACATTTTTAAGTGAAATATTAAACTTCAAATATTTGATTAAAAACTCAATCCATCCTTCCGTGATCCATCTACTTTCAATGCACTTAATCCAGTTCAAAATCAAAGATGGGCTAGAGTATACTATATCCCAGCAGCTTTGAGTGCAAAGCATGGGCCAGCACAGAATACACTTATGCATATACCTACTCTCACTCATATTAGGCCAATTTAGAACCACCATTCAACCTAACATGCATGTGTTTAAGGTGTGGGTGTAAAACTAAAGTATCCAGTGGGAAACACTGAGAATGCACAACTTCCACTGATCTGTTGAGGATTTCAACCCTGTGAGGTAACTGTGCTAACCATTACACACACCACTGCACTGTCCTATGTTTAAAGTGAAATCGAAATCCTATAATAAACTTGATGTATACATTCATATAGTCATTTAAGTAAAATCTCTTAAGTTATCAGACTCAAAGCACTAAGAGTCTTTTGATTGACTCAAGTGTGATTACATAGCGAGCTAAGGCCTTTGAAGCAGTTAATACATTTTTCATCCGCATTGCCATTCGCGAGCTGAGAACCGCAAAGAGGCTAGCGCGTAGCGCAGGCACGGGGGTTGGTGAGCAAAGCGAGCAGGGGGCAAAGCCCCCTAGTGTTCATATATGAATGATATGTTTACTGCATATCTATACACATTTTAAAAAGGTTTGGGGTTTGCAATTCTTTTCATTTTGGCTTAGAGCCATGTTAATAAACAATGTCTTTTCAATTAATTTAAACACACTGTTCAGAAGTGCATCATTTTACTAGAAATTTTAAACTTAAGTCTATCAAAATACTTTCGACCTTTTAAACTGGTTCGAAATGTTCTCTGTGTTTCTGTAGACTGATTCTGACTCTCACAAGTTGGTACAGATATGGCAAGGAGATTCTTGAAACAGTTCTTTAAATATTATTAAAAGATACATAGCTTAATAGAGGAGGTGAATGTTATTCAAATGAAATATGTGCATAAAGAATATCAAGCATATTTCTGTCATCTAGTGTAAAACACATAAATATATGGTATGCATATTATTTTTGTAAGGACAGAGATGACAAAAACCATAGGATGTCAAGTTATTCTCCAAGATTCCAAGTTGAAATAGAGTGGTCAACAGCATTGAAAGGCAGCACTCAGATCCAGGGGGACAACAATATGGCACTTTCCAGAATCTGTGTCTGCTTGAGAACCTATTATGGTAAAACCAAAAACTGATTGGAAAGTAAAATACTGTAAGTAGATAGCTTCAGACTTGGGTGAAGGTCTTCTCTAGCAAAAACCAAAACTTGGAATGTACCAGAAATAATCTCAGTTGTTTGCATTATGGTATCTTTGTGTTATGCACCACAATAAAAACCAGCTAAGAACTTGATACAATAATATTCGTTTTAACTATTAAAGTTTCCTTGGAGATAAACTGGAAAAGCTGCTTCAGAGTTTCAGATTCATGGTGCATGATGGAATTAGTGTTGCAGCACAGGAAAATTGTGAACACTTTCCATTATATGAACATCTAACAGATATACACTCTCCTTAAATCTGGAAACAATTTCACTGTTGTCTTCTGGTCAGTTTTGAGCTGTGGATAATAGAGTAACTACTTCTGATTCTGCCTTAATCAAAGCAGAAGTAGTACATTGTATTTTCAAAAGCTCTTAATGATTCCAAAATAATTTTATTTAGGCTTTTCTTCTGTTGGAGTAGGTTGAAGTTGTATCTCCCAACTAAACTTCCTTCTCCCAGTGTTCGTGCTGTTTGAATGGTGAGGGGAAGAAAACCTGATTAATCTGAGCTAGCACATTGACCTTTTTGATATTAGTTTTCTCACTTGACTGTTAAATAATTTTTAAAATTCATTATCTGAGTGAGCTTTTTTCACCAAAAAACCCTCCTTAAAAAGGCCTGTTCTTGATTTAAGTCTTGAGATGTGCCAAGTGGAACGACACAGTAAAGGCAGAAACCAGGATCTGTCTGAACACTGTGCTGTGCTCCATTGGAGACAGCTGCTTCTGACTGAGGATGAGAGTATGTTGTCTTTGATAAACAATTATTTTCCAAATAGACATAAGACGAATGAGAGATTGCAGCAAAAAGTAATGCATATTTACAGTAAGAAACTGATTACAGTCATTTTCTGGAGTCCTTCTGCTGTTATGTCTTGATCAAACTACTTTCCCAAAATGTAAAGTAAAACAATGGATTTAATGCGGTTTTGGAATAATAAATCATTGAAACTTGGTAATGATTTTTTTGAGTGTGGTATTTGTATAGATGAGGAACTTGTAAAATTCACTGTAGTAACTTTGTCAAAGAAATCTGTGCTTTATTCATTTTTGATTCCCATTCATTAGCCTTTTCAAGTTCAGTGTCTTATAGAAACAGGTGGAACAAAACCCTCTATAACAAACATGTCCATTATAGGGCACACGTTCAAATTTCAAGATAACAGGGAGAAAAAAATCCATGGGAGTTCATGCACCCAGAAGGTACTTCACCACCCAATTGTTGGTATTATTAAAGCAAAGCGAGACAGAGAGACCAAAAAAGAGAAGGTTGCCTTTTATGTGTATTACATGATGCCCAAAGGCAAGTTCCTTACTCCATCATGTGCATCTATCTAAAGCCTGCTTTTAAAGTTTGTCAACCACTTCAAAGTGTATGTGTCTAATTTTAATATCATTGCAGTAATAAAGCTAAAATGTGCAACAAAGATAAAATATGCATCTATATGAAAAAAATGCACTTTGACATTCAGTACATTAAAGCTGACTGAAAACCTGCAAGTCAGCAAGATTCAGCATTCTGATTTCACTTAGACATTTGATTATAGTGAAATCTGATACACTTTATTTTTGTGTCTGCTTTTCTTGTTCCAGCATTTTACTCCAAACCCACAGCAGCATTATGTATCTAACTTTAAGAGCATTGCTACCAGGCCTCTCATTATTCTTTTATTTCCCCTTAACAGTGTCTTATCATTGGAGGTGGACCATGTGGATTGCGGACTGCTATAGAACTCGCCTTCCTAGGAGCCAAAGTGGTTGTTTTAGAAAAGAGAGACACTTTCTCCAGAAACAATGTGCTACATCTGTGGCCTTACACTATTCATGACCTACGTGGACTTGGGGCAAAAAAATTCTATGGGAAGTTTTGTGCAGGCTCAATTGATCATATCAGTAAGTAGCATTAATGGCCAATTTTCTTGTATACGTTTAACATACAATAACCATGCTCCTCAAGTGCTAGTACACTACATAAACCATGGAATTATTTTAGAAAGAAAATGGATTAATGTCTACAGGAAAGAGATATTTGAAGATGTCATCTATAAATGATTGGCTTTAAAAACTGAGATCTTCAGCAGTTAACTTGTATAGAAATAATAAATTATTATCTCTTTATACTTTGTCAGGTATTCGTCAACTGCAGCTCATCTTAGTTAAAGTGGCTCTTATTCTTGGAGTGGAATTTCATGTGAATGTGGAATTTATTAAGCTTCTTGAGCCTTCTCATGACAATCAAGGTAAATATCCCATGATTTCATATTGCATCTATATATCATAAAAATATTGAATGATATGTGTACTGTAGTGGCACAGTGATTAGCACTACTACCTCATGGCACCAGAGTCCTGGGTTCAGTTTAAACATTCTCCACTTTTCAAAGAATTCTGACCAACAGTAGCCGTCCTCTTTTTCTCTAAATTCCAGCTGTTTTGCAGATTTAGGTTTCCAAAGGTAAAGAGCAATGGGTTTAAGAAATCTTTTATTGCAAGAGCTATAAGCATTTTAAATTCTGTTACTAGTGGTGATGCTGCTAAATGTTACAATCTGTATTATTGTTTTGTGTATTGTTGAAAGTAATTATTCTTCTTTGTATTGATCTTGAATGTGTGTTTATGCAATAACATTGGTTGTCAAATGTTGTGTCTTTGTTTATCTATTGGGTGTCTGTAACAATGTCTTCTGCTTTTGTACTTTCCTGCTGCAAACAAATTTCCTTCCGGGATAATAAAGTCTACCTAACTTAACCTAAAGAAGTATGCTTGATTAATTGGTTGGTTTGAGTTGATCATGTTTGAGTGACTATGTAAGTGCTTAGTACTGCCAGCTATTCCCTGGCTCTCTGTGACTGGCTTATTGTAACATAATGTGTATGTCATATTCACTTTTGTATGTTTCAGTTTCAATTATATTTCACAAGAGCCTTTATTACATTGCCACAAAGGCAGTAGTCAATGTTCCTGTCTTCTGTTCAAGAAATTATGAACATCGTAATTTGCCTGCCTCTTCTCTTGACAAAGAGGAATTTGTACCCATAATGTTAGCGTTCTGTTTACTAGTGTGAATGAGCACTTTTCATATAGCTTCTCTAGTGCAGCTGCTGTTTATTAATAAACTTCTATACCATTGCTCTGCCAGCATTTTACATGTATAGGATTGGCTTAGTGTATCTGTTTAAACCTTGTCACTGTTGTTCAGAGTTTTCCTTTCCAAAGTAAATTGAATAGTTTCATTTTTTCTGCTTTGCTGTGCCAAATGCTGTTAAAATCATTATGTCACGATTACTAGTGTGTTTGAACCAGCCTTATATTTAAATTCTTATCAAATACTTGTACATTTCCACTGCTTCAGCTTTTTGAATTGGCTGTCGTTTTAAAATTACATTTCCATTTATATTATGCTCTTCTCCAGTTCCAGGAATTCAGCCAGATTTCTTTTACCTCTCTTATATTAATATTTATACACAACTACATATGCCTTCATTGTATTGTTTTTGATACTTGCAGCATTAAAGCTGACGATTCTGGTTAACTGTAGATTTCATATATGTATCTTTAATGTCAGAATTTTCCGGTTCTATTTAATAAGATTTTTTTACACTTTCCTTAATATAACTGGTACAAGAGGCTTGTCCTAATCACCCATGACCGACCCCACCCTTCCAAAAGGTCAGGTCAGGTCACGTCGGTTGGGGAGCATGCACTGTTACAGAGTGTTGCTGCAAGCCACTACATGACAAAACACCTCGGGATCCTGGTTGGCAACCCCCCAAGCAGACATGTGGTCCAGTCCCACAACTAGGTTAAAACCTGTGAATTCTCCCTCCAAATATATAATTACCACTCCAGTTCAAAAGCAGCCTGCCCAATAGTGATCCCCCGCTATATCATGGTTCAGCTATCGCGCCCCTGCTACATCGCGGATTTATTAATACTATTATTATTACTAGGGGGCTCCACCCCCTGCTCGCTTCTCTCGCCCACCCCCAGGTTTGGTTTACCGGATAAACAATTTAAAGAGATTGTTATTTTCATGTGAATTGTTACATATGCATTATTTTCATTTTTACTTTAAAACCTTTGTAAAGACAATATTTGTCCTTTATTTCCTGCCCTGGGCGTGGTTAAATCTCTTTCTCATGGCACTTATAACGCTGCTTGTGTTGTGAAGGGGGGGTCTGAACGCACGCTAAAGAGATGCGATCGGTTCAGCTGGCGTCTTGCTGCTGCCGCTGGCCAGCTGTGTGTTGTGCTTGTTGCGCTTTGCGTCATTCACTTAAAAGCCTGTACAGCAGCTGTCCTTTTGTCAGTTCGCGTCTCTGCCACTCGCTTTATGAAGGGGGGAGCTGAATGCAAGCTAAGCAGAAGTGGACGTTGTGCTGCTTCTGCCAAGATGCTTGTTCTGCTTGTCGCTCTGTGTGCTCTGAAGGGGGGGGGTGTGAAGGCTGAATGCATGCTAAGGAGAGGTGCTTGGATCATCTGCTGGGTTTCTGCAGCTTCTCCTGGCAAGCTGCATGTTCTCCTTGTCGTTGTTTTAAGAGCTGGAAGCACCTGAAGTTTGTCTGCCAAAAGCATTCCAACAACTGCTAGGTTAGATGTCAGTGAACTTGTTTTAAATTGTCTGTAAGCAGGGCGTGTCGTCAAAGTGTCTGTCCGAGATGATCTGTTCTCGATCGCTTCGCTCAAAAAAACCCCCCCCACTCCCCGGAGGCATGCTATGCTCCTGCCATTTCGCGTTCTGAAAGGGGGGGGAGCTGAATGCACGCTAAGGAGAAGTGGACTTTGTGCTGCTCCTGCCGAGATGCTTGTTCTGCTTGTCGCTCACTCATTTAAAAGCCTGTACAGCAGCTGTTCTCACCGTTCTGTCTCACTGCCTTGTCTTGCAAGACATTAAAATGTTTTGAAATAGAGAGATGTTACTCATATCCTTAGCCCGACATCCACATGTCATATGTGTTTACAAAGTGTTTTTTAATAAGTTTGCATATGTTTAAATCGTGTGGGAGGGGTATTTTAAGGCTTAAACTATAAAAAAATGTTTATTTATATGGTCTTTCCATATCGCGGATTTTCAACTATCGCTGATGGGTCTGGAACGTAACTTCTGCGATAGGCGGGGGATCACTGTATACATGTGCAGTGTGTTTCAAAAGATGCACTTATTATTATTACTTATGGTAAATTTAGGAGTGTTCTTATATTCTACACCAAGGGTTTTAGTGTGAAACATTCCAAGATTACCTTCCTGAAGTACCACATGGCCTAAGGAGAGCTTCAAAGAAGATACAGTTAGCAAGGCTTTCCTTTAGCTCTGAAAAATTCTCATGCAAAATTCCAAATGTCAGCTTTATTATGTCATTTCTTCCAGTGTATAATGAGACAATAGGATTAATACCGGCTGTGTTCCAATTTTCCCAACTGTGAACCAGGAAGGCAAAATAGTGTCCTGTAGTACAAAGCTGTGTGTCTGTCTCCCAACAACTGATTTGTCTTTCTGAGTTGTGTTTAAAGGTGGCTTGAGTGGCTTAAAAGTATCAGAGTCACTATCATGCACCACAAGGATAAATAAATAGTTCTGTCACTGAGAGTTTGATGACAGCCTGGACAAAGTCCACCTCTTAACAATAACTTAGTGTTTATTTACTTAATTTAAAATATGAAATAATCTCCTAAAATTTTAGAGAGTAAGTGTTTTTTAAATTGATAATTTCTTAACAGTTAATGTTTTAGTATTGGTGCTTATGCCAAGTTAAAATCATTCACCTAAACCAAGTTATTGAAATAGAAAGAAGTTAGGCATTTTTAATGGTTACTGAAAAAAGATGTTTCTCACTGTGGAACTACACACCTAGTTTAGGATTAAAGTAATATCATTAGTACATGTTATTTTTGATTTTAACAAACAATAGTTTAAAAAAAAAACTTGAATGGTAAATTTCATAAAATTTATTTTCGTTCTGCATTCATCCGCTGTGGCAACCCCTAACGGGAGTAGCCGAAAGAAGAAGAACATTCATCTTTGGATAAACCCTTACATTTAAGAAGCATTATATTATCATATGCGCTATATGGAAGCTTATGGTGTTAATTTCCATAATTACTTTGTTTAGTTCATAATATTCTAATTAAAATTATGTTGTCATATTTCTTTTTTCTTATGTTTTCTTGCTATTTCAAAGACATTTTTGAGCATAACTCAAAATGTAACTGTTTTGTTTCATACACTGATTTTTTCATTGATTTTTATCATGAAACACTTTTAACAAAATAACGAACAACATTACAACAAGGAAGACCAATTATAGATATTCCATCCTCCCTGCACCCTTTATTCATAATTTGGAATTATTTCACAAATGTGAAAAAATAAACACATTTGAGACTCCATTCTTTCAATGGTTCTATTATTTAAAAGTAAAAACAAAATTGATAAGGAATCTTTAATTGATATTCTGTGCAAATAAAATGTATTAGTAGTAATTTACTGTATGTAGGTTTTCCTTAGTTTAGTGCTAAATGTTTAAAAGTCATGCACATGCCATACAAAAGTACAAAGTACGATAAAGATATTCTGTTATGGGTTGTGTTTTAATAAATGTATTTTTAAGTTACATCATTAAACAAAAATGTCAGAGTTTCGTATTGCATACAGTATGTTTTATTTAATTCACAGATTATAGGGAGATATGAGTATATTTAAAAAAAAAAAAAAACAGCTTACCTGTTATAGCACGTCTTTGAGTCCAGAAAACTGCAAAAGATAAATTTACTCCATAGTATAATAAATGAAAACAAAGTAAAAGAAGTGAAAACACATGTAGCATTTTTAAACAACTTGGAAGAGGAATATGTTATTTGTGTAGTGACTTAATTTCTTTTAGAGATTTAAGTTATACATTATGACCATGAATTGTATTAAGCAAGTTTGAGAGTTTTATTGTAACTCTGGTTAGGGTTGCAGTGTTTTTAATTTGTAACTGTGGTATTAAAAAAGAGGAAAAACAAAGCTAAGTAGGGTTTCCACATGCACACATTAAGCAAATGGGTACAGCATGCCTGTGATCAAGACTATTTTACATACAATTTTACAAATTGTGATTTTTTTATGTGCATATATCCTTGCAACTGAAAGTCACCCAGTTGTGTTTTCCCCCATTTACCATCCAGTTGTCTCTTTCAGTTGGGAATTTAATGGTCATTAAATCAGTGTAACTTTTGTTGATCTCTGGTGTACATGCAGGTAAGCCACAACTAATCCTGCCAGAGTAGCTAAGATAAGATAACAAGATATGAAGACATATGATCTGATGAATTTAGACTTGATAATAATTTATAACAGCTTACGGTTTTTGATGTTATGTGTTTCTGTTATGTGTTGTTTTATTCATTTTGGAATGAGAATTCCACAATAAGTTTAACTAAACTAAATATAGTTTATATCATGTTTTTTAGTATATTTTGCATTATAGATTCCTGGCCCTTTAACTCTTAATAAAGTAAAAATGTGCAATGATGCGTTTATGAATTGATTGTGATCATTGTATAAACAGACACTACGAATCAATTTAAAGGTTAAGACGAATTGATGACTCTTCTGATTTTGCCTGCTGCATTATTTTCATATTTTTCTTTACATGTCTCTGGTCTTTTTGCTTTTGTCTGCATGCTTGCCGTTCATTCATTCCCCTTTTATTTTCAGTATTTAAGAAAAAAACAAACAAAAAGAATTAAAAGAATTGTTTATATATGGCAAATCAAAGTTAAAATTGTACTTCTTATATTATTATATTATTTTGTTGGCACATGCAGCATATTAGATGTGCTCCTCAATATCACTAAGCACATATAAACAACACTCCTTTAATCATTAGGCAGCGATAGTGTAGTGTTATTTTAGAGGTATTATGGTATTCTGTGATCTGATGAAATTAGACTTGATAATAATTTATAATTACAAAAAAATTCTTAATGTACTGCTTTAAGAGATGTGTTCATTTAAACAATGGATTATTGCCATGAATACTCTTGTCTCCTGTAATAACTACTTAAATGAAGATCTAAAGCAGGAATATTATGGCATGTGTTAGACCAAGAGTTCCCAAAGTGGTCGATATCGACCCCCTGGGGTCGATTTGAACTTTCTAGGGGTCGATAGTTTCAATAAAAAAATTTGGGGGTCGATGACAGAAAAAATAGACCCCCTTACTACTGCTTATTTGTTTGTGTTTGTTACTTCAAAATATCTATGATTTCAATAGGTACCTAATTAAGAAGTAAAATAATTAAAAAAAAAAAACACTTTTTTGATAAAAACACATTACATACCAAACTTGCGAGCGAAAAGGTAAAATGTTTCATTAAAAGAGTCGCACGTAAGAATGCATGAAAATACATTTAGCACAAACATGTCTGAGCATTGTCTTATCAAATGTATCAAAGCAAGTGCGGACATGAAAAAACGTTGCAAGTCACTTCATTTTTATATTTAATATAGTGATTTCAATACAGTATTTGTACTTATTTTGAATTTACATATTTATTTCATAAATGTCAAAAATGTAAAAAAACTCTGCTCGTATTTTTTTGCTTTAATTTTCGTTAGTGCGGGTTTCGATATTAAATGTTGCACACGATAATGCCATATTCATTAGTCCTTTTATCTTTTTCAATCATTAATTATAAGTGATTAAAATGAAAAGTTTGATATCTAGTGAAATATTTAATATTGAGTACTGTACAAATTTATTAATTTGAGTAAGTAAAGTAAATGACTAGGGGGTCGACGGTTTTAAAAGTTTTTGGTAAAGGGGTCTGCGGCTGAAAAAAGTTTGGGAACTCTTGTGTTAGACCATAAATTATATACTGTAGCAATCATGGGTTTAGTCAATATTTTGAAAGCAACATTTGGATGTGGAGAGTTTAGGTTTTATGCCTTTGATTACTAAGCTTCTTTTACAGATTTTTACAAAAAATTATCTTTGTGTTAATAAGCTAATTTATTTTTTGCACTAACATATTTTAAAATGCTTCCTCAAAATCGTAACATACAAAAATGAAACATACAATGGCATGGAATGTTTTAAAATAAGATGTAAACTTATATAAACTACAGAGTAAAGATGTATAAATAACAAAATTAATCAAATATAATAATTTAAGTGGGCATGTTTTGTAACAGCAACTCTTATTAAGGGCAGAATGTGCAACTGATTGGGGCCGATGTTTTTGGACAATTTTTGGACAAGTTCATTTTGGGCAAGAGAGTCAAAATTACTTCAGAGAAGAAAAAAATAATAACAAGTAACTAATTTAAATACTTCTGAGGTATAAAAATAGGGTTGCTATGAGGATATATTGTGTTTTTTCTTATTATTCCAAATTTAACAAAAACTTGAAATGGGTACATAATGAGCAAAGCTAAAAAAATCTTTTAACCCCAAATATGATTTGACATTCCTAAATACATGTGCTTGCAGTATGCTAATAAATAAATGTAATTCTCTTTCAAGACAGTATGCACGTCTTCCTCAGAGGAATATAATAATATCCTGATTGTCTTTTCCACACCTTGATGCTGATACTTCCATGACACTGCCTTGACAGCCATGTAAAATCTAAGAAAGCACAGTAACAAAGCACAGTAACCCTCATGATTAATATGTTCTGTGTTCTTCTTAGTCTTCAAATGACTGGCCATATCACATTGCTACATAAATAAGCTAAAGGCCCTGGGGTAGTGATCCTCAGGCATTTAGGAAGGTATTGAAGTGCATCATAAACTGAAAGAGCTTGAACCATACTCCATTGGATAGATAAACAGCATATGCTAACGACAGCAATGAAGTTATAAAAGCTGGCAATTACATTGACATACTGTGTACGTGATATACAAGGTCTTTTGACAATGTGCTTATATGGCAATGAAGAATATGAATTTACTGTATAATACTGTACTGGAAGAACTAAAATGTTAAAGTTTTATAGATGGTGCATTTTCAATATTCAATTATGAATATTTTAATTGTGAACAATTCAGTAACATCGTGTAAATTTATGACCAGTGATAAATGAAAAAGGGATTCTACCAACTTTGCAAAGGTGTGCTATACATTCTTTTTCCTTCAAGTTTATGTCTTCATTAATTGCTTGATCTGTTTGATAGGAATGGGCTGGCGGGCTGAAGTGTGTCCAGCTGATCATCCTGTTGCAAGCTTTGATTTTGATGTAATTGTGGGAGCAGATGGACGACGAAACACTCTAGAGGGTAAGATGTTTGAGGTTAATTATCAGAAGTGATCTTATGATATACTTTTTTCTTACATGCTAACTATAGTTCACATTGTAAAAAGACTGCCTTAAAATAAGCAATCAATTGATTAAACAGCAACTACATAAAGCGATGCAAACTTAGTGTCTTCATGATATTAACTCCTTTCTTCATTTGCACTGAAGAAAGGATTTTGATACCTCATTAATGCTAGATTGAACAATGAATATTGCAAATAATGACATTTTTACAGGGAAGTGCATGTCCAAAATCCATGAACTTTTCTATCTTGTGAAAACTTACAATGATGCTGTTACTGGACTGAGGAAGAGTATTTTTGATGGTTGATGGGCCAGATAGGCTGTCACCATTTGGATGTAAAATAGTTGTGATATATACTCATGTAATCTTTAAGCTGCATCTCTTAATTCAACTACTATGACAATTCACTCACTAGTGAACAGCTAAGTTAAGTCAATGGTTAAGTTCTCAGCAGAGGCTTTATTTTATTATTGATTAAAAAGCATTACTTTAGCTGCCTATTTTTCATCTTGGACAGGAAAATCTGGAATGTGTGAGAAATTTTCAGCCATGCTCATTTTGATGGTCTAATGAAATACTAATCAGGTTATACATTGTAATAGACGGCCAGGAATCCGCCGGGACACCTGGAGGAAGGAGGGACCAGGAGAGCGGCACTTCTCTTCCCTGGGCACCTGCACGGTTCTTGATCCCTGGGGGACAGCGCTTCCAGTACACCAGGAAGTGCTGACAGACCAGGGATGGTGTACGCTCAGAGTGCTTCCGCGTGCAAGGGCTTTTGCCACACTGGGGAGTGCTGCCGGAAGTAGTGTAATAAACGTGTGTGTGTTTGGACATTCCGGTGTCATGTCTGTCTGTGGCCGGGCTAACTATTACAACATGCATACATGACATGCAGTGTATACTGAATGCACTTTGTAACATTTGCATCCAAAGGGCCTGTTATTACCTAAACATAATGAACACAGAAAATAATCTGTTTCATTTTCCTCCCCAAATCCTCAAATAATTACCTTCAGTTCTGAGTACTTCATATAATAGCTCAGGCAAAATAGTTTGCTTAACACTGTGTTTTGGGAATGGCTTGGAGTCAGGTGCTAGTTTCAATATAACACATATACAGTAGTAGAACATACTGAGAATGTTTCAATTTTTAAACACATTTCTGATAAAAAGTCAGCTTTCCTTGAAATAAACTACAGCATTATTATAAACCAGTATTTAAATGGTTACTAATAAAGTTTAGTATTAAGTTTTTAGTCAGTTTATATTATTCTGCATTAACAGGAACTCCATTATAATTTATTTTTGGGATTTCTAAAGGCATATCCTCTGGATATTAAAGGTCTACACACCCTTATTAAAATTTCAGCTTTTATTGATACAAAAGCCAAAATAAACCAAATTCATTACAGACCTTTTTTACTTTTCATTACAAAATGTTTTAAGTGAAAACATATGGATATTTTTAGGAAAACCAGTTAGAAGTAAAAACAGAAATACTTCCAATGCTGAGGTTTTATGATCCTTTAACTAAGATTTTAAGATGAAGCACCTTTTGCTTCAAGTACAACTGTGAAATGAGTACCATCCCTAAAAATGTTAATGTTAAAAGGTTAATTCCCTCCTTGTAGTTTCAAAAATATCACCAAAAACTGATTCATGGACTAGCAAATAGAACGTGGTTAAATTATCATAATAACTCTTTGCTTGGCAAGTGTATTTTCTTAACATTAAGCCCGCTAACATTTTACTGAATATACTGGTAACTATCCACACTCATTTGCACAGTATGCTAACAAGTTTGTTAAAATCAGAATTACAAAGCATGAGCTCTGCAACATTCCCCAAGCATCAATGCAGGGACATCCTGCTTTTTCCACAGCAAATGACAAGTGAACGAGCACCCACTCAAAAAAAGCTTTTTACCTTCATAGGTCTGGCTGGGCTATACCTTTGTTTTTAAAAACATGAAATCCATTAATTTTAACTTGGTTAAAGAAAATGACAGATTTCCCTATACATCAATTGTGGCCATTTGCATAAGTCAGACTCTCTGTTTTTCAGCTGGTGTGGTTTTGAACCATTACTCCATCTACTTTTAATAAATAGGTGGAATTGTGCTCCCATAGTAGTTGAATTTTTATCAATATGTTTTCTCAAAAAACAAAATACTAAGAGGAAATCATGAAGTAGTTTCTTGGAAAGATCAGAGGTTTTGCAGAAGGTGAATAACAGAAACTGGAGGTTAAAAGAAATAGAACAGTGCAGACACCTGCAAATCAAGATAAATGGTTTTGAAGTGGATCCTAGGAGCACTTGAAATCTGGGTGTAATGTGACAAAGTACTTCAGTGAGGCAGTTGAGTTCAGCATAACTACAGGAGCTAATTGAAAACTGGCCAGTTGCTACAGTCCAGCTGAGAGATACAAACCTGGAACAGGAGTAGACGTATCATTAGTGAAGAACAGTCTGATCACATAGATTTTGTGAAGAAAGAAGCAATAGGATTGGGTCAGTGAAGTCAGGGTTATTTTTTTTCCTTCTCTATTCTGAGCTACCTTTTGAACTTATGAAACATAAACGCTCCAGGAATTCAGATTTTATAAAACAATATAGTTTTAGTAAATTAATATGACACTCTATATAGTACACTTGAAAAGGGCAGAACATAATAATACAGTCAGTTTTTTGTAACTGTCAATTACACATAAAACAGATGAACTATGAAACTAACATTTTTAATCTAAATTTAGATGTTTTTCCGTGTTTATTCCTTGTTTTAATTGATTGACTGCAATGTGAGTTCCTCAGATTGCTTACAAGTTTATAGACCATGAAAATTTACATTTACCTCACTTAGACCAGACTGATGTCAGGCGTTTAGCTTTTAATTTTAGGTTTCAGACAACACTTTTTCTACCAGACCAAACCACAGCTTAAATGTCCGCGTTCCATTGAATTGTTCGTGTTTTCTTTGACATCAGTGGAAGAATTTTCTATGTTAACCATTGATAATAAATTATATTACATTATGTTTACAATTTATTTAGTTTAATATGGTTAAAAATATATTTATTTTCTTATTTACTAGAGTCTACAAGATAAAAATATAGCTTTTGAAGTAATGATTACACTAACATATGTGTTATGGGTAGGTATTCATTTATCTTATAACAATATAATGTAACATTCCCAAACTCACCTAATGCAATTCAGGGTCATGGATACCTGCAGACCAGCACCATGATGTACAAGACTGGAAACAAACATGGATGAGTTACTGGTCCATTGCAATGACTAGTCACACACTAAAGCATGGTGATTAGCACTGCTGCCTTATGCAGTAGCTTCAGCAGATAGGGAAGTTGTATTCTCTCCCCGTGTCTGCGTGGTTTTCTTTATTCAGGTTATCCTGTTCTCATTACACATGCCAAAAGATGACTGAGCTCAACAGCATGTATGTACGTTTGATTGGCAAATCTAAATGTACTCAGTTTAGAGAGTGACCAGTGATGTACTGGTGTCAATATCTAAGTATGATTCCTGTTTTGTGTCTGTGGCTATTGATGTGGGAACTGGACCCTATGACTTGAAAACTGAGTTTAATGAGTTCTGTAAATTGTTAAATTCCTTTGAATCTGGCATATACAAGTTGACTAAATATATCTTCACAAGTGATCCAAGTGGATGAAACAGAATAAAAGGTAGATATGTTTTTAGAGAGATGTTTATAGCCTGCCACAGCTACCTTTACATTTTTCCACATTGCACTGTAATTACCAGTACCTGCCTAGCTGCAGTGTAACTAAGCATTATCCTCTTTAATAAAATCCCTGTTTGCGTCCAGGTGTCCGTGTGTGGGTGTCTTCTGGTGAAGTGCGCATGCGCGGGGCACGGTGCGATGCGCGATATTACTGTCAGAGAAAGTTAGAGGCGTTTTACGGAAATACAAACCAGTATTACTGCGAGAGGAAATTAAAGGTACACAATACAGTGACGCATATTACAGCCACATACAAGCCAGTATTACTGTCAGAGGAGATTAAAGGCAACGTACATGCCAGCGGACATACAAGACGGCATCCTTCAATAAGGGTGCGCACAAAAAGGCGACCTCAATTGAGCGCGGTGAATAAAGGCGTTCGTAGATAATTTAGTTCAAATGGCTCTGGAATATGTGAAGAGCAACAAAGGTGCAGATCTTTATTTACGCGCGCCTTTTTTCGCTGCGCCCAATTGAGGTTGCCCTTTTGAAGCTCGCCTTTTTGTGCGCGCTCTTATTGAATAGAGCCGTACAAAACAGTATTACTGTCACAGAAAATTAAAGACACACAATACACGGCGGCAGCCCACGAAGAACGGTCAGCTCAGCAAGTAAACATCAACAAAAGAAAGGCTGAAAGAAAGAAAAATACGACCAACAAAAAGAATGACGTCAAAGTCCCTTGCCATTTAATATAGACTGTTCCTACTAATGTTTATGCACTACTGTTCTAGCGCCCGCTATTGTAACAGGCTAAATGACTAGTTACTATATATTTACTGTGTAACTTGAATAAAGATAATGATGACTACTCATTTGCCATTCTTATTCCATATCTGATTGCACAATTAACTATGCTGTTACTCAAGTTACGTAGTAAAGACACAGTATTAAATGTCTAGTTGTATCATACTCTGGAGGGTAATCTTTGAGTGATTACAGTACAATTAACAGACAATTTATTTAATTTTTTGCTGAATAGTTCACTTAGTCTTAAGTTCTTTTAGTATTGATTTTCATTTCTTTCTTGAAAACTGATTATTTTAATAGATTCTTGAAGATGAAAAAATTCAGATAGATAAATGTTTTTCTTTTTTTTCTATATTCTTTCATATTCACCATATGAATGTAATAATACTAAGAGAAGTTAAATCGTAAACGAAATCAATGTTGAATACATTCATCATGGCTGTATAGGGAGGTATAATTGAGACTAATCAAAATTAAAACGAACACAGGCACTTTTTACCTTTTTTGAACTCTTATGTGAATTAGAAACAACTGTATCATAGTGAACATTGACAAACATGGTTTGCAGTTTCAAACCACAAATCTTCTATTGGAAGGTCAGCTCATGCCTTGAAAGCTGCATTTACGTAGACTTCATGGTAATATAGATACATAAGTAGGGCCACTTTACTGGAATCAGTGATCATCTGAACATGGAAACACATATTTGTGGTTTACTTTGTCCCTCTAATATGATATCTGTACCAGTGTCCACAGCAAGGTACTGTATATAAGCAATAATATAGATTTATTTTAATTTTGCCAAGCCCAAAGACGGACATTTTTTCATTATTTATCATTAAAATGCAATAGAATCATTGTGCAGGTGTGGCGTATTAATGACAAAATTAGTTAGCTGTGATGACTGTGAGTATTTTTTTGGTTCTTATTTTGCTCACGTTGCTGCTGTAACAGATTTTAGCACTCAATAAGTGATAATAATAAAAGTAACTTTTGAAAATATGTGAATGTGTATTTTTTCCAAAATCATATACTAAGTGCCATTAAATTAAGCTTAGGATAAAAGATTAAAAGTGACTTCATGGTTTTTCATGCATCTTTAGTACATTTCAGATTTTATCAAGACAAGAAGCTGATTTGAATTGGAGGGTTTATTGTATCATTTTCATACATGCAGATTGTAGAGAAAAGCCAAGCAAAATGACGCCTTTTATTGGCTAACTAAAAAGATTACAATATGCAAGCTTTCGAGGCAACTCAGGCCCCTTCATCTTGCCTGAAGAAGGGGCCTGAGTTGCCTCGAAAGCTTGCATATTGTAATCTTTTTAGTTAGCCAATAAAAGGTGTCATTTTGCTTGGCTTTTCTCTATATTCATAATGGCTAACACGGTACAACACCCTAGTACTGCATACATGCAGATTGATACTTACCTCATTTTGTCTTCATAAACCTTTTTAATTATATCTTGAATGTGGATAACATAACATTCTCAGATCTACTTAAAACATATTCAAAGTGACGAGGGGCCAGAGCCTGTCATCGCAGCACTGGGTGCATGACCAGAAACAGCCTACAAACACGCATTCTTATATAGCACCCAGTTTAGAATTAAACAAACCTTCTTGTTTTTGGTGATGTGGGAAAAAACCCCACTCACACACTAGGAGAATATGCAAACTTCAAACAGACAATGATATGGGTTTCATAGTCCTTCGTTTTACATCACCCATGGATGTGTGACTGGGAAAATTCAACCTGTAAGCAGTTACTCTAAACAGAAAGTTAATGGTTTCATATGTCCATGGTGGTACAAGGTTCTTAGTAAAAGTAAGTAAAAGCATTCTATAAATGGAGCATACCTTAGAAAAGCTATTGACACAACTGAAATTTTCGGTGAGTATATCAACAGTTAAAAAGAATCTTAGGCATTACTACATTTCGCCTTTATTATCAATGATACTGCCTCTTGCTTGGCTTATTTATTTATAGATGAAGAATATCTTGATTAAATATGAACACCACTTGTGTTAATGTTGTATTGAAGTCATCCTCCTGCAGGAAATAAATCATTTTTGTGTTCAGGTGATACTTTCTTAACTGCAAGATTGTTAAGATGTCCTTTAAAGCTAATATTATGTATCATGCAAACATATGTAAGAAATGTAACTATTCTTTTCTAAATTATTCAGGTTTTAGAAGAAAAGAGTTCAGAGGAAAACTGGCAATAGCAATCACAGCAAACTTTATTAATAGAAATACAACTGCAGAGGCCAAGGTAGAGGAAATTAGTGGCGTAGCTTTCATCTTCAACCAGAAATTCTTTCAGGACCTTAAAGAAGAAACAGGTGGGTTCCAAATTCCACTCTTTTAGTGACAGATTAATTATGGTGAAGAAATACAGACAGACGTTCATGTCTGCCAGTTATCTGTAATGCACCAGGTGTTATTTTTTCCAAAGTAACCATATTGTTGAGCAGAAAGAAGGTCCAGAACTTAAGTTAAGAATAGATGAACCAGATTGTTTGGAGCCTTTCATCTTAGAAGAATTTGCCTTTTGGGTCTTAAGTAACATTTTTACCTGAACGACAGTAGCAGGAATTTTCCAACATTTGTGGGAGTATTTTTACAGGTGGTTTATCTATGGCTGGGGGATGGCTCACTCACTGGTTCCATTAATTGGCATGCAGTACAGAATGTAAAAGAATTTGAGATTATCAGATTCCCTGCCTCTTATTTGGAATGTGAGCAAAACACAAACTAGTATTCTCCAAGGAATTCTGATGAAATGATGTATCTGTTTTATATAAGTAGGAACGTCTTCATTCAGATCCCGATGCCCCTATTGTTATAATACTTTAATGTACTCTTTTGCTTCTCCAGAATTAGATTTTTCTCATCAGGTTCTTTTTTTATGTTAGATAGGTATACTGCAAACATTTAGATAACCAGTATTTTCCATTTGCCTAGTTTTTACTCCTAGGTTTTCTCCTCGAAGTGTTCTGGTTCATTCCATTCATTTCCATCCCATCCAAGTTTTATTCCTTCTTTGTGACAGTTGCATTCAGGGTTAATTTGGTATCCCTCTAAAACCTTAAAAGATTGGTGAAAGTTGTAAAATATCAAGCCCATAACAGTATATATCTATATATATATATATATATATATATATATATATATATATATATATATATATATATATATATATATATATATATATATATATATATATATATATATTTGTTAAGATTCATGTAGTCTTTCATGTATAAAGAAAGTATTTTTTATATATAAAACAATTATGGGAAACAATGATTGGTGACACAAGGGTTTGTACTACTGCCAGTATCCTTGGTTTAAATTCCACACCCTTTAAGTTTGCATGGTCTCCCCGTGACTATGTGTGTTTTTCTCTGGATACTCCTTGGTTCTCCCTCTCCTTGTCTCTAAAGGAATATGGCAATTTGTGAGTGGGTGTGCACAATTGGGTCCTGCAATTAATTGGCAGCTGGCCTGGGACTGCTTTTTGCCTGACGAACAGTCCTGCTTGTTAGGCTACTTTCCTCTGCAACCCTCAATTGAATTAATCAGGTTTCAGAATGTTATGTTGCATTATGTCCTATTATGTGTAGTAACAGCAGAACAGAATTATAGTACAAAGAATTTCAAACATAGACATTCATGTGTGGGGATTTGAAAATATATGCAATTTGATTAAGTAATAGAGAAAGAGAGGTTAGCGCGTTGCTGCACCCACCACAAGACAAACCACCTCAGGACCCCAGATTAGGACCCTCGTGCAGCCATGCAACGTGTGACACCTCAGCACCACACTAGTTCAGATGGAATGGAACAGTGTGAGGTTTTTTTATGGTGGCTGGGGTGCCAATCCTGTCATCAATTAAGTAATAATATACATTAAAAAGCTGCTAAGTTATCAGATAATTCAGATGTAAATAATGTACAGTATTATTCATTTTACGAGGGTAAAATTAAATGAAGAGATGTACAAGTAACTTCTCCTTAAAGATTAACAAAAGATCCATAATAAAAGACCTGAGAGAGAGCCAACAGTCGTACGATTTTAGAAAAATCTAAAAGATCACTTTTCACACATGTGCAATTCACGTTTACTTGGGATTAAATATTTGTAAAATTAGCTGTCCATTCATTTTTGTGACACCTTGTTTCTAGTCAATATTATGGTGATAAGACAGAAGTACATTGTATAATGAATTTATTATTATTAAATCATGCTAGTTCGTCTGTTTTGTTGAAATGCCACATAATTTATAATTTCAGGAATTGACCTGGAGAACATTGTTTATTATAAAGATAACACCCATTACTTTGTGATGACAGCAAAGAAACAAAGCCTGCTGGATAAAGGAGTCATTATTTATGTAAGTAGCAGACAGCACTGCTGTTACTGAAGTTTACATTAAACCATAACCGTATTCTTTAAATTCACTTTGAATCTAGGAGCCTGTGGAAGTACTCTGTTTAAACGTAAATTACCATACCCTGGCCTTTAATTGAAAGCAAAAATTCTCAGAGCTTGAAGCTTTAATCAAAATGATTATGACTGTAAAACTATGCTAATTTTAGAGGTAATATACAGTGTAATGTTTAGGTGGTGCATTGACACTGCAGGTTAGATTTTCACCTGACGTTTATTTTTAATTAAGCTGGACTGTGTTTGTGTGATTTTCTTTGTCAGGCTGATTGTCAAATATTTATTGTTAAGTGCAAGTGTCTTTTGTGCAAATGACTGACATTCTGTTATAGTTGACATATTTTATTTCGTTCTGCTAGATTATAGGTGTGACATTGATAATGAATGTTAATATTACATTTGTTCATATAGAACACTTTCATTAACTTTCCTAAATTATATTTTACTACTAAAGGCAGAACATTTCATTATGTTCAGTGCCCTCTATATGTTTATAGGTAGCAATTGTGTGCTTCTTAACTTCATGTTGAGCGATGTAAGTAGAGAATGAATAATTTTCACATCTCCAGCATACTATACTGTAGATGGTAATATGTCAGAAGGCAAGGAGACAGAAGGTAAAATCCTTTTCCAGAGTTGATAGTGCCATAAATGAATTACATGTTAGTCAAACAAGATAGTAAGAAATTAGAATAATTAGTATGTAATAATTATTCAATTGTAGAGGAAATTACCAGAGGTTCAGCATTTAAATTAATTAGGTACATCTATCTATGTATACAATCCAACATCTGTCTGTCTGTATGTCTGTCCATGTTTCATGCGAGAACTACTTGACAGATTTAGATCGTTTTTTTTCTATAATTTGCTTGAACATTCTGGTGTGATTTTGCGACCTCTCTCATAGTGCTAAGTATCATAGTTCGCTTGCGGACATATTATGCAGTTTAATGATGGTAAAGTTGTTCAAAAGTCGCTTTAACGTGTCGGGGGATAGAGATTGTTAACATTAACTAATGATGGTAAAGTTGTTCAAAAGTCGCTTTAACGTGTCAGGGGACAGAGATTGTTAACATTAACAGAAAGTGTAGTTGGTTTACAAAAAATATTTACTATTTATTTCTTTTCTACGACATGTTCAGTGCAATACAACTTTTGACAAGCACCTCTGGATATTTTACTAAGTCTAAATTCCTCTTTGGATGGTTGAAAATATGTTGTCAAAATTTTAGTTTAAGTTGTTTGTAAAATTTGTTCAATAAAAAGCTTCTATATTTTGACTGCAACTGTCATGCAATGTGATTCCTTCTCTTCAGTAGTGCCACCCCCTTGAAAACTTTATCACTTTATGGGGCTATGCAAACCTGTATTAATACTTGTGTGCAAATTAAAATGTTTTTTTGTACAATGTACAATGCTCATGACAGTGGAATAGGTTATTCTTAGCCAGTCTACTGCAGTAATTGCAGTGGAAAATGTGGTTAACATCCACTTGTGCATGGGAAAAAAATACAGTTGAATACCGTGAAACCGGTATAATTTTGTAAAATACCGTGATATAGAATTTTGGTTATACTGCCCAGCACTACTTGCGGTACCGATTTATGTGCACGAATCCGAGAGACACACAGCTGAGGGGAGGGTGGGGGCCAGGGCCCTCCTCACTTATGCGCCAGCCTCGGGACGTATCTTACATCCGCTCAGCTAGTGAACGAGAGAACTACTTAACGGATTTAGATCTGGCTTTTTTATAGAATTTGCTTGAACATTCTGGGTGATTTTGCTACTTTTCTTATCACACTAAGAATCAAGAATTGCTTGCAGGAGCGATATATTCACGCTAATCCGAGACAGAGGCTGCAGGCCAAGGGGAGGGGGAAGCGTCACGTCAGGAGTAGGGAGCCAGGCATGGCCCTTCTCGCTGTCCTGTTTCACTTCTACATGGGTGAAGCCACGGGGGACTGCTAGTCATTCATAAATGACTGTCAAATTCTAAAGAAGTTCTGGACAGTTAATCTTAAGCCATTTGTTTTGTAATTTTAAGCAAAACAGGGCATTGTTTTTCCACTTTGTGATAGTGGGTGAGTTTTGACAATGTGCTAGCAAGGTAAAGCAAATTATCAGAATAGACTGTTTGTTCAGTAGTAAAATACCATCTGTCATTACCTCCAGACAGATTTGTTAGAGTTTAGGGATTGTTATGAATCCAAAGTTAAATACGCAAACATTTTATTTGAATAAGGTATGAATGTGGAATTTTTCGAAAACATGTAACTCTGTGAGACAGATGACTGCTAACAGCATTCACAACTGGGGTTTGATCTGGGTACTTTTTGATAGTTTGAGTTATGAAAGACACTGTATATGTGAGGTATAATTTTAGTTGAATGTGACCATGCCTTGTGCCAATTAAGTTCATTGGTAGCTGATTTCCATTCGTTATCTTTAATTCTGATTGAAAGATTCAGTTCTCAGTACTATTTCAGAGTGAATTCTTGAAAAAACCCTGGTAAATTTTGGAGATGCTGCCTACTATCATCATGGCTACTAGATAGTATAGCTCCACAGCAGCTTTTAAGAGAAAATGTTATGAAATGATGTACGGTATTTGTGTAAGACTTGTTGAAAAATTAGCAGATATATCATGAATGTAAAAATCTCTAAAGGGCTCAATATCAAACATCTTCCATGTGTTAAAAATTGTGTTATGATAGGAATATATGATTGACAGCAATTGATAACCTCAGCTTTAAAATGTTTCTTGATGGTTGTTAGAGGTGATTGGTGTACAAAGCAAAATATACTGAGAACAGTTTGAGCAAGATTTCCACACCTTAGCTAACCAAGAAGGTCCAATTTCATTTCTTTCTTATTCCTTCCATATTTTGAACATTACATTCACAAAACATAATAGCAGAGTTGCAGGTTAGGCAACACCATATCTCCTTTTTAGTCCATTGCTTCTTTGTGTTCCAAATTAACAAAGTTACAATTGTTTCCTGATTTTTGTTTTGATTTGTTACTTTATATATACAGAATTTAAAATTAAAAAATCTGTCCCTTTCCTTACATAGCATTACTCATAAATATGACCTTAAGAACACCCTTACAGCAAATCCTAATTTCTGATGTAAACATCTCATTTCCTGTCAAAACATGTCAAATGCTGCGCAGAGTGATAAAGCAGTAACCAAATGCTGAGGTATGTGTCAAGGTGAAGAGGGAGGGTGAAACCTGTACCTTTTCCCACAGTCATAGCAAATGCCTCTGTAGCATCATTATATTCGGTGATTAACATCTATTTGCTCATTAGCAGTGGCCATTTTGTGTGGCCTCTGTACATTTTCACAAATGATTACATTCAAAGCAACTTAAGCAGTTAGAGTAATCATATCATGATAGCAGTAAACAGATTTTGGATGGACAGGCATTTAAGCAAAGAATATCAGTGTTAAATTCTGATTAAGCTAGTGTTGGACTAATGCATCAAGACATCATGGGCTATTTTACCCATGCTACTACACATGACATACTGTAACCAAGTGAATGTTCTAGCACTAATCTAACTTAACGAGACCAGAGGCTCATTTTGAGCACATATCAGAGAAGTAAGAAGTAAATAACAGATCTTCATGTAAGACTTAAATTATCCTTAATTTATTGTATGGACGCTGCAAGCAATTGATTATTTACTCTTAATGTTTATATTATTTTAATTTATCAGTGTTTTTCAGCACTTTTATTTTGAAAGTCAAGTTTATCATCACGAATGTGCACATTTGTAGACACTCAAAAAATTACACATAAAATTACAGCTACGACAACATTTTTATTTCTATAGCACATTTTCATGCAAATGATGTATTAATCTGTTATTAATTGACTAATATTTAATAGTTAAACTTTTGAGTCAGCCAATTAAAATGGTGCACCAATGTATTTTGTCATTTCTTGACATTGCTGATGATTCTTTTAGTAGCTGGTAAACCAGGATATTTTGGAGATGTGCCAGATGTGTCTGCCCTCACTAAACTTCTGTGTGATATTACAAAAAACATCTTTTAGATGAACTTGTAAGAGCGCTCTATGAAAAAGAAGCATGTCTTCATTTGAAATACTGTAATAAAGTCAACAGAATTCATGATGCTGATGTTTTTGGACCACTAGGAAATGGTAGCTGTGGTGTATATCCCAGCAAAAACTTAATGTTGTGTTAAGTGTTATGTTATGTGTGTTCTGTGCTCTACACACATGCAGCTTCATCTTAGCAATGAAGCTTTTGGTGTAATTTTCTGGGTAACTTTGCAAAACACTAATAATCAATATTTTTGTATTTCAATAATCAATTATTTAGCAGATACTGTTGATTTTATTTGTATGCATCTCCGTTTTTCAAGCATTCTTGTTTTCTGTAGAATGTCAAACTTTTAACTTAGTCTTAAGTTCTGTACATATATATATTTGTTTAATGCATTTTTTGCTTTCTGTTTACACGCTAACACTCTTGGTTTCTTTTAATTCATAACTAGGGGGCCCCGCCCCCTGCTCGCTTCGCTCACCCACCCCAGGGTTTGGTTTATCGGATATACAATTAAAAGAGATTGTTATTTTCATGGGAATTGTTACATACGTATTACTATGTATACTTTTACTTTAAAACTTTAGTAAAACAATATTTGGAATTAACTTTTTCTTCAAGATGGCACTGAATTTTGATTCCGTGTTTGGACTTACATCGTGACAATGCAACGTACAACTGCCTGTGAGTGAATATCGTTTCTTTCTCTCTAATAAATAAAATGACTTTCTTGAATGTTTGTCCATGCTTTTTCTTCTTCGCTTTGTTGTTGACGTCTCATCTAGAACGTATAAAATTATTGTCCAAAAACATTCACATGACTGAGGTTAGATGGCCGGTGTCTTGTTTGAAAATAGTTGTAAGTAGGGCGTAACTTGAAAGAATCTCATGTTAAAAGTCTCCATCTCATGGGACTAAATACCGTGCCAACGCTTTTGGAATCTTTTAATTCTTGCTGGCAACACGAATTAGACGTTCTACAAGTCTCCGACTTAAAGTTTAAATCCGAACAATATATTTGATCTCTTTTTGCCCTTCCGTTATTTCACCGAGTAATAATTTCTGCTTGTTTGCGCTAATGTGATCTTTCCTATCCTTTTTTTGAGACTTTGGAATTTTTGTACTTCCATTATCTCTAACCAGCTGTGCATGTGTACCGTGCCAACATTTTTGAATTCTTTACAACGTTTTACTTTGTCATCTACTCTTTGTCCTTTATTTCTGTTCATTTCTGGTTTAAGCTTTTTGTCACGGGATGTATAACGGTGTTCGCGTTGTAAAGGGTGGGGGGGGGGGGTATGATCGCATGCTAAGGAGATGTGGTCGGATCAGCAGCTGGCTTGCTGCTGCTGGCGAGCTGCACATTCTGCTTGTTGCGCTGCGCGTCGATCATTTAAAAGCCTGTACAGCAGCTGTCCTTTTGTCTCACGTTAAAGTGTCTCTCGCGGGACATCAGAGTGCCTTCCGAGAAGATCACGTCTTGTCTCCCTCCCAAGATTTTTTTTTAATAATAGAGAGATATATTTTATATAATAAAATATTTCACCATTTTAAATCAGTTTTCACATTTTTGTCAGTTTAGGCAATTTTTTGTCATTTTTTGTACTAAATCAATTAACATACAAATCTTGTATTTGAAAGGACAATCACATCATCTAGGGAAAATCTGCTATAGAAATGTGGAATGGCTGAAGATGTAAACAGTTTGAATGTGGGAGGATAATGGGTGGATATTCCTGAGGCACCTGAACATCAGTAAGCTTGATGCATTTATGGTTAGGAGAGAAAGTTTTTTCACAGCTGTCAGGATCTTGGGGTGTTTGTGCTTCTTTGCCATTTGTTTAGATCCTTTGTTTAATTTATGTATTGGTGTTTATGGTATCACACTTACATGTCATCATGCACACCACAGATTAAATGTTGCTAGGCTATTACAACAAACTATTCCTCCAATTCATGGAGGAACATACAGTAGGTAGTGAGGAAAAGAGTCATTTAAGCAAATGCAGGCCAGTACAAGGCTTCTAAAATGGATCCTAACAGAATGGTAAATGACCACACAGAGTGAAGTAGGGTTATGAGTTTGCAGGAGCATAAAAAAATGAGTGCACCAGGATTCTTGAATGTAGGCAAAGGAGAATGAAATAACGTCTGGGTATTTTCTGTATAGAACATTGGTTGAGGTGGCGCAGTGGTAGCGTTGCTGCCTCGCAGTAAGCAGACCAGGGTTTGCTTCCCAGGTCCTCCCTGCATGAAGTTTGCATATTCTCCCCGTGTCTGTGTGGGTTTCCTTCGGTTGCTCCGATTCGTGCTATTCGTGCTATCATTCTACCAAGACAAAAACTGCATGTATATTTTTTGTTTTCTAAGAGCTTTACCAATATATTTTGTGGTCCTTCTGTTCTCTCTCATTTATTTCAAAACATTTTATTAACTCAGATACTTCATGATGCATGTACACAGGTTTAAATGGAAGCAGTATGTCAGCTCAAGAGCTGCTGGTTCCTTTATCATTTGCACTTCATCATTAACCGAGGGCTAGTTAAAAACAATTAAAACCATAATGCAGCTCTTTAAGACTAAAATAGGCAATTAAATGTTTTGAATTGTAACAAGTGAATTAACTAAAACTAAGTCCAAAAAACATATTGCTTTATTAGTAATTAAATGGGTTCTAATTAAAAAACTGGTTAAAGCAAAAACATGCAGCCACTATGGACCTCCAGCACCATAACTGAGTACCCTGATTTAGAATTTTTTTAAACATAAAGGAAAATAACTGAACCACTGATTGTTTTAGTTTAGCAAAACATACAAAACCTGGAGTCTATTATATTGATTTAGTTGTCTCCCAAGCCCACTACACTGGTGAATGTGCATTATTTTTTTAAATAATGAATTCAATGCCCTACCCACTGAAAATGTTCCGTTCCATGGAACTAATCTAAAGCAGGGACTTATGCTGTTTTTTGAAAGTTTCTAGTGTCCAGTCGGTGCAATGGTGTGCTTTAAACACACATTTCATTAAGTCCCTACACTTTAGTTTCCTAATCCTACTTTTGTTCAGCTGAAATTTTCCTTCCAGAATAAAAGAGGTTGTTAAGATTTACCTTGTTCTTCTCTTGTGAGATTATAAATTCATCTATTCAGTTTCTGAGAAATGTTTTCTTTTTACGATTAAAAAAGATTACACTTCTCCAACTTTAATTTTCAGCTGTTCATCTTTTAGAGTTCAAAATAACCTCATGGACCTCTGCTAATTTTCATTAACACAGTTATTTTTCAGCTTTCGGTATTCATATTTCATCTAGTTTCAAGGTGGTGTGTTACCATTTATGTCACATGATTACTGGAGTCGAAAGTACGTACAATAGCAGGTGTTTTTCAAGCCTTGTCTTCTTGCACACTTAATGTGCTGTGCTGGTTTTCTTTGGATCCATTTACCTACTAAATACACTAAAAAGAACTTTTTGAAATGGTTATTTTGTGCTACAAGTTACACTTAGTGTTTAAGATTTACAGTGGGAAGTGTTTCAGCCTGAGCAACATAATTGCATTCTATCTATCTATCTATCTATCTATCTACAAGTCAGACAGCAAAGAATGTATATTAAACAACTTCATTGTGATCACACATATTCCTTAGTAATGCACATAAAGAAGGCAAATTATTAAAGGGGCAGAGCGGTGGCTCTTTGGGTAAGGATCTGCATTGGTATCTGGAAAGCTGCTGGTTCAAATCCCGTTACTGCCAGAAGGGATTCTACTTCATTGGAACCTTCAGTAAGGCCCTTAACCTGAAAATTGCTCTGGAGTGCTGTGCTGCACAATGGATGACCCTGCACTCTGACCCTAAAGGGTCAAGAAAAAAATTAAATAAAATATTATTTTATTGTTAAGACCCAAATTAAACCTGGGGCCTTCTAATTGGGCAAATGTATGTGTTGTTTAGCAGTCAGTTTAATTTGAAGTCAACCCAGCATGAAGACACTCTACCTTTATATTCTTGGTGTTGCTTCTTTTTTTGGTCTTCCTTTCCTTTTAGAATTTACAGATCGATGGTGTCAATGGAATCTACAATAACTTGGATTTGATTTTCTGTCTACATAAACGTACAAAAATATAAATGTGATTAGACAGACACCTACAAAACCTTTAAATGGCTTAATATGTCCTTAGCCCATCGCTTGGTTGGTCTTTGTTTTCTTTGCTTGTTTTTCTGCTCTGTTCCCTTTGAAGACTAAAAATATATGAACTTATTCTTATTCTGAATATGTTAGCATTTGGCACATGTACTGTGAATGAGTGAATTAGTGCCAGGTTAGACCATATTACAAGTTATTTCTGTTGTAATGGGCCATAATCTTTAAAGATTTTTAAATAAGTGGCAAATTGTTCTGCATTTGATAAATAAGAATGCAAACGTGGCAGGTAAATAGTTAGTTATGCTGTATCACAGCTCATGAGACGTTGATTCAAATCCCTGACGATATTATATGTGCACATTATGAACATTCTTGCTTTTTCCAAATAGGCTTTCTTTGATTACTTGTTTCCTCCCTTCTTCTAAAGACATACATATTAAGTTAGTTGGCAACTCTAAATTGGTATCAAGTGAGTCAATCTCCTGAGATGGATAGACATTCCTGTCAAGATAAATTCATGATTTGCCCACACTGAGGCCAGTATATGATTCAGCCCCCCATGAATTGTTGTGGAAAATAAAAATTGAGATCAATCAAAATGGGTAGGTCCTTTATGTTATGTTATTTCTAGATTGAGAAATCAGGTAGTGAAGTTTAATTAAGCTACCAGTCCAACTAAATGAAAGAACTGTTACCTAGCTAAACAAATCTGTTGAAAACAAATGGCTTAGGTTAGGGTTTGGCAAGAGTAAGGCATGAAAATGGCCCTATTTCCTTTCACAGAATGGAAGAGACTTTTATTAATTTGTTTCCTTTTATTGATATTTGTATTCCTGGAGTACATTACTCATATAGTGATATCTGAGGAGGTCAACATATCAGTATTTAAATTTATTTGTTGCTCATGTTGTCATTTACTTTTGTTAGGATTACACTGATACCGAGATGCTGCTGAGCAATGAAAATGTAAATCAGGAAGCTCTACTATCCTATGCACGGGAGGCTGCGGACTTTGCCACCAACTACCAACTGCCATCTTTGGATTTTGCAATGAATCACTGTGGTCAGCCTGATGTTGCTATGTTTGACTTCACTTGCATGTATGCTTCGGAGAATGCAGCACTTATCAGAGAAAGACGTGGGCAAAAACTGCTTGTGGCACTTGTGGGAGACAGTTTACTTGAGGTGTGTGAGTCTGGTGTTGCTCTCTTTCAGTCCTGAAGAAAAATGAGCTCCCCCCCCCCCCTTTGGCTTTGTTGACACTTTGCCAAAATATGTCGAAGCTGTGATAATACTCTTGGCAGTACACATACAGGACTCAAAGTTCAGCCGAAGACATTCTTTAGTGAAGAAAAATAAACTTTCTAAGTCCATAAGTTCCCATAACTAGGGAAAAAAATAACTTTGCAACATATTAGCCATAATTGAAAACACTTAGAATTTCTATGTACATTTCTTAATTAATTTCCTAAGTAAATGTGTAACTTATCTTTTTATTTATTTATTTAGAGAGAATATCTGGTCTGTCCTAGATAGTTTTTTGGTGTATTTTAGAAAAAAAAAGGCAAAGAGTATTTGGTGCAAGGTCACAACTGTACATTCTTATATTGTTTTAATCACAGTGAATCATATTTTATGTGTAGACAACAGGAAATGCATCAGATGGTGTGTAATAGCCTGGCTTAGCAAGCAGTTAAGAAAATGAATACAGAGTCCAGAATTTTTTTTTTTTTGCTTGTTAGAAGACCATTCAGAAAATTAATTCAAAGATTTTTGGTGTGTACAATGTTATTTTTTCAGTATTATGTTCTGTTTGTTTGGATTTACCCTTGTGTTTTTTGCTATGTCTTTTTAGCCTTTTTGGCCTATGGGGACTGGATGCGCCCGAGGTTTTCTAGCTGCGTTTGACACAGTATGGATGGTGAGAAGCTGGGCACTGGGCAGGGCCCCATTGGAGATCTTAGCAGAAAGGTACAAATGATCAAACTTTCACCGTTTATTTGCCTTGAAGTGGTTTTATGGTGCAGTTCTCAGCATACGTCTTGACCCTTGCGGGATCCCAGCGGGACGGTTGTCTGTGTGTAGTCTATGCATTGTGTTTTCTTTGGGTCTGTGATGAATCTACACATTTTACTTGCGTGCATTTGGGTTTCCCTGGGTATTCTGCTTTATTCTGTGGCTTATTAGATTAATTACTCATTATATGTGATCACCCAGGGTTTGATTTCTGCCTTGCACCCAGCCCTGCTAACATTGATCAAATTAAGCAGGTTTGCTAACATATGAATAATTTCATCAGTTATTTTAAGATTCAGGTCATGTTCTGAACATTCTTAAAGTCACTAATTTCAGTTCAAGATGTCCAGAGCCTATCCCACCACAATCAGGTGGTGGCCCATTTCAAGACTCGCAGCCAGGGGCAGCCTGGAGTGATGGAAGAAAACTTGAATTTTGCATTTCATTTTACTTGATATTTTTCTTTATTTTTGATTTTTCTATGATCCGGTGGTTTAGATGTAGAGATCCATCGTATTATTCGTGGAAGAGGTTGGTTTCTTATCAAAACAACCAGAGGTAAAGCAATGGTTCCATCTATTTTACACAGGCTACAGGAGGCACATATAATAAATACTGGAAATGGATTAAATAATTTGTTTTTTTTCTTCTGGCGTTTAAATCAAACAAAACCTCAAGAAAGCGCTTGAGAAAGAAAAGGTCAGCTACACTGCACTAGTGCCTAGGGTTCCTTCACACAAGTTTCAAATTTAGATCAAGGTTTAAAAACATGTTTTTCTTTGAGATTAACTGTCCCTGCCACGCTAATTCCTGTTTTAGACAGATAATATTTACTTGAATCTAAAACGATATGTCACGTTTGCCAGGTTCAGGAAACCTCATACATTTTGTACTGCTGGTTCTGGCTGTTCCGAGGAAACACAAATACACACTCACTGACTGCCAATAAAGAAATAAAGAAAGATACATCCTTGCTTATTAATATTTAAAAATAATAAATTTGAGCAACTCAAATTTATATTATCTATCAGTCTTCCTAAATCTTAAATTATAACTGACATTATTTGAATAATATATATTGCACCACAGACATTATGGATATTAACAAAAATCTAATTTGCCAGATTCTCTGAAGGCTTTCCTAAATTGTGAGCTTTGTGAGCTTCCAAGGTGTTTACAAAGAGCTTTTAACTTAAAATGCCCTACTGCAATATGGGCAGCTGTAAATTATTTTCCTCAGAAAAAATCGTGCGGCACATACAAAACATATTTTGCCCTTTTTTCAAATGTTTATGTGTTCTAAATTTAATTTGGAACATAAGTGGTAGTGTAACATTGTATTCAGTGTAACTTAAATTGTGCATTGTTTCTACTTCCAGCCAACACTGGTATGCAGTTTTGAATGTTTCAAAGAACTATGGCTGCCAGTACAACCTGAGGCAGTACAATGAGCTAGTGTTATAGCAATAGAGAAAGTGCAGTCAATTGGCAGGTTTTGATTAGCTATATTAAATAAACTATATTTGAGATCTAACTATAGTAATACATGGCTGAATATGATGTGGATATTTATATTAATATTGTGATGCACCTCTTTAAAGCCCTGCGGTGGGCTGGTGTTCTGTCCGGGGTTTGTTCCTGCCTTGCACCCTGTGCTGGCTGGGATTGGCTCCAGCAGACCTCCGTGACCCTGTATTAGGTTATAGCGGGTTGGAAAATGACTGACTGACTGATGACCTCTTTAAAAACTTCTGCTTATGTTTGTTCTAATATGAGCACAGAAATATAAGCTACAGCTTAAAGTGAGAGTCTCTCCTCTTCAAAAAAGTAGTAGGGAGTTGTACTGTGTTAGCCATTATGGATATAATGACAAGTCAAGCAAAATGACGCCAATAGTTTACCTCATTACCTAAATACATTTTGGCTGTTTTATAAATTTGCATAATTTTTGCATGTATCCAAATACTGGCAATACTGTACATCCATCCATCCATTTTCCAACCCACTGAATCCGAACACAGGGTCACGGGGGTCTGCTTGAGCCAATCCCAGCCAACACAGGGCACAAGGCAATCCCGGGCAGGGTGCCAACCCACCGCAGCAATACTGTACATGACACTAAAAATCATTAATCACAACAGTTAAGTTTCAGTTTTATGGTATATGTTTTTCATATTAGACTTCACTTTTTTGCATACTGTATTTTGTAATTAGTGGAAAGTTTAATTGTAAGACTAATAATATGCCCTATCTTAATTTGGTGGTGTGATGGATGGCAAGGAGGAAAAGGATGGACAGATGTCCAGCTGAGATTAACCCCATTCCGTGTGTCAGAGAAGAGGCTGGCATGGCATGCCAGAATGGATGGAATGGCTTCCTAGTAGGGTTGGACATAAGTCACTTTCCCAGTTGGGAGGCCAGCATAATGGAAGGTCGAGGAGAAGCTATCTTTCAAGACACTATGCTCCCTTGATATGCAATGTAGCAGTGCCCCTGGACCAGAGCTCCCATGTGCAGTTCCTAAGAGCATATTGGGAGCCATATTAGGCTGCTGGGAATGGCTGTCCCTACTCTGGGAAGCTTCCATCTGACCCTCCTCTTTTCGCTCAGGACGTCAATGTCAGGTGGAAGAGGACAACGGTTGCCAAGAGGAGTGAAAGAGGAAGTAAAAGAAAGGAAACTCGGTATAAATCTCCCTTAGTTTAATTTAGTTAGAATCAGCTAGTACATAACTTCACAATCAATGGAAATCCCTAAAAAAAAGTCTAAAAATCTGTTGATATCTGGAAAGGGCTACAGAGTAAGGCTACTAAACCATAGCGAGAGCCATAAGGTCTCTAAACTGTAGTGAATCTTTCCAGGAGTGACCAGCCTTACCAAAATTAACAGTACAGTGTAAAATCATCCAGGAAGTCACAAATTATCCTAAAAAAAATTTTGATAATTGTAGGCTTCTCTCACCTCAGCAAAGGGCAGTGTTCATAACTCCATAATCATAGAAACCCTGGGCGAAACAGTCTTCATTGTAGAGTAGCAAGGCAGAAACCACTGCTAACCAAGAAGAGCATAAATATCTCTTATCTATCTATCTATCTATCTATCCATCCATCCATCCATCCATCCATCCATCCATCCATCCATCCATCCATCCATCCATCCATCCATCCATCCATCCATCCATCCATGTTTGTCATGGTGCAGTAATGTGGCAATGTGTTGCAATTTGGTCAGACATGCAACTAAGAAATTCACTCTGTATGTGTGAACAATGTTATTCTTCTGCTACTATATAAATGTAATGAATTATTATTATTATTATTATTACTAATACTACTACTATTACATCATACCAACAGTCAAACATGGTACTGGTAGTGATATAGTGTGAGGGTGCTTTGTTACGCTAGGACATGGACAAGTTGCCAGAGTTAAAGGAGCCATGAATTTGGATTGCCCTAGTCAAATTTCTGATGTAAACCCAACAGAGATGCAGGGACAGGATACTTGAAAACCTGCCAGTGTTTGAGTTTAAAAAAGTTGCACAAGGAAGAGCTAAAGTTTCTCCACAGTGATATGAAAGACTGATATGAATGATAGAAGGCATTTGGTTACAGTCATCGTAGCTAAAGCTGGCAAGACCAGTTATTAAGTGTGCGGGGTAATTATTTTTTTCACTGGCAGATTTTGTTGGATAGGTTTGTTCATTCATTTTACATTTATATTTATTTGCTTAGCAGATGCTTTTATCCAAAGCGACTTACAAAAGAGGTAAACAATTGAGTAACATTAGGCTAGGGCCTGTTTGTTCAGTAAATGTAATATGATGGGTAACAAATGTTATTTGGCACAAGTGAAAAGATGTAATACCTCATACATTTACAATCATAGATTACATTCACTATAGCAATTAAACTTAAACAAATTAACCAAGAATCTAAAAATATTGCAGAGCAAAGTTTTTTTTTTTTCCTTCATCAACTCGACAGATATTCACAGAATTGCCTCTTAAATATATTGAGGGAGTCAGTAGTACAGATGGAGGTGGGCAGCCCATTCTATCAAATAGGAGCTACACTGGAAAAGAGTCTGGATTGGGACTTGATGCCACATAGAGGTGGCATCACCAGACGCTGTTCCCTAGCAGACCTGAGTGGTGAGAAGGAGCATAGCACTTCACCAGTGTCTCCATATAATAAGGTGCTGACCCATTAGCTGATCTGTAGGAAAGCATCAGGGATTTGAACTTAATGTGTGCTGCTACAGGGAGCCAATGTAGTGACCTGAAGAGAGCAGTGACATGTGTCTGTCTTGGCTGGTTAAATCAAGACAGGCTGCTGTATTCTGGACCAACCTCGATGACATGATGGCGCATGTGGGTACTCCTGCCAGAAGCAAAGACTCTAACTGATACCGTATTATACTCCGGAGAGAACAACAGGTATAGCTGTGTATCATCGACATAGCACTGATAAGTGCACCCCTGGGATTGGATGATGGAGCCCAGCGAGATGGAGTACAGACAGAAGAGTAGAGGATCCAGCACTGATCCTTGGAGTACACCTGTGCTGCATGTCTGGTGTGCCTTTGACAACTCCCCTTGCCAGGACACACTGTAGGATCTGCCTGAGATTTAGGACTCAGACCATCTGAGAGCAGCCCCAGTGATGCCAAGGTCAGAGAGGGTGGCAAGAAGGATGTCGTGGTTGACTGTATCAAAGGCAGAAGAGAGATGTAGCAGAATCAGGACCGATGACAGCTGGTTGACCACAGTTAGTAGAGCTGTCTCAGTCAAGTGGTCCTTCTTGAAATCGGACTGGTTGGTATGGAGCACTCATTCTGTACAAGGAAGAAAAAGACCTGGTTAGAAACATCTAGTGTTTTGGAAAGAAAGGACAGGAGAAAGACAGGCTTGTAGTTGTTAACTTCAGAAGGATGAGGTGTTGTTTTTTTTTTGAGAAGTAGGGTTATCAGAGATTGTTTGATGTTAGGGAATGTTCCTGAGCTGAGAGCTGAGTGAGGTATTAATGATGTAATTGCAGGAATGAGTGAGGGGGAGATGGCCTGAAGGAGATGTGAGGGAGTAGGATTGAGTGGACAGGTAGTGGGGTGATTGGAGAGGAGGTTGGTAACATCAGTAGCAGACAGTGGAGAGAATGTGGAGAATGTTGGGTATTGCTAGGAAGGAGGCATAATGGGTGGCAGCGAGGGTGAGAAATGACCACTGATGGCAGATCCATATCCTGGAAAAAGGTGGCAAAGTCATCAGCAGTCAAGGAGGTTGAGGGAGGAGGTGGAGGAGGGTTAAGAAGGGATGTGAAAGCAGAGAACAGAGAGCGTGTATCAGTAATGCTGTTAATTCATTCAATAACTGACATAGGTAAAAAATGTGCTATTTGCTGACTTGTGTCTCCTTCATCTAATATTAGATTTCAGTTGAAGTCATGAAAACATTCAGTGTCAAATATTTTCCTTAATAGTGGAAACCAAGAAAGGGCAAAAACTTTTTCGTAGCACTGTTCTTTTATATAATGCATGCTACTGATTTTTATTTTAATAGTACATTTATTTTGAGAAACTTCTTATTAAAATAAATGTTATTTTATGGTTACATAACCAAAGTCATATGGAAATTATTAATTATAGTCCAGTTTGGTTTGGTGAACAGAGATATTTTCCTGTTTGTATAAAGGAAAAGAAGCAGAATATGTGAGCACCACCTAAACAGGTTCCTAGCCTGAGGAGGTTATAGATTAAGAGTGACAAAAAATCTTTATTGACTTCTCAGCATGTTCCTATGTTCCTATAGGGAAAGCATCTACAGACTGCTGCCTCAGACCACTCCTGAGAACATCACCAAGAACTTTGATCAGTACACCATTGATCCAGCAACTCGCTACCCAAACCTCAATTCTAACTGTCTACAGCCTTTCCAGGTCCGTTTTTTTTACTTAGTTTGCCTAAAATATATCGGGACATCCCAAAACTAACACGAAGGAAATCTTCCTTCTTTGACAGTTGTTTTTTTTATAAACTTGCTGTTGGTTTCCTGATAAATGTATGTTATCATGTCGTATTTGTCTACTAGACCAGGGGTAGGCAACGTCGGTCCTGGTGAGCCGCAGTGGCTACAGGTTTTCATTCCAACCCAATTGCTTAATTAGAAACCAATCATTGCCAATCTCAGACCTTATTTAATTTTATGGCTTGTTAGTCTGTGCAATGTAAGGCTCTTATATCGTAGATTTTTTTCCTTTCCAAGGATATCATCCAAATGATATGAAGCCTAAAACAGATCATTTTCAGTCTGTCACATTTTTCTATTAAGTGTTTTATTAAATCAAACAGTGCATGATGAACACACACAGATGTAATTGGAAAAAAGCTAGCTGGAGAACTGCTGGCTGCTTTGTCTTTTACATCTTATTGCTAATAAGGAGCAATTAAAACACTGAATGCAGCAGTTTAAGATTGAAATAAGCAATTAAGGTTGGAGAACCTTAACATGCGAGACCACTAAAATGAAGCATCAAAATGTCACTTAAGCAATATGTGCTTCATCAGCAATAATTGAGTTCTCGTTAAGGAACTGGGTTGGAACAAAAACCTGCACATACTGCGGCTCACCAGGACCGACGTTGCCTACCCCTGTACTAGACCATTGCTTTACAAGTGAATGACTGATGATAATGATCCCCATTTAAAGAAAATAAAAATATGAGACCAGAGACTTAATATTTTTGTTGTAGTACTGTTGTAGTTGCCTGCAATGCCACCTTTACAATGACCGCTTAAATTCAGATGGCCCTATCAGTTTTATCAGTACATCAGGCCCATTTATGTGAACCGCACTAAACTGAAACGTTTAAGTACTAGATTAATTCCAATGTAAGGATGGTTTAGAAACCAAAACCTGTTTTATTATTGATTTCAAGCTCTTTAGCGTACAATAGCCCAACTGCAGTCCCTTTGCTTTTTTCTGGCTAAAAAAATAATCCTCTCTATTATACAGTTAACTGTATGTAGAATCTAACCATTTCAAACATTGTTCGTTTTTGTAAGTTCTTGCTTAGTTTATCACTTTATTCTTGAGGTGTTCCAATAATGCTTTTAATTAAGAACCACCATAGTTGCTTCCCTGAGTAGCCAAAAAATCTCACTAAAGTCTTTAATAATTAAACTGATCAGAGAGAATAAGTCAACAATAGTGCCAAAGTTACATTTCATACCACACTAAAGAACAGTTGGCTTTGTAGGAGCATGTTTTTATTTGTGTTTTCTTTATGTACCAAATGATACAGATTGTGTCTTCTATTTTAACTATTATGACAAGTCAGTATTTGTAACAATGAGCACTGAATAGAAATAACTGTGTCTGACATCTACTTTGTCTGTCTTTTAGATCCGTCACTTGTATATTACTAGTGAGCTGAAGCCCTGCACTGTTGAAAGAGCTCCTTCACTTAGACAATCTGTTAATCTTTCACGACGGGGTAAGTCAGCTTGAAAAAGCCAAAATAATTCAGTGGGCTTTAGTGTCTCGACAAAAAAATCTCTCGCTCTCCTTTTCTGATTGTATGTTTGAAGATCAGCTATATAATCCCATGCAGGCTTTTCTCAACTAGAGTTTCATCACAGCTCACATGGTGAGACTGGAAGCTTTTGACAGTCGACTGTGGCTTTTGTCCTGATAGTAATTTCTTTCTGAATTGTGCCTATGATTGTGTTTCATTTGTTTTTTTGCAGTTTTAGCCAGTTCTTTTTGTCCATCCTTTCATTTTCTAAACCTTCTAAAACTGGCTGATCCATTGTAAAGGTGTTGCATAGTAGAGGCTGTTTAAGTAGTTCAGAGCAGAGGCATCAATTCGAATGTACATCATTAAACTTATGAAAAACACGTTTCAACCTGGGTAGAGCACTAGCATTCAGCAAAAGGCTAGGCAGCAGAATAGGCAGTGGGCATCCCAATGAGATGGTAGCCGTGAAAGCAAGGGCAGATTAACATGCAGCTTCCAAGAGGAAGAAGCTCAGTAGAACTAAAGAAGGTCCCAAAAAATAAATCCAGAGAGGGGAGAATGAGCACTTGTACAAATGCACAGGCAATAGCGTTTGCAAATGTATTGCTGATGTCAAGTCTGAACAATAAATCTATATATATAATTCACTAAGCCGCCACCAGAGCAAGCAAGACACCCATGAAAGCACGCAGACCAAGCAAGACACCCATGAAAGCACGCAGAAAGGAGCCACACCCACCAACTCTAAGACCATTGGATACGACGACAACTCGCTGAGCCACGCCCACCAACTCGGATGCAGCAACTCACAGAGCAGTGCGTCATTCGCGTTCGTCTCTGCTACACTCCACATGCACCTCTGAAGAAGTATGTTTGTCACGGATGTGAATCGCTGTATGCGGCGTGTAGAACAGTTTGCGAGGGGTATCCCATGGTCTTACAGTTGGTGGGCGGGTCTCTGTTAGTTGCTCTTGCGAGGTTCAGTCTCTCCTTGTGCATTTCCTGTGCAACACACACACATACACACAGAGGCAGCACGAAAGAGAGAGCCGCGCACACATACAGGCAGCGCCAGAGAGAGACAGAGGTACACACACAGGCAGTGAGAGAGAGAGAGCCGCGCACACACACAGGCAGCGCCAGAGAGAGACAGACGCACACACACAGGCAGCGCAAGAGAGAGAGAGAGAGATAGAGAGCCGTGCACACACACAGGCAGTGAGAGAGAGACAGACGCACACAGACAAGCAGCGCGAGCGAGAGAGAGGGCTGAACTTATAAGGTAGGAAGGCAGTTAAAGAATGCACTGGGCTTGATTTTGTTTTCACTTCTGTTTACAGCGATCGATTCGTAGTGTGCATTTTTGCAATGTTACTTTTCTTGGTGGCATATTAAATTACGGATTATTTCAAATGTTCATTTTTTGTTGCTATAGCGCAAACTATTGCAGTGTTAGTTTTCTCAGTTGTTCAAGGTTTTCTCAGTGTTATTCAATGTTTTTACATTTAGTTTACTATTACGCTATGCATTCTATGATTTAATTAACTATATTTGTGCTTAAAAACTTAAAAAAAAATATATATTTACATACAGTTTGTATGGTCTGGAACGGATTAATTGTATTTACATACAATCCTATGAGAGAAATTGCTTCGGTTTACGATCAAATCGGTTTACGACCAGAGTTTTGGAACGAATTATGGTCGTGAACCGAGGTTCCACTGCATTCTTTTCGGTTATGACGCACGACCACGTCCACCATCGCAAACTGTTTTACACGCCATGGTCTTAGAGTTGGTGGGCGGGTCTCCGTGAGTTGCTCTTGCGAGCGGGCACATGACCAGGCAGTGTGTATGCTTCGAGAACGAGGGTGGACGCGGCAGGACCATCTAAGAAGAGGCATGTTTGTTGTGGATGTGAATCGCTGTATGCAGTGTGTAAAACAGTTTGCGAGGGGTATCCCATGGTCTTAGCAGTATCTATGCTTCAATGTGAATCACTGTATGCAGTGTGTAAAACGCTGTATTGTATGTTGCCCTCTCCAAAGTAACATCTTTTCATTCACCTACAGTCATATCCTCAAAACCATCCCCATTTGGACAAATGTGTCTTTCAGGAAGTTTCATTCACCTACAGTCATATCCTCAAAACCATCCCCATTTGGACAACTGTGTCTTTCAGGAAGTGTTCACCCATCAATACATAATTATGCGGCGTATGCTACGCTGCGGGTTGGCTAGTACAGTATATACAGCAAAGTCTGCTTTAAAAAAAGAGCCGCAAATTCAAGATGGAATGATTTGTAAGGGAGATAGTGGTAGAGCTCTCAGGGAAGCAAGCCTGGTGTTATGCTGGTGCGGCCCGGTCTGAAGCAACATCTCATTGATTGTAACCTCTGCAGACCTCTTAATTCATGTACAAAGTAACAGCACATCATTGGGTCATGCTACTTCTATCTAGCAAGAAGAACAAGCAATACCAGTTTGAGAAATACCTAAATGGGAGTATTGACAAGGAGAAACAACCACTTCTTCCATTATGATAAATGAGGTAGCAAGACAGGGTAAGAGGTACTTTTGAACATTCTGAAGATGAAATTCATGGCACTCAATAATGTCGGAGGAGCTTAAGAATACAGAAAGACAGAAAGCTAGCTTCATTCAAACAAGGCCTGTGATCACCAAATCTTTTTTTTTTTGTTTACTTTTCTTTGAACTTACTCATCAAGTTAGTCAGACTGAAGTTTAGAGGCCTTTTAACCTCATCAGGCATATGTCTTCCACCATCACAAATTTCATGGATGACCTTCATTAGTATCATGGTACAGATGAATCTGTTAAGGGAACCTAAGAAAGAGTTCATGTGTTGAACAATGATATGCTTCAAGTCAGCCAAATCATGATCCCTTGTGCTGAAGAGTGGAAAGGTGAGTGGCAGGTTCTCCCTGGGAGACGCAATCTGAAAAAAATCTGGGCAAGATTTTGAATTGCACCCTGAACAGCACAGTATCCAGGACTAGTGGGTACTGCTAGTTTTAGTACAACATGCTAAAATAAAGTTCAAGGTAAGGAATATCACAAACTGGTCTAAGAAAGTGCAATATGTGGTGGAGGAGGATTGTATCAGTTGAATGGTGGGGATGATGCAGAGGGTACATATATGAGACAGAAATATGTGGCTGTTTAAGGTCTGGCAGGTTGAAACTTGGCACATTAAGTTCATGGTTGAGTCATCCTATAAAATCATTCCTTGTCCATCAAAACTCTTCTTTTGGGGTAAAGATAACATTGTGCTGTACTCACTAGCTCCTCCAAACAGGAAAGCCAAAGCACATCCTCATCTATAATCCAAAGCCCTAGGAGAATGGCACTGACTATCAGTAGTGCTAGTGGGCATGAACTACAGCAAGCACCTCTGCCTAGCAAGACAGGCTATTGCTTTCATGAGAATGGCAATAAGGAAGCTGTGTCTAAGTAGATTTCCTCTGAATACCACAGTTTCCTGCTTCATCCCAACAATCTGCAAGCCATGTTGATTAGCAGTACTAAACTGGACCATGTATGTGACACACAACTGCACACAAAGCCAGGCTCATAAAAACCCCTTACTTCTGCCATGCAAGTATAAACATCACATTTTTTGGGGGGCGAGTGGGTCATTGACATGTCAACCAAAACATTCATTGAAATTGCTCCCTTTTTTCTTTCACCTTCAAACCTCTTTCTTCCATTTTGTTCAGCTTGTGAGTACTTGTAATTCATGTTTACTTGTTTTATTATATGACTAGACATTAAGCCTGTTACAATAACGGGCGCCAAAACAGTAGTGCATTCTATTTGAGAATTTTCTTTACGCTCATTTTTCTGTTCCTCTATAGATCTATTTGCTCTTCTGAGTCTTTCTCTTTTAGCGTTTTTCTGACGCTCATTTTCTTTTTCTTCTTTTTTAGGTGGCATGTTGTTAGTAGATAGTCACAGTAATACAGGCCTGTATGTCCGTAATATTTTCTGTTACAGTAATACTGGCTTGTATGTGGCTGTAATATGCGTCACTGTATTGTGTGCCTTTAATTTTCTCTCGCAGTAATACTGGTTTGTATTTCCGTAAAATGCCTGTAATTTTCTCTGACAGTAATGTCCGTAATATGCGTTTAATTTTCTGTCACAACAGTGTGGCAATCAGCAGATTCTCCCCAGCAACTGATGTAATGTATGGCATGTAGTTGATAATCGTGCTTGTGGCGTCTCTCCAGCAAGTACTGTGCAGTTCCCCAGCAAGTATTTTAATTTGTTGTAATATCATGAAAATTCGTATATTTAGGAAAACCCCTTCAACAACTGACACTTTACACTTTACTGGGCCAGGCTTCTTAATTGCAAATCTGACATCCTCAGAGTGAACACTTGCACAACCACAAACACTAATCCTACCTCTTTGGGGAAGCTGGTCTCCGCGTCTCAGTACCCGATTGGATTTTTCATGCCTTTTGTTTTAAGTCTTACCTCATTTCCAGAAATCCGATTGGATCGGCCGAGCGATATTTTATAGGTCCCGCCCTGTCTGTCTTGTGTGACGCGTCAGGTGGCCTTTGAAGCATCTGCTTTGAAGCATCGCACTGTGCCCCGCGCATGCGCACTTCACCAGAAGACACACACACACGGACACTGGATGCACACAGCGGTTTTATTAAAGAGGATTGTATTTTAAAATTCCAGAAAGCAGTGACGTGAGTGGGGTCATGGGTCACCAGTACCTGTTCATGTCTCTGCATGGTGCTGTGTCCTGGTAACATTGGGTAGAACTGCACTTTTGCCTTTAGGCAGATTTCAATACAGAAGCTACTTTTCTGTCATGCAGAATATTCTCTTAGATTTCATATTATTCTAATATTACAAAATGACTATCTCCTAGTCAGTTTGTCAGTTTTATCTAATGCATTTCACATTGTCGATCAAAAATGTCAAAAGCCCTGTCTTATAAAATGTGGATCTATAGTGAGCCATCCCAAACTCCTTTGTATCTTTTTTGGGTATGGTTATCTCACAGATGACCAATCAGCCGGAAATAGAAGGCAGATTCTGTTGAAGTATGGGTACATCAGGAATGTATATGTTCAGTATGAGTTAATCACAGCCAAAATTATTTTACTTTTTTTTAGATTTTCATTGGGATTTCTATATATTTTTGCTGACACTTAGTATTCAAATATATGTCAATGTCCTCAATAAAGTAAAAGTCCTTGTTTTGTTATTTTTCTAGAGTCCGAAATCCGACCAAACAGGCTACTGACTTGGTGTCAGAAGACCACAGAAGGTTACAGGAATGTTGACGTCTGTAACCTCACTACTTCCTGGAAGAGTGGTTTGGCTTTGTGTGCAGTTATACATCACTTTCGACCTGATCTCATGTAAGTTATAAGTACATTTAGGGACATAAAAATGTGGGATTTGTAAATCATATTTATCAGACTTAATCGTTTTTATTTTTTCAGAATTGTATTTTATCTTCTCAGACCTTATAAGTGAAAAGAAATGGTAAAAAACATAAAGCATTGGTAACCACTGTCTACAGTGTACAATGACTATTCCATACAAAAACAACTACATTACATAGATTGCAAAATAAAAAAAGAAACATGAAAAAATTCAGATGCTTTTAAATAGCGCATTCTATTTCTGCTGTTTACATTTTTGTTTTTAAACTAACAGCATCTTTCTTAGGATAACTTTGTGGCACAGCAGATAGCATTGAATGTCTGTTCCATCCTTTTATTTGAACTGATTTTCTTTTATCTTCCTTTGGTTGTCCAAACTTGTGTTTTTAAATGGAGGAATAAATCTAAATCAGCTATTCCAGAGGGTGTGGATGTGTACACAAATGATGGACCGGGCTTTTTTCCTGAGCTGCTTACTTCCTTGTACTTGATGCAGTTGGGTTACCTGTGTCATATATTTTATGTTAATTAAAGCAGATTTCATTTAGATGAAACATGTATCAATGTTTTAATAATACATTATGAAAATCAAGTATGTGCTGCATATTTTACAGAATGCTACTTTAAAAGTCTTTTCAGGCAGTTCAGTCTTCCTGTTGTATTTCATATCTAAACTACAGGTGATTCAAATATATATTTTTAGTAATTGGGATTGTTAAAGCTATTCATTGTCAGACTGTCAATAAATTGCATGTCATTTTCAGAATTGAGTTCAGAACGGCCATTACTCTAGGACTGTAGGCAGACCTTTCCCTTGGGTAAAACAACTGAAGTGGTCACCCAGATCTTCAGACTTGGTTGTGGGTTTAATTGCATCTCATGCTGCGAGGACAAACACTTTGTAATCATCATGTAATCATTAAAAATTAGACCAAGCGTATTCAGTTTGGTGGAAATCCAAATGAAGTTTGTAGGAAGGAATGCTATTAAATAGGTTTCTGTTGTTTTCTTTTTTGTTGTCAACCTGCTGTATGGTTTGTACAGTAATTGCTGACAAAGCTGAAGTTAGTCATTTATTCACAGCTGCGTATCCATAAAGGCTTGTGGTAACATGAAGATCTAGTACTTTAAAAGGCATACACTAATATGTGTCATTAAACATGATCAGTAATAATAAAAATCCACATTATAATTTCATTATTTCATTGCCTGGTTCAATGCGTGTCAAATTCACTTTCAAACCTGTCACATCTGTTGCACTGTACAGGACAAACTATGATGTTTAATGAGCACTCCAAATGGTGAGATAGTGTTACTATTTTGATAGGTCTTTAAAATAAGGACTTATGTGTTTTTATTCGATTTATTTAGCTTTTTTCAAAAAATTGTATCTTAAGAGAGGTTGAATAGATTGGCTGTGACCTTCATTGAAAAGGAACTAGCAGAAAGTTTTACAATGAAAGTTATGAAAAAAATAGGAAAATAATCTGCTGTAAATTTGCAGTCTATGAATAAACCTTATATTTTGTATAAAGTATACTCCTATCCTAATGACTCATACTGTACTGTTAGCATTTAGTCTTCTAAAGTGTTTTATGACCAAAAAAGTTGTATTTCTTGAATAATATTACATAAAAAGTGAAAATGTCTTGTTACTTCTACTGCAGAAATGTAGCACCTATCTGAAAGTAAAAGGTGGCACATTTTAGCACCTATTGTTTTTAAGGGTGAAAGTTTTCTTATGATTAGGAAAAAAAATAAAATTGCCAAATGACCCTGGTCACAAAATTACTCTGTGAAGCATGACTGATATACTTGAACATTTATAAAGTGAAACTATAGACGTAAACAAGATACAATTTCAAAAGGCAGGCATTTGTTTATCTCTGACAGAAGTCTTTTGAATGAGTCCACACATGGACACTGATGGCTCATTTCATTGTAAATTAATATTAGTATTTATCAGAATAAGACAGCCATTGTAAAATTTTGACTTTCTCTTTCTTTTAGCTATATTTTTTGCTATTGAGCTTTTTAAAAATGTAGTAAATTTGATTTATTTTTATATTTGCAGTGACTTTGATTCTCTTGACGTAGAGGAATCCACTAAAAATATTCAGCTGGCTTTTGACATTGCTGAGCAGGAGTTTGGCATTTCTCCAGTCATCACTGCAAAAGAGGTGGCAGCTGAAGGGGAACCAGACAAACTTGGCATGGTTTTATACCTCTCAAAATTCTATGAGCTGTTCAAAGGCACCCAACTGATTTCATCAGGTATGCTATGTACTAAGTTTTAGTTAGAATTAATGTCTTTTGCCCACTATTGTTAACATGTGCTATAACTTCATGATCCTTTAGTTGGAATGGCTTATCTATATATATATAAAATCCCTATGTGCGTCCAGGTGTCCGTGTGTGGGTGTCTTCTGATGAAGTGCGCATGCGCGGGGCACGGTGCAACTCGCGATATTGCTGTCAGAGAAAGTTAGAGGCGTTTTACGGAAATACAAACCAGTATTACTGCGAGAGGAAATTGAAGGTACACAATACAGTGACGCATAGTACAGCCACATACAAGCCAGTATTATAGTCAGAGGAGATTAAAGGCATATTACCGACGCGCACGCCTGTATTACCGCCAGAGAAAATTAAAGGTATATTACGGACGTACAAGCCAGCGGACGTACAAGACGGTATCCTTCAATAAGGGCGTGCACACGCATCCTTCAATAAGGGCGCGCACAAAAAGGCGAGCCTCAAAAGGGCGACCTCAATTGGGCGCAGCGAATAAAGGCACGCGTAAATAAAGATCTGCACCTTTGTTGCTCTTCACATACTCCAGAGCCATTTGAACTAAATTATTTACGAACGCCTTTATTCGCCGCGCTCAATTGAGGTCGCACTTTTGAAGCTCACCTTTTTGTGCGCGCCCTTATTGAATAGAGCCGTACAAGACAGTATTACTGTCACAGAAAATTAGACACACAATACACGGCGGCAGCCCACGAAGAACGGTCAGCTCAGCAAGTAAACATCAACAAAAGAAAGGCTGAAAGAAAGAAAAATACGACCAACAAAAAGAATGAGGTCAGAGTCCCTTGCCATTTAATATAGACTGTTCCTACTAATGTTTATGCACTACTGTTCTAGCGCCCGTTATTGTAACGGGCTAAATGACTAGTAGAAAAATAAAAGGAATGGAAGACACAGTATAAAGAAATGTATTGAGTAATTTTCATATGCTGCCTTTAGGAATCTGAATATAGATTTGGAATTCTGTAAAAACTGTAGCCAGGAGAATAAGTTACAGGCCTAAAAATACATGAGGTTTTCTCTGGTTACTCTGCTTTTTTTTCCACATCTGTAAAGAAAAGATGTGTAGCACAGGTTAACTGTTATAGATTGGTCCTGTGTGAATATGAGCGAGTGCATGAGTAGTCCCTGTGATCTTGTCCAGGGTTTCCATCCTTTGTGCTCAGGGTTGCTAGGGTTGGCTTTGGGCCCCAAAGAACATGAATTGTCTTAAGCAAAGTTTGAGGAATGTTGTGTTATGATACATATATGTGAAAAATGCTTTCATTAAAAAACTGATTTTTGAAAGAAAAGGTCAATAATTGCAGTAAGTTTGTCTTTAAGGAAATTAATTGGGTAATTATATGTTTCAGTGATTCTGCTTTGCATTGCTTAGTGGTTAAAACATTATTACCAGCATTTCTATTTCAATATCGAAATAAAGGGTAAGTAACATTACTGTGAAAATATGATGCATTAAAGCCAGTCATTTTATAATACGGCTTATTTTGTGCAGTATAAATGTACAGTAAAAAATAAAAACTTATTTTTAATTTTGATTATGTACTGTATAGGAAAGGCCTGAATATTACTCATTTGAGTCTACTTGTAATAGCATTCATCTACTGGGTGTACCGCTTCTGACTTTCGATGCATTCTTCCTTCACTAATTCAAAGATGCACTGATTAGCCACAACATTAAACCACTGACAGGTGAAGTGAATAACATTGATTACCTTGTTTCAATGGCACTTGTCAACGGGTACGATATGTTAGGCAGCAAGTGAACAGTCAGTTCCTGAAGGTGATGTTTTGGAAGCAGGAAAAAATAGGCAAATGTAAGGATCTGAGTGACTTTGACAAAGGCCAAATTGTGATGGCTAGGTGTTCCCAGGATGCAATAGTTAGTATCCACCAAAAGTGCTCCCAGGAAGGCCAACTGGTAAACTGGCCACTGGGTCATGGGCTCCCAAGGCTCACTGATGTGCCCTTCTTGTCCGATCCCACAGAAGAGCAGCTGTAGCAGATATTGCTGAAAAACTTAATGCTGGCCATGAGAGAAAGGTGTCAAAACACACAGTGCATCACAGCTTGCTGCATATGGGGCTACATAGCTGCAGACTGTCTGACATCTACCACCTTCCTATAGATTGTTGCAGACCTTGTGAACTCTTTCATGGCAATGAAATCCCCTGATGACAGTGGCCTCTTTGTAGCAGGATAATATACCCTGCTACACTGCAAAAATTGCTCAGGAATGGTTTGAGGAACATGACAAAGAGTTCAAGGTATTGATTTTGCCTCCAGTTTCCCCAGATCTCAATCTGATCAAACATCTATGGAATTTGCTAAAAAAAACAGGTCGGATCCATGGAGGTCCCACCTCGCAACTTACAACATTTAAAGGACCTGCTGCTAACATCTTGGCGCCAAATACCACAGGACACCTTCAAAGGTCTTGTGGAGTCCATAGCTCAATGAGTCAGAGCTGTTTTGGTGGTACAAGGAGGACCTACACTATTAGGCATGTGGTATTAATGTTGTGGCTATTCAGTGTATATAGATCATAAATATCCTGTTGTCCTGTACTAATTTAAATACATTTTTGCCTTTCAAACGATAATATTGTGTTCTTTAAGGCTCAGCTACATAGCTGCATATGGCACGTTATACCTCAGGTAGTTTTTAGTAAAATCTCCATTTTTGTTAGTCTTGCAGAAATTATGTTTTTAAATGGCTGCCCACGGAAACTCTTCCTCAGGTTCAGGTTTAAATAAAATATAAATTTTTTATTTCTGTCATTTTTATGATGAATTTGGTTCATCTTTTACAGGGCACAAGAGGGGATCTGGTGAAAGCAATGATGTTTACTTGGCGAAGTCATCCAGAAAGGCTCATAACATCAATTACACATTACCGAGAAAACGCACACCTAAGGTACACTATACTTATGCTTCTGATTACTAGTCCATGTTTTTCCACCAATTCCTCACACCAGACTACAGAGCTGCTGTATTTTTAATTACGTTACTGTTAACTCCTGTAATCTTTAAAGAAATTTAATTTTAACTTCCCCCTCCCCACCAAAAAAAAACCTATCATAGTTAAGAGGTGTGCCACTCACTGCTGTATCAACAAATAGGTGTGCTTATTGTGTTACTCAAAACAAGGTCTTCTTTCTGGGGTGCACAACCTTACACAGGATCCCCCCACTCCATGTGCCACTGGAAACTGCCTGGTAATCCTAGAACTGTATTGCTGTATTTACCTCTGCTACGAGATGCCCAGCCCTGTAAGAGACTTTCTGGGAAGCTGTGAATATAAAGGATGCTTCTAAAGACTGATAGCTGTTTCAAACTGTTCCATAAGTGCTCCCATCAGCTGCCCTCTACATTTTCATCTCTTACCCCATGCTAAACTATTTCCAAAATGACAAGTTCTTAATACGGTGGAATTTCAGACTGCACTAGTAGATGGGCCAATGGTGGAGCTACTGCAGGCATTATTTGCTGCTGGGGTTCATCAAAAGCTCTTGGTTTCTCCAGAGCATCCTTAACATCATTACTTTAAGCATCAATACCTGTCAAATGTTTAACAAAGTGCAGAGGAAGAACAAAAAATGTATTAACAATATCATATCTGTCTATCACAAGAACTTCAGGTTATTGATCACACTGACAAATGTTTGTCTATATTTGGTATACAGATTTAAAATGTAATTACACTGATAATTAGCAACAAACACTATTAGAGTTCTGAAACTAGAAGCAAACTTTTTTGGCGAGACCAGATTCAAGTCGCATTATCTGTTCAAGAACATATTTGTAGCCATAACAGCTCCAGAACATAGTCATGACTGGAATGCCTTTGTGCCCCTATTGTTGATGCCCCTACTCCCACCTCTTGACTTTGACTTGTCATTTAGTTTTGTCATGATTAACACATGGTTATGGAAGGAAGTACAGTGTGCTTCATGGAGATGCTAATTTACATGTAATGAGTTTGCATTACTTCTAGTTAAGGCTTGCTCAGTCTGCTATCCTGTACAAATGAATTCAATATAATACACCTTTTTATTTCAGTTCTAATTAGCATAGATATTGTGTCGCATTAAACAGCAATTAGCTGATTAATTTATTTTTAATTACAGTTCAAACAAATACTGGCATTTTACATCCATTCACATCTCTCTATTATAATAAAAAAAATCCTGGGATGAGACAGGCAAGACTTTTTATTCTGGAACGAGACGTGACTTTTTCAGAGAGATACTTTCATGTCCCACGAGACGAGACTTTGTGCCAAGAGATTTAACCACGCCCTGGGCCAGAAATAAAATGCAAAGAGTCGATTACAAAGTAGAACGTCATAAAGAGGTTCAAAAACGTTGGCACAATACACATGCACAGCGGGTTAGAGACAATGAAAGTACTAAAATTCAAAAGTCTCAAAAAAATGATAATAAAAATCGTATTAGCTCAAACAAACAGAAATTATTACTCGGTGAAATAACAACAAAAAGAAATTGAATATATTGTTCGGATTTAAACTTTAAGTCGGAGACTTGTAGATCGTCTAATTCGTGTTGCCATCAGGGAAAAGTAGTGTTTCTTCCCAATGAAGAGGCGTATCAGCGAGAATTAAAAGATGTGTTGTTTGGTGGAAGTGAAATCCACATACACGAGTGGCAGAGACGTGAAGTGGCTGGCGCGTAGCGCAGGCTGGGGTGTTGGCGAGCGATGCGAGGAGGGGGCAAAGCCCCCTAGTTTTATAGAAAATCACAGTAAATAAAACAGAATTAAGGTAACAAATAGACACTTGTTAAATATCTGCTTATTCTAAATTCTTTACAGCTTACACAGAAGCTGGAAATCTTACCGTATACTGTACATAGTATGAGGATTTTTTATTACATCATGGACTATAAAACAATTTTTGATCTGAAAGTTATTAAAATATTTTATTCACTGTAGAGGTATATTAAAGTGATCAACTGTCTACACTCATACTGGGCGGCAAGGTGGTGAGTGCTGCTATCACCTCACAGTAAGGACACCAGGGTTATAGGTACTCCCGCATGGAATCTGTATGTTCTCCACATGTCTGTGTGGCTTTCTTCCCACAGTTCAAAAAGACATACAGGTCAGATAGATTGGCATTGGCAATTTGGCACGAGTATTTAGATTTGCGTGTTCATGCTGCGTTGGACTGGTGTCTTGTCTTGGTTTCGTTCCTGCCTTGTAAAAAGTACTTGCTGGGATAGGCTCCAGCTTCCCTATGACCCTGCCCTGGACAAGTGGGTTATGAGAATAGATGGATAATTGTGTAAAGGTTAACAACACTACACTAATGTAATATAAAAACATTTTTGGTTTATCTCAGGATGAGAAGAAATCAGAGGAAGATGATGCCACAAATAAAAGAAGGAGGAGAAGTTTCAATTATTTAGAAGAGGTGAGATGAAATGATATTCAGTGTGTTGTACTGTAAATTAGAAATGAAAATGATTTGTGTCTCTTCTCTCAGTTTAACTTGTGTATTTTACTAGTGCTTTTGTGTGCGGCTTACTTCTTTAGGTTACTGTTTTGTGCCTGTTGCAAATGAGATATTTTTAGCTACCTGTAAACCATTAAAATACAAAAAGGAAGATCACAAACCGAATGGCAGTACGGGCCATAATCTCAGAACAATCTATTTATAAGCAGCAGCCAATTTGTACAAAGTAATAAACTGAAACAATTTGTGGATAGGAAGAGAAATATTTAGAATGACTAAAAACTATGTGATTAAATGATCAGAGCCAGATGATATTTAGTAGAAAATCCTAAAACCAGTATGAAAACTGAATACCAAATTACAAAATTTAAGTTCTGTACTTTATATGCTGCACAGACCTACAGTATGTATTCTTTTTTTGATTGAATGGTTTATTGTATATCCATTGTAAATGTTTCTTTTTTTTAAATTCTTTTAGACATCTAACATTTCCAACTGGAGTACCACTTCTGCAAGTGAATGTGGAGAAGGAAGGGATAGCTTGAATCAAAACAAAGTGAAATCAATGGCTTCACAGCTGCTTGCAAAATTTGAAGAAAATGCCCCTAGCACTTCCTTACGACGACAGGTATATATGATAGTAGTTCTGAAGTATTTTTCTCATAAAGGTTTGTATTGTGGGCAGATTTAGTAACTTAAGTTTTTCTCAAAGCAACTTTATATTTATAAAATAAAAATACAAGGTTGGTATTTTTTAGGGCCCGGGTATTTGACCTGTGCATTAGGCCTTATTATTAAAATCAATTTTCATCAGTTTAATAATTTAGACTTTTATTTCCCAAAAGTGTTCCAAGAATTAAAAAGAATAAATTCTAAATAGTTTATACTCTCTGATAAGTGTACGTGCATTAATCCTTTAAGAATTCTTGTTTAGTATTTAAAACGTTGGGGTGAGGGACAGCCATAACCTATATGTTCTAGTAAAACAAAACAAATATACTGTATATGTCACATTTCAGGTGACAGGACAATTCAAACATGTTCATTCTTAGGGTCTGAGTCTAATCACACGATATTTGAAATTGAGTTTTTCATATCTTTCTGTCTGTAGCTCTTCAGTAATACTGAATGAGTCAATCACAAATACTTGTTACAGTGTTAATACACATTTGCTTTGCAAACTGAAATATGAATGAGTAGATATTTTAAGATTTTTTTAGTAGCCTACCATAGCAAAAGTAGACAACCTTTATCTCAATATATTTAATATTGTACTGTATAGGTCTTATTTTAAAATGAGTTATTATGCTTTACTGGCTAGACTTTCTGACCTTACTAGTATGAGTTGAAACTTGCATCATTGTACACTTCATAGCTCTCACACAGCTGACGGGAAATGTAGAACACAAGCATTTTCTTTTAATAATGATCTTTCTACTAGAAGAAGACTGCTACACATACAGTATATTGTTGACAATGTTACATTATTGTGTCTTTCAGATTTTTTTAAAACATATAGCATGCTTATAATAAGTATTTTTTGCTCATGGCTATTTATACTTAACAATTTGTTGGGTAAAATATACATTTTTATGTGCTTCACACTTCTTAGGAATAAATAGGTTTGCACAAAACAAGGCTCTCATTTAATTTCTTTAAGTTTGGATGCTGTTTAGTGCACTTGGCCTTTTCTTGTAGCATGCATGTCACATGCTAACAACAGCATCTGGAGCCCAAAAATGACAATGCTTGTGAAAAAAATCTAAATAATATGAAGATGCAAATGATTGTTCATAAAACTTAGTAATAAATCCAGATCAAAGATACTGTATATACAGTAGAAATTCATTAATAAAACATTCCAATCAACTGTTTCAAAGGCAACATGGTGACAAAATATTCAAAACCACAGGATAGTTGGATCATTGTGTTCATACAACTATGCTAGAAATATAATAGACCTGGAGAATGCAGCAGCATGGCACTCTCCTCCTTCAAACATCCCTGATCTACTATAGATATACCCCTGTTGGCGCTGACAAACAATGGAACCCTTCCCTAAACAATGCTTTAGTGTGCTGTGCCACAAATGTGAAATTCAGCCTGAAGTAACAGAACATTTTGTAGATGCTTACCTGCCTGTAGTACATCAGGATAGTTTTCCAGAACAATTAAGGGAGGTGAATGTAGTAGGGCACTAGACTATACCATTCATGACAGCTCTAAGGACATGTGCTTGCGTTTCACATCTCCCGTCAGCATTCTGGGAGCCAAGAAGTCCATAGAACATAAGGATCATTCAAAATATAAAACAGCCTTTACAGGTGAGCAGACTTGCTTTTCTTGATGTCAATGATAGCTCTCTCATTCTTTCTACCTGTCTCCTGTTGTTTCCCATTTTTCCTTTCTGTCCTCCAAAAATGAACTCTACTGGATTAAATGAATTTGCTCTCTTAAGACTGATGCTGGTTTTAGTGAAGTGAAACCGGCCAGACCCCCTTCTCTTGATTTGTCTGAAAACCCACGCTTTGCAAAACCTAAGGACAATACTACTCCCAGTTCAGCTACTCCTCAGAAAAGGCAGGTATGAGACTGTGCTTAAATAAACCATGTTTTTAGCACAAAAAGGAACACAAATGCACTATACAGCCAAAAGTTTGGGACAACTGACCATTACGCCTATAAGAGCTTGTTGGACATCCCATTCCAAAACCATTGGCATTAATATGGATTTGGCCCCAACTTTCTGGCTGGAACAGCCTCAATGCTTTCAACAAGATTTTGGAGCATATATATAGGAATTTATGCCCTGTGAGCCAAAAGAGCATTTGTGAAGCCAGTTACTGATGTTGGACAAGACGACCTGGCTCACAATTAGCATTTCAGTTCATAATAAAAGTGTTCAATAGGGTTGAGGTCATTACTCTGTGCAGGCCACACAACATCCTCCACACCAGACTTGTCAAACCATTGCTTTATATACAGTGGAACTTCGGTTTGCGAGTAACTTGGTTTACAAGTGTTTTGCAAGACGAGCTAAAATTTTTAATAAATTTTGACTTGATAAATGAGCGAGGTCTTGCAATACGAGTAGTATGTATATGCATTGTCTGCTGAGCATCATGTGATCACAACTGAGCTGATGGTTCTCTCTCTCGCTGCGGGATTGTGGGCAGTCGTCTACTATTCTCCATCTTAGTCGTCGTGCCTCACTCATATAGTCAACATCCGTACGCGGGTGTACTGTCTACTACAGCATTGTGTGTGTGTGTGCGCGCGCGCTGTGACGTGCGAGTCCCCGTTTTGCACCCCAAAACACGAAGCTGAGTCTCAGTACTTTAGCAACACTAGCTTTATTCAGCTTGAAACAGCAACAGCACGTTTATTTATTGTGGCAGGATCTCCCACTCTCCTATACACAGACACAGCAGTCAGGCAGGGCCGTGGCCAAGTAATACTGTGCCCTGCGCATTTATAATGTTCCTTGTTCCTTGTATCACCCGTCAACGGCAGGTGCTTATAGCATGTCCGCGATCTTTTCGGATTCGCTTTTACGGCGAACTGCTACAGCGCTGGGAGACTGTGATTGCTTTGGGACGCTCTTCCGCATGTCGTCCCGTTGGGTGGAATCCCACAAGAGTTTAGAAATTCACTCACACCAGCCACGATTCTTTTTAAAGGTAAAGTGCAGGTTAATTTGTTTTATGTATTTTTACTTTATATTTTGTATTAATCATTTTTATATGAATAGTTTTGGGTTGCGGAACGAATCATCTGAGTTTCCATTATTTGTTATGGGGAAATTCGCTTTGATACACGAGTGCTTTGGCCTGCAAGCACTTTTCCAGAACGAATTATGCTCGCAAACCGAGGTTCCACTGTACCCGCCTTTGTGCACGGGGTGGGGGCACAGTCTTGCGGGAACAGAAAAGGACCTTCCCTAAAAATTTGCCACAAAGTTGAAAGTGCATAGTTGTCTAAAATGTCTTTGTATGCTGTGATACTAGTAGTACCCATTACTGAAATTGAGGGGCCTAGCCTAAACCCATAAAACAGGCCCAGACCTAGGTCCCTTTTACACTGAACTTCACAGTAGGCATTACACAGTGTAGAAGGTAGTGTTCTCTTGTCATTTGTCTAACCCAGATTCATACATCAGACTGCCAGATAATGAAACATGAATCCAGTGACAGCAAAATGTACACCACTCCAGCTGAACCTTGGCATTACGCATAGTGATCTTAGGCTTGTGTGCAGTGTTTCAGCCACAGAAACCCATTTCATGGTACTCCCCACACTTTGCGCTGATGCTCCTTCCAAAGACAATTTGGAGCTCAGTTGTGAGTGACGCAACAGAGGATAAGGGATTTTTACACACTATGTACTTCAGCACTTGGCAGCCCCATGTGAGTTTTCATGGACTACCACTTTCAGGCTGAGCTGATGTTGCCCCAAGATGCTTCCACTTCACAATAATAGCACTTACATTTGACCGAGGCAGATCTAGCAGAACAGAAGTTTCACATACTGACTTACGGCAAAGAAGGGATCCTGTAACAGTGCCATGTTTAAATTCACTGAGCCCTTCAGTATGACCCGTTCTGCTGCTAAAGTTTGACAGTGGAAATTACACGGCTATGTGCTTCATTTTATTGTTGAAACACCTGAAGTTAATATGTGAAGTGGCGTCCGCTTACTTTTGGCCATATAGTGTAGCTATTCAAAGTTAGTAATAATAGCTAAACAAATTAGCTTGGATCAAAAAGAGTTTAATCACTTTCTTCATTATTTTTGAAATATAGTTTGCATTTGAGTGAATAAGTCTATATTGTTGACATTACGTAAAATTCTCAAAGCATGGGCTTTTCACTTTATATTTTCAGTATCAGTCTTCATCTTCTTCTCAGTATCTGGCTAATTGTTCCAGTAAGTCTTTTCAATGTGCCGAATTCATACAGCAGAAGCCCAAGCAGGTTAATACAGAGGTACAGGTAAAGTGTACAGAGCCTTCCACTTCCTGCCGCTCTACTGTCTTAGCAGTTTCAGGGATGCTACAGCGGCTTCAGCACCTTGAAGACAAAATTGCACAGGTGACTAGCTGCCCTTTTTCTCTGATGTTCATAATATTTTTCTTTTCTGTCTTTCTGTCCTTTTCTGTATGTTTCTACTTAGTCTGGCAGTGTATCGATAACAGTCAAATGCTTATACTTTACCTTTGTTTAGACAACACAATTTCTTTTATTATTATTCTTTAATAGACATCTTCAGAATCATTCCCTTTGTGTTACTTGTTTGACACAGATTCTCAAGTGGTCTTATAAAAGTATACTTTATCATGTCTGGTAAAAAAATTAAAACAAACCTTACAGTATGATAACAATTGCATAATTCTCTGAATAACTATCCTGCAAACTATCCTAGTAGTAGTGAAGTACAGGATGATACGATGAAGCTGTAGGTTATTGCAGAAGCTATAGATTATTGGCAGAAAGCACACAAACTGGGTTGATAAAACTTTCTCCCAAAACTTGGCATGACATTTTATCTCTCATGGATGGGCTTCAGTCACAGTCGCTGTTTAAGTTCAACAATAGATGGATTTTTTTCCATTCTTTTCTAATTTTAAAAATGCAAAATATGTTGATTAAAGTATTATTATTTAGGTCAAAATCTAAGTGCTAATTAACAAGCATTATTATTGTGATGTTGTTTTATTTTCAAATGTGTCCTTTTTTGCTTAGTATCTTTCTTTGAGTAATTTCAGTTTTATTTTGATGAAAGCTGATGTCATTTTCTTGTTTGAAACTCTATGAGCAGCGTGTCCAAGTGCAAGATGAAGTATGGTGCAATTTATAGGCTATATAAGAGTTTGAATGCAAAGACAAAGCTGTAGTGAATGACATGCCCACCCTTGGTCAGCACTAATATTTTTATGGATTTTTTTGTGAAAAAGAGTTTTTTTCTAAATATTGCTGAATAAACTGTAGGATAGCATGTGAATATTAGATACATTGTACTGAGGCAAGCTAAATCAGTAAATGGGTGTATAAAGCAATCAAAAATGAAATACTGTTGCAAAATATAATAAACTTAATATTATATGCTAGTATACTTATCTCTCATCTATTATATATATATATATATATATATATGTGTGTGTGTATGTGTGTATATAAATATATTGGGGCGGCAAGGTGGGGCAGTGGGTAGCGCTGCTGCCTCGCAGTAAGGAGACCTGGGTTTGCTTCCCGGATCTTCCCTGCATGGAGTTTGCATGTTCTCCCCGTGTCTGTGTGGGTTTCCTCCGGGTGCTCTGGTTTCCTCCCACAGTCCAGAGACATGCAGGTTAGGTGCATTGGCGATTCTAAATTGTCCCTAGTGTGTGCTTGGTGTGTGCTCTGCGGTGGTGCTCTGCCCGTGGTTTGTTTCCTGCCTTGCACCCTGTGTTGGCTGGGATTGGCTCCAGCAGACCCCGTGACCCTGTAGTTAGGATATAGCGGGTTGGATAATGGATGGATGGATGGCTATATATATTGAGATAGCCCAGGGCACATAAAGCCACCCTAACCCCGACACAGACAGGCAGAGACAGAAGTACAGCACAAAACACCCTTAATATTCTTTTTCCTCGCTCCTCAGAGCACAGTGCCAAAGTATAAAAGCCTCAGTCCCTTTCTTTTCCCAGCTCCATTGAGTGCTCCAGGAGGCTCATCAGCGTTACCTGGATTCACTCCCAGGTGTGATGGAAGTTCAATGTAGGGCTCTGCAGGGTCCCCTGGCAGCCCCCACTGAACTCACCAAGGCTGTACCAAACTCCAACTCCCAATGTGCCCTGCAAGAATCCATTGTGCCACAGCCGCCCTGGAGGGCTGCCCTCTAACATCCAGAGTGAAGCTGGTGTCCCAAACGGATATTAGCCATTGCTGCCCGTCACAATATATATATATAAAATGTATAATTTGTTTGTGTGTGTGTGTGTGTGTATATATATATATATATATATATATATATATATACATATATATATATATATATATATATATACATATATATATATATATATATATATATACATATATATATATATATATATATATATATATATATATATATATATATATATATATATATATATATATATATATATGTATAATATATATGCACAGCACCTTGTGCCCTGTGTTGGCTGGGATTGGCTCCAGCAGACCCCCGTGACCCTGTGTTCGGATTCAGCGGGTTGGATAATGGATGGATGGATGGATTTAGAAAGTATTAAGTCCTCTTCCTTTTCTGCACACTTTTTTGTGTATTTTTTGTAAATTTAATTTTAAATGGATACATTTGCCATTTTTGCCCATCAATCTATAGTCAATGACTCTTAATGAAAAAGTGAAAAATATGTTTACAGAAAGGTTTTAAAATATAATAAATACCAAAAATGAGATCCTTTGCTGTGGCACTCCACATTGTGGTCATGTGCATCTTGCTTGCTTTTTTTATCCTTGAGATGCATCTAGAACTTGATTGAATGTAGTATATATAATTTCTTTTTTAACTTGTTGTGGTTTAACAGCTACTCCATTTCTCTCTTTTCTCTCCTTTGTGATCTTTAGTCTACCTTTATCCAGAACCTCTAGGAGAATAAGTGTGCTGTAGTTAGATAATTATCTTCAGCAGAAAAAATATTATGGGTCCTCACCAATACTGCACCCTTCATGTCCATATAATCCTTTTAAAAGACTTGGCTTCTTCTGGTTTCTGTAGGCTATCATGTTCAGTATGAGAAGAGTGACAAAAAATGACTTCAATAGTGGTTTACATACAGCCCTTCAGCAACTGCCTGTTCTTAAGGTTGTGCATACATTTTGGTACACAGTAATGGCGATTCTCCTATTTCAGATTGGACTGTGGCTCTGCTGAGCTTTTGCCACACTGCCCAGATAAACCGTGCTTTAGCCTTCGCACATGAATGTCATTTTTTAAATATAAACAACATTTGTTTTAATCTCACAATGGCTGATAGGCAAACAGTCCTTAATAAGGTGGCAAGATTTAAAAATGAAAATATAGCCAGCCACTGCATATTGGTTATTGAAAGAAGTCAGTCATAATCTTTAAAGTGTATCTACAGTATGTCTAATCAACCTTACGGAACATTGTCAAAATATATGCAATCTGCTTACATTCCTGTGATGGAAATGTGAGCTTTTGTTCCTCATCAAACTTACTTTCATCTTTATCTTTGCTGTCCACATTTTTAGAGAAGAGCCCAGTCCCTGTCAGCTAGGGAATTTAATAAAAAAAGCATTAAGGAGAAGGCTGCCCACCTCTGTTCATTGTTCGACTACATGGCTTTCAGACCACAGGTGATTGCTTGTCTGCCTGCCTGTGTTCTTCCTGTTGAATGCCATTTTTAGATTAGCACACATGTTCTTTGCATCCTGTATTTGAACTTCAGCATGAGGCATATGATATAGAAGTGTAACATAACCAGTATGAAAATACTTTAGTGTTTATTTAAATTACTAATTATTTTATTCCACCTAACTTGTCATTAATACCATTTGTAAATATTTTATAGACCTAGTTTTACTAATCTGTTCATTCATTAAAGAAAATTACATGCTTTACAAAAATATTTATGGTGTTAATCATGCTCATACATTTTTCTCATCTCTGGACAATATGCATTATTTTAAAAATATGTATATGTGTATGTACTTAATTATTTTTACTTAATTATTTTTATATCATATATCGTATACATTTTGTTTATGTATTGTCTTTTTCATACTGAAAGTACTTAAAAATAATAACAAAGTTAGGCATTTCAATGTTAAGTGAAATCTCTGATGACAAGAATGTGTGAACATGATCTATGTTTAACATATCTGAAAATCTGTTGTCTAATTTTCTTAATTCCCTAAGGTCCTTTCACGTAAAATGTTGTTTGTTTGTGCATTGTTCTGATGTAAACTCCTTACCTATTGCCAATGTACATGTGTTTCTATACAGTCGACCATGCCTGCTCCCAGCCTCCCCCATCCTAGGCCCAAAACTACCCCAGCTTTTCCTTCCATTGCCTCATCTTCATCTTCATATCCATCTCATGTGACATCTCGTCCTCCGCTGACATCTCCTCAGGTACGGTAAACGTTCAGCAGATTTGCCAGCACAATAAGTTCTAAAGCTCTCTGCTTGGTGAACAAACTGAAATAAAAAAAGGACCCAGAATAACAGGTGCTCACATGCTTGCAGTATTTTATTTCACGTTTTTGAATGTTTTAATTATTTATCAGTAGACTGAAATAGCTTTGTTGAGCTTAACAAAATGGAAAGTTAAGAAAGGTATTGTCTATATGCAAAATCAGACAGCATAGAGCTCCTACTGGCTGAAAACCCCATTAAGGAATAATGCTGCATGTTGCCAAAATATGATATTTTAGCAAGGATATTATCTTCAGTATGGTCGATTCAGGTATTCAGACTGTTGGCAGGTATACATCATATTTAATAATCTAATCTCATTTTTTGTCAGCCAGTTCAGATTTAAATCATAGATGTCATCCCTGAAATATGCATTCACAGTCAGTTGAGCAAACAGCAGGTTAAGTATAGCATTCGAGTTTGTTATGAAAGGATATATTTTATCCCATATAGCATCTTTGTTTTGTGCAGTTAGCATCATGTGTAGCGTGTACTATGTTAAAGTCATGAGTTTTAGTTAGTTGATAATCAAAATAAATTTAAAAGCTATTGTATTACTGAAGATATTGCAGTATATCTATATTATCCTCTTCAAAATAACCAGAAGCTACATGCCTCTTCATATGAGTTTCAAAGACCTTTATGGATGTCTTCAGCTGCCTGGAAGCAAACATTTGAGTTCTGGAAAATTAAAACTGTAGTAAAGTTTTGTAGCAGCTTTGTTCAGTTTCAAAAGCAGAGGTCTGTTAAAAAATTACAGTAAATACAAAAATATTGTATGAACTTGAAACATCCGAAAGCAAATTTTTAATAGCCCCATCTTTAGTTATATTGACAGGAAGCTCTTTAGATAAAATGGAGGAAAAAAGTATTGTTTTTATGCCTTTACTATAAGCGCATGGACACAATGCATTACCTTTCATGTTGTGTCATCGTGACTTGTCATTCTGTAAATGCAGAGAGGATGCTAATCTGTTAGTTGTAATCTCTGCCAGGCCTTCCATGTGCAGCTTTCCAGGATTTGTGCTCTGTCCATTCATATAGTTGCTCAGTGCTCTGCTGCATTTATATAACTGATCAAATTATCTATCATCTTAATGATAAAATTGCCCAGAGTCTTATTTTCTTATCTGTTCGTATTGCTGTTTGGTGCACAATCATTCTTATTGCCTAATCTTTCTACTTTTCAACTGTTTATCATCCCCCCGACTTCCCCACCCAATCTGTCTGGACTTGCGACTGCATAACAGGAATTAGATAAGCTGCCCCATAAAAAGGTCATGCCGACTGAACACATGAATTATGGAAGTGTGGTGAGTGACTTGCATTACTGTACAGTTTGGGTTGCTGCTTTTGGAAAAAAGCAATAACCTTTACACTGTATTGTGTGTTTTGTTTAAAGAAATGATATTGCTTTTATCAGTTCTGAAAACTAATTATATGGTTACCATGAATTTTATTACTGTTTCAAAATCAAACCTTTGCATGTATTTTCATTGGTGCATTATTTATTTTACTGCTAATCAGTTCTAAAACAGGAACTACACCATACTCCCTTGGTTTAATTAGTATAGCAAGCTAAATGTCTGTAGGGTGTGCTTTGTGTCAAGTTTAACCATTAGGTTCATAGCTGTTTGCTTTCAGCTCCTAAAATTAAGTCAAAATACAGCTAAACGGTTTACAGTTACTATTCACTGTTGTGACACTTACAAGGAGTAGTTCAAGGGCTTTATTTGCTGTCACATTGTTAATCAGAAAAGTATGAACTGTAAATTAACTTTTTGCTTATTCATGCGCATCCCCTTTCCTTTTAGAATAACATCACAATATAATGCGCTATTAAGATCTGCTTTATTGATTAAGCATCACCTAAATGGTTCCTTTACTTACTTATTGCCAAATCTGATTCAGCCATAATGAGCCAGAACAGATCCTACTAAGTTAGGCCCTTGAGCAAAGCCCTTAACATGAAAACAGCTTCAGGGGTGTTGTTCAATGGCTGACCCCGTGCCCTGACCTCCAAAGCTCATGCGAAAAGACAGTATCCCCTTGGGAATTAATAAAGTATTTTCAAATCAAAATCAAAAATCAGGCTTATGGCAAAAAGAAAATTAGAACACTGTGCAGGCCGATCGCAACACACCCTCATATACACACTCACTCTCAGTCGTACAGTGTCAGTTAAAAGTCACGAGTCAACCTAATCTTGATATCCTGTCTGTGGTATGATGGAGGAAAGACGAGTGCCATGAGAACATTCTGGGGCACAGGCAGATGTTCGTGAGCATGGATATGAGCCCAGGTTTGTGAGGCAGAAATACTCACCACTATGCTGCCTTCATATCGGCAGTAATTCCTATAACTGGTGGAAATATTAATTCTTTAGTCATATATGTAGTATTTTAGTCATATTTTGCCATCTGGGACACATCTGTGAACTTCTCGGAAATTTGAGGAGGAAGTTCAAATTTAACAATCTATTCATTATCATTGTTATGTCTAGACTTCTAAATCAGAAAAAAGAACAAAAAAAATTACTTATGAGCCAGTCTTTGTACTTTAAGGTCATACACCACTATACTTGCACAGCTTGGAAGACATTGTTAAGGTAAAAAACATGTTTTGATTTGAAGCTGTTCAGGTACTATTTCAGACAAATGAATTATATATCTGTTTGAAATAATTACTTTTTAAATTAGTAACTTTCACAATTTACAATATAATGAGCTACAAGGGAATTTTCATTTTGATGTAAAATATATATTTCACATATAATTTTTTTTGTCATGAACCATCTTCATTTCACATATTTTGTCAGAACAAATTAATTACATCAAGTAAAACACTGTTGCCAAAGAGCAATACAGGGCCAACGTATGAAAAACATAGAAGAAGCAATTTAACTATGATAGTCCAAGCTCTTTTTTATATACTGCAGTAACTGTCATACTGAGTACTGACAAATTTTGCCATATAAAATAGTTAATATTTTTTTTAAGTTAAACAAAACAATTACTGTATGTTAAAATAGATGTTAAAAAGTATAAAGTGATAAGGCAACAAGATGTTAAAGGTTATCAGAAGAGAACAGTTGAATAGTTTTACATTACAGCAAAAGAAATGTCTTATTTTAAGAAGTGTTCATTTTTGTAAAAATTCAAAAACATTGTTTAGCTTGGATTAACTTGATGACCAAAAGAGATTTCAGTGACGGAGGTGCGGAGAAATCGGCCGAAATCACAGCTACAGTATGTTTTTGAATAGTACAAAGATCAGCCACCAGAGTCTGACTAGTTCCACAAGTTAACAGAATACCTGATAAGCAGCTTAGACAACAATGGAAGAATGTTTCATTTTAGGAATCTGTAAATAATCAGCAGGGTCTTCAAGATGATTCTGACAAGAACAAGAAGATAATGTACTTTAGCAGCTTCAGGGGTAACTGAAGGTGTGCCAGTGTGCTTACAGAGTGCTTAAGATGCCAAAGAGGGGAGGTAAGGTCAGACTGCTAGATGGTCAAATTCAATGTATATTTTAGTCAAGCTGAGTAAACTAATAAGTACCTGAATTACCTTGTTTATAAAGCAAATTGTTACAATAAATACAAGGCAGTTTACAGTATACTGTACTAGTCCATTATAACAATTGTTTTGAGAAGCTGTTTACAGATCTGAACCCTTGAGATGACTTATAAAATAAGACATTAAAATTGCTACTTAAAGCCACATGTGGAGTAGATTCAACAATATTAAACACGGCCTTGGTGAATGACAAATAACTATTTATAGAAAAGCATTTTTGCATAATTGAAAAACTGGAAAAGCGGGTTCAGAATATGGATGGAGGAATAGCAGTTGTTTTCTGAAAGTATGAAGCACTTGTTATGTTTATAAAGTATTCTTTTGCATCATGTGTAATTGTGAAATATTAAAATTTAAGTAGTTTTCTTCAATTTATACAATGCCACAGGGTTGAGCTTAGGATAAATTTGAACACTTTGAGCTTGTTATGCATTATAAAATGTAATATATAAATGAGGTGCTCTCTTTTTTAATCCATTTGGCTTGCTTTATTGCATCAAAAACTAAACATTAAAGATGGTATGCTTGTCTTTCGCATCAGAATGGCTATCTCGTGGGCCATAGACCCCAGTTTGTACTACAGCAGCACTGACGATTATTCCAGTAACCTTAGGGTGTAATCTTTCATTGTTGTATTTATCTTTTTTTTCTCAAATATTTTATTTTAGGACCAGATAAAAGGATTTATATAATGAAAATTGGTATTGGGTTGTTTTGCATGTGATGGATCATGAACCTGATATTATTGTTTTTTTCGGTTTTGTTTTTCTAAGGTTTACTTTTGAAGGATTAGTTCCTGTTACTGTTTTAAACTTATAAAGCTTCACTTTTTTCAATCCTTGTTCGTGTAAAATTTATACATCTCTCCCTTTCAAACAAAACTGGATTTCCATGGCTCTACCTCCTTTGATTGAACTCATTCAGATATATTTCATAACAAAAAAGTGGGGTTGCCAGATTACTATCAGTTTTTAGTTTAGTGTCACTTGGCAACATGCACAATACTATTTTTTCTTGATTTTAGACAAAATTTAGTTTAGCTCTTCCTGTTTTTCTCTATTTGCAATAATCCCTTTTTTGATTTGCTCATCAAGACATACTGCCAAAAACATATTTTCCAGTCTTTTTTTCGAGATGTTTAGTAGAAAATCCAATTCAAATTATTTTTAACAAGGTATTCTTTCATTATAGCCCTGTACAAAAGGTATTCATCCCATAGCCTCTAGTGATCCACAATTTGCTTTGACTGAAATTAAAAACACGCAGCCCTCAAATCCTTCCTCAGGACAGGTATTAATGCATGTTTCAGTGAGCACTTTTATTTATTACTGCAGTGACTTTTTCCTTGAACGCAGCATGTGTACTCATACAGTGGTACTGTAATAGAAAGGCATGTTTCACAAGAAAAGGATAGTGACCATGAAGAAGCACTATTATTCTTTTGTCTTTAAGAAGAGGAATGGATAGGATTCTTGGATTAACAGCACTTTATTTACACAACTCGGTGTAACATGGAACCCTGCAGTGTTTCTGCTGGATTAACAATTTTAGTAGACCAAACATTTAAACTTACAACAGAGAGCCAAAAACTAAAGTTGAAAAGGCAATTGTGCAATTCTGAAAGTGTTGGAAGCATCACTGATAAGTTTGACATGACACACGTGTGAATTTTGATGAATCACCCCATCTTACCGTCTTCCCGGCTCTCTTATTAACAATGTACAGTACTGTATGTGCACTGGCATATTCGTAAGGACTTCAGATGGAAAAATTACAACACCAAAGACCCCAAACTAAAATAAGCTATTCCTCAAAAAAGTTTAGTTTAAAAGTAATGAAAAAGTAATGTTCTACCTCCTCGCTTTGTTTTGTGCTGTTTCTGTGTAATGCAGTTAGATGAAAACTATAATGAAATTTGGATTTTTAATATGTTAATATATATAATAAATCAATTAATTGAGCACTGTGGAATAATTACTGGAATGCTCCTGCTGACAAGTTAAGAGTTTATTACAAGAACGAATTCCAGTGTTTGGTCCTTACCACATAAATAATGTTTATTTTAGATAGTACCTTTCCGTGGTGAGCACCGTCCTTCGCTAGTTTAAGCACCAAGCATTAGTCCTGTTGTTTGTATGTTCTCGCACAATGGGGATGAACTGGCAGCTGTGTAATGGGTATGGCCCCTTGGGAGATCGCCTTGGGATATGCTGGAGACATGTAAGTACATTTGGAAGATGTACAAGCTTACACTATCTTACTAAAGCAAAGGGAGACTAACTTACTGTCCTCAGTGATTGCCATAGTGGGAATTCAACAGAACAAGCAGCTTGAAATGCTTTGATTGATGGATGGACAACTGTCTTCAATTGGCTTCAATTGTAGGACACATGGTCAGCTCAAATTGCAGCCTACGGTAAGTTAAACTGAAAGGCTGCTTCTCAATAATGTTGTTACATTCCTTGAAAATAATATCCATCTCATATAAGCATTTTATTATTTTTGAAGTTGGCAATTTTTACGACAGTCTGTTTTCTGAATCTGCTTTTTCCAGTGCGTTGTGATTTGGAGCTGGAACCTTTCATGCCAGCAAAGGGAATAAGGTCAGAACTAAAGCTGACTGGGAGGCACACTTACACTCGGTCAAATTTTAAGGTGTCACCATCCAAAATACGAGAATGCATGTTTTTGACAGTCATGTAAACAGCCACTTAAAATGAATGCTTAATAAGTTACTGAGTTGTGCAAAACTTTCTTGCTTCTTCAAAATTAATTCATTAGAAATTTAATATTGAAATGATGCAGCAGTGTTCCATGCCAACAATTAATCATTTAGCATGCTTGGCTTTTAATGTGTCCTCCTCCAACTCCCCTAGACCCCTAACCCTTACACCCCATCGTCCATTGTTTTAATAACAAGCATGTCTCGGTCTGATTATGGTTTCTTTCTTTCTTACTCTGCTGCTTGTTTCACTCTCCTTCTCTACTTATCAGATGACTGTTGGAAAGGTTTCTGCTGTGATAGGTGCCATGGCCGAAGTACTGGTCACTCTGTATGAGAATGACCACAAACCCAAATCTTGTTCAACTACCCCCTTGCTGGTAAGCAGCCATCACTGCTTTTGTGACTCAGAAGGGATTTTCTTGATGTGCAAGTTAAAGTTTTGCAACCAATAGTAATTTTATTAAATTATTATTGTTTTAAAAGTCTTGTTCACATTTTAAGTATATTTTGTGCATTACTGTAAGTATAACATGGGTGTCACCATATTTTAGTGTTTTTATTTTTAAGAAATAATCCTACTTTAGTAGCCTGTTTATTAGGCAAAGGTAGTTTTTATAGAGGTGTACTATTTCTAAAATGTCCAGCTGTAAAGGGGTTGTCAGTGAATCACAGGTAAGCTTTGCCCCAAACACCAAGAAGTAAACCACTAGGAAGGTGAGTTTAGTAAAGCCTTGTCTGGATAGGCAGCAGCAGTAAATATAAAGGAACCAGGAACCATGTTTTTAAATCAGCATACTGTATGCCTTACACTAACTCCTGAAGCCTGCCACTTTGGTGTACAACATTAGAACAATCTAGACGAGAACAGGCCATTCAGCCCAACAAAGCTCGCCAGTCCTATCCACTTAATTCTTGTAAAATAACATCAAGTCGAGTTTTGAAAGTCCCTAAAGTCCTACTGTCTACCATACTACTTGGTAGCTTATTTCAAATGTCTAAGGTTCTCTGTATAAAGAAAAAATTCCTAATTTTTGTGTGGAATTTACCCTGAATGACTTTGTACTAACTCCCTCCATAATTTTAAACACTTCAGTCAGGTCACCTCTTAATCTTCTTTTGCTTAAACTGAGTAAGGCTCAGCTCTTTTAATCTTTCTTCATAATTCATCCCCTGTAGCCCTGGAATCAGCCTAGTTGCTCTTCTCTGGGCCTCTTCTTGCAGTGCTATGTCCCTTTTGTAGCTTGGAGACCAAAAAAGCCTGAGCATAACCTCCTTGGCCTTGTACTCCACACATCGTGCTGTATAACCTAACATTCTATTAGAAATTAGCCTTCTTAATGGCTTCTAAAGTAATTTGTGCACTTGATAGCATTGAGTCCACTACGACTCCTAAATCCTTCTCATAAGGTGTACTCTCAATTTTCAGACCGCCCATTGTGTATTCAAACCTAACATTTTTACTTCCTATGTGTAATACTTTACATTTACTGATATTAAATTTCATCTGACACAAATCTGCCCAAGCCTGTTTGCTGTCTAGTTCCTTATGTATTGATTTAATAGACTCCAGATTATCTGTCAATCTACTTATCTTGGTATCATCTGCCAATTTAACCAGCTTGTTACTCATATTCCTGTCTAAGTCATTTATACAGTATATATGAAAAATAGCAGTGGCCCTAGCACTGACCCCTGTGGAACACCACTCTTAACATCAGCCAGTTCTGCTAAGGGAACATATATGGTGAACACACATGCATCCGTCACTTTTTCTTTTATAAATTAGGGAAAAAAATCTTATCTTTTAGCAGAGTCCTCCACTAAAGATTTTGTGAAGTATCTTACATAAAGAATTACTTTTTTTATTAATTAAAATTGCTCTAATAAGAAAATAACATCTTTCTCACTGTGCTGCTTTATAAATTCTATTCATGAGTTGTAAACATTTTGAGGTGACTTCTTTATTTGTAGGGTTCTTTAATAACAGTATCCCCATAACAGGCCAATAGACTGTACTGCAATGCAGAAAATAGCTAATGTTTAACCAAAAAATAAATATTTTCAGAAAATGGTGTATTTAAAATCACTGCTTTCTCTTTGCATTACAATATATTGCTCAAAGAGGTACACAGAAAAGAATATATAGAAAATAAAAAGACCCTTTCCATAGTTACATCTGCTGCAAAAATTCATTCTAAAATCCAAAACAGCCATTTTTTTCTTGGTATTCCACCCCAGCCTGTTTATGGCCATTCTTTTTTCTAGTCAGTTGAAACATTTTCCAATTCCTAGTCTTTCATTCACTGGTAGCAGTTTCCTCTGTCCAGAAACCTCAACAATTCCTTAGCAAATGCCCAGTTTTCTTTTTGTTTGAATTTTGTTTTACAGACGAGGCAGCGTACATGAATACTCCACGAAGAAATGTGCCCAGGACCGCCTCTATGTAATGTAATTGTCATGGTTAATGTCATAAATGGCAAAATGGGCATCGTGCTGCAGGAGCAGCATAGCACACATCATACACAACACAACAAAATGTCATCACTAGTGAACTTTATTTTAAACACAAGTAATAGGCAGTTGCATACTAAATTACCACACAAAGATGCATATACACTTGTGTGTTAAAACATGTTAAAAATGTGTGTCAATGGACAAAAAACACCTAACACAAAAATGAATTTGTCCTTAAGCACAAAAATGCACCAGCCTAAACACGCTTCTTTGTCTATGTCTAGTTGTGAGTCAGGCCTCAGTAACCATCCATCTGAAACACTCAGTCCCTGACCCCCTTTCATGTTCTGCTGGCCCCTGGTCCTACCCTTTTAGACGAGCTGTTTGTCAGCATTAGTTATACAGAAGCTGCATCAGGGAAGAAAAATGGAAACGTAAATCTGGCTGGAGAAGCCCATACTGTTTTAGTTTATTTTTGTCTGATGTTTTGGATTTTTTGGTTATTTGCTTATTTTTTGGATACTGTTTTTTTCTTACTGTTTTTTGTTATCTGTACTTCCTGCCTATTGCTGACTTGATGACAAATGATAGATTTCACTGTAGCTTCTCTGAAATACTCATTTTGTGTTCTTATTTTTTGGATTATTATAGTTATAGTGCATGAAGGTTTATCTGTAGTTATCCCATTATCTCTGATGTTGTTTGATTGTTGTAATGCTTAAGCTAGCTTTTTGCTCTGGCATGTTTTTATGCTAGAATTGTGTATTTTTGATTATTTTGTTTCTTTACATTTGGTGCTTACATAGTTTTGTGTTGGCTGTCAATGATGCTGTCTCTGCAACTGAAATTAATAAAACCATGGATTGAACAATCAGTATTTTGATTTCATGGATCAATCTGTTAGTTCACAATGGATTTGTTATAAATTTGTTGACACAATTATTTGACCCAACTTAGAACGGTTGTTCACATACATAATATACTGTACATCATTTTTTACAGTTGCCACACAGGCAGGTTATTTGACTTGTGCATGGACACAAAGCTACATGGAAGTTGAGAATTGAACTGGCAACTCTTATTTACAAACCTGTGCCTTGGCTACTATACCTGTCGGATTGCCAGGTACAGTCCAAGCTTCTTAATATGGATTGTATATCAGCTTTCATCTCCTTTTGATATCCCTCATGTTTTCACTTGTTTTTCATAGAGAGCGTTGTCATTTAGCAAGGAAACTATCCTACAAACTTCCAGATCCTGCACAGGCAACAGCATTTTGTAGAAGCTCCATGTTCTCTCTGTGTTACTTTTTGTTTTTGAATGTATTTTAGTAGATGCTAGTTTTGATTAATGGTAAAGCTACATTTGAGCTGCTTCTGGCCTGTCACTGGTCAGTAGCCACTAAAAAATAAGTGGATTTTAAATTTACCAATCATTTGCTGCAGTTACTGCAAACCCGAGTACCTGGGTTTCTAGCTGTCTGTCTGTCTGTCGCTTCAGTTTCTTGCTGTATAGGGTTAAGATCATTCTTTGTTGAAGTCAGACTTTGTTAAATGTATGGTTAATCCACAGGTTGTTGGTTTCTTGGTACATTAAACAAGCTCACCAACTAGGTAAAAGAAAGTTTATAACTGAAAGATTTTTGTAAAGATAGACTAGCTTCAGAAATGTAACTGTTCCAAGCCACCTTCCTGCACACTTACTTGCACTTTGCTCTTTCTCTCTCACTCTGTCTCTCTCTCTCACTCACTGTCTCTTTCACACACACATCTCCCTTTCAGTCTGTCTCACTTCTAAACTGGACTCTGCCCCTACCAGACATGTGTATCCCTAACAGCAAACTATTTAAGTTATTCCACTCCAGCTGCCAATTATGTTTAACTTAAACATCTTAATATCAGTTTCTGGTCATTGTAAACTCTTAGCTTTTGATTTTTTTTTTGTGAAAAGCAAAGAGGAATCCCCTGTCATGGAGTTTGGTTGGGCTGGAGACTGGTTTTATGACAAATATTTCACTCCAAAAGTAGGTCTTTTACAGTTGGTCTTATTGTTGGTATATTCATCTATATTTCAGGTACTCCTGGTGAAATTTTGCAGTTGAATGTTTTAATAAAATAGTTTGTCTTTGGAGAATGCTTTATAAAATAAAGTTCATCTGATGGTATTTGGCCTTTGAATAATTCAATACTTTTATAAACTGTGATATTAGAGATTGTAATCACAATGCTTGCTGCTGATTTAAAAAATGAAACTTAAAGAGAGTGCAGAATGCGATTTGATCCAATCTGTTTAGATCCCCACTTTGTTTAAACTCAGGATATCCTCTTCCTGCTTGTTATGTTTGACTGTTTTTGGAATTGATCCGCTGGTCATCTGATTAGAAGACAATCTATACAGGAGTACAAGGGCTAGAATTGACAGTTTAGTTTGTCAAGTTATTGCTGAACATTTGTCCACAACGAATATGCTTTTACTTTCTGTAATGTTAACCCTTTTTAAAGTTACTGAAATTCATTAATCTTCAAGCTGAGGCTAATCTCAGGGGATCATCCAGAAGCAACATATCATCTTCTTTCTACCACATAGTTGTAGTTTCCCTGGCAGTATTCCTGACCTTAACATCCAGCCAGAAAGGGCCACACCATCTCGTTCACTTTGATCATGTTATCCTGGTTCAGTCATGCAATTTAATTTCTGCATATTCTAGAAATACGTCCTTATTTTTTAGTGAGAACTACAATTACCTAGGTGATTATGATCCACCATCCTAATCATACTACATGGAAACAACTTTCAAGTATGAGGGTTTTAGAAGTCAACATGAAGCCTGTCCTCCATTAATGTTTAAGGATGCCAGGAATCTTGTATAACAATAACAATTGCAAGTAGTCCATCTTTACCCAATCATTTTAAATCTGATTTTATAACATGTTGCATAATTTCTATAAGTGAGCTGAAATACCAGTTTTCAAGTTTCTGAAGAATGTGAAAAGCAAAATACTGCCACGCAATGCAGTTTTTTTCTTCTCCATAATAGCTAATTTTGTGTATTGTGTGTCTGACCTTAGGGTTCTCTGCGAAAGGAGTTTCCTCAGAATCTGGGTGGCAGCGACACCTGCCATTTCTGCAAGAAGCGCGTGTATGTCATGGAGAGGCTAAGTGCAGAGGGCTGCTTCTTCCACCGAGAGTGTTTCCGTTGTGACTTCTGTAAAAGCAGCTTACGCTTAAGCAACTGTGCTTTTGATGTGGATGAAGGTAATGAAGTGACTGCAAATTTTATTTTCTTTGAAGGTTACATAATATCACAAGAAGCATGTCTGGGTTTAAGACCTAAAATCTAAAACACAAATTTTTCAAAACATGTAATGTGTTTTGCCATGCACACTTTGATATACAGACACTCATTTCTTTATATTCTATTAACTACTTAACTACATTGCTATGCCTTCAAATGTTTATTGGATATTAATGCATCTTTTTCTCCTAAATTAGGTAAATTTTACTGCAAGCCCCATTATACTCAGCGAAAGAGTAGTAAGTACCGGAAACGGCATTCAGAGTTCCCAAAGGTAATTTACCTGTCTTTCTATTTATTGGCAAATACTATGTAAAAAATCATATGCACTTAGTTTGCAGTGTAAGTGAAGTTATGTAGCAATCAAAATATTTAGACAAATGTCTGAGTCAACACAATAAAGAATAAACTACTACATGTCAATTTATTCTGAATTGGTCAGTTACTTCAATTCCTCAAAATTGTCTTCTGCTATCCTTTACTTATATTTAACATTTTTAGTTATCCCTGCATTGTTTCAGATAAAATTTTCTGATAATTGTCAACTGTAAACTGACCCCAGAAGAAGCACAGTGCACAGGCGTTCAGCCTTGGTCATTTTGTATGTATTCACATAGGTTTTCTACATGTACTCCTCTTTCCATCCACATCCCAAAGCAGCGCATGTTGTGCTGATAGTTGGCTAAACTGGTCAGCTGATATGAAAGTGAATATGCCTGCGAGTGTGCCCCGTGATGGGCTCATCCAGCAATGCATCTAATTCTTTTAGAGCACATCCCAGCTTTCTTGAACCCTGTAAAGGAAAAAGTGTGTTAAGGACGTGAATAGATGGATGGACTTTAATTTAAATTACACTTGGGAAATTTTATATATATATCATTACGTATTTGCTCGTATTAGTAAGCTTGGTTTTTAGTAATCCTTACAATATATGTTACATTTCAGTGTGGATTTTTAAATTATCCGTTTGTCTTTTTAATAAGGAAGAAAAGGTTACAGCTTATTTCCTTGCTGAAAAGGAAAGAAGGTTAAGGACACAACATTTCAGCTGTATAGCCTTTATCAAGCACATGAAGAACATACAGCCTAAATTTGGGGGTCTTTAACCTTTTACATGTGGAAGCATTTTTTTTTCCATTGCAGATACACATGGATGTAGTTCTACACTAACTCCATATTTTTTTTAATTCTATTATGTTTTTCAAAAACCAAAGACAAATAAAAATTTGAACTTGTGAGGTACTTTAGAATTTACAGAAGAATTGCACTGACTAACCGTAGAAGACATATAGCAGCTTCAGGCAGTTATTAAATTTGATGTTTCTGATTTTAAATGAAGTCCTTGTTTAATCACACTTCTTGCTATTTTACGATTCTGTGAACTGAGATTGAGCCCATACCATAATGTGAACAGTTGCAAAGATGTGTATCATTATAATGAGATATACCCATTCAATGATTTATCCAGAGCATTTAGTGGGATAGCCGAGCCTGCCCCTGCAAGCAACAGGCAACAAAGCAGGGATAATCCTTGGACCGGCACATGCCTGTCCCAGGATGGACACACAAACCAGGAGGAGCCAGTTGAGCAACCCCATTTCACCCAACCTGTATGTCTTTGAACTGTGGGAGGAAACCCACGCAGACACAGGGAGAACATGCCAACTGCACTTGGGGAGCACCCATGATTTGAATTCCAGTTAAAATGAATTCAGTTTGCAGCAAATAATAGACAATAAATGAAATATTGCTCTTCGGAATACATGTGAGATTGTAATTCACAATTTATGTCAATATTTGTTTTTTTGCATTATAATATTATGTATACTGTTCTGAATCAGCACCTTCTGAGGAGAACAGAATTAGGAGTAAATATATTATTTTCACCTGCATCCAAGACCAACTGAGGTGCAGTAGGGGATTAATGAACACATTACAAATACACAGTGCTCCTAAACACTTAGGCGAATAGAATACAGTGCAGTACAATGCAGAAAAAATTTTTTGGCTTAAAAAATCTTCATAACAGAAACTGGTGGCTCAAGCAGCAGGCTTAATGCTGGTTTTAAGTTTCAAATATATCTGCCACTGACATCTAGTGTTCAGAGATAGTATTACATTTTTTTTCCTAGAAAATAGTCATCTTCAATCATTCATCAGCTTCCATATCTGTCTTCAGATGATTTCTTAATATATATTCCATTGCTGCAGTAAATCATTTTTAATAAGTATATAAAGCAATTTGCTATTTGCCTAATAACATTTCCAACTAAATAAAGTATCCATTGTTACCTTGATTAAAAGTACAAAGGGCTTAGAGATGTCATGTAAGTGTAAGTTTGTTAGAGGGTAGCTGGTGAGTGTAAAGTAATAATATGTGCTGGGATTGTATTTAATGTATTTTTAATATATAAGCAATGGTACACTGGAATTGAAGTGTACTGTCATATAAATATCAGGTCACTTTTGGTTTTATGCATGGAGGCAAAGCAGGATTTGCACTGTGCTACCTGGTCAGACTGTGTTTAATGCTGCTTTCAACTTAATGACTACCTTAAAAACAGAAAAATATGGTTTCATGTATACATTCCAGAACTTCAGACGCAGCAGTATTGTATATAATGTATTATTTTTTCCCTTTTTTGCTTGCTATGGATAGGTGTGGTTGAAATCAAAGTTATGCATTAGTAGTTTCAAATGGTCTTTAGCAAATACATCCGATAATCTATCCTCTATCTGTTTGCAGGAGGAAACTGATCTGTCAAAGCAGATGGAGGCTGCACCGTCATCTCCAGAGGCAATAAAGGCGTACTCTGCTGTCAGCAGCCTAGAGGGTCGGCCTCCAGGTACCGTGACTTCCTTCCTTAGGAAATCTGTAAGCTGGCCGCTGCGTCTGACACGGGATCTGTTTAATATGCCCAGACATCTGTCTTGCTGGATGCATGAGGTGATGCATGCCGCTGCCCTTCATTTCCGAGAAAATTCACAAGACTATGCCTATTTGTATGAACTCCTGAGTATTGGGGTGCCACTGCTCTACTTACTGCAGGAGCTGCTAGTTGTTATGTATGAAGAAGCAGGTCCCTCAACACATCCGCACATGCTTGAACAGATGGAGGTCTACTTAGACTTAAAACATTTGTAGATCCCTCTTTTAAGTGTCTAGTGTGACATTCGTGTCTCTTTCCTGTAACTGTAGCACTGAAACAATGTGCAGTAAATATGACATCAGAGGAACATCAGGGTCAAATCACAGATGTTGCGTTATGCATAAACTCAGGTTATTCAGGAGATTAAAATCTCATTTTGAAAAATGTTGTAAACACAAGTGTAGCTGTAGTGGAAGCACTTTATCTGTACGAAGTGTCACGCCTTGTACATACTTTGGGCTTAACCAACCTGAAGGTCAGTTCAAAAGCACAAAGAGAACGGACGAGATCTGTTTCATCTGTTCTTGTGTGCAGAAGCTCCTCTTGTTTACAGTTACTCTAACTTTTGACACATGGATGTGCTAGTCACATTTTCAGAAGACATTTTTATTAAGTGTTATTTAATTTTTTTTTACACAAGTTTACATTTTTATGCTTATATGAAAAAGTCATAACTGTTTAATGCATATTTTAACACTTCTTTTATGTAGGAATCTTTTAAAAAATACTTCGAACTTTCGGTAAAGTATGTATTCGCTAGTTTTAGTGAAGTTATTTGATAATGCACAAATCGTGCATTTTAATAGCTTGTACACTGTTTAGTTATTTTACTTTGGACATCACCAAGTCCAATGTCTTAAAGCACTGTAGTATTTGAAGCGATAGCCTGTCAAGTGCAGTCAGAGAGATAGACGACTTTCGGTTTGGTCAGACTGTCGTCATTGAGGAGAGAACTACAAGAGACACCGCAAGTTTGTCATATTTAAGCTATAAGACTGAAAAATCTTCATGGTCAGAATGAAATATTTCCTCATTATTTATGTATAAATAGTGGTGTTACCTAAATGATAACCTTTACATTTTTTTAAAAGTTATATCAGATTTTTTTTTTGTTTCTTTTTTGAGCACACATTATAAGCATTACGTTTTATGAATGCTAAGTTGCTGCATTTAAATAATCAGTAAAGACCTGAGGGATGTAAAAGAAAGCAAAACAGAAAAACAAATTAAGCAGTCTGAATTTGAATTTAGTTTTAATTAAGCTTGTCTTAATTATAATTTTGTATTTTTTGTTTTACCCATTAATCTTTAACAGGTTGTTTAGCAACATTTTAAGCTCCTAGCCTTTTCGTTTTTTTTTTTTTTTTTTTTTTTTTACTAAAAAAATTTTTGAAACCTAGTTAGAATGTCGGATCCCTGTCCCTCCTAAATTCTGTTAGTAGATGTGGCTTTGCTTTCTCAAAGATGAGCATGCCAGATCACTGAAAAAGTTTAATACATTCTAATAACCAGGATTTTGACATTAGAATGTTAAAAACAAAAAAAAAAAAACTTTTAAAGTTTTTGAGCCGGGCCTGTGTAATAGGTGTTATTGATGAGCATTAATAAATCTCTGGTCAGTCGCATTCAGCCACAGCCAGTGAAACATTCATTCAGCCGCCTCTCACCTCCATCTCCACAGCTGAGCATAAAGTGGCTTGCACCTTTTTAAAGTTGCCCTTGATCCTCAGCGTCTAGCCACATTGCTGCTTACTTCTTAAAGGGTATTGAGGGAGAAACTAGGCGTTGAAATCAGTCGTCTTTTTAATTCTGTTAGGTGAATTTTGCGTTCAGTTTTATGACGTTTTAATTCTTAAAAACTATAGTGTTCTGAAAACCTAAACAAAATTGTGAGGTTTTCGTTTTTTATATTTTGCACAAAAAATTGTTTTGTGCGTAGTGACTTTGCCTATTAAAGGCAATAATTTTGTTTAGTTACTTTAGTACTTCACTACAGTATACTTTTAAAGTGAACAACTACTGTATCTCTTTTAATTTTGATTAGTTATTGTGTTTTGATTATCGTTGCAGTACTCTTAAGACAGGGCTTGCCAACTCCGGTCCTGGAGGACCACTGTGGTTGCAGGCTTTCATTCTAACCCTTTTTTTTAACGAGTGACCTGTTTGTGCTGCTAATTAACTTTTTGTGAATTCGTTTTAATTTAATTGCTTTTTTAAGATTTGCTCTCCTGAATTTCTTCATCGTTCCTCTGAATTGCTTCATTTTCTTTCCTTAAATGGCAACCAAAGTGAGGGAGCCAACAGAAGACCAACTAAGTGAGGGCCTCAAACTCTAATCAATTTCACTCTAACCAGCTTACTTAATGAGGTGCCAGTTCTTGTTGTAAATTAAACTCGTTCTTTAATCCTGTGGCTTGTTGCTGCTCTCGTGGTGCATTAGCAGACATTTCTGAAATTGTTGATTTTCTCTTTTCTAAGTAAGAACTCTGTTAAAATGTTTTGGGGACCTGAGCAGATCAACATTCCTGAGACCTTCATCGTTCTTTATTTTCAGCTATTGTATGATGGACACCAGTTGTTTTGGCTCATTTTGTATCTCATTATTGTTTGGCTGCTAATTAAGGAAAAAGAAACAATTAAGGGGTCACAGTCTTCAAGAACAAGTAAATTAAAATGAGTTCAAAAGAAGTTAATTAGCAGCAAAAACAGGTCACTCATTAAGAAAAGGGTTAGAATGAAAACCTGCAGCCATGGTGGTCCTCCAGGACCGGAGTTGGCGACCCCTGCTCTAAGACAACTTATATAAAAATAAATTCATTAGTAATTAGAAAACCTGCAGTTATTTTATAATATGCTACAGAAGACCGTGCCATTTCTTTTCTTAATACAGTGCCATGTGAAGCCATGAAAAACCATAAAAAGTAGTGACTTTAGGTTCTTACAACAAAAATAACAATTTTACAAAAAGTTGGGAGTCCTCATTATCGCTTTATATTTGTTTGGTTTGACAAATGAGATAATCTATTTCAATGCCATTTTCTTTTCCAGTTAACATTGTGATGTGTGAGAGTTATGTAGGATTATCAAGCAAGGAATGCATGACTGAATGAACCCAAAATGACACAACCCAGTGACAGAAAAATGTATGCACCTGTCTTACTAACTATAGGCATGTGTTTAGTGTTTTTTCCATTGCATCTGAAAAAAGATAAATTAATAGCAAACTTAAGCAACTTTAGCTACTTGTCTTGAGCACCTTTTGAACTGCCTCACTGTCCTCCTGATTGAAAATGGAAGATGTCCTGCTTTACTGATTTTGAGGTGCATTTTGCCTTAACGTACTGTATATTCTATGTCCCTCACTTATTATGGTCTACCAGCATGACTAATGTTTTGAATGGACAGAGAAACCATCTATCTATCTATATTTTAAAGAAAGAAAAGTCAAAAGTCTGCTGTTTAACAATGTGATCTTTTGAAAATGTGTTTGTTTTTTATTGGTCCTGAAAAGTAATATTCCTTATTGTTCTACCTAGGTTATCCTTAAATGCTGTATTAGCGAAAATGATTAAATACGAAGTGCAATGTTCCTGTAATATGTTGCCTGGTAAATTATTAATGACACAGGTTTCTCAGCTTGAAAAGTATGAATCTGAGGCCTGTCTAAATGCAGGAGTCGAGGTTCATCTGGTTATGTCATTAAGCATATTTTCCTGTCCTGAGTTTTTTTCCCGCCCTGAACCTCTTCTGACTTTTCTTGTCTGCGGTAACACAACTAATCTTCTCTTGTGTTCTCTATCCGTTGATGTCACTTCTGGATTGCTTACAGTCTGTTTCAGCTGCACAGGTCTGCATCCCCTCATTGGCTGACACCAGCAAACCTCGGAGAGGTGAATGAATGGCCTTCTTGTCTTATTGTTGCTCTTTAGTTGTAGCCTCATATCCCATTAGCCTTGACTTGCTGCATGGGCCTTGCAATATCACGGCAGCTCCAAAGCACAATGCCTGTGAGGATTTGGAAGTCAACTAACATTCATCACTTGTATGCCTTGTATGGTTATCTTAGCTGGAAAAACATGCTGCAATTGAAATTAGTTCAAATCAGTGCATTGAAAGAGATTGCAACCCCTTCTCTCGAATTCTAAAACTTCTTCCATTATATATCATTTACTAACCGGCTGTGGCACTTTATTATATGTTAATTTAATTGCTCCAACGACATTAGTAGGAAATAATATGCATGTTGCATTAGGACTCTGCTTGCGCTTTTGTGCTGCCTTTTTTTTTTTTTTTCAAAAGAAAGCCATAAAGACAGCTCTCTTTCTCTTTCTACACATGTATCCTTCTTTTATCTTCTGTTGCAGAACCTGATTACCTTTCAGAAAGCCAATCAAGAAATGTGTCATGTTCAACTTAAAATGTTGAGGGTTTTACTGTTCAGATAATCCTTTATCTTTGCACATTTTGCAAACTCAAGAACCTTTTTTTGTGTAAAATTAAAACTGTATTTATAAAACGTCACCTGCAATCCTGTATTTTGCACACAGTGGAAAAAGAAACATGTTCATCTATTTATGATATTTAAAGCTGTAACTACAAAATAAATCGACTGAATATTCACTTGGTGCACTTCCTGTCTTTCTGTGTTTATGTTCTGAAATGTTTTATTTATTTATTTTTTTACTTAGTTAACGTAAAAAATATAAGAAACGTCTGTGGAATTGCTTAAATAGATGCAAGAAATACATTATGACATATAGGTTCAAAGTATTGCCTCCATTTTATCCATTTTCTGAACCACTATGCCCAACCGGCAGCACCAGGTGCACCATGAGTGTCATTTCGAGTTAATCTGCAGTAGTCCTGCACATGTGGAAGAAAACCACAGTAAATGTTAAACCTCTGCTGATGCGGGGCAAAACTCACAACTCCATTTTCCTTCTTTCATACGAGTGACATGCATGTAACACTTGCACACTTTATTTAATAATTCCAGTTTAGCTTTCTTTCTGCATTTTGAATACTGCTTACAGAAGAATGCCAAAATATTCCTTTGTCGTCATTGTTTGTGACAGCGTCTTTTTGTTAGACTCTAGACCTTGTATACCTTTGCAGAATGCAGTCAGGAGTTTCCTCTACATTAGCAAGCACACACAAAAAATGTAAAACTCTTACTCGTGCTTCAGTGCTATTTATGCAAACATTTCACTTCGCATACCTTTGTTAAATAATTATTTGTTAAATAAGAAAACTGAGATTTGAGGTCCTGAAGCTTGTGCGTCTTCGGAATGAGAGTGGCTATGAAGCTTCTGGAGTGGAGCCACTTCAAGCTTCACCCAGCTCTAGGATTCGGCATTCAGTACAATAATGCCATTGTGTGTTAGGCAGTACTCGTTTGCAGTCACTGAAACGGATAGCCATTATAAGAGCCGGTCTTAATTACATTGTGATGTGAGTCACACAACATAATAGAAGGTTTTGAACCTTTTTATGTCTAAGAGAAAAACTGTGAAGAGAAAGAAATGTAACACACAATACAAAATGAGGCTGCTTTTCACCAGCCTTTATACATATATTATATTATCTATGGCTTTTATAGGTTTGGAATAAAAATGGACATTTGAAATGAGTTAAATGTGAAAAAAACAACTAGCTTTAACTGTTCAATGAAAAATATGTTCACTACTAAATATGAATTGATGATGTGAGCCTGGCCTATACTTTATACTCACATTCACTTGAGAACCAATAGCAGCCTGACAGAAACACATTTCCGTTACTGGATTGGCTACCCCACTGCACCGGCCTTTTTCTATTGCTGTTTCCCATCTAATTTTTTTTATCTTTGTCTTAATCAGTGTTCCAGCCCTGGTTGGGTTTTTCTGTTTTTGGGTCACTTTTGCTTCCTTTTTTACCCCATAGCGTCACATGCATTTTTAGTGCATTTGTCGCTTGGGTGTGGGTGGTCTGTGGCACACCTCTCACTTTTGGAATCTGGTCAAGCATACATTGCCAGAAAGGCTGGTCAGATGCCAGCTCTGCCATGTTTTCCTGCTGTATGTCCACCAAGCCATGCAGGTGTTTCAATGAGGATGCCTTCAGGTATGTGTGAAATGGATTGAAGTTGGGTACCAACAGTTGTGAATGCTGGCAAGAAAATAAATGCAATCCACACATACAGTTTATATCCACTCAAATTCGTTTTTTGGGTTTATTATATACTGTACTTGTACATTCATAATATTATACTTCTGAGACTAAAGCGCCACTGAATGTGTGTATCTGTCAAGTGACAGCATAGAAATAAGGGCGGTCACACTTTTCAGTTTGGATTAAAAAATATGAGGTCTGAGGTTTCCAGATGTGATGTATGAACACGTACTGTGCTACAAATAAGTGGTCAGGAATCCCAGCCATATGAAATACAAGTAAATGTGTCTAAGAGCACCGCTTATGAAATGTCCTGACATTTGTGTCATAATACTGATAACTGTTATGACTGGAGCCTATAAGAAAAAAAATGGAACGACTACTTTCCTATGCAGTTATCTAGCTGTGGATTTTGAGCAGGCTTGACCTTTGCTGTTTTTATTGGCTTCAATAACTTTCTGGACCTTTGAAATCATACTTGCTGTACGCTCTGATTAATGTCAGTTCTTATCAGCTAGAAAGGAAGTAATTCTGAAACAAACGTCATCTCCTACTTCATTCTGATCCTGGGAGGATCTGTCCTCTGACAGCCTCTTGGAACGTTTCTTTCCTGCACTCTGGCTTTACCTACACTGAAGTGTTCCTCTGCACTTTAAAGAGCTACTTCTTCCCCTAGCTGTTCCCCCATCACCACAGGTCCTGGACTGAAACATGACACAGTCTTCAAGTCTTCATTTGGATTTCCTCACCCTTCCCTCCTGTGAGGGCTCCGTTCAATGCACACTGCCGTATTGACTTTTTCAAAGTGGTGTGTTTATTTTCATAACTTTGTCTTGTACTTACAGCAGCTTGTTGTTTCTTCTTTTTCTACATGTTCAGGAACATATTTCAAATCATTTTTAACATATTTTAAATCATTTTTAACATATTTCAAATTATTTTTAGAAGGGGGATTTATGCTGTCTGTAGATGTATCCTAGTATGGCATTGAAAGATTCATTTGGTAGAATATGTGGTCACAACTTCGAGATGGGATATGTACTAATGTTGACCAGCTGAAAGTCTATGATTAAAATGAATGTGGTTATGTAGTCATCTGTTGCTCATTTTTACAAAAATAAGGTAAACTTCAGTTAAGGAGAAAAGAGTTACGCACCATTTAAGGATCTTTTTCATCCTCAAATAAATGGGGTCTGGATGTGAGCCTGAACATGCAGCGGCTCCCAAATAACTGCATTTGCCTGAGTTGCTGAATAAAATAAATGAGACATCACTGGGAAAGTATTTGCAAAAATTAAAAATAGCTTATAAAAACATTTCTGTAATCCTGCAGTATAGCAGAAAGGGAAAGACTTTTTAGGTAAAGTTGATAGTCATCTAAAATTGGAAATAGTTTCATACTTTTGTAGCACTAATTTGCTGGAAGAAGAGGTGATGGTGATCTGCTTAGGTGGTGTAAACTATAAGAAGATCCCTGAGCAATGGCACTTTTAAAAACTGCAGTAGTAACCTGTTTTAAAATTCACACTGGTGCAAACAGACCATAGTTCTAAAATTCTTAAGATATGTAAATGAAAAAGTATGTCATACAAATTTACACTGTCAGTCCTCTGGTTTTACATTTTAGGACCAAACAAACGATCTCCTGTTTGACATGCAAACATAAAGATATTTAAGGACTAAGTGATGTTCTCGACCTGTTCCTAAGCCTAAGCTTAAGGTAACACCAAGAAGGCCAAAGTATATACAGTATGGAAGAGTGTTTTTTAACTATAAGAAACACAAGGAATGGAAATGGGGAGAGAAGTAAAGTAACAGAATAAATAGACATAAAAACAAAACCCATATCTGCTCATCTTGGCATAATTCCACAGACTCTGTACCACAATCTGTCAAATGGGGTGTCTACTACAATTTTCATCCTAATAACCAAACAGTCCAACCCTCCTCTACCAAGCCACATTCTTCCTCCAGTCTCACTGAAGTAATGACCAAATGGGGCTTGTAAGCACCAGAAACAAACTACTTCTGGGTTAAACTTCTTGGGCAACTTCCAGTGATGTACTCTGGAACTTCTGGGGCCACCCTTTTACACTTTTAGGGCCAAGCAACTCCAGGAGTCATAAAATATGCATAGACGAATTGAGGTCCCAACCTAACACCCCCCCCCCCCCAATATATACTGTATATAATATAACCTAACACCCCCCCTAATATATACTGTATATATAATGTAATATATATTGTTATATATATTGTATATTAGTAAGGGGATGTTAGGTTGGGACCTCAATTGTTGGGATTGTTGGTGGTACCAACGGCAATACAATGAATAGTTAGTGGGCATTCCTATGGTGCTACCCCAGTGTGGATTTCTACAGGGCTGAATGATAACTGTAATTGGAGCATGCAGCCCTGCCTGGGACCTTTGGGGACATTGAGGGGATCTTGTCTGTCTGACCCAGAAGTGCTTCCAGGGTATACTTGTAATGTACTGGACATATGTATGGGTCTCACTAGTTGAGTCTAGTTTTTGGGGATCTGAGACATCTCCTATAGACAGCAGCTGCACTAGACACAGTCCTCGGTTCAAATAAGCCCTAAATTCTTCTCACCCATTTACCCTAGTTTTCAACCATCCCGGCCAGGTTACCTTTCCATCTGCGAGTTATATTTTTTATATATATATATATATATATACATACAATGAAGCTGTGAAGGTAAGTAGCAAGTCTCTGAAAAGTGTTCCTCTTTTTTAACTTTTGCCTTGACCCTGCTTCTTCCACTGTACTTAACCATAAGCAAGATATTGTAGCAGCATATCTGGCCTCTATTTTTTACATTACTGCACATAGACTAATTATTTTAGGGCACTCTTTGGCCATAATGCTGACTCCCACTGGCATTTGGAGGGGCTCATCAGTTACCAGTACGGGTTCCTCTTTTGCAGTGCAGACTTTGCCAGGGCAGGGTTGGGTTGAATGCTTGCCCTGAGCTCAAGTAATCAGGTTTATAGTTTTCTACTTAACATTTTAATAAAGCACACATTTAGCAGTAAGTAATGAAACGATTTTGTGTTTTCATTAACTCTGTGCATAAAGGTTATAAAAATAACTTAAGAAAATGTGACAGTTGACCTTTACCAAGCCAGCGCTCTGTAACAGTCTCTTGATATGCTATCTTTGCTTCAATCACTGTTTTCTCAATAAACAGCCAGGTGATTATTATAAAGGGAATTTGTCTAATGTAACAGCTGTAGCTCATAAGGGTTTAGCAGTAATAATAAGGTTGAATACTCATTTGTCACCCATTCTGTGACATTACAATAACAAAGGGAAAATATTCATCAGAAGGCAGTTTACACAAGGGGTCTGCAACTATATTTTGAGGTTGTCCATTTACTGAGAGAGCCCAGTATCTCTGTAAACCAGTTGTGGACGTGTCAAACACAAATCATCTTAAAATAATTTAAAGTAAAGTTATGGCTGTCTAACAACTCTGATATTCTGTACTGTAGTTTATATTAGAGCTCTGTAAAACAAGTTAAAATGGCAGTATTTATATTTCATGCTTTATTTATAACTCCAGATCGATCTTCTGTGACTTAATGTGCGTGTATGTGTGCAGTTGTGTTCTGCAGTGATTTCAACCTCATCTAAGGCTGACTGCTCCTTTTCGGCCAGAACTGCTAGGGTGAGCAACAGTAACCTGTGATTGGGTGTGTTTAGAAAATGGATAAATGCATTGTTGCCAAATGTCAGCTAAGAAGGTACAGTAAAGGACAGAATAAAAAAAAACTCATACAGAGCAACCAATACTTGACTAGATATCCCCTGGGTATTAATGTCATTCCATTTTTTTTCCTGTTTTCTTTGATGTATGATACAGCTTGCCCTTTCACCTTTTCACTCCTTGGAGCTGCACAGTAAGTAGCATGTGGTAATCTTCAACTGGAGAGCCTCTGAAAAGGGAGGGTCTTGAAAAAGTATCAAGCATTGTTGGCTGTATACTACGAGGAACATTTACACGTACATCTTTTGAATATGAATGAAGAACTAGCTACTGTAATAACCAAAATCACTTCATTCTGCATGAATTTTCAACCTACTGTCTACATTTCCTTTATTGATGTTCTGTCTGTCATAACACAAAGGGATATTTAATGCATGGGGTGAAAATTTAGTAGCCTTGGACATTTTCAATTTGTGAATACAGCTGAGAAGCAATTCATTCTCATTTTTGTTTTTGAATGTTAAGAATAGAGAATCATCATAAATCAGGTTTGTCTTAACCACCATTTAAGGAAAAGATACATATAAGTACACATCTGTTTTCAAATCTTATGTATATATAAGCCAATAAATGCAGCAATGACTTAGTACTTGTGCCATCATTTCAATATAGTTGTGTTCATATCATATGATTTTTTTTCATCCTGAAATTTGGCTCATTCATAGCCAAGTCCCACATTCCATTGGTTTTTCCAACTTCTGCCTAGTACAACCTCTGATGTGAGTCAGCATCATCATGCAGCACAAACAAAAAAATGCAACAGTTTATTCTTGCATTTGCAGTTTCTGTAAAGACTTTGTGAGTAAATCGCCTTGCAAAGCTGTTCTTTTCATTTGCAGCTTGTTCTTTCCACAGTATGCCATTTTGCACATTCTCTTTTACCCACTTCATATTGGCACTGGCTGTGTACTTTGTGTATTGAATGCTTTTATGCTATGTCAGACATTTTGTATACATGTGTCATGTGTTATAAGCCAGACCAGAACATAACTGTTATTCCCAATGAAAGTCTGGAATCAGATTTTGAATAACTGCTGATACAAATATATACTAAATGCTGTTTCCTATTTGGAAAACTTTCTTGCGTCACAGCTTTTCGTTGGGTCCCTCTCACTCCTAGTAGAGTGCCAGGTGGGAAGATGTCCAGCAAATAAAACAAAAGGAACTATAAAGTATCGGCATAAAGATGTCAAAAGTCTGTGCTGACTGCTGATGCAAGCTGTTTTGTATTAAGCCTACATACTGCATGCCATTTACAGTTGTTAACATATCCAGGGAAATACATGAGTGTATGGCTGCACATTTTAAAACTATTTCTACAATAAGTAAAAAAAAATCTACTTAATGTTAGTTCATGTGCCCTGGTGATTGAAATGAGTGTTTTTAGTTTTTCACTAATAAATTCTGAAGCAGTTTTCTGCTTAGAAGTAGCTTAATGCAATTATACAGTATGTGATTAAAATATAGTGTCATAAAATGTTTTTTTGTTAGTTTCTTTATGTATTTATTTACCTTTTCATCTATTTATTTCAGTGACACCAAACACAACATGCAATGCACCTTGAAAAAAAAAATGGTAATTTTCACTCGTTAAAGTTGAGAGGGTGGGCTTAGCAAATACTGTTTTTTTGACTGGTGAATTGTCTGTGTTGCTTAGGGTTGTGACTGTGCACATGTGGTGGATATTGGTGAGAGAAAAACCTGCCCAGAATTACTGTGTGAAGTATCTACTTATAATTCAAAAAGCTATAAATTCATCCCCAGGAGTCTATCCCTTGATAGCCAAAGATTGACACCTACTTTACCAATGATTCACCAATCAAAAAACAATACTCGTTAGAACCCACCGACTCAAATGTGAAAGTGACAGGTTTCATTTCAAGACATATTTATTTCCTGCTGCATTCTTCTCATGTTATTTTTTAACCGAATTAATCCAGTCTAATTTGGAGGTGGAATGGAGGGGCAGAGAGAATCTATCTCAGCTAGCATAGGGTGCAAGGCAGGAACAAATCCTTGACATGGTACCAGTCCATCGCAGAGCAAACGCATACAAACCCACATAATCACTAGGGTCAATTTAGCGTGACCAATTCACCTCACCTCCATGTCTTAGCAGACATGGTGAGAACATGCAAATTCCATGCAGGGAATTCCACGCTCCTTACTGTGAGGGAGCAGCACTACTATTGTACCACGCCCTGCTACGTTCAGTGGCACTGAAATAAATGAAGGAATAATTCAATAAATACATAAAGGAATAAACAGCAAAAAACATTTGTGGCACAGTTACTGCTCACTTATTATTTTCTTATTATTTATTTGTCACATTTCACAATTTATTTAATTTCAGAAATAATAAAGTTCTATCTCATCTAACCTAAATATTCTTTAATACAGGCTGACAGCAATATGTGTTGTATTAGTAAGAGATGCAGAGGAGAAGAAGGGGGATCAAGGCACATAGTGTCATACAGGCAGGAGTATAAGAAATGGTAGTGAAGTCCCCTGAAGCCAAACTATCTGAGACTGGGCCTGAATGTGCATCAGGATGACCCAACAGTGTAGGTCTTTACTCTCATTTTGATGTGGTGTCGTTCGTTTGATAAGTTTGTCTTATTTTGGACAGACACACTTTTCCTCATTTAGTACACTCCTGTTTGAACAATTGCACAATGCAGACATTTGCAGGTTTAATTGCTAAATTCATCTCGCTGGTGAAATGTAACAAAATATTATCCCCCCCACCCAAAGTATATATTCGCCCTGAAATTTGGTTAGTCATATTTATTACACATTTGGTCTCTTCGTTTTAGCCACTTTGGTTAGAGGTCAAAAACAACATTAGGTTTCTAAATAAAAAAAGGAAATTTTATTTAACTGTAAACCACACTTTATATAAATGTTAGATTACACGCTGTACTGTTTATTATTATTTTCAAAGCAGATTTACATTGTAAAAGTAAAGTAAACTTTATGTAGGCTTCCCAGCCCCACTAACAAGCTCCAGTGATCCCTTTTTAAATGTCACATTTCTATATTATGCAGACATTGAGTCAAGTCAAGTTTAAAGTAGCTTTCCAGGGGGAGTGTGAATGGGCACTATGATGGATTGGCACCTCATCCAGAGCAACCCATTTTTCCTTGATTTACCCCTCACCTGTACAGTTTAAAATTACCAATCAAACAATTCAGAGGTGATAAAGTGCACATTGCTGACTTTCATTTAAGGGTACCTACACACATCTCTGTCACACCATGTAGATGTGACAACACATTTTCTACATGATCCCATCATTTCAGGACACCATAGTGTTTGAGACATAGCAATGGCAGGTGTATTAAAGCAGCCATATTTAGTACTCTGTCACATATACCTTGCATGCAATGACTGCTTGAAGTCTGTGATTCATGGGCCTCACCAGGTGTTAAGTATCTTCTGCTCTAATGCAGCCATATTCAGATCCTGCTTGTTTCAGGGTTCTTATCCCCATTCGATTTCTATTGAGCATATAAAAGACCTGCTCAATTAGATTTAAGTCAGGTGACTGGCTTGGCCATTCAAGAATTCTCCATTTTTTAGATTTGAAAAACTCCTGCGTTGCCTTGATGTATTTATGTTTGTGATTATTATCTTGTTGTAGGATGAAGCACCATCCAATGAGTTTGGAGGCATTTACTGGAGCTTGAGCAGATTTTTCTATACACCTCAGAATTCATTGTTGTGTCTGTCATCATCAGTTACATCATCAGTGGAGACAAGTGTGCCAGTACCTGTGGCAGCCATACATGTCTAAGCTATAACACCTCCACCATGTTTAAAAGAGGAGGTGGTCTTTGGATCTTGGGCAGTTCCTTTTCATCACCACACTTTGCTCTGATATAGGCTCATCGTTGTCTCATCTGTCCAAAAGACCTTTCTCTAGAATTTAGCTGGCTCTTTTAAATACTTTTTCACAAGCTGTAATCTGGCTGTCCTGTTTTTTTTTTTTAGCTAACTAGTGTTTTGCATCTTGCAGTGTGGCCTCTGTGTTTCTCTTCATGACTGTTCAGATAGTCACCTCTGACACATCCATGTCCGCCTCCTGATGGCTGTGTATGATCTGTCGGACAGTCATTTGGAGCATTTTCTTTATCATAGTGATGATTCTTCTGTCATCTGCAGTGGAGGGCTTTGTAGGCTTACCAGTCCCTTTGTGACAACTGTGCCCACCAGTGCATCCTTTCTTCTTAATAATATTCCAGACAGTTGATTTAGTTAATCTTAAGGTTTTACTGATGTCTCTAATGGTTTTACTCTTGTTTTTCGGCCTCCTAAATGGCTTCTTTGACTTTCATTAGCAGAGCTCTTGTTCGTATGTTATATACAACTACAGACTCCAAAGGGTAGAAGCAAGCCTAGGTATCTTATGGCTGCACTAAAGAAGCAATGAAACCCACCTGAGTAAACACAAACACCTGTAATGCAAAACATCATGGTGCCCTGAAATGGGGAGGCCATGTAGAAATAGTGTTGTAATTTCTACACAGTGTGGCTGAAATGTATACAAATATCCTTAAGTTAAAGCCTGAAATGTGCACTTTAAGCATATCTGAGTTGTTTGATTTGTAATTTTAAACTGTGGACCAGAGATGTAAATTAAAGGAAAATGTGTCTTTCTCCCAAACATCAAGGAGGGCACAGTAACTGCAGAGAACGAGTGGCAGACATCTGAGAGGAAAAACAGGCAATGCAGAAGTGGGATTTCAGCAGTTTGAAGGTAACTGTCAAGTGTGTAATATGAAAAAGTTCTGGCAAGCTGTAGAATAAATGGCAGGCCAAAAGGGCAGGACAGATGGACTATTAGATAAACACTAACTGAGTAACAAACATAGGTTAAAACTTTGAAGCATGATGACCATTAATCAAAACCACAACATGAAACAAAAATGAAAGTCATAATAAACCTACCCAGAAGTCTGTATACCAGAGAATCTCAGAAAAGGACACCTAAAAGATTTTCAAAAGGAGATCCACAATCTTCAGCACTGCAAGGTATCCAGCGACAACTTATAAATTGTTACATACACAGCATGTCACACAGCATGACTTCCAGACCTTTGCACCTGTGACCGAATATTGTGTCATAGCAATGAAGCCACAAAATGGCGGCACCTACAGAAAACAATCTGACGACACAGTCAAATATTAAACATCAAAATGACAAAAAACAAATTCTAAACACAGAAAATTCAAAGAAAACAAAAATGAATTCTCTGAGATAAAAACCCTTCATAAACATATATCTTATATTATATAACATATATTGCCTGAAGAAGGGGCCTGAGTTGCCTCGAAAGCTTGCATATTGTAATCTTTTTAGTTAGCCAATAAAAGGTGTCATTTTGCTTGGCTTTTCTCTATAAACATATATCAGAATTCATGAAAAAGTGTATTACGTGCAAGGAAAATTACTAGTGTTTGCTACATCATAATATAAATAGTAGATTCCTTCCTTCTTCCACTGTGTGAGATATCTTCAGTTTGTTGCAGATTTTTGTGTGATTTAGATCAATGCTTCTCAGAACTGATTCCCAGAAAGCTTGGCATTCACAAGTTTTATTTAAAATATTTTCTTCATGCTTTATGACTTACTGTGTTCTCCTTACATTAGCTATATTTTGGAATATTAGCATAATAAGATCTGACAGAAGTACTTTAAAATTAAGATTTGAACGCTGCCACCAAAATAGCTTTTATTTCTTTAGAGCACCCCTGGAATGTAAATAAGAGAAATTTACACCAATGTTAGACCAAAGACAGATTATTTAAATACATTGACGCAGTAACCCGTCCACTTTTGAAGCAATGATGGGCTTAGCAACTAACCTTAAATTTAAGAAATTGGATAAAGAAAAGGAGGCCATTCATTCCATCAAGCTTGTTTGCTTACCTAACAGCCAAGTTGTCCCCATATCTCATCCAGTCAAGGTTTCTGCTTCAGCTACATGACTCACTCATTTGTTCCAGATTCCCATGACCCTTTGTGTGAGGAAGTGCTTTTTGGCTTCAGTCTTAAATGTACTTTGTCTTAATTTCCACTGGTATCCTTGAGTATATGATTCACTACATAAAAGCATTCTGCTCGATGTCGAAGTCCTATAAATAATGGATTTTTCAGATTCTTTAAAGCAAGACGTAATTACAAGTTTATATTTTAATCAGAATAGGCAGACCCTTCTGAAATATTCTGAGAGCCAGCAGTACAGTGACCTAGAGCAAACTCAAAAATCTTTTTCTAAAAGAGAGCGTTTGTAACACAGAGAAGGGCTTTGAATAAGAAAACAGGTTGGTTTCCTATGTTTGTATATCGAGGAGTTAATTCATAAATATGTCACACTCCTGAAGTTGTATGAGTGACTTTTTGGATAGATAAACAGGTTGTTAAACAAACATTATATCCAAACAGATTCTCCCTTGTCTGCTTTTGTACATTTCAGAGTTCAATGATATTGGGACAGAAGCCATTTTATCACATCAGCACCAACCTACTCCCTTTGAGAATTTTGCAGACCTGGATGAGGTCCCCACACAGGCTTTATGCTCAAGACTCCCGAGTGTAGGACACGTCTTTTAGTTCAGTAATACTTTTGGTTGCTGTTCTTTGCACAGCTTCTAGAACTGTTGTGTCTGTTTTACAATGTGGTGGCCAGAACTGCACAAAGTGCTCCAGATGTGACCTCACTTACACATTCAATCTGAGCATAACATCCCTTGACTTATACGATAATAAACATATCTGTCAGTTTATTTGCTTGTGAACATGTCCTAGGCAATAAGAATATTGTATCATGGTGCACTTGGCCTTGCAGTAGACTGTCCTGCATGCTTCCAAATGTCCCCAGATCTTCCAGCAAGACCATGTAAGACTAAACTCATCAAGAACATGGGACACAGTTGGAAACTTGTTAAGGGTAAAGAATTTTTTTCTTTATGCAGAGAACCATAGACACACTGAATAAGTGACCAAGTAGTGTGGTAGACAGTGGGACTTTAGGGACTTTCAAAACTTGATGTTATTTTGTAAGAATTGGGTGGATAGGACTGGCATATAGTGGAGTATGTGCTGACCCCCCAATTTGTTGAGAGAAGCTTTCAGTCCAATAAGTCCAACAGTCCTTTATTTGAGACGACTTTTCCATATGCAGGAGAGCAGCCCGGCAGTAGAGCAGTGGCACCAATTGAGTTTCATCATGTCTATGTAGTTTATTAGAAGTGGGCAAGCTCTTGAAAAATGTAGTTTATTGTAGAAAAGTGAAAAGTGCTGTATGTGGGCAAAAGGAATGTCAATTAGAGTTACAAGATGGAAGACACTGTGCTGCAGGATGCAACATCTGAAAAGGATTTAGGGTGTTTAACACAATGTTTTCATTGCCTTAGCAATGCAGAAGCAATTAAAGAGGCAAATAAAAGGTTATATCCTAAAAAGTGTTGACTATAAATCAAGGGATGTTATGCTCAGACTATATATAATGCACTTGTGAGACTACATCTGGAGCATTGTGTGCCATTCTGGTCACTGCACTGCATAAAAAGACATAGCAGCACTTGAAGCCGTGCAGAGGAGAGCAATCAGGGCCATCCCAGGACTTAAGGACGTGTCCTACTCTGGCAGACTCAGAGAATTAAACCTGTTCAGTCTCGAACAGAGGAGACTGCGGGTTAGGGAGCGTGTGATAGGCTGGGGTGGGGGGTGGTTGGGACCCTAATGCAGGTCTTCAGCATTCTCAAAAGGAATGGATAAAGTGCAGTAGGTTTCACTAAATGTCAAATCAGTGGAAATTAAGGAGAAGTGCATTCAAGACAAAGCCAAGAGGCACTTCTTTATGCAAAGAGCCATGGGAAACTGGAACGAAGTACAGAGTTGCGTATTTGGAACACAAGCCTTGACAACCTGTAAGAAGTATCTGGATGAGAAACTGAAACAGCTTAACTATTAGCTAAATAAACAAGCTTGGTGGGCTGAATGGTCTCCTCTCTTTTGTTAGATTTGTTATATATTGTTACTAGCCTGGTGTGAACGGGTTTACTCTACAGTGCATTAGTGTCCTCTCCAGATTTGGTCACTGCCTTTCATAGTGGTCTCCTGAAACCCTATAGTGGGAAAAGTGTAAAATTAACAAATTTAATGGTTATCAAAAGGGTTTCAGAAGGTAGGTCTTTGATGATAAATGGTGAAGCATGGCCAGATTATATGGCTTACTAGGTAGGGTGTATGATAGGTTTTAATCCATCAGTTTATGATTCTGCAGCTTATGTGATAACAAGTTGTACCAGGAGGTTTTGAAGAGGTTACAGAGGTTTCCCCCAGAAGGCAGTGAACAATGGGAAGTTGCACATCAAACCTATAAAGGGTGGAGAAACTCGCTGGCACAGAGAACGCATCACTGCGTACTAGTACCATTATAATATGCCAAAGCCCCTCTGACCCAGTTGCTAGGGTCTTACCTGAGAGGAGTGAGAGGCTACCAATGAGGGGGGTTGAGGAGCTGTAGGACACACAAGAGGTGTTTTAGCCTGACCCTTGAGCCTGTAAAGGCTCTCCCCAAACCTAGAAGAGGTTCTATGGCAAACTCCGAAGGTACCTTGATAAGGGGCTTTATAACCATTTCATGCTAGTGGGTGAACTGAATCTGGAGTTGGGAGGACAGCCACAGGTCAAGGTCACGTGAGCGAGAGGCCGGAGGTGGGATGGAGAGCTTTTGTGGTACTTAGAAAGTGGGAAGCTCACAGTGCCTAATGTGGAGGGGCCAGCTACCTGTGCAGGAAGACCCACACTGCAGCAGTGTTTATCTTGTCTGTGTTTCTTGCACAATGTACTCTCCTTGTTGATTCTTCTCTTTCTTATTTTTATAATAAGCTCGAGATTTGTTACACATTTGGACTCCTCTGTGTTTTTTTTTATTTCTGTTCTGGGTGTGTATAGACACCATTTGGGTGCCATCTGCTCTTATAGGATTCAGACAGATCCAAATAAGGTACTTTATCTTTTTGAATCTTTTATCAAATGTAATCACAACATGTTTTGTTTTTAACTCTGTGTAGTGTCTTACTGATTTCAGCCTTCAGTCTCCTTAGAACTTTGTTGGGATGCTAAGTGGTGCCTGCCCTTCTGTTTTATACTTACTGCATTAACTGTAGGTCCTCTGTGTTTTCTCTAGTAATTCAGATCCACAATGGGCCCCCGCCATTGTCTTTTGTTCTCCCTTCTTGTTTTTGTTTGCATTGCTCCGCCAAAGGGAGTGTAGCAGTCACAGCAGGAAATGAGAGGCCTATGTAACGTGCAAAGTTATGTTTGATTTGGCTTCAGTGCCAAACTGACGGATCTGTGGAAATGTGCTGTCGCTTCCTCCGGCTCCACTTCTACTCGACACCTCTTCTGCCACCTAATGTATAAGTGCACGTGTGCCAATGGGAAAGGGCTCTAAGTGCAGTTCACATTCGGAGGCCAGCGCTTGTCATTTTAGCCCAGCGTTTGCAGACACAAGAGCAGCCAAGTCTTTGAAAAGCAGCCTTTTCTAAACTGTAAGCACTGCAAATATTGGTGAGCAGATGGACGGATGTTTAAGTGTAAAGGAAACTCATCTTTTTTGTTAAGTGTAACTACATGACAAACATTGATACCTGCCCTATGAAGTAAGTTTATTACTGATTTTCATGCTAGTAATTCTAACTTTTTAAAATCAGTATAATATTATATGAAGGTGTGCAGATGACAATGTTCTGTTTCAGCTTTTCTTGTGTGATTGTCATTAAACAACAATAATGATAATAATGAATTAGATTTATATTGTGCTCTTCTCACCCACTTAAAGCACATTACATAGATAGTGAGGAGCCAGTTCAACACCACCAATGTGTGGCGTCCATATGGATGATACAATGACGGACATTGTTTTGTCAGTACGCTCACCACACATTAGCTATTAGGTGGTGAAAGACAGCTAGCCAATTAGAGACAATGAATGATTAGGGGGTCAGAAAGACCACGTCATGGTAGGCAATTTAACCAGGACACTGGGAAACACCCTACCCTTTTTGAAAGATGTTAATGACCACAGAGGCAGGATCTTGGTCATACGTCTCATCTGAAGGATGGCGCCATTTTATCAGCACAATGTCCCCGTCACTGCACTGTGGAAACTGGATCCACATAAAGACCACAGGGTAAGCTCCCTCTGAAGGCCCCAACAATACTTCATTGAGCAGCAGTCCAAGCTTTTCTTAGATAGTCTCCCATCCAAGTACTGGCAGACATTCTTAGCCTCAGATGGATGACCGACCTGTACTGAAGTGCAGAACAACATACAAACAAAGACGTATCAAAAGAAATGAAAATGAAATTTTATAAACAAAATCAGAAGAAAACTGTTAAATTACAATTGAAATGAATAAGCCTATTATCACAATCTGGTTTTTTTTTGTTTTGAATTTTTTATAGGTTTTTGCTAGTCTCAAAAAATCATTGAGAAGTCTTTTTAATGGGTTAAGAGGCCAAGATATCTAGTGTTCCCATTAGTTTGAATGTTAACCCGCAGCGCTGTCTTGTTTTCGCTGTGGGCACCGTCATTTTGCAACATTTCTTGTGCATTGTTGCCAGGCTGACAACCAGAAGTGTACAACACGTGATGTCATGATCTGACCTTTTTTTTTTTTTTTTTTTTAACATTTTCTATATAATTTTTAGTTTCTAAAAATATATATCATTTTGGTGGTTGTATAGACCAAAGAATTCAATGGTCAAAGATATTGTTTATTACAGTGTATTTTTAGTGATGGAAAAATGAATTCCGTTGTTCTGTGTTGCTATTTTGTTTATTGTTTGGGTGGCACCATTTTGAGATGCTTTTTATACATTAGTGGTCCAAAGTTTTAGTTTTATTTATGGAAATGCACACAGTTTAATGTCTTATTGTTTCATGAAAGCAAGGCATAGAACAAATAAACAATGGAAAATAAAAAAAAATAAGTCAAGGAATCATTAAGTGTACAAAACTTTATTTATATTTTTGACTCATCAAAATTGCCACCTTTTGCTAATATAACAGCCAGACTCTGGTAACCCTTTAGATTCAGAATGCCAGTTACATCAATTCTACCTCCAGTAACCGAACCCCAGACCATCACACTTCCCTCTCCATGTTTGAGAGTTGGTGTAACACATTGAGGAACCATCTTTTCACCAATATGACGGTGTACAAGCACCTTGCGTAATGAACCGAAGATTTCAAATTTTCATTGGTCCATAAGACTTTCTACTGATCTGTGGTAGTCCACTGCTGGGATTTCAAGGCCCTATTTTATCCTTTAAGGAATGGCTTTCTTACTGCCACTTGCCCTGTGGAACCTGCAGCAAAAACTCTCCTCTTCAAAGTGGAAACTGTGCTGTGAGGCGCCTATCATGCAAGCTGGTGACCCTCAGAAATTTGTCTTCTGATTAGGTTGTGCCTCTGAGTCTGCCAGATCTCTTCCTATCACAGTTTCTTCCAGTTTCAAATTGCCTTTGGATTGTGTAATACACCCTATTCTCTGGCTCTCTTTCTCTGTTTCTCTAAACAAAAGGCCTACACTTCGAATGGTAATAATGCTTCATCTCGTTTTCATTTGTTAATTGCTGTTGTCTTACATTATCACTGGAGCTTACAACTTTCTATAGTTATATTGTCCGAGTACTACTTCAGACACTGGTTTAAGACAGACTGGGTTTTTAAGGAATCAACAGAAGTTGGGACACCTGTGCAAATTGTTAGCTTCAACTTTCAAGGTTTAATTTACTTGAATTGCTGCAGAATATCGTAGGCTGTAACCTATTAGTTGTAACCGATTTCCTTTTTTTGGTTTTTGCTAACCTAAACTTTAAATTTAAACCTCTGCCAGTTTACTGCTTACCATTTCACCATTTTGGTCATTCATTAAATTTCAACTTATTTTGATAAAAAACTGGAACCCTCTAAGAAGACCCAACTTGAAGTGTTCTAAAACTTTTGCTTGGTAGTGTATACCTTTTCTTTGGTGCTGCTGGAGATTTCAGCTGAAGGTGGGCAGCGTATAACATCACAGATCAAAGGTATAGAGGTCAGTGTCATGTATTTCCTGGACTCTTAAAAAATACTGGTTCTTTAATGACACTTTATGGTTCTTTACAGGGTTGTACAGTATGGTTCATCTTAGAGCGATTGTGTGACAAAGCACCATTTCATGCTGAGAAGAGTTTTTTTGCATATGAAGTTGGTTCTTTGTTCTTTGAAAAACTTCTTAATATGTGGAAAAAACTGAAATCTGTAATGTATGATAGTCTACCTACCAGGACACTAACAGATGAAGAACACTTGGCCGTAGCCTTTGTTATTATAAATATGTAACAAGAATCCTTTTTGCTTCACAAATCTGTTGCTGTCTATTGCCGGTTGCTTATTTTATGGAGCCTGTTATGGATCTAAATAAATAAAGGTTCCTTCTGGAACCTTTATGTTTCAGGTTCTTTTGGGAACCAAAAATGGTTCTGCTATGAGGCTAGGGATCTGCACTGGCAATCGGAAGGTTGCCGGGTTCGAATCCTGTAAATGCCAATAGGGACTCTGCTCTCTAGGACCCTTGAGCAAGGCCCTTAACCTGCAATGGCTGAGCGCTTTGAGTAGTGAGAAAAGTGCTATATAAATGCAAAGAATTATTATTGTTCTGAAGAACCACTCTGGCACTTTTATTTTTAAGAGTGTAGTTGTTAAAAAGCCTTGTGCTATTTTTCTTTAAATGTAAAGTTGATTTCTTGTTACAAATTAATTTTTGTCCCTTTGACTAGTGATCTTTGACTTATGTTTTGGCTCAGTTTGCATGTAAAGTGTTGGTTTTGACACTGTTATTTCAGATCTTGACTTTGATTACTGTTTCACATTCTTGCTCTCCCAGTTTTATCCTGGGCTAGTTTTACATAACCACAACTGCCTCCTGATAATATTTCTCCTCATACCTGCTGTTACACTGACAGTATACCAGTGTCATGTACTTCCTGGTTGTTCGAGTGTGCGGATATAGCTAAGAAAAAGTACGAGTGCTCTAATTGGTGTTTCTATCAGATTTTTTGTAAACAAACTTTTTTGCTGTTTTGATTATGACTTTTGTCTTATGGTCCAAGTTATGTGAACAATTCTTTGTTTTGATTCCTTCACTATGTTCTTTGATTCATGATATTGGTATCACGTTCTGGGGCTTGTTTGCTATTTAAAAGCCTCCCAGTTATGTCATTTGCTTATTATTAAGACCACAAGCCTGACCCTGATTATATTCTTATTTACAAATATCTGTTGCCATGAGCAGTCAGTACACCTACTGGGTAGAGATCACATTTAGTGCAAATAGAAGGCCAGTTAAAAACAGGAAAACCTACAGCCTCTGTGGCACTCCAGGATCTAAACTGAGAACTTGTGACAATCCTTTAAGAACACCCAACTGAAAGTGAGGTTATGGCACTGCGTACAGGGTTTAGCAGTACCCCTCGAGGACACTAGGGGGACTAGTGATGCTTGATCCTTTGTGACCAGAAGAGTGGTGGGAGGACACCACAGTTCCTGCTGGCCCAACAAGATGTAGCACACATGGCCCTTGGATGGGCAAAAGGGGACTTGGCTGCCCCTTTAAAAATGAAAACATTGAATGCAGACAGAAAACTCCTTTTGTTTTTCTGGCTGACTAGACACTGTTTGTAGACTGGGTTCAGCTGGACTTTAACAGAGTGAAAAGCTCAAAAGCTACGTATAGTATCCTGGTCTTAAGAAATGACATGGGGCACAGGGGTAGAGCAACCTGATGTCCCCATAGACTTCAAGCTCAAGAGTCAAATTTAGAAAACCACAAATCTAAAAAAATGGTCAGAAAAGGCCAACAGACATACAAAAAAATTGAATTTACAAAAAAAGAGCAGAAAAACATTTGCAAGTAAGCTATCCTATGCCACAACTGGCGCCAGGAAGGCCTTAAAGGAATAATTCTGGGGATGGGATCCAGGCAATAATTCAAACAACACACAAAAAAAAAGAGAGCATGCGTAAATTACAAAAGACATAAAAAATGAAAAGCCTGAGAAACAAAGACAAAAAAAGTGATATGTGTTTTAGTGGTAGGGTCTGCGGTGACCCTAATCATCCCTTTATACCCTTTATGACATAGACCTGAAGAAAATGTCCAAAATCCCAGCTCTAGCCCCCATATGTTTCACTACATTTCATATCTAGGACTTCAAACAGAAGATAGAGCACTAAAACAGGCAGGAAAAAAGTTACAGATTTACTCCTCATGTATGATAGATAATTGAACAAAATAATAAGACAGCTAAGGGAATAATTAAAAAACTTGTACCTTTAGCACCTCTCCTCGGTATTCGTGTGTGCCTGAGCCTCTTTTCTCCAGCGCTCCCTCTCTTGAGCATGTTCCTGTAAGGCCTGCTTCTCAGACTCTGTCATTTCGAGGCATCTTGCTCAGCTCCTGTCTGATTTTGTACTTCCCATCTTTGTAGGTGACTCCTGTGTCTTTACTTCCTGTTTCGATTACATCATTAAAACCAAAGTGACAAGTCAGTGGTCTGAGGGACTGGACACACACAGACATTAGTGTTTATTATATAACAGGTATGCCCAAAATATAAGCAGAGTACAAAAGTGAGAGTTGATAAAATAATATATATAACATATATATATGATTATATTATATGTTACATATATAATATGTAATGCAACCTGGATTGTAATCATGCTTAAGAGTATCCGGCGGCTTTCCGTCTTATCATATTAATCAGTCTCTGGTCTGGCTTGGTCTTTGCTACCTCATGGCCTTTGAATGGAGACAGCAATGGCCTAGCTTCATCCATGGATGGAAAACAGAGAGAATAGCATGTTAGCCTCCATTTATTATGGCTTTATAGACCTTTCCACACCTCTGGACATCTCCTTTACCAGTGGGGGGGTATGGCATTCGCCAATGAAAGAGCTCAGGCAGACACAGCCCATGCTTTGTTCCTGTTAGCATTTTGTTTATTTTGAAAGAATGCAAAAATGTTGTTTCAAACAAACAAAGAAAGAATATACACATAATTAAAGGATAAGTTCTCCAGTTTTCAAGTCAGTTATTTTTTTCACAATTATGATTGTATATTAAACATTTTTATAAATTTTGAAAATTCCTTGTCTATTTTTCCAGCTTACAGTAGGGCCAAATGGGACATGGGATATAGCTGAGTGAAAAAGGCTTAAAACTTACCAAAAACATCTGCTTTGAAGCAGCAAAGGTTTTGATCTAAGAAAACATGCCTTCTGCATTTATATGGCATGCTTGTAATAATGAAAGGAAATTAAAAATAAATATTTTATGAGATTCTTGGTCCTGTTTTTCTTCAGGAAAGAATACATTTCCTGTTCGCTTGTCCGCTTACAGCCTGTCATGAGTGGAGTTAGGACAGCCAACACCGCTCTGTCTCCCCACTGCCACTTTGACAGCCTATATTATGCTTAATATTCTACTTTTGCTTCTGCAGTTCTGTTTCTTCAGTGCTTATGTTCTGCCATTGCTTGTAACAGCAGCCAGATGGGCTCTCAACTTGTAGGATTATTTTTTTGTCAACAGTGCTGGCTTTGGGCCCTTTATATTCTGTGTTGTTACTTTACATAGCCTACAGAGTGAGAATCATGCCAAGATAGTGAAAAGAGCACATATGTGTTTCACTCTAAACTGAACTAATTACATTGTATTGTATTTTTAATAAAAGCCTTAGTTTTTTGAAAGAGCCAAGCCACCCTTTCTAAGGAGCTGCAAATATGTAGCCAGCTGAATAAGGAGCTGCGTATAAGTAGCTAACTTCAACTTCGTAAATGAGTCAGTGTTGCTGAGGGATATGATAGTAAAAGAATTAAGAGGAATGTGCTTAAATGAATAAACTCACTGTCACTCTTTCATACCAGTCAATCTGTAAGACAATGATGAGAACATTCAAAACTCATGCAGACCGTGGTACAGTGAGGCAGGAATGACAGCTCTGCATGATCACTCTGCCTACGTTATAACATAAAAACTGACTGATGTTACTAAACTTAAATATAGGTGAACTGCCAATGCTAAAATGACACTGGCCTGTGTGTGCATGTTCATCTTGATGGCCTGGTGCCCTATCCAGGGATCGCTCCCATGTTGCACCTTCCCTGTGATATATGCGTATAACCAGGGCTTAAAGTGGGTTACAGGCACCTTCCACTCTGACAAGCACCAGTTTCAGAGGGGGGATCCAAAAGACTGTTCAATATCCTATACTTCTGTTAACATGTTCAGATCTTTTTGGGGCTCAAGGAAGGATTAAATGTCATGTAAAATTAACACTACACTGCAAGGACGACCAAGACACCAACAATACAGAGTACCACCAGCACTTTTGTTGAACTTCGAGCACTGCCTATAATGTTGGTTCAGTTCTTATTGTATGCTATGGGCCTGCTCAGTATTCTCTCTCACTGTAGCACATGCGTTCATTATCAATCTTGCGACAGCTTTTATTTCAGAAATAATGATAATGGATGAATTAAACTTCCATATAATAATAGAATGTAAGTGATCAAAACGTGGGACTTATTCAGCTATTATTGTCTACAGAACAGAGGCTGCACTTCACGGCTAGACATTCACATTCAATAATGTCAATAACAGTGCTTAGTGATTACTTTCAATGACATCTTCTATTGCCAATTGGCTGAACATATCAGCAATGTAAATAAACACCGTCAATTGGCTATAAACATTTGTAGAAATTTCCTCAAGGTACCAAACAGCAGCTGCCATTTTGTTTATTTTTTATTTTTTTGATCTCCCACGCCCCACAAGAAAGCTGTCATGCACTCATATTCACAGCAGAAGACACGTGAGATTCTTGTGCTAAGCTACAAGTGGTTTAGCAGTAGTGCACTGGTAGTTGAGGGAAGGCAGCCTGATCAGGGCATCGCGGAGAAAGCTTGAATGGGTAGAGCACAAGTACTTTTATGCAGTGAGATTCGGGCGCTGGACAAGGAAAGTGGCGGTGTGGTGGTGCTCGTTTAGTCTTGCAGGCAGTGCTTAAAGTGGGTCAGTACCAGTAGCGCTCAAAGCTTCGATATCACTATATGTACATGCTACAACCTCAAAGGGAGAGCTTCTCTGTCCCACTGTGTAAAAGTAATAACAAATTGGGAGGAGGAACAAGGCGCTAACGGTACAGAATACTGCCAGTAATTTGTTTCCACTTCAGTCATTGCTTTTGGTCAATTAGGAATGCAATTGTATTGTGTACATGAGATAATAAATCTGAAATAATCTGATTGCACTATATATTAAAACAGTGCCTTAATTTTTTTTTAAACAATTGTCCCCCTACACGCACATTGAACACTGTAAGCTTGTAATATCAATCAACACTCCGTATTATGTGCTTTCTGCAGCATGTTTTTTACACGGATGATAAGAAAAGGCAACATATGCACTAGAACCAAGCCATGATGAAACAACCAAGTACGATTGTTTCTGTAATGCATGCAGAATCACTTTTTTTTGTTCAGAAGATGGTAGAAGAGATCAGCTAAGGACACATGTTTAAGTGATTAAAAACTTCTAGTTTTCTAAAAGAAAAAAAATTATTCAAATTCATTTTATGACGAGGCAGATGAAATCTTTGAGTGTTGTGCCAGTATAGCATAGTAGCAGTGAATTTGGCATCGTAATAACATTACAGAACACCGTTACGTGTGCTGAGTTAACAGCAATCTGTGAGACAACAAAACTACCGCGCTAAAACCATTACCCACCGCCCAGTGTACACGCTTTCCATGGTACCTGACCGGAGCAGCTAGTTATATGTAACATACATGCATCTCCCCACATGCCACCAAGGCCCCAATACAATGGTATCGTATATCGTGGATGTTTTTAAATGACAACGTGAACTTTTAAAACATCACACAGGCCCAATCCATGCTCGTTGAATTGAAAACTGGCCATGGTGGAGGAGGAGGATGTAAAGTCTTTTAAAATGGATACGCTGTCTTTTGATATGTTTGTAGTCTTAAGATACAGATCAATACATAACATTTTTGGCTTGAAAGTTGTAAGTTTTACGGATTTTTCTATTTATGGACCCATGTTTCCATTAACCCGATTGTAAGCTGCAAGAACAAACAAGGTATTTTTAAAATTATAGAAAATGCTTCACTTTTAAGGTAAGAATACAATTTAATGTAGCAAATAATATATTACGATTGTGATGAAGTAACTTCAACTTGAAAAGAACCAAACTTCTCCTTTAAGTCCAAAATTGCCTTCTCAAACCTGCCTTCCAGTCCAGACTTTTTTCCTGGGGGTGACTCACAGAATGTGAAATGTCTCTGCCTTTGATATTTAAAGCTCATACAAACTAAACTCATCGCTTCTGACGTCACAGACAGAATATCATAGCGCCATCAAGTCACTTGAAAACAACTTTAGGAATGATGCATATTATCACAGCATTCAGTCGCATTGCACATCCTGAATCAGCAGTTAACAGAATTTCCTAAACACTCAGGCAGAAGGCTAAGTAAACATTTGTAGCATCATAAAACACAGCTGTTCCTTTCAGTACAACGGTACTGACTGAGAAAAGGGCAGGCAATTCAAAAACAAAGGGTGAGGAACAGGAGAAAGAACAGAGTCAAAGGCAAAGCAAAGGTCAAAACCGAAGGCCAAAAGATAAACGTCAGATCCAAATTATAAGCAGGGTGGTTTGTATCAAATAACCAATAGTCAAAGAATACATAGAAGTAAGTCACTAGTTTCTCAAATACTGGGGGTGACCTTTATGCTGGCTCACTGATGACATCATAAACAGTTTAGCCCTGATGGATCATGGGAAAATCCCCATGGAAATAGGTAACACAAAAGCCACAAAATGACAGCACCCATAGTAAAAACAAAATGGTGCTGGGAAAAATGCTAAAAAAATAAAAACTTTTATATGAAAGCTATAATTAAAATTTTGCTTGTTTGCACAATTTGATTTCTTGGATGTTAAAAGCCCCAAAACGCCACCAAGATGATTTTTCTAGCTTCATGAAAAGTCAGGTCAGGTCAGGTTGGGGAGCATGCACTGGTACAGCACATTGTTGCACCCACCACATGACAAAACAGCTCAGGATCATGGTTGGCAACCCCCCAGGCAGACATGCGGTCCAGTCCCACCCTCCGAAAATGACCCTCTATCTGTCGCAGTCAGGTGTTAAGTGGGCCTCCCCTTGGCCTGGTTCAGCCACTCGAGTCCTCAACAATGAGGATCCTGCAAGCCAGGCCACCCTCGGGAAATCCCCCACATGGCCGTAGTGCCGTAAGTGACGCTGCCTCACAGTGCAGGTAATGTGCCTCATTCGGGACTCCATGATGCTCATTTGACACAAAGTCAAACCAGCGGTACCCAAGGATTCTCCAAAGAGACACAGTACTAAAGGAGTCCACTCTTTGTTCTATATCACCGGATAGCGTCCATGTCTCACAACCATATAGCAAGACAAGAAGCACCAGGACTCTAAAGACTTGGACCTTCCTCCTTTTGCATAGATATCAGGAGCACCAAACACCCCTTTCCAGCAACCTCATGACCCTCCATGCTCTCCCAGTCCATCTGCTGACTTCATAGGAAGAGTCACCAGAGACATGAATGTCACTGCCATGATAAGTAAACCTCTCAACAAGGTTGACACTCTCTCTGCAGACAGACGTCATTAAAGGCCTGGATCTTGGTTTTTATCCAGGACACTCGCAAGCCCAGACACTCAGACTCCTCACTCAGTCTCTCAAGCGCCCTGATCAGAGCCTCCATTGACTCCGTGAAGATCACAGCATCGTCAGCAAAGTCAAGATCCGTGAACCTTTCTTCACCAACAGATGCCCCACAGTCGCTGGACCCCACGACCTTGCCCAACACCCAGTCCATTGAACAGAGTAGGAGCAGAACACACCCCTAACAAACCTCAGAATCAACTGAGAAAAACGCAGAGGTCCTGCCTCCACTCTGCACAGCAGTCACAGTACCAGTGTACAGGCCAGCCATGTTATCTGGCAACCTCGAGGGGATCCTGCGAAGTCTCAGGATGTCCCACAGGGCAGCTCGATCAACTGAGTCAGAACGATTTATGAAAATCAAGAAAGGCTGCAAAGAAACTCGATATTCGCATTTGCGCTGCATGAGAACCCTCAGTGCCAGGATGCGGCTGATGGTAGACTTCTTAGGCTTCGGTCGCTGGTAGGTGAGCAAGTGATCACGGATCCTATTAAGAATGACCCTAGCAAGGACCTTACCTGGCACAGAGAGCCGTGTTATCCCCCTGTAGTTTTTTTTTTTAATTTTTTTAAAACTACAGGGGGAACTACTTCAGGACAGCCTGAGAAAAAATAAAGAAGAACTCAGATCTTAACAAAAACATGCCTTCCTGAAAGTGATTTCTTTTTTATAACTATTCAGGTCATTCTTAAATGATAATAAACAGTTAATCAAAAATATGAAATATTGATCTCTGTTACTTGTTTGCAATATATTTGTTATACACGCTGATGAACACTTCAATAAGCCAGGAGGTGGCAACGTAAAACAAGGATCAGGGTCAAAAGAGGATGCAAGCTCCGAGCCAAAGGATCTTCCCAAATACGGGGTAAACGAGAATCAAAGTCAAAGGCGAAAAAGGAGTTCAAAATCAAATACAAATCCTGAAGCTAAGCCTACTTGTTTAAGAAACTAACTGATGATCAAGAAATAGTTTTCTAATCCAATCGAGCGATAATACATAATAATAACATATGTCACCCTCTTTATACCATCAGGTCTGGTGATGTCAGAGAAGCACCAAACTCAGTCATGTGACACATCTCCTTGTGTCACGATAATAAAGACCTGAACAGAATAAAAATGAGTTTTGTCAAAATAAATCAAGATAACCAATACACCTTTTACAACAGATTCTACATAATAAAAAAAAAATAACACAAGGTGCACATATAAAAATGTGTTATTGCTATAATATTGAAATTAACATTTACTGTTCCTATTTTCTTTGATTAAAGTTAACGTTGAAGTCCTATCCCTATAGGCAAACGTGCCAATCTATTACCCTAATAAAAACATTGAATCAATTCCTCTCAGTGAAATCATTTTCACTGTAATTATCAAAATGGCTTGGAAGCATTTCAGCAGCCTCCGCAGTAAGTTTTGGTACTCAACACCGGCATCAGCATGCTGTCCAAGTTTACTTCTGAGTGTATTCTTGTGAGGTGACTGAGTCTAGCATGGTTGTCATAGGGAGTCAGCCTACAATTGTGATTCAGATGTTTCATATTTAAAATGTATTGTATGAATATAGATGAATACTGTATGTGTTTCAAATTCTGTGGGCTTCTGCATACATGTAAATGTCCATACTGTATGCGGTGTTGATCTTTAGTACATAGTGACAACAAGCTGCTTTTTTCTCAAATGGTGTTGTAGGTTCCTCGGTGCTGCGATTGACTGTTTATTTTCTTTAATTTTTTAATAGAAATCCTCAACTTTTTATGACGAATTATGCATCCAGTTAAGTTTTTTGTTTCTTTCTTATTCCAAGGAATCATTTTTGACATTAGTTTAATGCAAAGACAAAAATAAAACTGGGTGTATTCTCTGTGCTTCAGGGAGAGAAAGAGAAGACAGAGCTAGCAGCAGCGCCTCCTCGTGGTCCAGTGGGTCATTACAGAGTCCAAGAGGAGATCCACAGACATGCATGTGTGGCACTTCTGCATAAAAGTAACCCCTCACTTAGGCATTATTTGAGATTTGGGTAAAACTACTTTGAGTGCGTTACTCCTGCTGTATCTGACTTCTTCCTCTGACTATCCATCCATCCATTATCCAACCTGCTATATCCTAACCACAGGGACACGGGGGTCTGCTGGAGCCAATCCCAGCCAACACAGGGCGCAAGTCAGGAAACAAACCCTGAGCAGGGTGCCAGCCCACCGCAGGGTGCACACACACACACACCAAGCACACACTAGGGACAATTTTAGAATCGCCAATCCACCTAACCTACATGTCTTTGGACTGTGGGAGGAAACCGGAGCACCCGGAGGAAACCCACGCAGACACGGGGAGAACATGCAAACTCCACGCAGGGAGGACCCGGGAAGCGAACCCGGGTCTCCTAACTGTGAGGCAGCAGCGCTACCCACTGCGCCACCGTGCCACCCTCTCTTTCCTATAACACTGCAAAAAACAAACTGAGCCAAAACGTGGAAAAGCCATTTAGTATGTCTATGTTTTCTGTGCTCCATCCATGGAAATGTGGAAGTGTTATTTATGAATTAATAAAAGGTATGTCTTCTACATTCCCAAAAATGACCCAAAGAATAAAACAAATGCTAACAGGTGCCCTTATTGTATTAATGACATAATGGGACAACAAGTATTTCAGTACTCCTCTGTGTCAACACCCAACCCAACCACCAGCAACTTCACAACCTCTTATTATGGCCAAGTGTTGCTCCACTTTGCCGGACTGTGCTTGTCAAGTTTGCTTTTGTGATCAGACCGAGTGGCTTTTAAACTTTGGCAAATCAGCTCTTAAAAAAACACAACGCTCAGCTGTACAAATAAAACACTTGGCTTCCTTAGTTTTCAAAAAGTTAAGGACCTTAAGGAACCTTTTGAAGAAGTAGGGCATAGGGAAATAAGTGCAGGAAAAAATGTAGATGAACCGAGCCTGTGTCTCCGCAGAATACGTTTTTAAAGCTATTTTGACTTTCTGACAAAGGACAAAACAAAACGGAACCCTTGAGAATGTCTTATCAGTCGTTTTGATGGACACCTGTATGTGTAGCAAAGTGAAAGATGGTGAGTACAATCTGTAAATCTAGGATTTCCTTCGCTGCTTAATCAACGGGACTGCTTGTTCATTTTACCAATATATATATATGACAAAAAGTGAAACCCTTTCTTTCATATAATCTCGCACTGTCTCAATAACAGTGCCTCACAGTATGCATGGCCTTAACTTAACATTATTTGGACTGAGAACCCATCAGCACATCCACTTCTCAAACCCAGTTAAGCCAGTTCAAGGTTGTTAGGAGTTTTAGTCTATCTGGGTGTCACTGGGTACAAGGCAGGAACTAAGTCTGGAATGGGTTCCAGTCCATCACAGGGTCAAACTAAATAAACATACACATCCATAAATCCACTTCATTCAAGTCAGGGTCATTTGGGGTGGCACTAGGATCAAGGCTAACCTGCACATCATTGGATTGTTGGGTTTGTTAGAAGAAAATCCCCAAAATGACCACATACGGGAGGTAATGACGAGATGAGAGTTTACAATCCAGGACACTGGATCAGTGAGGTGCCACTCTACTGCCATATTTATACAAGAAAGTTAATGATTCAGATTACAGAATTTTCATTTCACACTACATTCCAAACTCCTCACCCACTGATTATTACTTAGAATACTGGTTTTGTGTTTGATCTTGTCATGCATGACTGCCCGAGTCTCGCCTTCCTAGCACTATCACTTCTGGACATGAGAGGGCGCTGTTGCTGACGGTATCATCTCTCACAGCCCTATGAGACTGACCAGTGAGGGCGACTGACTCCACCCATTTCAGTCCAGTCACTGTAAAGCTGAGGCACGCCCAGCAGGGTTCATCTCACTCCAGAGGACGGACCTTCAACCATTCTACAGAGCCTTGAACCACCCTCAGCCTAGCTTGGCTTATTTATTTTTCTTTATTTGTAATTATTCGCGCCATCCAGCGACTGTTTATTTTGGTATTCTACAAGTATTAAACCAGCAACCCAGTTGATGACAAATATTTCTTTTTGTGGACATTGTGTTCCCTCGGTTGATGACAGCCTTTACAAGCAAAGTGAAGGACGCATTTGAGGCCTGCATCTACTGTAGATGTGGAGCTCACACAGTAATTGTGGCAGGCTGGTGTTGGTTCCTACTTGTATCTTCTTTTGTACCTGTTGGTAGTCAGACATAAACATGCAGTTGAGTGGGGTCTCTGTTTCACTTTCCAGGTCTAATACAATTTAAGAATGAGGTTCATAAATCTGTGAAAGTCTATATTAACACTTCACTTTCTCTGTTGTGGTCCAGATGCATCCATAGACTAACTTTTACAAATAATGGATACATGCAATTTTATATATATATATATATATATATATATGGATAAAAGATAACAGAAAACAACACAAAACATAAAATTTCAAAAGCTTAGTTGACTTTTTCCTTCCTATAGAAAATGGCACATCTTCAAATTCTTTCTCTTGGTTTAGATCTTATAGAAAAAAGATACATAACTTATGAATTCTGGTCTTTCAGTTCATGAGTTCATGATGGGTAAGTTCTTTAGCAAGTTATTAAGCTTCTCGTTTTCACATGGGGGCATTCATTTGCGCACAGCTAGTCAATGCTGGGCTACCCAAAACCGCATACAGAGCTCCCTCTTGTGTCAGTACGCGTGTGTATGTGTGTGTGAGATGCTCTGTACTTTCCTACTGGATTTAGGATGCGAACTCATAATAGCCAGAACTTAGCCTCCACAAGGTAATAAATTAACTGGCTTTGTCCAGTCTATTAAATTGCAATTAATAGATTGATGGTATCAAAGTAGGTGTACTTATGGTTTGAGGTAAGCAGTGCTTTGTTCATCTCTTGGTCAGATATTCTCCAAACACATCAGCTACTTTCTCTCTTTTTTTTTGCCTCAGGAGCTCGTCTCCTTTTTCTCCTTGATTGCACCTACTGGTTGTGGGTGGTAGTGCAGTTTTTAGAAGCAATGTCCTCGGGTTCTAGCAAAATTATGTCTGCTGGCTTGGGTGGTGATCCATCAGCCCCCGTCATTAGCAAGGCAAACGCATAGCCTCTCAATTTACAATCTTCCTCTGCTCAGGCACTTCCTGTCTTAGTAAGGTTTCGACTAATGGTGCCCCCGGTCCATCTCCTGTTACAGCCAGTCTTCTATTTTTACAGTCTAGCCCTGGTTTCCCTTTTGGAGCAGAAGTGATTACTTTAACCTTTGTTACAGTCTCTTCCTATATGTACTTGGTTCTCAGCTATGCAGCAGACATTACGGCTAGGTCGAGTAGTGAGCTTGATAGAGGAAGCAATGGGTTAGGGTCTTACAAAGGCTTTTAAAGGAAGGTGTCATGCCATGTTTTCCTGGAAGCACTTCTGGGCCATATTGAAATTAGGAAGGTCCTCCTCTGACAGCACTTGCTATCGGCACCCAGGGACAGGGTTGCACATCCAGACCCCAACTTCCAAGCACAGCTGTGGGTGTCCTGACTGGGCTGCCACACAAGGACCATTGCCACTTGTTGTATGGGGGATGGAACTTCTCCCAGCTTCCGCTGGTCAATCCATTATATTATACTAGCTGGGCACAAAGTTATTTTCACGTCCTGCCAGCCAATCTGTCTGTCCTTCTGCTCTGGCCTCCCATCTGGGTAAAAACCATCCTCCTTCCTGGGTGGGATGCCTGTTCTCCTCCTACAAAGGAATGGAGGTCTTGCCATTGGTTTCCTAGGTGCACATAAGCACATCCTTTCGCTTGACCATTGCTGCAAAGTTCTGTCCATCAAAGTTATTTATTCTTGAGTTATGGGCCTTTGTTCAAACAGTGGTGTCTGACTACTACTTCTGAAAGCTTTCACTGGGCGTTACTTGGTCAGTGATCGATCATCATATCAGATAAGGCATGGAGTCTTTATTCTGCACAGGGGCCCTTTCATGCAAACTGAGACTTCCTAGCTGGCATTAAGAGTGTCTGGTAATGAGGTTTTAAGCTAGGACTTGTGCACTAGCCACAGCAAAAGAGTTGATAATGTTAGTCTGACCTACAGTCCTCAAAATAGGGAACTACCTTATCAAGTTCAAAATATGCTTCAAATGTTTAAACATGCCCTTGAAGTGATAGGAAACTGTCAGTCCTCTAGCTTAAAAGACAGAGGGAATTTGTTTATATAAAAAACGGTCAAATACAGAAAAAAAAAATCACAAAAAGGATATAAATAATAAGGTAACCCAAGGCAAACTAGTACAATCTCTAATCCAGAACCCAGAAGATATCGCACAACAGAAATCTGCACTCAACAACAATCAATAGCGCTCTGCATGAATTTATTTTCTCCACCTGAATGTAAAGGTGGAGGGCTGTCCCTCAGCAGTGATGTAATGTTCACATGTAATGTAATGTTCCCTTGACTCTTGGGGGTTCCACTGTCTGAATACAGGGGATGTAGCCAGGAGACAGATACACACAATACAAAATAAAGAAATAATAAATAAATAAAACAATGTCCACAATTTTTAAATGAACAAATGAAAAATAATAATTCAAAAACAACAATAAAAAACAAAACTTACACAAGCCAGGGAGACAATGCTGAGAAGAACTGCGCACACAGTGCCAAGAATTGAACCCAAGTCTCTAGAGACATGAAGTTAATCGGCGTACTTTCATTAGAACCGAGACTGCTGTGACACTTTCTTCCTTTACACTTTTTTATCTGTATTTTACACATTTTTTCCTAGCTTGGTCTAATAATAAAACTCCATTGGGCATGAATTTTCTCTGAGGCAGAAAGAAAAGGAGAAGGTGAATGTGCTTACGAACTCCTAAAGAGCTTCAGCCTTTTGGTGAGGATCTATTTATAATGTAAAAGAAAAAAAAAGAAAAACACGGGGACAATTAAATTCGTAGTTCTGAGGTGCTTTTGTGTAGATGAGCACTTAGTCCGTTCTAAGTAACATTAACTGCTCCCAGTGATTACAGAGGAAAGAGGCGTTAAATTGCAGTTTAATTTCAAACAAATCTGGCAAACGTTGTCAGACTTTAGATATCACACAATGATCAATAGCCAGTGGTCATTGTGTGAGAGCTGTTACTGTAATGGCGACAAATGGAAATTAAAGGTAATAGTTTTTCTTTGAAAGTGGAAGTTTGGTCATCTTTTTAGTGAAGGGTAGCAGAGAGAAATAGTCTAATCTCAGACATATACAATATCGAATGAACGCCGCCTCTGATGTTAACCTTTTTCTCCCCTAAAAGATTTTCTTCTTTTTAGAATTGTTTCACCCATTTTACAATAGTCTCACAGGTTTGCTTTCTCCCTGGTTTAATATGTACCTGTTCAGTTTGCATATTCTGATTCAGTAAAACTCCGGCTAGCATTACTGCCTTAAACCTCCAGTGTGCTGGGCCCAAATTCTGGTCTGTCCACTCACTGCTGCACGTTTGCATGACCTTCCTCGGCCCACACAGGCTTTTCTCTGGGTGCTCTGGTTTTATCGCCATATCTCAAACACGTGTGGAGACTCAACATTGGACAAGGCGTAAGTCTGCCTTGCAACAGACTGGCACCTTATACAGCGTTTGGTTCCTGCATCGCATATGATGGTATGAAGGCTAAGGGCCCCAGTGAGCCCCAAACCCCGGAACAGGAACATACCAACACAGTCCCGGGATCAAATAGAGGATGTTTATTACAATGACCTCGTATACACAAGCACAAGAATAAGTTGTCTTTTCTCTCTTTCTCCTCCTCTCCTCTCTCTACCACCACCGCACTGCTCTCCTTCAGTCGAGTGTTGCCTTCCTTCCACCCAGCTCTGACTCGTCTGGACAAGGGAGTGCGTTCCCTTTTATTGAGGACCTTGGAGTACTTCTGTTGACACACTTGGAAGCCCTTTTGGATTATGAGAAAGCCAGGGAGATCTGCCCCTGGCAGTGCCCTCTATCGTCCACCAGGGATCCCTACAGGACTGCTTCTCCAGACTCTTAACTCCCATACAGCCCTGTGGGTGTTCATACTGGGACTCTATATGAGGGTCACTCCCACCTATTAAAGTGGGGGATGAACTTCTCCCTGCTCTGCTCTCCTGCCAGTTCTTATAATTTTTGGGCATCCTATCCAGGATGGGGATCATAAGGTGTCCCGACCAGGTATTGCCCCCATTTAGTCTGTCCTTCCATTATGGCATCCTGTCTGGATAATGACACCACCTCCATCCTGGGTGGAATGCCCAACCATCGTCTGGGGTATCTATAATGGATAAATAAAAAAATATTTATGTCGCCATGCATGTGTATGGTGTTTTCCTAAATTAATTGTTGTTTGGAACCAATATTTTTATATTGCAGAGACAGCAGTAGCTTTGTTGACCTTACACAACAATAAAAATATACAACATGCCATCTCAAATGTGCACTCACAATTTCATATGTGATAAACAGAAATATTTTTGTTAGTCAATTCCCCTGCGCTCACACTGACTGGCACCTTTGCTTTTTGAAATGGCATAGCTGACCCTGTGACCACTAACCTGAGATTTCTGCTAGACTGTATGTAAAACTCAAAGCTATAATTCATTCATTCAGTCTCGTAGTTTATTGTCTGCCGCAGTCTCCAGTGGTAGGTATGTGTGAACTAGGCCTGTACAGGAGTGATGAATATTTGTAAAGATACACATCCTGAAACAAATTGAATGCTAGCAGGTGTGGCAGACGACCAGGGACCTTGGCCCACCGGGATAGGGGCAATATCTTCCCTGGACGCAAGAGGGCAGCCCCCCTGATTTCCATCAAGGCCCAACCAAGGGGCTGCCTGGATGGTTCCTGAGCCCTGGAGGACAGCACTTCCGCCACACCAGAAAGTGCTGCCGGAAGACCATCACCGAGCACCTGGAGCACATCCGGGGGGTGATAAAAGGGGCCGCCTCACTCCCTTCGAGCAGCCGGAGTCTGGTGGAGGAAGACGAAGCTTGCGAGAGAGGAGTGGAGGCGGCCAAAGAGAGTTAAGACTGAGGAGTCGTGAATGAACTGGTGGAGCCATAATTTGTAAATAAACCCGTGTGTTTTGGACATTGGTGTCGTGTCTGTCTGTGGCCGGGCTATGTGTTCCACAGGTTTTAGTAAGGCCTGGCATTTTAAGTTCCAAATACAGCATCATTATCTGGATTAAAATCTGTCACATGTGAACACCTGCCTTATATATGCATGCTATAAAACAGAGTGAAAGCTGCTTAAATCTCAGCCAAGACATGAATTTCATGTATTTTTCAGTTTTGACAGAATCCTCACTCAATGGTGACTCTGTAATAATGGCAGTACCCATATCATACTCTGTTTTGGTTTAGCTTTGACATTTTATGGTTTTATTTGTTGAACCCATGTTTTCACTAGTAATAAGAGTGTCTCCTGGTGGCACACCTGCGCCCTGACAATGTAGTGACATCCACAATGGTGCTTGGGTTATGTAATAGAAATGCAGTAAGTCACTTTGGAGAAAACAGTTGTGTCCAGCACGTGACTTCTCTTACAATAATCTATGAAGAATGAAATGGAGGAAACGGGTCCTGTTTGAAAATGCATATTCTACTTCTCTTACAGTGCTGCGTTTGGGACACAAAGTCATTATTTCTGTAACGTTTAACTGACTAGATCAATTGTAGTCAAAATCAGTGGGTTTCTAACATTTTACAGTGTAACTGACTTAACTGGATTTTCTTTCAGACTGAATAGTTCATGTTTGAGTTTTAGTGTCCACATACACACACTCACAGACTGGATGTCACTTGAATGATGTCAGATTGTGTTCATTGGATAAGTCAGTCGAAAACCCAAAGGTGAAGTGGACTCCATCACAATACCTTCCTTAAATTCAAGGGCAAGTCAATACTTATCCTCCCTTTATTGATATTTTTGTCTAGGTTGGCTGTACAGCTGTTCCAGCACGCACCTACTGTAGAAACATGGTGTGTTTTTGTTCACAGTGGTAAAGTTTCGCCCTTGATAAGTCAATTCCTTTTGTTGCTTTCTAGGTGTTAAACGTGGCTGCTCCACTCACCACTTACAGCAGAGAAGAGCAGCGCGTAGTGATCTGCATTTTAGGGGCTGAAATTGGACCCTAACATTTGTAAATTAGAACTCCTGGCTGCTGCATTGTTTCAGCCTGCAGTTACCCGAGTGTCCTGCTGCCACTGATACTTTGCTGTGGCATTAGTTCACTTTTGTACGTTTTGCCCTGTTGAGACTTTTAGAATTTGGAATATTTGGTTAAGGATATCATTTTTCTCTTTAAGGTTTTCCTTTACACCTTGTCTATATGATTTTTTTTTTCTGTTAACTTTCTTGTTAGTCTTTAATTTAAATATTTGTTCACTTTCAATTATTGTTTTTGAAGTCTGAATTCCTTGTTTAATACATTAAATAGATTTACTGCAGGTATTGTGCTGGCAGGTTGTTTGAACTTCCTGTTCTGGGAAAAATCACAACACCCGAGCCTTCTGTTTGGTTCAGTGGTGTCCCTGCATTGGCCCGGCTTGTGTGTGAGTGCGCCCTACAAAGCCCTGCTATTCTGTTCCTGATTTTTGCCTAATACTGCTGGGATAAGCTGTGGCACCCTATCATCAGAAAGTTGAGTTGTAATGGACATTTACAAGCTCATTAGAAGAGTTTGCTACTGAAATACACCATCTTCAGATCAGAGAGCAGCGGACAATGGCCTAGTTTTACCCACAGAAGATGACTGAATTGTTGCTGTTTGTTTCTTAACTGACAAGTGTGGGATAACACCACATTACAGGGTTTACTTTAGGAAAATGTAGGGCATGTTCACACTTCATGCTGTCTGTGCCATTTCTGTATTGTGCTGTCATGAGAAGGTTCACTCCATAACTCACAAACAGTCACAGCCAGACAACAGCTTACCATGTGTACACCCAGGCCCGGTCTTAGGTATTATGGGGCCCTAGGCGAAAGGGGGGTCCAGGGGCCCCCTGAGGGGGGCGGAGCCCCCCTGGAAGCTCTGTGAAATGCGTGAAAATTAGACCAAGGAGTCGATCCGGGACCCCCCGGATGCCGGGGCCCTAGGCGGTCGCCTACTTCGCCTATGCCTAAGGCCGGGCCTGATTGGGACAAATAATGCTGTAGTATATTTAAGTATATATGCCAATTGCTCACTCGGACAATTTGTTTTGGGGGCCCCCAAGAACGCGGGGGCCCTAAGCTATAGCTTGTGTAGCTTATACGTAAATCCTGCACTGTGTACACCTGCCATGAGAACAGTGTTTGAGAGATAGCAATTTAAGTGACTTGGTTTTTGCCGTTTATACTTTACTTTGAATGTGTATTTTAAAGCTGTGTGAAAACAAATGACTCGTGAAGCCCATTTCTGGAGTTTTTGTAGGCTGCATCATGACACCAGTCATACTATTAGATACTTCTCAGTGAAAAGGAAAAAAAAAAAATAGCATGTGAGGTGCCGTACCACTTAGTCACCACTAGAGGACAATGATCTCAAAGTCAGCAGTGCCTGTGAGAGTTCATCTTAAAGTATAAACATGAGGGCATTAATGAATCTGGAAATATGCATCAGTTACAATCAGATTTCACAGTGCAGCCATTACTTAAATGAGTGCCAGTGCATGGCTGCATTATGCTGCCAGTTCTGCCACTATAATCATGATAATATGTTCAAAGTAAGTATGTAAAATCCACTTAAAAGTGTAATATGGTTTTATGTATTTCACATGTCAAAAATCTTAATGCAAGTTTTCAAGTGTACGGTGATGACAAAGCTTTTAAAGCAGGTCTCGACTGATTTCCAGATGATGACGACTTTGACTTCAGTGAACACTCACCTCCTCTAGTGGTGGTTCTCAAGTTCCAACTCCATTATTGAGGATATACATACTCAGTTTTGCTGAAGTTTGCTTCTTAATCAGAACATAATTCTTATTTTCACTCTTTGCTTCTGTTCTTAGCCTGCAGAGTTAAAAATATGATAAAGTGTCGTTTACTTTTCTGACAGATATTTGTATTCATTCATAGCTCTGTGCATTCATTTTTAATCAGAAGTTGTTTTCAGTTCTTACTATTTTGCTTCCTCTTGCTGTTAATAACATTCAAACCCCATTACCTGTTTTTAAGGTAAACAGCAAATGTTTGGCATGCAGAGTCATGAATGAGTGCAATCATTAAAAAGTTCTCTGATGGGAGTGTGTGTACCATAGGCTGGTGCTCCACCATGGCCAGCTGTGTTCATGTGGCTAAATGGCTGAAATTAGATCCTGGCTCCTGTGATGCCCAGGTTGCCCGCAGCTGGCATGACTCTCTTGAACTAGTCCAATGAGGAAGTCGGTGCAAACCAAAGTGCATTGTGCTTTTTATTTCAAACTTTTAAGTGTCCAACAAAGTGCTGGGCAGAAGTCTTCTTTAAATAAATACATAGTCCAAAAAAAACTAAGTGCATATTCATAGTGGGAGTTAAAATGAGTTAATAAATAATCAATAAATTATCCAAGGGAATACAAAGATTAAAAACAGAAGAATAAAATGGGGCATCTCTCTCTGTCTCTCTTGTCTAAGTCTTGGTGCTTCTCTGACGTTTTCTCAGCCCCCACTCACCCATCAGGTCTGCTCAGTCAGGAGCTAAGACACCGGTAAGTGTGGTCAGCCTTTTAAAACTAGCTTGTACCCCAGCCATCTCAGCTGGTCACCACTGGGGAGCCCAAGCCCAGCTGTATCGTCTCACCACTACTTTTGGATGCAGGATGAACCTCTCACTCCTGACTGCCAAAACCCCCAGGCCTACTGCACTAACTTGCTTGCCCGATTATCTTTTCACTCTTTCCTGTGAACAAAGCACATGATTTTGCTTGTTTTTCTCCCTTTTGCTCTCTGTTTCTGATGCTCTTCCTTTTCAGTCTCTCCTCTTTTACTTGTCTCCCTATTGCTCTCCTCAACTTGTGGGTGCAGGTGCTTCAAATAATAAACCACGGCGTGTCAATTAGGAAAATCGGCAGAACTGGAAACATTTGCACATGAATATGTGATCAGCTTATTCCCCCATTAAACACAACAGTGTTGCTTGGCTTTACTGTAGCATGTACCCTCACCAAGCCAGAGTGGCACCATTTTTTTTTTTTTAAACAAACACAGACTGCCATAAACCCCTTACTCCGTCTGTGTGGTGTTTTCATGAAGTCAATTTTAATGTGAGACTTTTCTACAGGCTTCCTCTGATAGCTCTGAAGATACTCAGGTAAGGCTGGTCGTCGATTTTAAATTCACCCCCTGACTGATTGTGCCATGTAGCGGATTGGCACTACCTGCCTTGATAAGGATGGGAGGAGCTCTTGTAATGGAAGTAGTGGGTGGTGCTCACAAGCTATTGCCAACCCCAAAATTAATCCATTTAAGTCAAAATACCAACAACAAATAGTATGCTTAATTGTAATAAAATGAAGGCAGGATGTACAGTATAGAGGAAAATAACAACAGAGGAAAAAAACAACAACCTCACTATCGAGATGGGGCTTAATCCCCTTTGTATCTACTGGGCTGGTTGCCCACTTACCCAACCTGGAATCTTTTTACAAAAACACTCATTTCCTCTGTGACACTTGCTGTATACGTTTATTCCTGGTCTGGCCTCTCTTCCTCCCACTAGGTGAGTCCTTCCCTACTACTCTACTCCCGAATCCTTTAAATATGTCTTCATTCATACTCCTGCCTGTATTTACTTGCAGGTAACTCCTAGGAAATTGTTTGTGTCCTGGGGTATGGTACCCTGGGGTTGAACAACTGGCGCTCCTTCTAGTGGTCTCTGGCACCTTCCCAGCACAATAGACACATATTGGTGAGGTTCATATTAGCTGGGACTTACTGATGTACTGAATTATGTCTAATATTTAAAATGTTTCTAACTGTTGAGTTTTCTGTTGAAAGGCTACATCTTTATCAGATGATGTACACTTTTAATATGTCTTATATGGTTACGCAACAATGAAAAACATATTGCGCTTGTATTTCAGTGATGTTCCTGCTTACTTATGGAGTATTTAATTGTGTGTGTCAGTAGTTACCCCGATTTCAGTGCTCCAACTGTACCCTTGCCTCATGTGCCTGTGACACTCTCTTCAAGCTGTACATCCATGTGAGAGCCACTAAGGCAATAAGGACATCTGACCTGTGACGTGAGTGGCTGGTGCTGGCCAGCCCATCAGACCCAGTTCAGAGCCTCAGGTTTTTTTGTTGTTGTATGTTATCTTGGTTTTGCTTTTATGACATTTCATCATCCCTTTCTCACACTTACAGTATATTCCAATGAAGTCAGGGGTTGCAATTTGGAAGGTCCTCATTTGGAGGGCCAAGTGTGTTGAGAAATTTAAATGATGAATTCTGCTCAGATTTCTCAACTTATGAAAATATCTTTCCTGTAGCCTTCAATTGGATCGGCCAAATTTGAAAATGAGTGAACAGATGATCTTGTACACATGCATATATATACAGTAGTGTACATATACTGTATATACAAGGTGGTGAGGGGGGCTTCAGGTATAAGGAGGAAGCTCTCACTGGAATATGCTGGAGGTGTGCACAGTTGGAGAGACACACTACTGACCCATTAACTTGCAGAAACTAAAAACAATTCAGAAGATCAGTGATCAGATGTACTACCTTTAGATGATCTCTGAGATTAACATGTTTAATTTCATTAACATTTCACACCGTTTGTTCTCTTCTCTGCATTTTGCTGTAGGATTCTGTAGCAAGCACCAGCTCTAACTCTTTTGCTGTACATACTCAAAGAATTAAACTAACAACCAAGAAACAGAGCAATCATTTTGAATTCCAGTAAATGTGTTCTACTAATCATCTGCATGGATCAACAAATTGGCTCCTTTCAATCATATCCCCATTGCTTCTACTATGTACTTTATGGACACATTTCTGGAATTCCACAAAGTTATACTGTGTTTTCTACTTTTAGGCGATTATGTTCAATCTCTGGCTGGACACATTTTTCCAAGTGATTATGCAAATGGCCACATCTTTGAGGACACATATGCGTCATTCCCTACTCATCCATCCACTGTCAAAGTTGTACTTGAGGAAGACCAAATTCTACACAGCCTTGTGGCTGAGAGGATTATGGTAATAAGTGATGCCAGCTGGTAAGTAGGCAATATAAAAATGTAAGGTTGGATTGAAACCCTGTGTCTGGTCCCACTACAATTGAGATGCTAGGCTAGAGAGCACAATTTCCAAATTTCCACAAACTGAGATGGAACTTAACATTGTTGTGTGTCCCAAAGCCAGTTATAAAGTTCAACCTCTTATGTGTATATGGAGGAATATTTCATCCAAAATTAATTAAATGAATAGATGCATTGTGAAATGGGACAATAAATAAATAGTATCAAATTGATATGCAAGCATAACTAATTAAATGTACAGTGGAACCTCGGTTCACGACCATAATTCGTTCCAAACCTCTGGTCGTAAACCGAATTGGTCGTGAACCGAAGCAATTTCCCCCATAGGATTGTATGTAAATACAATTAATCCGTTCCAGACCATACGAACTGTATATAAATATATTTTTAAAAATATTTTTAAGCACAAATATAGTTAATTACACCACAGAATACACAGTGTAATAGTAAACTAATGTAAAAACATTGAATAACACTGACAAACACCCAGGCTCCCTGCTCAGCTGCATGTACAGGCTCGCTCTCAGCTGCACGCGCTCTCTCTCTCTCTCTCTAGCATGCGAGCCTGCCTGCTCTCTCTCTCTCTCTCTCTCTATCATCAGCACACGAGCCTGCCTGCTCTCTCTCTCTCTCTCTCTCTCTCTCTCTCTCTCTATCATCAGCACACAAGCCTGCCTGCTCTCTCTCTCTCTCTCTCTATCATCAGCACACGAGCCTGCCTGCTCTCTCTCTCTCTCTCTCTATCATCAGCACACGAGCCTGCCTGCTCTCTCTCTCTCTCTCTCTCATCAGCACACAAGCCTGCCTGCTCTCTCTCTCTCTCTCTCTATCATCAGCACACGAGCCTGCCTGCTCTCTCTCTCTCTCTCTCATCAGCACACGAGCCTGCCTGCTCTCTCTCTCTCTCTCTATCATCAGCACACGAGCCTGCCTGCTCTCTCTCTCTCTCTCTCTCTCTCTCTCTCTCTCTCTCATCAGCACATGAGCCTGCCTGCTCTCTCTCTCTCTCTCTCTCATCAGCATACAAGCCTGCCTGCTCTCTCTCTCTCTCTATCATCAGCACACGAGCCTGCCTGCTCTCTTTCTCTCTCTCTATCATCAGCACACGAGCCTGCCTGCTCTCTCTCTCTCTCTCTCTCATCAGCACACGTGCCTGCCTGCTCTCTCTCTCTCTCTCTCTCTCTCTCTATCATCAGCACACAAGCCTGCCTGCTCTCTCTCTCTCTCTATCATCAGCACACGAGCCTGCCTGCTCTCTTTCTCTCTCTCTCTCTATCATCAGCACACGAGCCTGCCTGCTCTCTCTCTCTCTCTCTCATCAGCACACGTGCCTGCCTGCTCTCTCTCTCTCTCTCTCTCTCATCAGCACACGAGCCTGCCTGCTCTCTCTCTCTCTCTCTCTCTCTCTCTCTCATCAGCACACGAGCCTGCCTGCTCTCTCTCTCTCTCTCTCTCATCAGAACACAAGCCTGCCTGCTCTCTCTCTCTCTCTCTATCATCAGCACACGAGCCTGCCTGCTCTCTCTCTCTCTCTCTCTCTCATCAGCACACGAGCCTGCCTGCTCTCTCTCGCTCTCTCTCTCTCTATCTATCATCAGCACACGAGCCTGCCTGCTCTCTCTCTCTCTCTCTCTCTCTCTCTCTCATCAGCACATGAGCCTGCCTGCTCTCTCTCTCTCTCATCAGCACACAAGCCTGCCTGCTCTCTCTCTCTCTCTATCATCAGCACACAAGCCTGCCTGCTCTCTCTCTCTCTCTATCATCAGCACACGAGCCTGCCTGCTCTCTTTCTCTCTCTCTCTCTATCATCAGCACACGAGCCTGCCTGCTCTCTCTCTCTCTCTCTCATCAGCACACGTGCCTGCCTGCTCTCTCTCTCTCTCTCTCTCTCTCTCATCAGCACACGAGCCTGCCTGCTCTCTCTCTCTCTCTCTCTCTTACATTGCAGCAGTTCACGTCTGACCGAGAACAATGCAACACGTGCAGAAATCATCAGCGGCGCACAAACCGAAAGGGAAACTGGCTTGTTCGTATACCGAGTGTGTGGTCGTGAACCGAGGCAAAAGTTTGGCAAACTTTTTGGTCGTAAACCGAGTTGTACGTGTACCAAGGAGTTTGTGAACCGAGGTTCCACTGTATCATGAAATATAAGTATTTTGTTCCTTTTTCTATTTATGTATGTATTTAATTATTTCTTTATTCATTTATTTCAATGCTACCATATGTAACTTGAAATATGCCTTCACAAAAACTGTGTGTGCCAAGCAGACCACAGAACAGAACAGTAAACTGGCCACTATGGACTAATAAAACTTACCCAGCACTTGACACATGAATTAAAGGAGCACAGTCTTCTCTAAAGACGACACTACTTTGGGCCTCTTTGTAACACGGGTCAGTGTTGTCGACCACATCCATCTCATGTTCAGATAGATCACCACCTGTCGTGTCTGTGCCACCTATGCTACCCGAATTCCCACCATTATGGAAACTGATTTTACAGGATCACTGGCATAGTAAGAGTCTGACACCAACTTCTTTGTCCTTGTAAGGTTATATTCTGGCATTTCTCCCTCACTACATGACATGTCCTCCACCACCTTTCTTTAAAACCGATCTTCACCTCCATTGTTAATCCAGCCTTTATTAGACAAAAGTCACATGAGAATTTGATAGTTGACAAAAATTTTTAAATTGTGGTGCAGAGGGAGAATTGAAAGGGAGATAGGACAGAAACTTACATGCCAGTATGAGGCTGACTACTGTCTCTGTCACAAAGTCCTGGAGCCTCAGAAGCCATTTTCCATCTATTAGATTGTCCATGATCTGTGACATTGTAACACAGTGGAGGTACTAACCTGCACCCTAATAAGCTCACCCCCGTGCTAGATAGCTTTAAACACCTTAAAGGCCCTGGAGAAATCAAAGGACCAGATTCTTACTGCAGAGCTAGTTTTGTTCAGGTGGAGTAGCATCTGTGGAGCATGTACAGTAGGTCAGAGGGTCATTTACTCCTATATGTTCCTGGAACATTATAAATAAAAATGTGAAAAACACCGTTGAGAGTGTTGACTAGTTGGTGATTGAAAAGGCAATTATGGACTGGTCTTTGTTAGCCTAAAAAATACAGAAATTAAGTCATAAACAGTATAAAATAAAACTTGTACTTGTGCCTGCTTGAATTAATAACAGAGGTGGCTACAGAGACAAAGTAGCCTGGACGTGTACTGTAAGCTACCTTGGGTAACAATGTCAGAAAATCTACACTAATTATAATAATAATAATGATAATTGAATATATTTTGGACTAGATAAATGTGCCAGATTAGCCATCAAATGAGGCAAGTTTTTCTCAGGACTGAGCGCAAGGCTAACACAGCTTAGCGGTGCCAGAGCCATGGTACAGATTCAGGATCATCTACTGGAGACAGCAGGAAATCTAGGAGAAAGCTTTAACAAAGTACAGTCGTCTGTCTGCACCCAAAATCTGACACAGATCGAATGTACATCCCCAGAAAAGGCTCACTGAGCTGGAGAGCACATACAAAAGCATGATTGTCGGTCTTAGTGAATACATCAAGCTTGGAACTGGCAAATTTCATAATGAAACACAAAAATCAGAAAAGGAAGTATTCTCTTCTCAAAATCAGGAAAGAAATCAAGTGCAGATACTTTAAGCCCGATACTTATCCCCAGACAACAACATCTAGTCTTGCGGCCATCAAGAACAAGATGAAAACTTAACTAATCGATCTAAAAAACAACAACATCTCCTCATAACCATTGCATAGTCACAGGCAGACTGAACAACTGTGTCAACAAAAAACTGACCTTTGGATGGTTGTAAGGCTCTGGGCAATTACATCTTGCCTGAAGAAGGGACCTGAGTTGCCTCAGAAGCTTACATATTGTAATCTTTTTAGTTAGCCAATAAAAGGTGTCACTTTGCTTGACTTCTTATTTCCTCAGTCCTCATAAGACATTCACTGAAGGATGCAATTTAGCTGTTTGCGAAACCAGAATCAACTTAGTTTAAACCAGTGACTCCTATCATCCATTTTCATGAGAGAAACCCGGCGTTTAGGACTGTACAAGACTTGAGTTTAAGTAAGATGTGGCAGAAGGAACTCCTATTAATCTTTTAGAGACCAGGGAGCAGAGCACAGTTCCACTGCAGTATGTTGAGATTACTGCAAATCACTGTGGTGGATAACCTATCAAGATGGTTTGCAAAACCATCTTGGCCTGATAGAAGGAGCCCTGGGAGTACAACCACAGACCTTTCACACTTCACACCTTTCACACCCAGGATGTCAATAGTCTGTTCTTAAAAGCCCTGTTCACCCAGTAAAGAGTTCTGCTTGAAGTTGGGGGAAGAGAACTTGGCAATGCACCTGCCACTTCACATGATAGATAGATAGATAGATAGATAGATAGATAGATAGATAGATATTTTATTAATCCCAAGGGGGGAATTCAGAATGGCTTTTAAGGATATACAGTTGGTAGACATTATGGGGGTCAATAGTCGATTATTGCTTTACATTTTTCTGTTACTTTTTTGGGGTGTGTATGTATTTGCCCTGTGATGGACTGGCGTCCTGTCCAGGGTTTGTTCCTGTCTTGTGCCTTAGGCTCCAGCTGTCATAGGGAGACCCTGTTCAGGGCTAAGTGGGTTAGCAAATGACTGACTCACTTTGTGTTTATCCTCTTCCCTTGCCTTTTAATCACTTTATCAAATGTTTACATTTTGGTTTCCTTGGGTTGTCTTCTTGGGTCTTCTTGCCCTTTGTCACCGATTCTGTTCATAACTTTTATGGACAGAATTTCTAGGCGCAGCCAGGGCGTTGAGGGGGTCCGGTTTGGTGGGCTCAGGATTGGGTCACTGCTTTTTGCAGATGATGTTGTCCTGTTTGCTTCATCAGGCCGTGATCTTCAGCTCTCTCTGGATCGGTTCGCAGCTGAGTGTGAAGCGGCTCGGATGAGAATCAGCACCTCCAAATCCGAGACCATGGTCCTCAGCCGGAAAAGGGTGGAGTGCCCTCTCAGGGTTGGTAGCGAGATCCTGCCCCAAGTGGAGGAGTTCAAGTATCTCGGGGTCTTGTTCACGAGTGAGGGAAGAATGGAGCGTGAGATCGACAGGCGGATCGGTGCGGCATCCGTAGTAATGCGGGCTCTGCATCGGGCTGTCGTGGTGAAAAAGAAGCTGAGCCGCAAGGCGAAGCTCTCAATATACCAGTCGATTTATGTTCCTACCCTCACCTATGGTCATGAGCTATGGGTAGTGACCGAAAGAACGAGATCGCGAATACAAGCGGCTGAAATGAGTTTCCTCCGCAGGGTGTCTGGGCTTTCCCTTAAAGATAGGGTGAGAAGCTCAGTCATCCGGGAGGGACTCAGAGTAGAGCCACTGCTCCTCCGCATCGAGAGGAGTCAGATGAGGTGGCTCGGGCATCTGATCAGGATGCCTCCTGGACGCCTCCCTGGTGAGGTGTTCCGGGCACGTCCAACCGGGAGGAGTCCCTGGGGAAGACCCAGGACACGCTGGAGGGACTATGTCTCTCGACTGGCCTGGGAACGCCTTGTGATTCTCCCGGAAGAGCTAGAAGAAGTGGCCGGGGAGAGGGAAGTCTGGGCATCTCTGCTCAAGCTGCTGCCCCCGCGACCCGACCTCGGATAAGCGGGAGACAATGGATGGATGGATGGATGGATGGTCTTCTTGGGTCACTACTTGGGGATTACTGTTATTATTACTGTCATAATAGTTTTTCATTAGTTTTGTTACTTTTTCATGCTACGATTTTGTGTCACGATCTGTGACATCATCATGCCACCCATACAGAAGGTGGCAGTGTGCATTCACTCTGTCTAAATGTCAGAACTTTGCCGACACAAAGGAAGAGACTTGTACAATTCTTCCTTAACGTGTTTCAAGAAAAAAAAAAACTTGCCGAAATCTGATTTGGTTTTAGACTTTAACTTTAAATTTTGGTTAGTGTTTTTTGCTACTAGGAGTCTATATCTTTAGAAAATAAAGTCAGCTTGTTCTTTGATTATTCTTTTGAACTGCCCTTTAAACAATTCTATTTCCCTGTCACTAAAAAGTAATACACTTTCTAGTTGAGCTGCAGGGTGGGCCAAATGCAGGGTCTAAAATTATTCCTTAGAGACAACACTCTCATCTGTAAGAAGGACACTGAAGACACTTCTCAGATTTCCCATAAATAACTCTGCCTCTTCTATTTTCTCCTTAAAAATCTTCCTGGTGAGAGGCAGTCAATAGTCAAATTTGTGAAATGGGAACAAGGCACACTGGCACCTTTAAGAGTAACTTGTTGAAATGCAAGTCAATATTTTATGAAGAGGATGATTTTCCACCCATAGCATACTATACACCAAATTCATGTTCCTGGTGGTTCTGCTGGTCTTGGTACTTGACAAAGTTTAAAGTAAATACTTGGCTTATTCAAATTGCAAATTCCTCTATATTGTGTTCTTCGTGTAAGATAAGGATACATTTCCATTTTTTCCCTCTTTGGAGAGATGACATACTCATTTAATGTTGCACAAAATTATCCCGTAAAACATGCCCTACAATTTTGGGTACGTGTTACAGTGGCACTTTGTTAGAGTAGTAATAAAAGGTACACTACATGGACACTTTCTTCACTAACCAACTCTTACCGTAACTTGAAAAGAGCCTTAAGTTGCAGGTTTCGGCTTCACCTCTCAGCTTGTTTTCTTAATTGGGTGTGAGAATCAGTGGCTTTCATTTAAAGGACTTTAGGATGGTGGATTAAATAGGAAGACATGATAAATCAAAGGTGCAGCATGTAAAAGAAAAAGGATGCATTCATTATTGGGCTGTCATGTAATTCTTGGCCATATCTTTCATATTTCAGTATACTTTACATAGATATGAATGTTGGTTTTTATTATGTTGCCAGCTCAGACACGGAGTCTGACCCTTTTGGGAGTTCATTTAATGGTGACTATCGAGAGGAGATGACTGAAGAAAACACTCAGGAGGATGTTGTTCAAAGACCAGACTCAGATGTGCCACATAGTCCAAACCCAACCACAACTGAAGAAGGTAAGAGACAACGTGAGGCAGCCAACCTGAATCAAGTCTAAGTTTAATATGATATCAAAAATATGAAAATGTTACCAAGCTGTTTTGTATTTCTTTATACATATAAAATTAACAGTACTGCTCAGAGTTTTCAGTTCTTGATATGCTGCCTTCCTGAAATACGACACAGTATATGACACATTTATTCTGAGAGCTCTTGTAGCTCTTTGAATCCTGAGATAAACAGGAGCTTAAACATAAGCTAGTGCTGGCACTTGTATGTTATTTATTTGTTTGCATTTCCTGCTGACAAATAGCATGCTAGCCAGAGCAGCAAATTGTTCTGCCTTTGTAAAAGAATGCCAGGCCAAAAATGGCAACAAGATTTACTATTGGTTGATGAAACAGTAAATGACTACCAGAAACAAACAGGGATCCAAAAGTCTCTGAATCAAAAGAAAAAAAAATGTTCACCAAAACCCAGTATGTATCTAAGCATCAAAGTCAAAAATGTGAAAAAAAGTTTCTAGGATGATTTCATCTCTACCTACCTTGTAAATATTTTGCCACAATCCAAACAGAATATTAGAACACAGAAACTTTTTCAGGACAGACAATTCAGCCCCACAGAGCTCTCCAACTAACTCCTCCAAAATAACATCAAGTTCAGACCAAAGTCTTGCTGTCTATGGTCTCTGTGTGAAGTTTGTGGGAAATTTACCCTTAACAAGTTTCCAACTGTGTCCCCATGTTCTTGTTGAACTCATTTCAAAGTAACAGCCTGGTTCCACTGTACTTTTCATAAATTTAAAAACTTCAATCATGTCACCTCTTAATCTCTGTTTGCTTAAAGTGAAAAGGTTCAGCTCTTTTAATCTTTCCTCATAACCCTACACTGCAGTCCTGGAATCTGTCTAGTCACTCTTCTCTGGACTTTTTCTAGCATTTCTAGCACTGTTATGTCCTTTTTATAGTCCAGAGACCAACACTGCACACCGTACAGCAGGCACAGTTTAACTATTGCATTATTAACCTCCTTGGACTTGTACTCTACACATCATGCTATATAATCTGACAGTCTTTCAGCTATCTTAATGGCTTCTGAACACTGTCTGAATGTAGATATTGACAAGTTCATTATGACTCCTAGGTCCTTCTCATGAGAGGTATTTCCAAGTTTCAGACCTCCCATTGTGTATTCAAATGTAATATTTTTACTTCCTACATGTAATAATTTACATTTATTGACATTAAATTTCATTTCCACAAAATCGTCCCAAGCCTGTATGCTGTCCAAGTCCCTCTGCAATAATTCAATGGATTCTGGATTATCTGCCAATCCATCCAGTTTGGTACCACCTGCAAACTTAACCAGCTTACTATTTATATTGCAATCCAGATCATGTATGTATATTAAAAATAGCAATGGCCGAAGCACTGACCCCTGTGGGTAACCACTTTTAACATTACTCAATTCTGATAAGGTGCCTTGCACCATAGCCCTCAGCTTTCTGTCTTTTAGCCAGTTTTGCACCCATTGACACACTATACACTAAAGTCCCACTTTTTGAATTTGATACCCAACCTCTCATGTGATACTTTACCAAATGCTTTCAAAAAGTCAAGATAAATAATATCACTATTTTGATCATATGCTTTTGTTGCTTTCTTATAGATTTCCAGCATGTTAGTAAAACATGACCTCCCTTGTTTGAACCCATGAGGAATATTCCATAAATCTCCTGTTCTTGCCATGGGCTGCTTGATCTTTTCCTTAATAATTAGTTCCATTAATTTACCTGTGACGCATGTTAAGCTTACTGGCCTATAGATTAGTTAGATCTACCTGATAACCCATTTTATATAATGAGATAATATTTGCATCAAGGGTTTATATTTTAATCAATCAAAATCTTTATTGTCATTGTAGCAATGAGACATTGTACAACGAAATTTTTAGGTGCAATTTTCCAGTGCAGAAAAAAAAATAAAAAAAAATAAAAACACAATTACTCAAGTTACAACTAAAATAAGGGAATAAAATAAGTATCCAGAATTGCCCATAACAGCAGAACAATGTTTTCCACTCATACATACATACATACATACATTATATTGCACTTGTTCCTTATCTAATGTTAACTTAGAATGAAGGTGCACGCTGTCAGATTGACCACTTAGCAGCATTCAACATGGTGATGGCTGAAGGATAGAAACTGTTTCTCAGTCTATTTGTCTTAGTCTTTATGGATCTGAAACCTCTGCCTGAAGGCAGGCGTTCAAACAATGCATGTCCTGGGTGTGATGGGTCCTGAAGAATTTTTTGACGTTCCTGAGACAACAGGGACTATGTAGTTCTTCTAGTGAGGGGAGAGGACAGCCGACTATCTGCTGGGCGACCTTAATGCACCCACTAAGCCCCTTAAGCACTCAAGGATAAATGCTATGTGGTTTTAGTGATTTGTTTGGTTTCATCCATTTAAGTTCAAGCAGTACTTCTCCCTCTACATTTTCCAAATTAGTAAGTACCTACTTGGTAGTCCCTGTTCCCATTCAGAAGTTATCCACTTCTTCACATGTGAAAACTTCAGAAAAAATTCACTGTATATTTTAATCCCTTTTTCTTCTTCTTTTGGCTGCTCCTGTTAGGGGTTGCCACAGCGGATCATCTTCTTCCATATCTTTCTGTCCTCTGCATCTTGCTCTGTTACACCCGTCACCTGCATGTCCTCCCTCACCACATCCATAAACCTTCTCTTAGGCCTTCCTCTTTTCCTCTTACCTGGCAGCTTAATCCTTAACATCCTTCTCCCAATATACCCAGCATCTCTCCTCTGTACATGTCCAAACCAACGCAATCTCGCCTCTATGACTTTATCTCCCATCCGTCCCACCTGAGCTGACCCTCTAATGTACTCATTTCTAATCCTATCCATCCTTGTCACACCCAGTTCTGATATTAATTGTAGTTTTAGTTTTTATTTATTTTTTATTAATTTTATTTTATAAAATTAATTTAAATTTTTATTTTGTTCTAGTTTTCAGTGGAATCAACCATCCATCCATCCATTTTCCAACCCGCTGAATCCGAACACAGGGTCACGGGGGTCTGCTGGAGCCAATCCCAGCCAACACAGGGCACAAGGCAGGAACCAATCCTGGGCAGGGTGCCAACCCACCGCAGGACACACACAAACACACCCACACACCAAGGCTAATTTAGAATCGCCAATCCACCTAACCATTTTTATTTTTATTTAGTTCTGTGTTTAAAATTTTAGTATTTATTTAGTTGTCTTTTTTTACATAATATTAGTACAATTTTAGTTTTTTTCTGTTGTAAGACTACAAATGCTGGCCTACATATATTTCAATGTCAGTTATGTTTCAGTCAACAAAATACACTCACAGTTCACAATGCCGTCATGCTTGACTATCAATGATCAAACAGATTAAGTGGCCTAATGATTACAATCAGCAAGATCAAATGTTTCAACCCAAGAAACCAGTCTGTGCAAGCACATTGCTGTTAAGCTTTAAACAAGCACGCATTTCGACAGATTTTTTCATGTTGCAGCAACATCCATTGCACAGATAGCCTCACAGTGAAAAGGTGCACAGACTGTATGTTGACGGTTTCTGCTGCCAGTACTGAAGCACTAACGTGCCGAGACGTTCATGGCTGGTGAGGCACGGACTCCTTCAGAGTCAGATTTACAAATATATGAATCTAAAAGAGTAGCTTATTCACTTTTAAATTGGCAGCATGCACATTGACTACTGGTTATGTTTCATATCTCATCAGCATTCTTTACACACACATAGGTAAGGTGCATATTTGGCTAAGAAAGAACGTTACATTTATAGTGGCGAGAGAGAGCGGAGAGAGCGCATTTGCTCTGCACCCTCCATGTGTTCTGAGTTTGTCGTTGCAATTTCACAATTCAAACTCATTCGATACAAGTGAAAGTACAGAGTGGTGTGCAAAAAAATAGATTTCAATTTTGGCCTTAATTGAAATATTTAGTTGTTTTTAAAAGCTTTTAATTCTGATGCTTTAATCAATTTTAATACAGACTGTTCAACAAAAGGAGGAGGAGGAGGAGGTTAGGAGCACACACTGATACAGCGCATTGCCGCACCCACCACACGACAAACCAACTCAGGATCCAGATTAGGACCCGAGTACAGCCATGCAATGGGTGGATAACAAGAAAAACACAAAAATATTTTATTTAAGGTCAAAATTTAGTTTTTAAATTTTGGATTTTTTTCTTAGTCTGATCCCATTTTTTATAATATTGAAAACCGTTTCTGGTCTTACCTTTATTTGTAAATGTCCATGCGCCTATCCTTCTCCACGAAAATCTCCGTCACTTTTTTGTAAAAGTCCTCCTTATTTTCCTTTAGTTTTAAAAGTCTTAATCTTCCATTTTGGCAGTCAGTCGAAATAAAAAATAAATGGACCGCTGCAGTGCACTTGACTTTCTGATATTAGTTATTGGCGCCGAGAGTCTCTGTGTAGAACAGTAGCAACAAGCACCTGTTGGGCTTCAGTGAGGCACAGTATTCTCTGTCTCAACTTGTGCCTTTTCACTGCGGTTTTATGTCCTATCAGCAAGACTAAATATGTCACACACATTCATTAAAGATATTAGCCAGACTGTGGAAAGTCAGGTGTATAATAAATGCATGTGCAAACATTATATTGGCGACATACAGAAAGACAGCAACAGGCACGTGCCAATTACACACATCAACCCAGCTTTGAGGGATAGCGCTGTCTGAGATGAGGCTCGTCTCATCGCTGCCGTACCTTGCTTCTCCTCTGTATTTGATCAAGAAATGCGCAAATTCAGTGATTTTGATTATAAAAATGATAATAATTATTAGAATCATACACCCCAGTGGACAAATTTATTTTATGTTATTATTTTTTTTTTTTTTTACTTTTCATGATGACAGGTGTGACCACATGTCCCTGTATGAAGTGCAGTTATGGTACCAGAGAATTGCCAGACTTCCACTAAGCACTGATCCAGCTGGCCCTGCACTGAAACTCCGAGACTCTTTTCTTCTTCTCGCACGCTACATTTGCTTTTATTATCATCTGCGCTGTAATTAAAGTATTTCCACACGTTACTTTTTCACTTTCTACCCACAAAACACTTGTGCAAAACTCTCCATCGTCACCCACATGTGCTTACTGCTTCAAGCTGACGAACCAAATGTGCGCAACAAACAAACGGCCTTTTACGGAAGTTGTGCCACGTGACTATAGTAAGCCTAAGGTACAAGATCCCAATACTATCCACCTGCAGAGCCACAGCACCATACGTCACCGAATAGTAAACAGCGCAACATAACTGAATGCTCAGGGCGACCTACAAACAACCCGTCTGCACGACTGAACCGGATTGAACAAAAATGCTATCGCTATTTTTTTCATTTTACTCAATTTTCGTTCTCGTTTTAGTTCGTTCACACATCACTAATTTTTATTTTTATTTAGTTTTAGTTTCTCTGTTTGCCTTAATTTCAGTTCTCGTTCTTGTAAAATGAAAAACAATATTTTTAGTTCTAGTTCTCGTTTTCGTCATGAAAATATCATTGGTCACACCCAGTGCAAATGTTTAACTCTGCCACCTCCAGCTCTGTCTCCTGCTTTCTGGTCAGTGCCACCGTCTCCAACCCATATAACATAGCTGGTCTCACTACCGTCCTGTGGACCTTCTCTTTCACTCTTGCTGACACCCATCTGTCACAAGTTACTCCTAACACTCTTCTCCATCCATTCCACCCTGCCTGCACTCTCTTTTTCACCTCTCTTCCACAATCCCCATTACTCTGTACTGTCGATCCCAAGTATGTAAATTCATCCACCTTCACCAACTCTACTCCTTGCATCCTCACCATTCCACTGACCTCCCTCTTATTTACACACATGTATTCCGTCTTCTTCCTACTGACCTTCATTCCTCTCCTCTCTAGAGCATATCTCCACCTCTCCAGGGTCTCCTCAACCTGCTCCCTACTGCCGCTACAGATCACAGTGTCATCAGCAAACATCATAGTCCATGGGGACTCCTGTGAAATCTTGTCTGTCAACCTGTCCATCACCACTGCAAATAAGAAAGGGCTCAGAGCCGATCCCTGATGTAATCCACCTCCACCTTAAATTCTTCCATCACTCCTACCACAGACCTCACCTCTGTCACATTTCCCTCATACATATCCTGTACAACTCTTATGTACTTCTCTGCCACTCCCGACTTCTTCATACAATACCACAACTCCTCTTGAGGCACGCTGTCATATGCTTTCTCCAGGTCCACAAAGACGCAATGCAGCTCCTTCTGGCCTTCTCTATACTTCTCCATAAACAACCTCAGAGCAAACATCACATTTGTGGTGCTGTTTCCTATCATGAAACCATACTGCTGCTCACTAATCATCACCTCACTTCTTAACCTAGCCTCCACTACTCTTTCCCATAACTTCATGCAATTGCTCATCAACTCTAGTTACTACAGTCCTGAACATCCCCTTTATTCTTAAATATTGGCACCAGTACACTTCATCTCCACTCCTCAGGCATCCTCTCACTTTCCAAGATTCCATTAAACAATCTGGTTAAAAACTCCACTGCCATCTCTCCTAAACACCTCCATGCTTCCACAGGTATGTCCTCTGGACCAATGGCTTTTCCATTCTTCATCCTTTTCATAGCTGTCCTTACTTCCTCCTTGCTAATCCATTGCACTTCCTGATTTACTATCTCCATATTATCCAACCTTCTCCCTCTCTCATTGTCTTCATTCATCAGCCTTTCAAATTACTCTTTCCATCTGCTCAACACACCCTCCTCACTTGTGAGTACGTTTCCATCTTTATCTTTTATCATCCTAACCTGCTGCACATCTTTCCCAGCTCAGTCCCTCTGTCTAGCCAATCGGTACAGGTCCTTTTCTCCCTCCTTAGTGTCGAACCTCTCATACAATTCATCATACGCCTTTTCTGTAGTTTTCGCCAACGTCTCTCTTCACCTTGCGCCTTATCTCCTTGTACTCTTGTCTACTTTCTGCATCTCTCTGACTACCACTTCTTCTTTGCCATCCTCTTCTTCTGTATACTCTCCTGTATTTCCTCATTCCACCACCAGGTTTCCTTTTCCTCTTTCCTTTGTCCAGATGTCACGCCAAGCACCCTTCTTGCTGTCACTCTTACTACTTCTGCTGTAGTTGCCCAGCTGTCTGGTAACTCTTCACTGCCACCCAGTGCCTGTCTCAGCTCCTCCCTAAACTCAACCTTGCAGTCTTCCTTTTTCAACTTCCACCATTTGATCCTTGACTCTATTATATTTTATAATTTATATTCTATATTTTAATCCCTCTTTACTATTCCTATATTCTTCACCTTGACTATTCTTTACTACTAAAATATTGAAAAAATCTCTTTCGGTCATCTTTCACCCAAACTTCAATATTTCTCTCCAAATGCCTTTTAACTTCTCTAATATCCTTACTTGTTGCTCACATGCCCTCATATGCCTTGTTAGCACTGGTGTTGTTTGTCTTATATGCCTTATTCAGTTGTTTTTTTTTCCTTTACAGCTTTTTTTATCTCCTTATTTATCCAGCATGGAATTTTCTTGGGTGGACAAGATAGCATGACACTAACCTTAAATAGTGTTGAGTTCTTGACATCCCATCCATGATTTGCAGTTGTCACTTGATAACAAAAACAATGCACAGAATGGTGGCACCTATGATCAAAAACAAAATTCAAAATGGCACTGGAGAAATGCTATAAAAAAACAAACAAAACAAACCCAAAAGGTCAAAACTTGACTTGAAAATCACAAAATATGTTGAAAATTGCAATTAAGGTAAAGCCTTAAACATTGTGGACACACCCACAGACACTCAACAATCTGTTCTGCTCCGCACACTTAAAAAAATACTTAAAAGCGCTACTTGTAAGTGCATGATTTAAAAGAAAAAGCAAACAATTCAGATGAAATGTGAAGTATTCCAACCTGATTTTGTCAGTCGAAGTGGTTGATTATAATATAGATAGCTAATATAGATGCCCCACCTCCAAAAAAATGCAACCTTAACCTTTATAAACATACATGGTTGTCATTTGAGCAACGGGCACTTGCATGAACATGAGTACTTATCTAGATGCATATACTGTATATCTGAATATCACCGCAGTGTAGTTTTGCATGGACCCTGATGCATGAGACAGATGACTGTAGAAAAAAGCTAGTGTACATTAAAAACAGGCATTGATCATCTACTGAGAGAGTGTAAATTACAAAGCAAGAGCTACTGCAAGGCACTGTCAAAAACATCATAAATATGAAAAATCAGAAAATAAAGAAATTATTAAAGTATGAAGAAAGATGCACAAACTGCTTTTCCTACATATAGCCACTTTCTTTAGTGAACACCCTTCCAAGGCACATTAATAGTAGAAATCTACATTGAGTATATAATAGTCGGACCACAGGCAGATTAAGTGAGTGTCTGAAGATCATATAAAGCTTCAGCAGAATGGTCAGCTTCTTATTTGCTCTGTGGAGTTTGCACATTCTCCCCATGACAGTGTAGGTGCACCCATTTTCTCCCCCCATCTTAACAATGCACATACTAAGTTAGTTGGTTGCTCTAAACTGGACCACTATAAGTCAGTGTGGGTGTGTGTAGGAGTATGCCCCCCAATGGACTGGGACCCTTTTCCAGAATTAGTTTGGCCTGATGCTGCTAGGATAGGCTCCTGTTCCCCATGACCTAAGAACATTGTTTACCAGGTTTAGATGATGGGTGGGTGGATGGATGGGTCTGAGGTTGCCCTATTTTTGTCTGCAATGCTGCCTCCTTGTGGATGCCACTGAAACTGCACTAAATAAGATGCAGATATGCAATATGCCCAGAATATGATGGACTGGCATCCTTTCCTGAAGTGGTTCCTGCCATGTGCATGATGCTGCCCTCACAACTCTGGATTGGAATATTTGAGAATATTACAAATATTTCTGTTAAGTACTCCATATACAGTGTCCTGTCACCGCCAAGTGGCTATAATGTCAAATGTGATTAAATATGTGCCTTAATCACAGAGTAAAGTCTGTTATACACTGGATTTTGCTGAGAGACCACATCTCTGACTATTAAAAGAATGCTCTCTTACGCCATATTTTTCCTTTTAGTTCTCCATATATATTGTTACTGTAAATTTGGCTGACACCTTTATCCAGGGGAATTTACATAATCTGGGAATGTTACAGTTGTTGACATGTTTATTTAAAATTGGAATTCGGGCAGGTTAAGTGACTTGCTTAGGGTCACACATTGAGGCACAGGTGGGAGCTGAGAACTTGGAGGTTTAATGTCCAATGCCTAACTGCTGCACTGTATGCTTGCTCAATGTACAAATGAATATACTTTTTGCCATTGCATTACTTATACTTGTTCAACTGTGCCTCCCTGAATTATGTAAAAGTAAATGTAAAAAAATGTAAGTCTTTTAATTTAACATGCCTGGTCGTTGTTTTTGTAAAGTGTGCATGTTCTCCCCTTACCTGTGTGGTCTCCTATGGCTATTCTGGTTTTGCTCCAACATCCTAAAAGATTTACAGGTTAGCTAAACTGGTGATTCCAAACAGGTAATGTATGAGTGGGGGTGACTGGACCCTGTAATAGACTGGCTTCTTGTCCAGGGTTGCTTCCTGCAGGGCTTCAAGTGCTACCAGGATAGGCTTTGGTCCCCCACTGAACACAGAACTGAATTAAGTGGGTTTAAGAATGGTATAAGAATTATAAGTTAAGCTCAAATAGTTATCAATTGTTTTTGTTTTTTTTTATTTCTAGTTATACTGCCCCCCAAAGCTTCCAGTTCCATTACATTATCACCAGTGACACGATGGAGGAAGAGAATCCGCAATAGTGAGTATTCTGCCAGGTATTAGCAAGGTGACCTGAATGTCTTTAGGACCAAGTGAGCTGGATCAGTCCTCGCTGGTCAGCAGCTTTCAGGAGCTGACAGGTTTAACACAAATGTGCCCAGAATTCTGCCAAGACCCTTCCCTTGTAATTTTCATGTCACTAAACAATAGTACAAAGGAGGACAAAAAAGTTACCTTGAAGCACACACAGCAGAATGAATGGGAAAAATGTCAGTCCTTGAAAGCCAGACACACTTTTCTTCTTGAGTCTGGTCTTAAAACGTAATAAATCCTCCTTTGCTCTTCGTGAGAGGTACTCATTAAAGGATATTTGTTTTCAGACTGCCAAAAGCCAATCATTCTAAGTAGCTTCTTGAATAGTGTCAATAATATTGCAGAAACCCAAGTGCCATCAGTTACAAACTGTAGCAATTTTCCAAACTTGTTTCTTTATGCAGGTCTGACATTTGAGGTGGCCTCAACCTTTTTTCTTATATTTAAAATGAATGCAAGAAATACATTTATTATTTGTGGACGTTTTAATGGCTGCACTACGTTGTTTTACAATTGATGGATTTATCCTGCATAACAAATTGTTGATCCACTAGAGGGCGCTAATGCTCTCTCCACAGAGAAGCCTCCATCTTTCCAAACAGAGGCCTTTCATATCAGTCGTAAACATTCTTTGGCAAACGCATTTCCTTCTATGGCAACAAATCAAAGAATGCGGTATTTTTCAATTAACGAGTTCAAAATTTTCCAGCAGGCCTTTTGAAATTCATTATCTGGAATCGATAGACTCTGGTTCGAGAGTTTTTAAGCTGTGTAATTTCTGAGCCAATCAAGACTAAAAGGAGTATAAAGAAGTTAGGTACTCAGATGTTTAAAAGTGAGATGTCCTGATTATTGTGGTGAGCTTAAACCTCTTACAGGGCCTACTTGAAAGTTGAAGTGCTCCACAGAATGTCTGAAGGGCCTGTCTGAACTGATTTATGCGTCATGCGTTGTAAGATTATGTTTCAAGAATTTCATTTGCGAAAGTAGTGTCCAACATAAATCTAATACTTTCTGTTTTTGAATATCTAAACACAAGCTCTTCCAATAATGATGTATAAGAAGAAGGATCAGCTTGTGGAGGACCCACCAGAAGACCTGCAGGTATGATGACATTTTAGAAACGCATTGCAGATAAATCATTTACAAAAAGAGATGTGAGCAGCTATGTCACTTTTATAATGTCCAGAGAGATAAGAAAAGTTACGGTAGACTGAGGTTTAAATTCAAAGTTTTTTACACCTCTGAGATATTCTGACTGTGGAAATGTCATACAAATTCAAAAAAGTGAAAGTTATCATACTACAAAATGCCTTGATGTGTAATCTTGTGTTTTGAACAACATATTCTTTAAATGGCTTACAGGCAGCATAGCTAACCAAAAAAATGTAAATGTCAAGATTTACTTTTAATCTTAATCCAGAAACATCACCAGTTTACCCATCTGGGATCAATGGGTCCTTTTCTATGTTAAGGATGGCCCAGCTATTACAGTGTTGCTGCCTCATATTTTGATTCCTTGACTATACACATTCTGTGTGATACTTGCATGTTCCCCCATCATGTGCCAAAAATGCTTCCATCAATGGTTCCCTCCCAAAATAAGTTAGGCTGATTAGATACACTACACTCACTGAATGAACTATGAGCTGGATTGACTTTCTGTCCAGAGTTGGTTCCTGCCCTCTTATCCATAATGTCACTTGGATAGGCTATAGCTCCCATAATCCTGCACTAGAAATAACAGTTTCATAAAGTGGATTCATGTACAGTATTTACATATTGAGCTGGGGTATACCTCAGAAGCTGTGGTCTGCTGGGTGTTTTTCATGCATCCTCTATCCATTGTTCTGTCAAACAACTAAAGAACCAACCTTTACTCTGAACAGTACTTTAACTTAAGTTACACTGATTTTTTGTAGAATATGTGCTACTTTTACAAGCTGTTTGTTCCTGATGGACTTGAGAGATTTTGGTCACTCTTTACAAAATCATGAGTATGAACTCTGTAATCCACTTAACCAACCATTTCCAGAATTAGTATAATTGAATTCAGGGTTGCAGTGCCTAGAACCAACTATGACAGCCTGGCATGCAAGGCAAGACCACGCATGTAGGAGTAACAGTCCATTGCAGGCATACTGGGTCAAACTAACCTAACAGGCACTTGTTTAGGATGTGAGGGGAAACTGATGTGTATGGTGGAAACCCACAAGGACACGAGAAGAACATGCAAGGCAGCCAACAGTCCTGGATTATGAGGCAGCAACACTGATCCCTACTGCACCATGCTGCCCTGATGCATATGTTTTGGAAGGAGTGGTCTTCCTCACCCATCATACCTAACAAATTCCTTGCTGCAGCAATAAAGTATCTATCTATCTATCTATCTATCTATCTATCTATCTATCTATCTATCTATCTATCTATCTATCTATCTATCTATCTATCTATCTATCTATCTATCTATCTATCTATCTATCTATCTATCTATCTATTTTTCCACATCGAAATATTTATTTGTAGAACACAAATAGGGGAGGAGAATAAACTCTCATACAAAATAATAAACTCCTCTACTCCCTCTGCTAGCTGTTCTCAGTGAATGAAAGGTAGGCTGCTTCACCTCAGTGTTTCCTATTTTTGCACTTCTTGCCTTTCTTTCATTCTTGTCTCTTACCTTCTGCTGGCCAGTCTTTCTGCCTTCCAGAGATCTGCTACCTGCTGCATCCTAAGCACCATGCACAAGAAACATTGATAGGAAGTGGCCATATATTTGGGACTGGGGTCATTTCTAAACTTAGGGTGTTCTCAATAAGATCCTAACGTCAAAACTTCAGAATCCTGTAGCAGTTCATGTTTGTTGCCACAGACTTAAACAGCCAGTCTTCCATTGGTTTTCCAGGATCTTCAATGTGCCATTATAAAATGTGTAGTGACAGGGTCTCTCGGCTGAGAAGCTGAGTCCTTTTAACAGTCTGTAAGGACCAGTGTTGTCCTTCATGAGAATTCTCAAATTGCAATTGTATTAATATCCGTTTTGCGTGCCCTACCTGCAGAGTTCAGTGCTACTGCTCATCTGTGGCACATACTTACACCAGAGACGCACCATGACTTGAGATGGATATAGCTGCGTCATGTATTACTGTATATCCTTAATGGTTTGTGCTGGAAGGTGCTATATTAAATATTGATTAAACATGAAGTGTATGTTATATCAGGTGTGCACTGGCCTGGCTTTGAAGAGGGGTGAGCACACACAACCCACCTCCGGCTTCTCCTCCATGACATGGAACTGTAGCACGGTTGACCTCCTATAAAGCATTGTTTACAGCGTACAACTTGGTTGGTATGCAGAAGAGGATGAATTGACATCAAAAATGGCATCTTGAAAAAGGCAAAACAGTCTTTTATTAGATTGCCTGCTATCCAGAAAACAGTCAAACTGACTTTATTAAATGTTGATGCCCTGATGTGAATTGCTGTCTATGCTCTGTAGAGCGCTAGACAGTGATAACTAAAATGTCACACATGCGAGCGCTCAAATTCTTTCACTATACAGAAGCTTTATTGCGTTACTTCTTAAAGATATTGCCTGCTATAGGTATTATCACACACACACACTTGTGCGACAGTGGCCTAGTGACTGAAGAATGGAGCACACACATAGCATGCAATCAATAGGCATTACAGGCATACATTTAGTTTTAATCAGACTGATGTTTAGCAAAATTAGTACAGATGCTTTGGCATAGTTGTATCACAGAGCTGGCATTCCTACCTCATGGCACCAGGTTCTGCATGAACTTTGCATGTGCTCCCCATGTATTTATGGATTGACTGGTATGAGTGAGAGTCAGTGAGTTTCCTCACTCAAAAATTTTGCAAGAGTGACTCATCATGTTTTAAAAAATTAGATATCTGGTTTGCGCTGGTTCAGACTGTTTCCTCACACACTGTCTTTTTCATTTTTTTTATTATGCATTCACACAACACACCACAAAAAGTGCAACTGGCAGGATACTTAGCGCTGTCAAAATCTATTATTTATTAAAAATACAATGTAGTGTAATCAGTTCAGCTCAGATTTATTGTTATACACCACTACACTGCCACTTGCCATGAATCTTTATGTACAGGGTATGTAAAATAACAACACAGAATGTAACAGGCAAATAACAGCGCTGTCTAGGAAAAAAATAACTGTATAATTTGATCACGCATCTGTCTGGTGTTATAAACCATGGCAGAACATAAACAGTGAAGTGACAGAACTGCAGAAGCAAAATAAGGATAACTGTGTCAAAAATCCACTCACGGTGCCTGGTGCAGGCAGACAAGCAAGCAAGAAACACATGCTTAACTCAAGAACATGGCACCAGGAATTTGTGATAAAATTTATTTTTTCCAGTTTAGTTTTGTTGTCACAAGCATGCATCAGAAATGTTGAAGGCACATTATCTTAAATCAAAATCTTTGCATCTATGCTACTTTGAAGTGGATATATTCAGTACGTTTTAAGGCTTTTTGTTCACATTGCAACCCTGGTACCCTTTAGGTCCATTATAAAACCCAAGAGCATGCTAGTTATTTTTTTAAAATATACAAAATATGGTTCACTTTAGAAAGCAGTTTCATGTGGCAAATTAATATATACCATGAAGAAATAACCTTCACCTAAACCAGCGGTTCTCAAACTGTGGGGCACACCTAAAAGTAACAAAAAAAGGGGCGCGAATGTTGCCAGATGTGGCGTAATTTTACTATTTGTAGGAAAGTTTTAAACTTGTAGAGGTGTATCGGCAGCAAAAAATATAGGAATACATTTTATTAGGGTTTCAAAAAAACGTGAGGGGGGCGCAATTAAAACTGTTATGAAAACTCGGGTCGCAAATACTTAAAGGTTGAGAAACGCTGACCTAAACAATTGCGAAAATATCATTTAAGGTTTAGTTTTATCCATATTTTTTGGTGTTACTTTATTTTTGTCAAGAAGAGTGTTAATACCATTTTGCTCTGGTTGTGACCTTATCACACAAACAGAAGCCTTCTCTCAATTGTAGACACTCACTGCAAGTCTGAGTAATGTTTCCTTTCCAGTTTGTCAATAGTAATCCTTTAATTTTTTGTTATCTACTGTGACTACACAATCTAAAAGACAGGTAAGAAAATGTATAATATTACCAAAAGTGGGCCAAGAATTGGTGGACCATGCAGTGATATGTATTGGCAAGTCAATGATGAATGGAGCAGAAGTGACATCAAAAGTGTTTAAAATATCCGATAAAAGATGAATGTAGAATGTGGATCTGTCATACATATTCATAAAGACCATAGTTCACACGCACAGTTGTTTTCATATTTACTGTTTATTTTCTAAAGACTCTCACTTGCCAGCAAAATCTTTATTTCAGAAATGCTTAACTGTTCCTATCTATCTATCTATCTATCTATCTATCTATCTATCTATCTATCTATCTATCTATCTATCTATCTATCTATCTATCTATCTATCTATCTATCTATCTATCTATCTATCTATCTATCTATCTCATCTGAAGTGCTTTAAATACATATCATTCTGTACATATCACTATTTTGAATTTTTGGAAAAAGCATTTTCCCCACATGCCCATTGACTTTAATTATGTAGACATCTGTGGGATGTGATCCTTTTTCAAAGCACATGTGCAATTTAAAGAACAGAAAGCTTACAAACAAAGCTGTGTGACCATTAAACATTCTCATTGCAGCCTTCCCAGAGTTCTCCTCATCAGAATCCCTCTCAGCTGGTGGCCAGCCCTCCCCTTACACCAAAGTCAGGGGGAGTACACATCTATGACCTCACACCAGAGTCTGATTTGCCCACTTCAGCCACACAAGTACTTGACAGTGCAAAATTATTTCCATCTTCTGATTCCTTACAAACTGTAGTTGCGAGTGGCACATACAGTGATAATGAGAATGGTCAAGAAGACATAGATGACACCATGAACAAGTCCCCAAAGAGAAAACTTGTGCTTCCTCCCAATGTAAAGGCATCCTTACTGGACTGGGAGCTGTTAGCCACAGAGGATTCAAAAGAACGTGGAAGACATGCACAAAATGAAAGAACAAAAACTGAACACTGTGATGCCCAGAAAAATGATTTAGGTTCTTCCGGAAGTGATTCCACTGCTAGCTTACCTCATAGCTACCACAGTCATCCAGAAATGCAGGAAAACTCAAATTGTTCCAGCAACCTTGATCCCACTCCATCTCCTTTCCATTTTTTGATTAATGCATTTAGGAAAACATTGAATGCCTCCAAGAAGATGTTTTCTTTGGATGCCAGTGAAAAAACTGACAGTGTGACTCATTCTCACTCTGATGGAGGACTTAATTCCAGCAAAGGGAAAGAAGACTCTAAAACAGAGCAGCTGTTAAAGAACTCGTGCACACTGAGCTCACAACTTCATTTAAATAATCAGCCTGAGACAATGACACCGATTCCAAAGCCAGTGGTTGTCTCCAATTTTCATAGAGATACGCATTCAGAACTTAATGTGGCACAGGGCAAAAACACAATAAGCCCATTTTCACTTCAGATAGACACAGAAGAAAAAGATGATGTAGATGTTTCAAAAAACACTAAACTGAAGGAAGACATGTCTGTGTTATTTAAGAAGGTTTCACTCACTGGAGGGTCATCCAGATATTCTAGAAACGATTTGTCATTTTCACAGCAAAAAAGACTAAATGAATTTTCTGCCCTCCAAGTTAATGAGCCACAAGACATGAAGAAGAACGCAAAGGGCAAAAACAGTCTATGGAATCTCTTTAGCAATGTCAGGAAAAAGACCACTGAGAAGAAAGCCCCTGTCAGAAGCAGGCCATGGTCATCAGCACATCCAGAGTACTCACAACAAATGTCAGGTAAGCTTCATTCACACATACATGCTTATATTGATAGTTTTAATTAAGAAAGAGAAATGAACATAAAATAAAAAGAGAAAAGCACAAAGACAAGAAATAAATTATGGTCTTGTTTGTTACTCCCAGGAGAATGTTATACCCAGGAATTATCAAAGACAAAATTTTGAAAGTAACATTCAATACATTAAAAGCATGTTACTGCTTTCTATTATTAATAATTGAGATGGAGGACACATCACACTGGTGTGCTGTCTCAGAGCCCCACTAACCTGGTTTCAGATATAGCAGAGACTATCTTTGGAGACTTTGTATGTTCTCCTATTACTGGGTATGAATGCATTTTTCTGTATGGACTGTGGAGAAATGCCATGTGGTATCCTAAAAACATGCAGGTTAGTTTAACAGGTGTGTCTAAATTGGCCAGTATGAAGTCGTGTGCCCAGAGAAAGACTGGCATCCTACCCAGGACTAGGCACTGCTTTACAGTTAGGATGGGCTCCAGTTGGAATATGGAGACACAGAAAACGAATGATGAATAAAAGAATCTGACTGGTGTAGTAAACTGTTTTCCTCAGGCCAGGAAAGGCTTCAACGTTCCGTAACCTTGAACATTTCTTAAGGGTCCATGAAAGTGCAAATTAAGTACAGTTTGTGTTGTTCTTATGCAAATACATTTTAATATGACTGTGTTTTTATTGTAACCTAACGTCATAAAAAATTTGGAAGAGATATACTGTATATTAAATTTTAATAATATAATATATTATAATATATTTACCTATACTTAGTTATATTCAAAATCTTTCACATACAAAAATTGACAATTTTAACCTTAAATCTCAAATCAATTGATTGCAGAATGGCAGATTAAAAATATGTGAAAAATGTCAACATAAAAAGACATCAATTTAATTCTACAGTACATATCAAAAATAAGAATAAAAGGTTTTGTAAACAGATTACTTACATTTTGAGAAGATGTCAGACACAGTGGATGTTAACAAGACTTCCCAAACAGTTACATTATGTTTCCTCATCGTTTCAGGTACCTGCAGTTGGTCTTTTATCGGGGCTACATAAGGTGACTTCCGCAGGGTTGACATATTTGTAAAAGGCTATTCTTGGTTTTTAAGTGAAGGAGACTTCAGATGAAACTGGTCCACTTGATCGCCTAGAGAGTACACACACACAGTGATACACAGTTATGGAAGCAGTTGTCTCTCACCTTGTTTTTTTAAAGTAGTTTATATATTTTGTCACATTATTCAGTTATGTGGTTTTTAAAGGCGAGCACAGCAGTTAACCTTAAACAATTTATTCCCAAATATTGCTTCTAAGTTTTTTTTTTGTTTGTTTGTTTGGGTAAATTTAAAGAATTCAAAGAGATTTCAAAAAGGCACAGTGATGCAATACTTCTTCTATCTCACAGCTCCAGAGGTCTGGGTTTGAATGCTGGCCCAGTCACCCTCATTTTCTGCACACATGTCTGGGATTTTAACCAAGTATTCCAGTTTTTCACCCAAATCACACAGCTATGCACAATAGGCCTAGAAACAACTCTTGAGTGTGCTTGTGTGTGGGCCCTTGTCCTGCAGTAGACCAGCGCCTTATCCAGGGTTGGTTCCTGCCTGGTGCCTTGTGCTGCTACGGTATTGCCGGATACCTGCAATCCGGAAAAGAAATGTGCTGGTTTGGTACAAGGGTTAATTGGACATTTCTTCAATGTTCAGAAAAGAACAAATAATGAATCAAAATAACAGCTTTGCACTTCAAGTCAGACCAATGAAGTTTCTGTTATACATTTTAATAACGTGAATGTAGTACTGCGCTGTTGTACCATGTTAGCCATTCTGAATTTAGAGAAAAGCCAAGCAAAATGACACCTTTTATTACATTCTAATAACGTGAATGTAAATTTAGTCCTTTTGTCAAACTAAAGCATTTCTTTTTCCTATCATCATCATCATTATCATCCTCATCCGCTTATCCGAGATTGGGTCGTGGGGGCAGCAGCTTGAGCAGAGATGCCCAGACTTCCCTCTCTCCAGCCTCTTCTTCTAGCTCTTCCGGGGGAATCCCGAGTCGTTCCCAGGCCAGCCGTGAGACATAGTCCCTCCAGCGTGTCCTGGGTATTCCCCGGGGCCTCCTCCCGGTTAGACGTGCCCGGAACACCTCACCAGGGAGGCATCCAGGAGGCATCCTGATCAGATGCCTGCCACCTCATCTGACTCCTCTCAATGCGGAGGAGCAGCGGCTCTACTCTGAGCTCCTCCCGGGTGACTGAGCTTCTCACCCTGTCTTTAAGGGAAAGCCCAGACACCCTGCGGAGGAAACTCATTTCAGCCGCTTGTATTCATGATTCTTTCGGTCACTACCCGTAGCTCATGACCATAGGTGAGGGTAGGAACATAAATCGACTGGTAAATTGGGAGCTTTGACTTACAGATCAGCTCCTTTTTCACCACAACAGACTGATGCAGCGCCCACATCACTGTGGACGCCGCACCAATCCACCTGTCAATCTCACACTCTATTCTTCCCTCACTCGTGAACAAGACCTCGAGATAAATAAATTCTTTGCATTTATATAGCGCTTTTCTCACTACTCAAAGCGCTCAGCAATTGCAGGTTAAGGGCCGTGCTCAAGGGTCCAACAGAGCAGAGTCCCTATTGGCATTTACGGGATTCGAACCAGCAACCTTCCGATTGCCAGTGCAGATCCCTAGCCTCAGAGCCAACACTCTTGAACTCCTCCACTTGGGGCAGGATCTCTCTCCCAACCCTTCTTTTTCCTAACGGTAACTTATATCATAATTCCTACAATATTTTCAATGGATATGATGCATACAGGACCAACATTACATTTTGTACTATATACATACATCTCTTAGAACATTTTCGAACTCATTCATTTATGGGAGTAGGCACTGTCCTATCAGTGGTGAGTTTGGTGCAGACTGCTATCCAATTTTTAACAGTATAAAATGTAATCCTTTTTATATGAAATCCTTAAGGGGGTGTGAATAAATGAGCTGGTAACTGCATATAGATTGAGATAGTGTCATGCCACAGTGCAAACCTGCATCAAGGCCAGAGTTAGGAGAAAAATTGATATCATATTGTTCATTGAGATATATTATTAATGCACGGAGGACAATAATCAGAATTTATTTTTATTTACTTATTTTGCATTTTAAACTTTTGAATTTTTAAAAATGTATTTTGAACCGTTTTGAACGTGCATAACAAAATGCATTGCTTCTAAAACACCACAGATGTTGCTCTAAACTATTATTTCCCACCGTTAGGTTTGCATTGGACTGTAGCAGGTTTAGATGGACTTCAGGGAACTGAGTGGCAGAGGTTTCATGTTTGGTTTATAGGGGACATCAGACAAGGATTGTCAGTAAACAAGCAGAAGTCGAAGCATAGGAAACAGTAGTAACTATTGGCCTAAATCAGGACATTACCTGAAAATCATAGTCAAAACCTAAAAATAAATTCTTTGCTCTCGAACAAGTCTTTCATGAGGTCTTTCCTATATTTTGATCCACAATTCAAGTGTGCTGCTGCCTTTTATAGTAGCAATGTGATGATGTGGTGAAAACCATAAAAAAGTAATACACAAAAGGATGGCACCCACAGAAAAATGGGCAAGTGGTGACAACATAATGTCACAAAAATATTACACTCTATATAAACAAATATAGCCCAGAAATAATTAATAAAATGAAACTAAATAAAATGACGCATCAAAAATATTAATGGATTCCTAACTCATTACCAGGGACTAGAAAAGGGCAGTCAGAGTATAAAATCATAATCCCACCCCATTCATCCATTAAGTGAATTCATTGTATACTGAGAAAAGCGCTATATAAATGTAATGAATTATTATTTTATTATTATTAAGGGGAGCAATGGGCCATATTGACACCATTGTCTCATGGCAGAACCAGAGCTAATTGGGGGTGCCAATACATAATTAGGGTACACGGTTACACACATCACTTACTCTGTACTGTGCCCACGTGACCACATGGTAATACCTGAACTATTGTATTCTTAAGCAATGTTTGCACTGTTTTGTGTTTTTTGTATCTCACACTCTCATACACTTTTATCGTAAGAGCATCCCTTATCTACGATGGACCATTTGTTCAGAAGAAAATATGAAGCTGGTTTTAAATTAAAAGTCGCTGAAGTGCCGAAAGAAATTGGTAACTGTGCTGCTGCAACCAAATTTGATGTGTCTGAGAAACTGGTGCGAGATTTGAGGAGGCAAGAAGATGTAAAAAAAAAAAAAAAAAAAAAAAAGTGTCGCATTTTTGAAAGGCGTATAAATCAGGGTCTGATTTTATGATCACTTTAACGGGTTTTATATACGGTATATATATTTTTATATATATCTTGCATGTCCAGCCAGGGCGGCACGGTGGCGCAGTGGGTAGCGCTGCCTCGCAGTTGGGAGATCTGGGGACCTGGGTTCGCTTCCCGGGTCCTCCCTGCGTGGAGTTTGCATGTTCTCCCCGTGTCTGCGTGGGTTTCCTCCAGGCGCTCCGGTTTCCTCCCACAGTCCAAGGACATGCTGGTTAGGTGGATTGGCGATTCTAAATTGGCCCTAGTGTGTGGTGGGTGTGTTTGTGTGTGTCCTGCGGTGGGTTGGCACCCTGCCCAGGATTGGTTCCCTGCCTTGTGCCCTGTGTTGGCTGGGATTGGCTCCAGCAGACCCCCGTGACCCTGTGTTCGGATTCAGCGGGTTGGAAAATGGATGGATGGATGTCCAGCCAACAGGCAACATCTTGCCACTTTTCACCACCATGATAAATAAGAATGTATTAAACTACACAACTTCATTTTAAATACAAGAAAACACAAATCAGCTACCTGATGTACTCTTTCCATTCCAATTGTTCAGTGATGTTCTCAGAGCCTGAAATCTTTTGAGTTCTGTTCAGGGCCATGGAGAGCTGGAGCTTATCCCTGAAGCAAAATGTGCAAGGTAGAAACCAACCCGGCGCAGGGAGGTGATCCATTGAAGTGCACATTTACTATAAGTGTGTCAAATTCACACACATTGGAGCAGTTCAGAGTCACACATCAAACTAAAATCTACAGACTGTATTGTGATGTGTCAGGAAAACGGTGGTACTCCTTGTGTAGCTACAAGGAGAATGTGTAACAGTGACAAGGCTGGAATCTGAAATCTACAACTGTGTGAGGTAGCAGTGCTAACTACTTTGCCAATGTGTGAGCTGCCTCTTAGAGCAGCAATTAAACCAGTGGATCTCAAAATCAGTCCTGGGCACCCCCTGTGGCTGCCTTGCAGGTACAGTAACTGAACAGGGAGGGAGGCCAGCAGTAATAATGGAAACTAGAATCAGGAGATTAATCATAGGCAAAATGGCAAAAAAGTCAAAAATAAACGTCAGAAACCTAAGAACCAAGGCTCAGTACGTTTAACAATAATTGTAGTCAAATAACTGAGCGGCAAGTTGAGAACCAAGGGATTCACTTGTAACCAGGGCCAATACATTAGTCTTTAATTTTAGTCAAACATTACGATTGAAACCAGACTTTCTAAAACAGCAAAGAAAGGAATGACAAATGTTTGGGGTGAAAGAAGTGTTCCAGTGCAGAGCCGGCTTAAATATGGTCACATTGATGACGTCATACGTCATACCTTCTGGAACACATTACCTAGCAAACAGCCTTCACAACATGGCAATGGGACCAGAAAATGGTGGAGCTTATAAAAAAAACAAACAAAATGGCAATGCAGGAGAAGGCAATTACTTGGTAATTACATTGTTAAAAATAAGCACAAGTAATGAATTCTTTGGATTTTAAAACCTTACACATATATTTTATGTGTAAAATACTAGACAGAGCCAGAAAGTAAAATAAGGCATCAGTTCATAACAGCAGGTGTTTGTTCAAACCAATTTCTCAATCAGTAAGTCATTTTATTTCTAACACATCATTTACGAAAGTATTTTCATCCATAATAAAACAACCAAAAATATGTATGTGAACCGGCAACCTTCCAGATACCAGCACAGATCTTTAGCATGTGAAATGTGTTTAAAAACAATTTATATTAAACAACTGTTTTTCCACTTTATCCTTCTGTTTGACTTTTTAAGTTACTAGGGGGCTTTGCCCCCTGCTCGCTTCGCTTGCCAACCACCAACTTCTCACGTATGTGGATTTCACTTTCACCAAACAACAAAACTTTTAATTCTCACGGATAGGCCTCTTCATTGGGAAGAAAAACTACTTTTTCCTGATGGCAACACGAATTACAAAATCTACAAGTCTCCGATGTAAAGTTTAAAGCCAAACAATATCTACTGTACATACTTCTGTCATATCAACTATGTCCATATATTTGATCTCTTTTCACTTTTACCTTTTCATCAATATCGCATTGAATTTTGATTCCGTGTTTGGAATTACATTGTGACAACACAAAGTATTGAGTGAATATCATTTCTGTCTGTCTCCAAGAAATGTGTCTGACAATAGCATTCACACAAATGAGAAATGATTGAACCGTGTGTGTGGTTATGTGGGCAGGACTTTTTCAAATCTCTTTGCATAAGCTCTTGTCTCGCTGGGGTTGAAATTTTCTCTCGTGGGATTTAACTTTCACCAAACAACAAATCTTTTAATTCTCGTGGATACACCTCTTCATTGGTAAGAAACACTACTTTTTTTTCCCTGATAGCAACACATATTAGATGATCTGCAAGTCCCATACTTAAAGTTTAAATCTGAACAATATATTCAATCTCTTTTCACTGTTCCGTTATTTCACAGAGTAATAATTTCTATTTGTTTGCACTAATGCGATCTTTAGTATCCTTTTTTTGAGACTTTCAAATTTTCGTACTTCCATTATCTCTAACCTGCTCTGCATGTGTACCATGCCAACGTTTTTGAACTCTTTACGATGTTCAACTTTGTCATCCACTCTTTGTCTTTTATTTCCGGCACCGGGTGTGGTTAAATCTTTTGGCACAAAGACTTGTCTTGTGAGACGTGAAAGTGTCTCTTTGAGAAAACCATGTCTCGTCTCCTTCCAAGATTTTTTTTATAAGAGAGAGATTTTTTCATTTTATTAAATTGTTTTGCCTTTTGCTGTGTGATTCCTGTACTAGTTTATCTTACATTAAACCTTTATAATCCATGAGCAAGAAGATGCTTGAATTTCTATGAATAAAATAGGCAAAAATGCAGGCTTCTGGACCTGACATTGTGGAAAAGTGTAACTGGCATGGAGACTCAATGGTTAGTGCTGGTGCTGCACCGCTAATGGGGCCTGGTCTCAAATTTACGCCAGGTCACTGTCTGGAATTCAGACACCCATCACATATAGACCATTAATGTCTTTTCTTTACTCTTACATGTGCAAGTTTTCCCAGGTTCAGCCACCTTCCATATACAGTAAACATTTAGCCCATGACTTCCCTTGAAAGTTGCTTGCAGTTCTCCGAAAACAGCGATGATTAAATCTCACATGCTGCCGTTAGCATCCTCTTTTCTGCTTGTCATTGCATGGCGATTAGAAGTAAACTGCACTCAGTAACATTTAAACTGTTTATGGGATTTGGTAGATATGTGTGACATCACAATTAATACTGGAGCATGGCCATCGCTTCGGAAGGCCGAAGTGAATCCCTTAGATATGTTTGCCTACTTTCAAGTGATAAACAGATAAACAGTGTGAGCTGGGGTTTAATTTAACATTAGCCCCCCTAAACCACATTCAAGAGTTGGTTGGGACCAGTATCACTGAAACGTTTCCTGAATGTAAAAAAGACTGGTAATGTTTTTCATGAAGTGTCAAAAGAATCTGGACCTCGTATGATCACATTTTTATCTTTCTATCCAAATTTTCTAGGACAGGTTTTCACCTTCGACCGATAAACTTTAACATCTTAAAGTAGGGACTGTATGTATTCACAAAGACATACAATTTGACTGTCATGTCTCAGCCAGGGTTCTTCCCCTGACCGTGGCTCAGATTCATGTTTTATGTCTCTTTTGTTAATTTATGATTCTTTTTATGTTGATTATGTGTGCCATTTTTATTTTTTTAGTTTATCATTATATATAATGATGCCTTTGTTATGTTCCATGTGCTGTGTGAGTGGTCCCCCAAGAGGCAGAGCCACCTACCAATCACTGCCAGGAACTGCCCTCGCCCCAATAAATCTGGAGGGTCTTCCACAGCTCCTGGCAGCTCATTGTGAATGCGCTTTGAAGTCAGTGAGTTATCTGTGCTTTGTGCCCTTTGTATAGTTTGGAATTTTGACCCTTTTGTTGTTTTTCTGACCCCTCTATTTGGATTCTGTATTGGGAATTTGCTTGACTTTAGGATTGCCTTTATTACAGGATATTCTGTTTTGCCTGTGTGCTCCATGGAGCTTCATTGTGACTGGAATCCTTTTTGTGAAGAATAAATCTTTTATTTTATAAAGATGCAATGCCTTCCCTTATTACTAGCTGGAGTTTGATGGTGATATCTCCCTCTAGTGGCCATTATTGGAAGTGTGCTCTGGAACTCTTTAGTGCTGGGGACTCCAGGATCACAACATAGAACTGCTGTAATAAGGCTTAAAGATGATGACAGAATTTTTCACATGTTTGTGAACAACAAAGAAGGAATTTTGCATGCAGTTGCTGCTTTATGATTCAGAGGGTAACTTTAATTCTGATTGAGCAACTAAGAAACATACAATATCAGATCTACCCAAATTTAAAACTGTTATGCTCTAGTCCGATCGAGTTCTGGAAATAAGTGACACACAGTATGGGTGTGTATATAGTTCTGCCATTAGATCCATTAACTCCTAAAAACAGAAGGAGGCTGGCGGCTTGGTTTCAGGTATTTTCCATTACAAGAAACATCTCTGAAGGAGATTTGGAGACTTGAACAGTAACAAACTCACACATAAGCAATACATATTTGTGTAGTTAGGAACATACTAGCTATAGAAGAAACTACTTTTTTTCCCCTTTATCTGTTTTATAGGATCATATTATAATATGTGGGCGGCACGGTGGCGCAGTGGGTAGCGCTGCTGCCTTGCAGTTGGGGGACCTGGGTTCGCTTCCCGGGTCCTCCCTGCGTGGGGTTTGCATGTTCTCCCCGTGTCTGAGTGGGTTTCCTCCGGGCGCTCTGGTTTCCTCCCACAGTCCAAAGACATGCAGATTAGGTGGATTGGCGATTCTAAATTGGCCCTAGTGTGTGCTTGGTGTGTTTGTGTGTGTCCTGCGGTGGGTTGGCACCCTGCCCGGGATTGGTTCCTGCCTTGTGCCCTGTGTTGGCTGGGATTGGCTCCAGCAGACCCCCGTGACCCTGTGTTTTGGATTCAGCGGGTTGGAAAATGGATGGATTATAATATGTACGATACAATAAGTAGTACTATATTTCATATCAAATTCAGCTTCCAATCCATCTGATGAACTGTTAGATCAGCTAACCTAATATGTAGTTGTCACTCCGAGAACCAAATAATCTGAAAGTTTAACAGGCCTTATTGCTCAGTTAAGGATAATATTAAGAAATTCATGCCAAATTCTAAAGATGCACTGGAATGGAAAATTGGATGTTTTTCTAATTTTAAAAATAACAGGACTTCCTTACCCATGGTCTTGTACTGGGTGGGTTGACGCTTTCCAAATTGAAAAACAATAAGGTAACCAAGGGAACAAAAAAATATCACAACAAATTTTTCACTCTACAATACTGTCAAGTAATATTCCAAATACTGCTGGAAGTGGATTAGATGTAATGGTGGTTCCAATGTCTGACAGGTAGGCATTTTGTTTTTCAGATAAGTAAGAAATTACGCCTGAGATGGTTATTCTTCATCACTGCTTTTTCTTTTCTGCACTGTTTGACACTGTGCAGGACATCAGTTATCTAGATTCTGATGTTGCCCTTCATTATAAAGCAAAGTTTCCGGTCTCATTTAACACTGTTGATTTGTCTCCTATCCAGTAAACGTGTTACTCCATGAACTGTAAAATGCAAGACAAATCCAAACACCAGAAGAAAAAGTCAGAAAGTTCAAGATTGTTATCTGCACAGTGATACAAACCTATCAATAACGGTCACCACAGTTTTACTGTCGTGTAATAAGCTCAAGACATACTGACTAAAAATTGACACAAGGCCATACATTTTAAAGTTGGTTCCAAGAATTTTCCGGAAAACATTTAAGAGAAACAAGGGATACAAACAGATAGGTGACTATTAAAAACATTGTGCATAGTGTGTATTTTTCATACATAAAAGAAGTACACCCTTGTGCCATAAATGTTTAGATACTTGATTTACCTTTTTTGAGCTTTAACTGTTCATGTTCCTTTGCTAACATTGAAGGTTCATTAAGGAACAGGGAGCTGGTCTGACATTGGACATTGGTGTTTATGGCACAATCATTCACTGTGGGGCACAACTGCTAAAACTTTATTAACAAAACGAGTTTCCAAAAAGAAGAAGAGTAATTCAATGAGTTCACTATCTGCAAACTGACAGACAAGACAGGACTGTTACTACTAAAGAGCTGTTGGAAGGCACCTGCATTCATTTTATTTGACAGCCAATGCTGGGCTCAGCAATGCCTTCTGGTCTTTAATCACTTATTTATTTATTGTATGGAAAAATAAAATATTTATGTACTGTATCTTCAAAAGTGAACAAGCTTTGCAAGAGCGTTTCCTTTTATTATATTTGTGATTCTCTCTCTCTCTCTCTTATTTCTTAAATATGACCAGACAGTCTGACGCCAGCTATTTTACATTAAACAGATGTCATGATGTAAATATGGGTGCCAGATGCTGTGGGCTACCTAATGGTAATGTGCCTAATAAGTGCCTCACAATTCTGAATCCAATTACATGGCAGAGCCAACCTCATGGAGTCATTTGAGCTGGCATGTAGCTTTCAGTTAGACCATGTAAAAGGACACATTAGTCATTTGAAAGCATTGTGAAAAATGACATTGATCTGTCATATGTTTTAAAAGGACAGCTCTCTGGTTTTGTCGGGTTGTTCATGTGTGGAGAGTCACACAAACCTAATCGAGCTGTGTAGCAAGCCATCCATGAAGCCTCTGTTTTGTTGATAAAAGGAATGGACAGATGAGTTGTTAAAAAGACAAAAAACATCAAATAAAAAGCCAACTGCTCCAGGAAATAGAGTGCTTGGACTAACTATCAAATGCAAGCTTTATAAATTGCATACCTTTCTAAAGAAACAAATTAAAAATGTTTTAATAGCTTGGTAAATTTAATGAGCACGTCTTACCTTTAGAAAATTATACTAGAATCAGGGCAGATTAGTGGGGATTTTTGCAGGGCTACTCAATGAATGGCCCACCGACAGGTGGACTAGACAGGTGATCCAAATCCACCCTCAGGGCAGTTTATTTGTTTTCTGTCTTAGTGAGTCATTTAGGCGGGGAAAACGATATTTGATATTACAGCTGCTTCTTTTATAACCGCTTTGGTGCTTTCACAAGTCCTGCTCACCACTGAAGCGACATTAACACAAAGACCCTAGGCGCAACACCTCAGCTACAAAGGACGTTCTCAAGTGTATGCTGACCTAGCGTTTAGTGTCAACCCTCAGTATTATAGAGAGTAACTCGATTTTAATTAAAATTGTGTTTATGTATTGTTTTACTTGTTTATAATATCATTATTGTATGAATGTGCTTATTGTCACTGTTTCACTCTTTGTTGTTCTGTCTGTCTGTCTGTCTGTCTGTCTGTCTGTCTGTCTGTCTGTCTATCTATCTATCTATCTATCTATCTATCTATCTATCTATCTATCTAGTTTCCCCAGTAACGGTTTGTACCTTTTTGATGATAAGGCATCAATCAGCAGCTGGCAGGAGATCAGATGAACCTGCAGGAGACCAGCTCTTCCAGCGACGACACACAAGAAAAGGCTTCCTCAAAATTAAAGGTAACATCTATAAGCCAGAGGAGAAATCACGGCATCACTTTACCATTAAATGCCCATCTTTGTGATTTGGGAAGTGGATTTCCAAACAGGAGTTTGTGTAAATTACTTGAAGATTTCAAACTGTTCTCATCTGGTGCTCTTGGATGTGTTATCTGCAATTTTACTTTAACTTCAACCTGCTAAAACACTATTTTAGAAATTTTTTTAGCCTTGACTCAAATTCTCAATTTATAACATTTGTGAATTTGTATATTTTATTTTGTCAGTACTGAAAATGCACTTGTCATTTTTTTTATTTAAAAGAAGGTGCTTTAATATACTTAATTATAATAACACAATATTTTGGAAACAGCTTACCCAGTTGAAGCCCACAATGGGGCTAGAACCTAACTTGCAGGACGCATCCCTGGTTGTTGTGCCAGTCTATTGCAGGATCCAGCCACACTAGTGAATTTAAAGTAGCCAATTGATGTAACTTGTACATATTTAGGATATGAGATGAATATGAATATACCCAACGCAGACACAAGGAGAGTATGCAAAATCTAATCAAACAGTGATTGGGTATGAAATTCAAACCCAGCACGCTGATCCTTTAAGACAGAAGTGCTAACCCCTGTACCCTTGTGCATACCCTCAACTGTAATTATCGGTAATCAATGACTAATAATAAGAATACATGAGAAAATTGCAGCATTTTGTATAACATGGTTTCCTTTAAATGATTATGCCGATTAAAATTACTGTGACTTAGCTCACAGCTGACACCTTCCATCCTTCCCTTTTCACCATTCCCACATCCCCAACTTCTCTTCAGGGTTCTTCCCTGCTCTTCCTTGTCTTCTCAGTTGTGTCTTTTAGACCTCAGGTATTCCAAGGATGACCCAGTAGCCATGGAGTTTAATTCTAATTCAGTAAATCATGTTGGCAGTTCAGCCTGCACCGCTGAGTCACTGTCACAATGAGAAGGCCACTTCAACTGCTTTGACTCTTGCTTGGAATAATCTGGAGCCAACTGTTGTAAGTGCACCAGTAAGGCATCTACGGGATGGTGTTCTTTGTAGAAATCTAGCTTGAAACAACATTACAGGAGCTTTGAGCTAGGGCATGGCCATCAACAGAAAGGTCAAACTTGTTTTCCAATTTCACAGATGACTGACTTCAACGCATCATTCAGTTTTGCTCCCGTTTAAAATTTTCCCAAATATGTCATGTTCTGAGCTAACATGTTCAAGCTTTCCGTGTCACTCTCTGTCAAGGACATAGTTGTCTTTGTTATAATGTAACTAAGAACTTCACACAATGAAATGGTACAAGTTTGACATATTTTTGAAACACACATTTGTTTCTGCTCTTTCCATTACAGAATTGCAAGAAATTGGAGTGAAATAAGATAACCTCATGTAACTTCTGTAAGACCTACACACAAATTTGCCAATCCTCCCTTTTAGTCATGGTCATGCCATCTTTCCTTTTGTCATATTAACAGCTGTGGCTTGTAGGGGGCGCTACAGCTCCCCAAACCTGACACGGAGAGACACAGGTCCAGCACAGCACACAAGTGTTTTTATTCATGGGAAACACTTTTGCAGATGTTTCCCACAGCACTAACACAAACACAAATGAAAGTACACCACAATTCCTTTCTCTTCTTTCTTTTCTTTCTCTTCTTTCACTCTCTGCCTCCTTCTTCTTTGTCTTCTCCCAGCAGACTCTGGCTCCTGGAACTGTGGCAGCAGGCTTCTTTTATGTGACACCCAGTAGTACTTTCATTGTCCCCTTAGCGTGGGAGGCTGCCATCTAGAGTTCCGGGGGAGATAATGCCTTATGCACATTCTCTAACCTGGTCCTACCAGTACACAGACATCCCGGCCACACAGCATTGTCAAATTGAAAGTTCTAAAATGCATACATAATGCTTATCAAACAAAGAATTTGTGGCCGGTCCAGGGCTGTTTCCAGCCTTGCACCTAACAGTGCTGGGATAAGCTTTGGCACCTGCAAACCTAAGTGGGTTATAAAATGGATGGATGGACAAATAATACTGTATGTGCCAACATATATTTTTTAACCTGTCAGTATATTACATTCATCTGCATTTTATGCTCCTATATTTATAATATACTGTGTTATTTGGTATTCCATCCATTTTCCAACCTGCTGAATCCGAACACAGGGTCACGGGGGTCTGCTGGAGCCAATCCCAGCCAACACAGGGCACAAGGCAGGAACCAATCCCGGGCAGGGTGCCAACCCACCTCAGTATTTGGTATTCCCCGGTGTTATCTGTAAAATTAAATTAAAAAGTATTTTGTTTAGACTAAGTATGATCGGTGTGACTCAGCTGTGGGGTTATGAATGCTTAACATACTTAGTAGAGTACAACTTCAAATACAAAAGAAAGACAATGTTGACTTGGTTACAATAATGGCATAATGGTGGGAGATTATGCTTGTAATAATTGCTATAAATAACTCCAGAGGCAATATGGCCTGACTTGGGGCAGAAAGGTGCCATGACAGAAACATTAAGCTAAATCTTTGATTAAAGAAAAAGGGACGTGCGATGGGCACAACCTGTCCAGCTGTACTTCATGACATTTGTACGTGCAAAAATAAGTTTAATGATGTTTCCCCACACTGCATGACCGCCATTCACAGTTGTTGTCAACTTTCTTATTTTAGATGGCAGTGTGGCATGGCTATAAAGGCACTGTACCTTAAACCCTACAACTGCAGAGTCAGCCCTGGCCTAAATCTTTGTGTTATCCAAGCAATCCACCCAACTACTGTAGCTTGGACTCCACTTGTAAAATAAATAGACCCTTCTTTTAGTGTGGTGCTGTGGTTAGAGCTGCTGCCTCAGGGATCCAGCAGCCTGAGTTACAATCTAATGCCTGGTCACTGTCGGCTGTATGTGGAGTTTGCAGAGTTTCCTCCAGGGCCTCTGTGTGTGCATTAGTTTAACAAGTGATTTGGAAGTGGTAATGTGTGTCCTGCCCTGCCTTGTACCTGATGCTGCAAGGATAGGCTCAGCCTCCCGGCCCATCATAATTAGACTAAGCAGGGTGAAGAATGGTTTATTATGTTATGATGCTTTCTGTTCTATTTTTCTTTATTCCCTTCATTAAGTTTCTGCACTAATAAACTGATCATGGGATATGTCACTGCTTTCATGTTTTTGGACAAAATCATTTTGGTAGCTTGTAATATGGAAATACACACTGCTTCCCTAATGCCTAAAGCTAAAAGATTACTGGAACCATGATAGATGACACATTAATGTCTTTCAGCACTAGGCAGTAAAGTATAATGTTTACTTCAATAATGCAGTTGTGTCATGTTTCATTTATGTTATAGCAAATAGCGGCTTTAACTTTCAACCAGAGCATTTATTTTTCTGACGGGTTTTTGGCAATATTGGGATAATGCTGGACATAATTTTATCAAAGGTAAAGAAAATATCCCTTTCTCGTGTAGGTTTGCTTTCTCTTGGCATCTGTCAGGTTGCCATCAGCTTTCAACAAATCAGCAGACTCCTTATGAAACATGCATACTCCAAGTTGACGGGTTCATGCTTTGGTGTTGCTGTCTGGCTGTGTTTGTCAAGCCCCTCTCTTAGCCATCACTATATAACCTCAGACTGGGGAAACTAAATTGTAATTCAGACCTCAGCATTTTTAGCTATTCTGTCTGTATTTAATTCTGCAGCATGCTTGGACACTCCTTTTAGTTGAATATACGATGTCCCCAACGTCATCTTCATTGTTCTACATCCAAGGTTAACTAGAAAGTGTAAGTTAGCCCAGAATAAGTGAGTGACTGTGGGCATTATGTATGGGAGTGCACCTTGTGATGTCCTGGCATCCTGTCCATTATTGGGTTCCGCCAGGTGCCCAGTGCTGCTCAGCTAGGCTGTGGCTCCCTTCAACTCTGTTGTGAGGAAAGTGGGTTGAGAAAATGAGTGGATATGTTTTATAACTCCTTTCTATCTAGTGAAAGCTCGCATTAGCAGGCCGCTTGTTTAGTAGTCATTTTGGCTTTTTCAGGCATCATCAAGCTGGAGACGCAAGACCAGGCTTGAAAAGAGTAACAGGCAGCAGTTGCGACGAGAAGAGTTAAAAAGGCTGCACAAGGCGCAGGTAAATTTGAGCTCAAAGTGTGAGTGGTTGAGTGAAAATCTGCTGAATGTTCCTAATGTTTTTATTTCCTCTTTTCAATTGAATAAAATAACACTAGGATATGCATTTGGCCTCCTCCTTTCATCTCATCCTCCTTTGATACCTTTTATTTGCCGTTTTAAGTGTGTGATATTACGTCTGTGTGAATCCGAGTTGCAGATTGTAAATTCTAAACAAAGCTACGGTAACAAATTGTCAACAATGATTTGTCCCAGATAATACAAAGGCAGCTGCAGGAGGTGGAAGAGCGTCAGAGAGACTTAGAAGAGCGAGGTGTTAAACTTGAGAAGCTACTGCGAGGCGAATCAGGTAGGTGGCTGAGCTGTGCACTCAAGTTAACTGTGACTCTCTGGGCCTGGAGGGGGAGGAAAGAAATAAAAGCACCTTGATTGTCACCTATCAAACGCACAGAAGATTGGAAAAATATTTCTTGGTAACCTGTTACACCTGCCAAAGAAAATCTTCGGAGATGCCACTCTCATGTTTCTCTTCTCTAGAGGTTTGTCTCTTTAGCCTCAGTTGATGAGAGCGGGGAATTCCAATTCTAGTGCTTATGGCTTTCAGATTAATGTACCCATTCACGTGTGCCTGTCACAAGCAATTGCCATTTGGAGCTGAGAACCTGTCAGTTTGACATGAGTTTTGATAAGAATAAATCCACATATAGGCTTAATGCAATTTGCCCGTCCTCTAAGAGATCATAAACAGAGATGGTCTGAGACGACAGAATTTGTGTCAATGAGTACAGTATCTGAAAGAAAAAAGAACACAACATGGCATACTGTTTCTATAATCATTAATTATTTCTTGTCACCAACATGTCAAGGTTATCTAAGACACAAAGCTGAATGTGTGTTTGTTTGTGTTTGTATGATATGCAAATCTACACCAATGAACCCAACTTCACCACATTTTGCATTTTTCTTGTTTATATTGTCATTTTTACTCCCTGGTGAGTTTTCTTTGGTGACCACACCTCTGCTTTAATAGGGTGCCCCTGGGAGGCGTTTTTGGGACTAGACCTGGCTCTGTTTTTATTATGGGGCTAAAATTTCTTTCCTGAGGAATGTATTCAGTGACATTACCCTGGGCAGTGCTGGGTACCCCTGCTAGTCAATGATAAGGTTAATCTAGTGGCAAAAGAAAAGCTAAGACAAACACAGAAAATCCCATATCTCCCAGGGCTCAGGTAGACAGCAGTCTTAATACACACATATTTTTACAGTAAAGCATTTCATACAGGATGTGTTGTCCTAAACTAGAAGCCTTGGCTTTTCTAGTCATTGTCAGTATAGAGACAAAACAAGTGTAGTAGGGTGCCAAGTCTGGAATGGAGAAGCAGGGCAAAGCAACTGCCACAAATAGGGTAGACCCTAGACAAGATCCTTATAATACAAAAAACAGGCACTTCTTATTGCCAAAGTAAATCGTACAATCCTAACAGGTGGCAATAGTCTTTTTAGTATTAGTGAGAAAGCGAGAGGAGAGAGGCTGGGAGGGTGCGCTGACAGCGTGTTGCCACATCCACCACACAACAGACCACTTGGATTGGTTACCGGAGCACAGCAGGTGTCACCTCAGCACCACACTGGAACCGTGTGAGTTTTTTGTCAGTGGCTGGAATGCCAATTCTGCCATCAACCCCCAAGTTTTCCCTGTAACTTGGAGAACCTGTTTGCAGGGCTGGATGTGGATTAACGTCATACCCAGGACAAAGCAATTACAGGTTAAGGGGCCTTGCTCAAGCGCCCAACGGAGTTGAGTCACTTCTAGAATTTAAGGGATTTGAACCGGCAACCTTCCGATTGCCAGAGCAGATCCCAAGCTTCAGAACCACTTCTCCACCCTAATATTAATAATAATAATTCTTTGCATTTATATAGCGCTTTTCTCATTACTCAAAGCGCTTAGCAATTGCAGGTTAAGGGTCTTGCTCAAGGGCCCAACAGAGCAGAGTCCCTTTTGGCATTTATGGGATTCGACCCAGCAACCTTCCGATTGCCAGTGCAGATCCCTAGCCTCAGGGAATATGGAACTATTGCAGAATGAAGAAGGGGAGAGAACATTACTTTAATAGAGGTCTCCCCGTCCAGACTGACATAATGCACCATGTGACTTGACTTTGTCTCAAGAATGGCAGCAGGTGCCACCAACACAAACTGCACAGCTGCTGCCATGTAAAGCAAAATGGCAACAAAATAACATCACCACCACAACAACAAACAATAATAACAACAACCAAACAACTGGTAAGCATCCAAAAGTGAAAAACAGGAAAAGACCTGTCAAAATACTGACATTCATGACACCATTTGCAACCCAGTTTATAATAAACTGTAAAGAAAATGCATAGATGGTTGTGAGATCCAGCATCACTACAACATATGTTTTGGGAATGCGCTGAATTAACAGCATTTTGAACAAAAATCATTATTGAAAAAATACAAAGCAAACTTAAAAGACTTATTGTGTAACATGGTGTCTACATGGAGTTACTAAAACAAGCATTGAATGTTTTTAATGCAGTGTCTTGGTTCTGTCATGCTAACACTTTGTTTCCTGGCCTGGTGGCTCATGGGTTCCATTTGATGTTTTAATATCAATGTTTTCTACTATAATGGAAACTGTCACTTCCTTGAACTACCCATTCTACCATCTCAGCTGGAAATTCTGATTTACTCAAACTTTTAGCTTTCAAGCTAAGTGTTAGATCTGCATTTGTGCCCAGCTTTGTTTTGTTTTGCCCTGGTACCTTAACCTCACTTGTGACCCAAGTTTGAATGGACAGGAGCTCCTGCTAATTTAGAAGCACCATGTGCTGCGATTCCTGAGGGGACTATACAAGGCTATTATTGTAGTATTGGTTAGCCTTTAGCTTGCCATTCTCCTGGCCCTTGCCCTTGTGTAGATTTTTAGGACAGTCTTTCAAGGTGGAGTATTTCATTAGTGTAAGGCCTATGGGTTTGTGACCTGTGCTTGCTCATTTAATTATTGTTTTACTTTGGATGGGTATATTGTTCTCACCTTGATGCTTTGGGAAGTTTAGAGTTTACTTGTTTAAATTTCGCCATTACCTGGCAATGTACAGCCATATGGATTAAAGTCCAGGAAAATCTATTGGCTATGAACAGCCTAAATTGAAATAATAGCACCTCAAAGTTAGAATCAAATGGCTTTAAATTGAAGAAAGAACACACAGACTACATACTGCTTGAAAATTGGGGTGTCCTTAGCGGCGGTATCTCTGAGCAGCTTGCTAGATAGCACAAGGCCAACAAATAATGGAAAAAATGTTTTCTACATATCTGTTGTTTCCGTTGTAGGTGCCATAGAGGAAGGGCAGGCATCCTAGCTAGAATAGAGGACGAATGCCTGCCTGGCCAGGAAGCCATAATGGATGGACTCAGCGAATGGAGATTCCGGGAGCAGTTAATTTCCCCACACAATAGGTGCCAGTGTTCCTTAGGGTTGAACCCGACTAGGACACCTGCAGTTTGGCATGGGAATTGGGGTCCAGAAGTACAGCCCTGTCGGGGTCTTTGGGTGCATTAATATTTTTCAGGACTCTACCAACCAACAGCCAGGAAATCCTGCCCACTATGCCACTGCAACCACAAGCTGTGCCACTAAGCCCCAAACCACAGAAACAATGATGCCCAAGTACAATTCTGGGTTCAAATAAAAGTAAACATTTTTATTCATTTCGAACACCTTCCTTACACAAACACCAGCCACAATACACAAATATAAGTTCTCTCCTTCCCCCTCCTGTAGAGTATTGCCCCTGCCTCCATCTGGTGAAGCTGTGAGCTTTCTTTTGAATCTGACCCAGGTACTGTCACACCCAGGACGTCTGGGGCACTTTCAGATTGTGTGGAAACCAGGGCAGTCCTCCGCTGGCAGTGCCCAAAGACCCTGACAGGGCTGCATTTCTGAATTCCATTGCCCATGCCACCCTGCAGGTGTGTTAATCGAGTTCAGCCCTGATCAACACTGACACCCTGTTATGCGTGGCAATGAACTGCTCCCGGTATGCTCATTCACCTAGTCCATCCATTATGACAAAATCTTGCCGCCCAGGTTGCCTATACTTCCTCCATGGCACCTGCACCATACAAAAACCTCTTTGAAACTACAGCATCTGAATTATTTTCCACATAGTGGAAAAAGCACATGTAAGGTTTCCTTGGTGGGAAGATGAACATGCAGTTCAGTCCCATTCTAATCAGTTTAATGTCTTTACTGTGTAATGAGTGGTCATTTGCCTAATCAATGTTCCTAAATGCAGGATATGTTTAAGGATTTCCTGTAGTGTACCATGTGAATATTTCATAATGTCATATGTCTGATTTATATTTGTAAATGTTTGCAAATCTCTGAGTCTGTCCAAGGAAAGAGGTATAGTTTTCTCAAATCCACTTAAAGCTGTTTTGGGAAGTGTGGATGTCAGCTGGCAGTGTATCATAAAAAAATTAATGGAACAGAACCGAAAGATGGCACAGACAGTGTTTATTATTCTGTCTGTCTTTTTAACTCTGCACACCTATCTCAACATTCTCATTTGTGCCACATCCAACTTCTTCTTCTGTGCTCCCTTTACTGCCCATGCCTCATTGCTCATCTTACCACTGTCTTAATTCTTTGACCACACAATACTCCCAATACCTTCTTCTTGTGAATTTCCCCTTGGGATTAATAAAGTATCTATCTATCTATCTATCTATCTATCTATCTATCTATCTATCTATCTATCTATCTATCTATCTATCTATCTATCTATCTATCTATCTATCTATCTATCTATCTATCTATCTATCTATCTATCTACAGGGTAGGATTCAAAAGTAATGAGCCTCATTTTGTTCTGACACGAACGTACCTTGCCGCGCGCCCCACTTGCCAGCGACGGCGACGGTGGGTGTTGGCTTCACAACGCAACGGAGCTCCTACGAAAGCTCGGAACGGTAGGATCGGCCTTGACGGGAACCCCTGTGCGGTAGTGCGTTACATGGCGGAATGGAAAGTTCATTAGAGCAACGGTATGCGTTGAAGACAAAGACCATGCTCATTGCCTTCTTCGGAGTGAAGGGGATCATCCACTACGAGTTTGTCCCGCAAGGACAGACCGTGAATGCTGCTTACTACTTGGAAGTCCTGAAAAGGCTGAAAAGAAGCGTCGCGCGCAAGTGAAGGGACATCAAGGACAGCTGGAAGCTTCACCACGATAACGCGCCCTGCCACACCGCCTTCATCGTGAGCGCCTACCTGGCCCGGGTGAACGTTCCAGTGGTCCCCCAGCCTCCCTACAGTCCGGACGTGTCGCCTTCTGACTTCTTCTTAAAATCAGCGCTGAAAGGAAAACGCTTCGACTCGATCGAGGACATCCAAGCAAATGTCAAGGCAGCCCTTGCAGCCATCCCGGAACAGGCCTACGTGGACGCCTTCGAGTCATGGAAAAGCTGCCTACAAAAGTGTATTGATGCAGGAGGTGTCTGTTTTGAAGACTATTAATTAGTTGTACCGATTTGCTCAATAAATTTGTCTTTTTGAACAAAGGCTCATTACTTTTGAATCCTACCCCTCTATCTATCTATCTATCTATCTATCTATCTATCTATCTATCTATCTATCTATCTATCTATCTATCTATCTATCTATCTATCTATCTATCTATCTATCTATCTATCTATCTATCTATCTATCTATCTATCTATCTATCTATTCTAATTGTTCCACTTACACTACATGCTATGGATTACCTCTGCATCTAGTTTTCCATCTTGGGCTACCCCTGATCCTAAATATTTAAATGTATTCACTTTTTTTAGTAGCTCTCCTTTCAAGCTAACTTCTGAATCCTGACCATCATTAAATCTCATACTGTATATTCTGTCTTCTTCCTATTTATCTTCAACCTTAATGGTATTAGCTAAATTGTCAAAATATTTAATCTAGCCATTGTTCAAAAACCAAGAGGGCATTCACTTCAGCCACAGTACATGACATGGTAGTGTGTTCCAGATGTTTATTTTCCTTTATGTGAAAAAGTGTTTCCTGGTTTCTGTCTTAGATACACTTTCTCCGTGGTTACTTTTTGTCCATGGTTATGTTTCACTTTTTCCACACAGGAATTCTTCTGGGTTCCCCCTACCAAGGCCTTTGACTATTTTGAAGACCTATTACATATTAACTCCTCTTTGTAAGAGTGATCCAGTTTTCTTAGCCTGTGAGAATAAGATACTGTATAGCAGCGTTTCTCGACCTTTAATTATTCGCGACCCAAGTTTTCATAACAGTTGTTATCGCGCTCCCCTAACGTTTTTTTGAAACCTTAATAAAATGTATTCCTATATTTTTTTGCTGCCGATACACCGCTACAACTTTAAAATTTTCCTAAGAATAGCAAAATTACACCACATATGGCAAAATTTGTGCCCCCTTTTTTGTTACTTCGCCCCACAGTTCGAGAACCACTGCTGTATAGCATCTAGTCCAGGCAGGAGTTTTGCTGCTCTGCACATCTTCCAGTGCTGTTGTGTTTTTTTTTTGTATGACCACAATCAAAGCTACTCGTAGTATGCCATTAGCAGATGAATAAACATCTTATTGTGCTTTTATTTTAATCAGTTCCACAATTTCTTTGGAAGATGTTTTAAATGTAAAATGTTTTGCAAGGTTGTGTCAGCATACTATCTGAAAAAGGACAAATGTAAAGGTTATTACCATGCTGAAAAAAAGAAAGGACGCACAGACACAATGGTTCAACTGTGGCCGATCAGGGTGTGAATTAAATTGCATTTCGTAGATGTTTGCCCATTTTTGATGTTCTAGGTTGTTTTGTTGCTTCTGTCCAGTATAACTACTCTCTTAATTTCTATGTTATCTGCAAAATTTCTATTTTTACTCAATATATATATATCAATGTCATTAATATGTGGACATCACTAATGACCATGTGAAGAAATTTCCACTTGTTTGTACTGTTTCCAAAAGTTCTGTTCTGTTTATCAAGTTTCTTGATTTGGTATGCTTTATTAATCCCGAGGGGAAATTGTCTTTTCGCATGACCTTTGGGGGTGAGAGTGCAGGGTCAGCCATTGTACAGTGCACCTGGAGCAATTTTCAATTTAAGGAGTACAATCCCTTCTGGAAGTAACAAGAATTGAACTGGCAGCCTTCCAGATTCAACCTCAGATCCTTAGCCTCGTAGCCACCACTCTGCCCTAATTATGCTTATTTCTTATAGTTTCAGGATTTGATTTTTATGTAGAAAAGCATCAAATCTTGCTTCTCTTTTCTAGATGTGTAAATATTTGTTTGAGAAGATCTTGTAACCCATGCTAACTATAATTTATTTTCATCAAAGCAGTCCAGTTCATTTCCAGCCCTTATTTCTGTTGTATTACAAGAGACAGACATAAGGCATATCAGGGTTTAATTCTGTGGATTCATTTAATCTCCTTTCTTGAGAACGAACTTTCAATTTGCAACATTCCAGTTATCAGAGACTTTGGCCATTTGAAGTGATTGCTAGAGTATGTTTACTAATGGTTTAAAAAATAATGATTATTCATTTCTTTTAGCGCGTCAGATAAAACATCACTAACTGAGTATGCTGGCTTTACTCACAATACATGTTGAATCACCATTGAAAAAATGGTATTCAGAAAACAGCTTGCTAAAAAAAATGAGTAAAGAATTTAATGATTATTATTTTGTTGAAGGGCTTGCATTCTATAGGAAGATGTTTAACTCTGTGTAAATGCTGAAATTCATGATTAAACCATTAAATGTGAAATTAGATTTTTTCTTCCTGAATTGCCAGTTGCCTGCTATTTTATTCTGTCAGTAAGAATGGAATGTGTTATTAAATCATGCTTTAAACCCATAAACAACCATTTATACTTCAGGAGTGCTTTTAAGTGGAATAATCCAAGAAAGTGGAAATTGCTTGTTTGCTTCACTTTGGGGTTTCTTCTGCCTCAAAAGAGTGGAAGCAAGGTTTTATTTAGTTATTTGCTTACTGTATTTACTTTCAATTACAGTTCTGCACTTTTCATGACCTCCTACAGAAAGCATAGTGTAGCCTGAAGGCAATGAAAGAAAGAAATTTAACGTAAAGAGGATTTTTTTCTTTTTCTCAAGGCTGCCATCTGAATTGTCTTTCTCCTTCTATCTTTCCATTTTCTATACTTATGTTATCTATTAAAGGGTCGCCGACTGCTGGAGCCTGTCCTGACTGTACTGAAAGCAAGGCAGGGCTCACTCACACTCTCTTAAAAATTGCCGTATTTTTTACACTATGGGAGGAAAGCCATGCAAACATGGGTTTGACATACAAATACAACACACAGAAGGCATCCTAGCCAGAAGATGGTATTTTGTGACTTGTTTTTATACCCTACACCAGGGGCTCCCAACCTGGCATTTCATGGGGTGCGACAAAGAGGGAGGCATTTTGCAAAAATTGAATGTGGTGCATTGTCCGACTTTATCTTGCTGCAATCTGTGACTTGCAGTGTGCCATTGATTGTATGCCATTTATTATTTAGTGCTGCAGTTCTATAATATTTACATTTACTTGTCTGGCTGGCACCTTTATCTAAGGTGACTTACAACATTTATGACAATTGTTTACATTTCTTTTGGTTGTCCAATTGGAACACAGGCAGGTCAAGTGACTTGCTCAGGGTCACAAAGTGTCAGTAGCAGGATTTGAACCCACAACCTCAGCGTTTGAAGTCCAAACACTTAACCACTACACAACACAGCCTGCAAATGAAAAAGAATCAAGCATTGTTCACACAATTGTCACCTGTGGATGGGCCACAGAAATGCACGTTCTTGATGACTCCTTCCTGGGTAGAGCGTTCATAAGGGCAAATAACTTTTCTTAAGAGAATGGAATTTGGACCATGCAATGATCTCTCAAAGTCTAATATTGATTTCTATGCAAGCCCTGATCATGAAACATCACTAATTTTGAAGCTGACTGATTTGAAAGTCCGATGCAACACCTGCTGCTCACACTCTGGCCATATCTCCTGCTGGCAGTCCTGGCAGTAGGGCAGCAATTTTAACTGTGCGCTACATCTGTTTTTGAACTGAAGTCCAAACACACTCTAGCCTAAGTCACTTACCTATCCTAACACATTTGCAAAATCATAATCTAGAACATAAAAACACAACTAAGCCACAGAACAAGGAAAAGGACATAAATATACTGTACTGTACACTGTACTGTAGTAACAGTAAAAAATGAATGTAAAAAATATTCCTTACCTTTATTCCTTCTGATCTCTTTACAATGTCTAATTTCACTTTCCTCGTGATGGCTTTCCTCTTCTTCTAAGCACTACCATCTGAAGACTCATTTAGAAACCATGATAAGGGCCAAAAAGTCGCCATCAAAGCAACACAAACGGAACACTTCCTCCGTGCACAACCAAACTAGTTCACCCACATAGTCTGCAAGTACGACGCTAACGGCGTAAGCTGAAACACTCACATCTCAGTTTTTTAAGTTTTTATGGGAGTGAGCGCTGTAAACTCGAAACGTCGTATGTCGAGACGTTGTAACCCGAGGACCCCCTGTATTGATATTTACAAAGGTAAATTGTTCTGTTGTATTAAAATGTTATGCAATGAGTTAAAAGATCATTTTTTGAGTTAAATACTGTATGTGGTTCAGTTTGTGGTTCAAAATTCAACATTTGACTTCACCTTCAATGTGATATTACTTTTGTAGTTGGTGCGAACATATATCAAACATTTTCTAGGGGTACAGCTTAGAAAACTTTGGGAATCACTGCCCTACACCATTTGTGTACAGTATATGTTTAGCGATGCACTGCTGGTGTTATGTTGAGTAGAAAACAAACAGCAAAACCGTCATGAATACAATCAGAGAGACAAAGGAGAAAACTTTTCTATATGAAAATTATAAACAGATTTTACGACAGATTTGGATTTATTTCAAAGTAAGGGAGAACTGATGCAATTATTTTTGGGTTTGAACTTGTGAACTTTTAAAAATCTTTCTCCATACAGTAAACACTGCTTATAATGAATGCCTGATGAGAAATATGCCTGCCAGCTGTATTAGCTGTGGGTTAGGTTTTTACTGTATTGCTGAGATTAATTTTTTTTACTTTTGGTGCCCACCACTTTCCTTTGTTCATTACTTTGCTCAAACTGTGACAAAGGTCACTGAGGTTATACCCCTAAAAATCAAAACATGAGGTCTCCAATGCTAGCAGTGACACTTTAAACTGCTACAAGAAATGAAGGAGCTGGAAATTAGCAAAATAAATATAAACATTATTTAACTTACCTACTGTATATACTGTAAGTTGTACAGGGCATGGGCAGTTTGACTTTTTGGTTGGGGGGCCCTAGGGAACCATAAAATAATTGTGTATTTTAGTGTCTTAACTGTACTGCTACATGTTTACATCACACCCCATGACAAACATGGTAAAGTGTGTGTAATATAAATTTACAATATGAAGTCTCACATTAACACATTTTTTTAAAAAGTTCACAAATACAAAAAAATGTTGATTTTTTTTAAGTTTTTCTGTGTATTTTATTTGTGACACAATATGCAATTTCTTATTTTAACAAGTATGAAAATGTACACATAGGGTGAAATTTCGTTGAAGTTTAGCTGATTTAAATGTTTGTTGTATTTCATTTGCTTCATCAGATATCATATTTTTGTTTTAAAATATTTTGTTGCAGTGGTCTGTGTGATAGAGATTTGCTGAGACCCCCCGCACCACTGTATACACAAGCAGGTGTAAGCCTTGGGCATGCACGCACTACCATTTTATTCACCCGCGCTGACTACTAAGAATCTGTTTTACTGACAGAGGGGGTTATCAGATGTGCAAAAGAGGAAAATAATGTCAACAAAATATACAAGTTGAAGTAATTATAACTTTTCTCAAGTAAAATCATAAGAAATAAACTCATCTGTAATTGATATTTCACAATCTGTTTTAAGAATCACTGACATGCAAGAGAAAGTTACTGTGGGTAGGATGGATTAAAGTATTCACTGATCCATCCATCCTATAAACCTGCCAATCCATCAGGTGGAGCCTATCCCAGCAAATAACTGGTATGGAAGGAAAAACCCCTGGACAGAATGTCAGCCCTTCTCCGGGTGAACACACGCAGAAACACACATACCCACATCAGGGAACAATTTAGCACCACCTGTTCATCTAACCTGCATTTCTTTGGAGGAAACTGGATTAAACCCACGTGGACCCACATTCAAACTCCACGCAGGGAGCACCTGGGATGCAAACCTTAGACTGTGAGGCAGCAGCTCTTAACACTGCATGACCATGTGCATAATTCATTAATTATTAGCATATTCATGTTAACCGTAGCATTAAAAAACTGAGGAAAAAAATAATCTTTATTTGATGCTTGATTTAGTAACACACTACATTCATTGGGGAAGCCAGGCCGCCTGCTAAACTTCACCCCTGGTAAAGGGTAGCATATTGGTGTTATAGGTAGCACGACCACCTCATACATTCAGAGTCCTGAGTCAAAACTTGCTCCACACACTATCATTGTGGAGTTTGGAGTTTTCACAATCTCTCCTTAGATGCGTAGGTTTTCTTATGCTTGTAGCATGTTACATTAATTTACATTTTAAACTGGTCCATTGTAGAAAGATTGTGTGTGTTGGTTTGCATCATGGAAGTGATTAATAATCAATTAGTACTAAAAAAAAATAGTAGTGTTTATTTTTCTAGGTTTTGAACCAAGGTTTAAGGTTTTGCTTTTGTTTTGTGGTTTAGTTTTTGTTTGGGACTATTTCTATTGCAATATTTTTTTCAGATTTTTTAGTGGTTACCACCATTATGTGTTCCATTTGATAAGATGTGGACATCTGTCGCTAGGAACACAACTGCATGATGTCATTGGTGCGATATTATTTAAGTGGGACTTGCAAGTCAAACCTTGTTCAATCTTACGGATACAATCTAAAAACTTTTTGAGAGTGCTTTACTTAATGCTTTAAAGGTTCTGGAAATTTTGGTTAGGTTTTTAAAGTTTTGAGTTTTGTTTTCATAGTGGTTTTATATTACAAGATCGTTGTCTTTCCAGTTTTGTTTTGATCTGTTGTTCCCTGAACCTGCGGCCTGCCAATTTTCCAACAAAAATTATCCCAAGATGGAGCATTTGGTTACTAGCTTTGAATATACTGTACTGTATACAGGCTAAGCAAATTAAACAACAAAACAAAATTAGTAAACTCTCCTCAGCTATATTTTTGCAGTTGCAATCAGATTATATATTTGGCATCAGAAATACATCAATAAGAGGAAAAAAAGTATTATTGTGCAACAAAGTCTTAGTTAAAGGGAGAATGAGTTTTAACGAGCAGAGAAGATATTTTATTTTACTCGTTGAGGGTCTGGACATAAAGATATGTACTGTAAGCTCTCAAAAGAAGCACTAATATTCTTCTTTCAGCTGCTCCCGTTAGGGGTTGCCACAGCGGATCATCGTCTTCCATATCTTTCTGTCTTCTGCATCTTGCTCTGTTACACCCATCACCTGCATGTCCTCTTTCACCACATCCATAAACCTTCACTTAGGCCTTCCTCATTTCCTCTTCCCTGGCAGCTCTATCCTTAACATCCTTCTCCCAATATACTCAGCATCTCTCCTCTGCACATGTCCAAACCAACACAATCTCGCCTCTCGACTTTGTCTCCCAACCGTCCAACTTGAGCTGACCCTCTAATGTACTCATTTCTAATCCTATCCATCCTCGTCACACCCAGTGCAAATCTTAGCATCTTTAACTCTGCTACCTCCAGTTCTGTCTCCAGCTTTCTGGTCAGTGCCACCGTCTCCAACCCATATAACATAGCTGGTCTTACTATCGTCCTGTAGACCTTCACTTTCACTCTTGCTGATACCCGTCTGTCACAAATTACTCCTGACACTCTTCTCCACCCATTCCACCCTGCCTGCACTCTCTTTTTCACCTCTCTTCCACAATCCCCATTACTCTGTACTGTTGATCCCAAGTATTTAAACTCATCCACCTTCGCCAACTCTACTCCCTGCATCCTCACCATTCCACTGACCTCCCTCTCATTTACACACATGTATTCTGTCTTGTTCCTACTGACCTTCATTCCTCTCCTCTCTACAGCATATCTCCACGTCTCCAGAGTCTCCTCAACCTGCTCCCTACTATCGCTTCAGATCATAATGTCATCAGCAAACATCATAGTCCACGGGGACTCCTGTCTAATCTCGTTTGTCAACCTGTCCATCACCATTGCAAATAAGAAAGGGCTCAGAGCTGATCCCTGATGTAATCCCACCTCCACGTTGAATGCATCTGTCGCTCCTACCACAGACCTCACCACTGTCACACTTCCCTCGTACATATCCTGTACAACTCTTACGTACTTTTCTGCCACTCCCGACTTCCTCATGCAGTACCACTGATCCTCTCGAGGCACCCTGTCATATGCTTTCTCCAGGTCCACAAAGACGCAATGCAACTCCTTCTGGCCTTCTCTATACTTCTCCATCAACATCCTCAGAGCACACATTGCATCTGTGGTGCTCTTTCTTGGCATGAAACCATACTGCTGCTCACTAATCATCATCTCACTACTTAACCTAGCTTCCACTACTCTTTCCCATAACTTCATGCTGTGGCTCATCAATTTTATTCCCCTGTAGTTACTGCAGTCCTGCACATCCCCTTTATTCTTAAACATCGACACCAGTACACTTCTTCTCCACTCCTCAGGCATCCTCTCACTTTCCAAGATTCCATTAAACAATCTGGTTAAAAACTCCACTGCCATCTCTCCAAACACCTCCATGTTTCCACAGGTATGTCATCTGGACCAACGGCCTTTCCATTTTTCATCCTCTTCATAGCTGTCCTTACTTCCTCTTTGCTAATCCGTTGCACTTCCTGATTTGCTATCTCCACATCATCCAACCTCTTCTCTCTCTCGTTCTCTTCATTTATCAGCCTCTCAAAGTACTCTTTTCATCTGCTCAACACACTCCCCTCGCTTGTGAGTACGTTTCCATCTTTATCCTTTATCACCCTAACCTGCTGCACATCTTTCCCAGCTTGGTCCCTCTGTCTAGCCAATCGGTACAAGTCCTTTTCTCCCATCTTAGTGTCCAACCTCTCACACAACTCATCATACGCCTTTTCTTTAGCCTTCGTCACCTCTCTCTTCACCTTGTGCCTTATCTCTTTGTACTCTTGTCTACTTTCTGCATCTCTCTGACTATCCCACTTCTTCTTTGCCATCCTCTTCCTCTGTATACTCTCCTGTATTTCCTCATTCCACCACCAGGTTTCCTTTTCCTCCTTCCTCTTTCCAGATGTCACGCCAAGCACCCTTCTTGCTGTCACCCTTACTACATCTGCTGTAGTTTCCCAGCTGTCTGGTAACTCTTCACTGCCACCCAGTGCCTGTCTCACCTCCTCCCTAAACTCAACCTTGCAGTCTTCCTTTTTCAACTTCCACCATTTGATCCTTGGCTCTGCCCTCACTCTCTTCCTCTTCTCGATTTCCAACGTCATCCTACAGACCACCATCCTATGCTGCTTAACTACACTTTCCCCTGCCACCACTTTGCAGTCTTTAATCTCCTTCAGATCAGCTCTTCTGCATAGGATGTAATCTAATTATGCGGATCTTCCACCACTTTTGTACGTAACCCTATGTTCTTCCCTCTTCTTAAAATACGTATTCACCACAGCCATGTCCATCCTTTTAGCAAAATCCACCATCCTCTGACCTTCTTCATTCCTCTCCTTGACACCATACCTACCCATCACCTCCTCGTCTCCACTGTTCCCTTCACCAACATGCCCATTGAAATCCGCTCCAATCACCACTTTCTGTCCCTTGGGTACACTGTTCATCACTTCATCCAACTCACTCCAAAAATCTTTCTCACCCATTGCACACCCAATTTGCGGTGCATATGCACTAACAACATTCATCATCACACCTCCAATTTCCAGCTTCATAATCATTACTCTGCCTGACACTCTTTTCACCTCCAAAACACTCTTGTCATAATGTTCTTTTAGAATAACTCCCACCACATTTCTCCTCCCATCCACACCATGATAGAACAATTTGAATCCACCTCTGATCCACCTGGCCTCACTCCCCTTCCATTTAGTCTCTTGCACACACAATATATCAGCCTTCCTTCTCTCCATCATATCTGCTAACTCTCTCCCCTTACCAGTCATACTGCCAGCATTCAAAGTTCCTTCCCTCAGTTCCACTCTTTTTACTTTCCTCCTCTCCTCCTGCCTCTGGATACATCTTCCCCCTCTTCTTCTCCTTCTTCTTCTTCAGCCAACAGTAGCCCAATTTACGCCAGCACCCTGTTGGCTAACAGTACTGGTGGCGGTCGTTGTTACTGTAACCCGGGGCTCGACCGATCCGGTATGGAAATTTGTATTGTTGTCCGCATATTGATTTGGCAAAATTTTACACTGGATGCCCTTCCTGATGTAACCCTCCCTATTTATCCGGGCTTGGGACCGGCACGAAGAAACACACTGGTTTGTGCATCCCCTGTGACTGGGTTAAAAGAAACACTAATATGTCCACCTTATTTTGAAATTGGTAAGTTTGGTGTAACTAGTCAGTTCCTCCCAGAAAATTCAATCTCACAACCAGTTACAATACTGTCTAATCATGTCTTCATTCTTATTGATTAATGAAGCAGTGGAAAATTTAATTAGTCCTTAAATAATAGGGGATTTAGAACTCAATATTGACAACTTTTAACGTTTTGTTAATTGATAGGACTCTGATAGATGAATATTCAAATCAGATCATTAAATACTGAGAATATCACTTCTTTGACAGTGAAAATATTCTTTCATGATTATTTTTAGGGTAAACCTAATTAAAAAAAAACATAAGTCAAGAACTAACTGGACATCTTAAGAATTAGAGGCTCCTGTTTCTAATGTTTAATAATTTTCTTAAAAAAATCTTCTCTAATTGTTTCATGTTTCTGTGTTGATACAGTTACTATGAGAAATTTATACAAATAAGTGTTCCAAGAGCTTCCCCACTATGTGGAATATGATTGTTCTGCTGAATTGTTGCCCACAGCACCACTACCAAGGGAATATTTTGTCCCAAGTCACTCGCAATGAAGTAGTATATTGAAGAGAATCTGAAAAGTGGCTCAATTAGACTGTCCAGTAGTCCTTTGGGTTTTGGCTTTTCCTCTGCACAGAAGAAAGATGTTACTTTGCGCCCAGGTACTAATTACATGGATCTAAACAAAATAACACTAATGAACAGTTAACATTTTCTACTCGTCGTCTCCCTGTTAAAGCAGGTTACTCGTTCAACTAATTTTCCAAAGCTTGGCCTTGGGTGTGCATATACAAGGAACACCTCTTTTAATACAATTACAAAAAATTACAAATAAAGAGTAATGCAATATGGGTGGGAAAATTAACCAGTGGTTTTTCAAATGTTTGCTAGTGGCATTATTTGAGATATTTTTGGAGTTTATGTAATAATATACAGTATACAGTATATAGATAATCTGATTTTTTTTTAATGAATTGAATTGAAGTATCAGTCAAGTGAGAGTGGCTATGTGGTAATAATTTGTATGCAAAACTAGAGAAGTATGAATTTCATAAATCTTTCGTAGGGTTTAAAATTTTCTATATAGGTATTAGTATAAATAAAGATAAATCCACTGCTATTCTTAACTGGTAGCCTACACAAATCTTGAAACAAGTTCAGTGTTTTGTGGGATTTGCAAATTATTATTACCGATTTATTGTAAGTTTTAATTTAGTTGTTTCACCTATTAATTCCTTGACTATGAAAAACAATCCTAAATGTTGTTTGAATTTCTGAACCTCAACAATTTTTTGAAACGTTAAAAGGATTTTTTATATCAGCTCCTGTTTCTTGAATTAATACATCTCTTATTTCAGGTAGCATAGAAGACCACAATTTGATTTTTAATTCTGGCAATTTTTCTATTCTAAATTAGGCTGTAAGTTTAATTCACAGTTTGTACCTAAAATAATTGAAAATACATAATCTGGAAACAAGTTAGTGGCCAATGAAGATAGTTAGTAAGTAATGTTCCAGTGACATACTGGCTGCGCTCATCCCATTGTAAAGGCGAGAATGGTGGTCCAGCAGCTGCAATATCTGGAGCCCCTTGAGGCTGCATCCTTAATTCCGTAAGGCACATAGCTAAAAGAAGAAATAGTAGCATAAAACAAAACTTTACTTTAAATATGTAATATGTGACGACAAAGAACATATCATACTTAGCAATATTTACAAAATAATAATTAAAAAACAGGCTGAGACCCTGGCTATACCACAACAGTTCCAAACTGAGCTCTGCAATTGCTGTGATAGCTACGTTTCGTTACGTTTCATACTGCCCCTTCATTAAGTGGATTTGTACTTAAGTAATTTTTTTTCGGCTGCCAGGTCTGGATCAGTAGAACTACAAAACCAAGAAAAGCAAAATATCATTACAAAATCTCTAAGGTGTCATTTTTTTTTCCTGAAACACTGGCTCATTTCAAAGACCCAGGAAAGTGAAAACAATTTTAGCCTTAACTTTGAATAGAATTTTAAAAACCATGTTCCGTTTTCTTTGATGTTTTTTCTTGAACTGTCATTTTTCACTTGTTTATAGTTTTAAGAGTTCAGATTAATCTTCCCTTGCATCGGTTTAAGTTCTGAAAGAGAGTGAAGGCATTGTAAAAAAAATGATAAACTGTTACATGCCTGTGCACGTATGATGCACAAACAATGTGCTACCATATAAATAATGTTATTGGTATGCATTAGTGCTGTAATTGGGAAGCAAGCAGGAAATAGAAGCTAAAATAGACAGCAAAAAAATACAATTAAACAGCCCCAAATCCTCATCAAGGTGGACATCATACTCCACCCTGATAGTTTGCAGACTGGTGTTTGAACCCAGTTGTCTGTAGCTTAATGGAGACACCTATTTTGCCTTGCACAAACCTTTATATTTGGAATTAGCAAAGTATCTTAATGTTAATCCATTGTGTGATGGTTTAACTAAACACAATGTAGGTTTGTTTTAAAGGTGAGTGAGTCTGCTATATGGAATATCAAAGAGTGACAGAGTTCAGTCTTCCTCCTGAGTAAAGAGTGGGTTAGATGTTGAAGGGGTCAGCTCTACAGAGGGCTCAAGCATTTGGTTGATTTGCATGCTTGTGTGGGGTGCATTTTGATTACACAGTTAACATTTTCTTTTTCCTTGATGGTCTCCTGGGGTGTCTGATTGGGCTACTTTGTTACAAACTGTTCAGCATAGCCTGCTCTCTGTGGTCTTTGCCCTTCATGCTCGTGTGGCAATTTAAGTAAATGTGGCTAAGAATTTGCCAGTCAGCCACATCTTTGCACTTAGTGTGCAGCTATAGAGCACTGAATTTTGTATTCTAAATTATATTAAAACTATTTTTCTCTTTCAGCCTTGTTTCAGGCTGCAAATGATTTAACTGCATGTGCATTCACAATTAACATATTGAAGGTGACACTCTGTTAAATATATTTGAACAAATTTGCATTAAAATTGCTAAGCTCCATCCACCCTGTTTGTCAATAAAGAGGACCAAAATGATTCAGCAACATTTAACGAAGAAATATCAATAAGTGGAATCATTCTTATGATCACATCCATGACTGAGTAACTCAAAATAGTCTGGATGTTTCATTAAGTCACAAATTATTTTGACTTACAATACCTTAAAAAAATCATATGAAGCTACACATGCTGTCTCCATCTTTGCAGTTTCAGTTTGTTTTGCTGGCTGAAATTAAAAATTTGTATCCCCCAGACTCACATTAGGTTCACTGACCACTGCAAGATGGTCTGGTATACATCAGTTTGGGGGTGTATGACGCAGCAGCAGATGTGCTGGGAAAGCCATTTATTATGAATATTTCTCAAGTTTTAGCTAGGACCATTTTTTATTTTTTAATTACATTAAAGCTGAAATTTAAAATCTGAGTTAACCCTGAACCCTTTATTATAAACATGATTTTCCATTTTTGTAACCTTTTTATCCACACCATACTTGCAGCTGGTAAAAAAACTATCGCAGCACCTCCAGAGACCAAGCAGGGGCCCATCCTGGACTGGACATCCAGCTGCTAATATGACATGCACACTCTTGTACATGCCAAAACACACTCTCTTTTACACCAGAACTTATAATAATAATAAATTTTATTTATATAGCACCCAACACTATAACTACTTGTGTCACCGAAAAGAACTTACTCAGGGCCCAACCTCACAATGAACCACTGGCTGCGAAAATGGGGTCTTGGAGTTACAAAGCATTGTTTACCCAGCTGAACTATAAGGGAACTTATTATGAAGTCCTGTTGCATGAGGCACCAAAACGACTAGCAGGCCTGCAAAGACCCACAAATAAGGTTAGAGCTACCCTTAATTAAAGTCAGTGCCCTTGAATTAGGCCTCACCCTAGGCACCCCAATCCTTACTCAAAAGACAGGCCCAGAAATAGAGCTGATACTGTTTAAAGCTTAAATAACCAGATGATCACATAAAATGAAGAAGAGGAAAACTAAAATCTAAAAACCTAAACAAGATACTTGCACCAAAGACAGGGCATGAAAATTCAAGGATATACCTTATCCAAGAGCAAAACAATAGCAAAAGAAACAAAGCAAAATCAGGAACTATCCATAAATAATCAACGCCAAAGCTTCTGAACACTCTTTAGCTTTGACTTCTATACTGCTGTGCAGGAGGCACGGCTGATAACCAGAAACACTAAATATATACTTAACACAAAACATAATAGTAAACTTCAATACCTTATCAATAATATTACATAAAGACAACGCAGTAAAGTCAAAAACAGAATTAACAACATAATATACAACAGAAAGACTGAATTTAAAAAAAACAACAACTAAAGTCAGGGCAATAACCCTGCTTGAAACATAACAGAACTCCTGTGTTGCTCAACTGAGCAGGGAAGTTGTGATGTCTACAGCTGGAATACTTCTTTTGAACCCGGGTCATCGATAGTCATGAACCGAGGATTAGTTAGTGCAATAAGGACACATAACAACATGGGTCGGTGCAAAATGTTCATTGTGCTTTTATTCCAAATAGCGTCCAAACAACGTATAAAGCACAATGCAGCCCTTCTTTATATAAATAAATAATCCATAAACAAGCAGAATTTCTGAGTAGGTTAAAATCCAAATAAATGAATAATCTGAAAGTGTGATAAATTCAAGGTTTAAAACATAGTCAGGATCAGCTCTTACTTCTTTATGATGTTCAGGAAGAGTGACCCAACCCCTAGAGTGCTGTTGCTCCACATGGGTCTTCTTCCCCAACCATCTTGCCTCCTCCCCACTGCACTCTCTCATCTCAGCTTTTGCTACAACTTGTCTTTGTAAGGAAATTTGGACACCCGGTGGAATTGCATGAGAACATGAGTAGAACATGCAAACTCCACATAGAGGTCACAGTGGCCGAGAGTTAGTTATTATTTTCTACTAAGAGAGATACACAGTACTGCCTGGGTTGGGGGCACCAAAGGACAGTGCCTGGGGTTTGTCAAACAACTACATTTTGGATTGAAACATAGCCTATCCTGCTCTCCTGTAAAAATGGAGAACATGTACAAAAATGGGCGGATAAATGGTATGAATTCTCTTATTGGACAAGAAAAGCAGGAGCACCAGGCACTGTGTGGGATGGAGCAACAGGCACATTTTGAAACCTAATATTGACTACAGTCTACGCCTTTACAAATATTAAGGAATCTGTGTAAAATTTGGAAGTAATAGGCTGAATGAATAGTGTGGATATGCATACTGAACAAACACACATTCAGCTTTATACAGTACATAAGATAAAGAAAACTCTTTTGAAGGAGCAATTAGCAACCCCTTGCCAAATTATAAAGTTGCGGAATACATTGGAACTCTGTATTATATGCAGATAAATGTTAGTGTATGGAATGGCCTATAGGCATATTCCTCAAAAGAATAGGGGTAAAGGTCTCATTTCGAAAGAATACATAAATAGTGATTCTCAATTGTAAAATATCTTGTTTTTTAACATCACATTAAACAGTTAAATGTTTTGAATTTCAAACTCAGTAAAACAACATATGTAAAAAGTTTAGTAATTTAGTAATCCATTAATCAACTGACCTAATCCATTCAGGGCTCACAGGGGCAGAGCCCATCCAAGCATCATCATTAGGAACGTTCCAGCTTAGTCCACACTAACTGAAATAATTCAGAATGCCATTGTGTTTTAAAATGTTTTCCATCCACACTAGTATTTTCAAAAAAAAATCGAAAAGTTTGTCACCTGCACTGAAACACCAAAATTGTGGAAATCTTGCGTTTTGGGCATGTGGGGTTTGTCTATAAAGCAAACCTGCAGTAAATCGAAATGTTGAAGGCACAAGGATAAAACACAAGACATTTTTTTTTTTTATTTTTTTTTCAGAAAATAAAAGGTAATTGAGTTTAAAGGTGGTCAAAGTCTTATAAAATATAGAATGAAATCACATTCTATTCACATTCTACACATTCTTACTACTATTTTTCCAGAGGTAAATATATTGTATGTTGCTCACTTATGTGTTACTGTGACCATCAGGTCTGGAGTTGTCATATACAGTAAATAACAAAGTAAAATAGCATGAAACCACGCATGTGTCTGAAGCAGTTTAGTGCCACATTGCCCTTCTAATACAATGCTTCAAGAATGTGTGATAAATAAATCTATTGCTTACAACCTCCTTATGGTAATCATGGTGCCTTGAAGTTATCTCACCTGTTATCCCAAGCTTCAGGCTGTAAATGCTCCTCCTTTTGTCTCTCCAAATCAGTTTCTCTGTTTTTTCTGTATTCTTCAATCTGTTGGTGCGCCTCATCGGTATTTTCTAGCTCTTACAGGCACGTGTTATGACTTCAGGGAGGTTGAAGGAGGCAGTGCTGTCAAGAGATGGCACCAAAGAGGAAAGGCAATGAGAAACAGGCAGGGGTCTTACCTGGGAGACACATGCTGACTATTCAGAAACATGAAACACAGTTGTAATGAATGAAACAGGTAAGGGTCCTGGCACAGACATCTTTCCTGCAAGCACCTTTTAAACTTCCTCAAAAACTAAGGGAGGTGCAAAAACCCAGAACAGAGATGACATCAGAGACAGGCAAAAGGGTCAGGATACCATAGAGAAATGAACATGACCAGTTATCAAAAGCACAATACACACAAAAATCACACCTGAAACATAGCAATTAAAAAGATTTGCTTTCCCATAATTAAACAACAGAGACATTTGTTGTGTTTTCCGAATTGTTCAGATGTAAAGTCCTTGCCAACTTTTAAACATGGATTATGCTGAAGTCACATGTAAAGGCAACATTTGATCACTAGACTAGCAACAAATGGTGTCGAAATAAACAATATGTTAAATCGGTACAGTGTCCACAAGAAAAACAAACAACAAGATAGCATTATAGTCATGTAAATATCATAAAAATAAAATAAACGGAGGGAGCAAAAAAAAACTGCAAAAATGTGAAACAGGTATGCCAAAACTGAGATTACAACAATTTGTCCAGCAATATATCCGCATCTTCATAATGCTATAAAAGAACTTATTATTTTTAAATCCCCAGAAGAATGTTACCCTAAGTGGTTGAATCATTGTCAAAACAATGATACCTTTAGCATTTCCGAAACGAGCTCCAAGAAACCTCCACTCTGAGGGTGAAAGGTTACCACTGAGGAAGACAAGCAATGAGGTGATGAGCACTGCTGGATTTCTTTTAAAACAACAGAATCTCACAAAGATATTTATTATGTTATACAATATGTGTGTAATCTCAAGATGGGGATTCACACACTAGAACATTCTTGGCTTGAAAGTGGATGTGTTGAGTAAGTTTCAAGCATATTGTTTTAATGTTTGGACCCCCTTTTAACTGGCAATGCATTTGTGTTTTTAATTAATAAAAATGTTTCGACTAGAAGACAATTTTCTGTGCCATATAAATGTGCACCATGATTGTGAAAAGATAACTTCAGCTTGAAAAATACCAAACTTGAGCAGGAGTATGTGTGTGTGTGTGTGTGTGTGTGTGTCAGTGATGCTCCCCTCAATGTCAGCTCTTGCCTTGTGCCCAGTGCTAGGCATGAAAGACATATTTCTATATTCCAGCACGGCAGAGCTTTGAAAAGATAGTAAACTAATTTGAATTAATGTATTAAAAAATTACATTCCACATTCATGTCCTCTTGTCATATTAATTGAGCATGTGGTCCAGACTTGACTTCTTCCTGTAGATTTTGTATAGCTCCTTTTCCGATTTTGGTGCAGTTTAACAAGTCACTGCAAGAAACTAAAGTCTTTAAACTAATGTAAGAGCAAATAAAAGAAATAAAGCCCAAATTGGAGCAGAGCCTTTAGGAGTGGCATGCTGTGCCTCACAATGATTATTGCGATTTGCGTAATCAGACACATTGACATGCAAAATACTTGTTTTGAATGAAAGTGCCATATTATTGTTTTGCCAACAATTTCTTTTAAGATTTCAGTATTTTTTTTCGTTCTCCTTACAAATATGTCAGTCATTTTAAATAAAGAATGGATGCTTCAATACAAGTAATTTCTACATAAATTTGAAAGACTCTTCTTGGAACAAGAAAGGATGCTCCATCACAGGCTGATAGGAAATATGCCGGTTTCTTCGATGATTGCATGAAAAAACAACAAAAAAATGATGGCTTTTGGTAATAAGGAAAGGAAGGAAAATAACAGTTGTTTTATATACATTTTTTTACTTAATTGCCCAGGATCATCAAGGTCAGCTATAAAAAGCCAGGTACATCAAATTACCTGGAAAGAAAAAAGCGCCATGCTATTGTAATACTGATTGCCTCGTTTTGTTGTTTTTTTTTTTTTTTTGGCTGCTCCGCTTGTGTCCTGACATGGTAAAAATGTACAAGGTACTATATGTGGGATTTCTCTTTACTGTTGAAAAGGCAGGTTGTGGATTAAAGCCATGCTTGTTTTTCTCCCATTGAAGGTATAATTTATAGTCTATGTTAAATACATCCATTTATTTTTTATATGAACAATATGTATTTTTAAACAGAAATGGCCAGATGCTTTGGATGCATAAGACCCGGTACGTTCTTAGAATTCCTAACCATTGTGACCACTGCATCCAGAAGCCAACCTTTCAGTAAGGTCTGTTTTTGTTTGGTTGTGTTTTGTCTTGTCTGTCGTCTGCATTGAAGGTGTCCTTTCAGCATATTCTTCGTGCATAACTGCATGGAAAATGTCTTGCAGAATGAAAGCCTGGGGCAGAGCAATGGCCATTGTTCACAAGGCTTTCTTCAGATGATTGCATTAAAGGGTACAGAACATGCAGTGAATGCTCCTTTTGTTCAAGGCTATTATTCGTAAACTAAACCTAGATTGAAAGAGAACATGAGTAGGTGGAGGGCGACGCATTGACAGAGGCCGGCTGTGACTTGGCCCCTGCTTCAGTTGTAAAGAAGTGGCACAGGCAATCTTTGTTCTGCAAACCTGAAAAATGAAGCCTTACTGTACATCAGCCTGTGAGCGGACACTCCACTCTGGTTTGCCTGATAGTATTGCGGAAAGGAGAAAACACGCTGTACTGGTGATTGGTAAAAAGAATTGGTTTCTTATTCTACTTGATCATGGCTGCTGGTTAACTGCATGACAAGGTAATGTACGTGTTTGAATCTGCTAATACAAGTAGCTGTAAAAATATCTGATGTAGGGGGTAACTGCTTAACGAAATGACAAACAATGAATCGTGCATTTTGTCCACTTGTTCAGCCCCAAGGTGAAGCATTAAGCCATTATCAGCCCCGCTCGAACTTGTGTCTACCGAGTGACTGTACCTTGCCATCACATAAGTGCATTAGCCTGTTACGTTCAAGAAGCATTCATTCACCTAAGAGAGCATTTTATGCAGCAAATTGTTCTGACACAACAATAAACAATCTTTACTTTATATAGTACCTTTCTATAATAAGCCATTTTTTAATGACTAAAAACCTTAATATCTGACATTGTGAAAGCTCTGAAAATACTGATACACATTAAATCTCCGGGGTAAACATTACTGGACCCCCTGTATTTCACCTTTCAGGTATAAGGCCAATGCAGAAAGATGCCATCCTAGTGTTTTAGATTCCCGAGTGCTTGGCAGGCAGACCAAACTTGTTTAATCTATGAATGTGTGTGTCAGAATGAGTGGTCAGCAGAGACAGGAGGCATCAGAGGTAACCGACAAAACTGAATGTCAAGTTGGATAACCGGCAGGAGACAACAGAGTACCGATAACAAGAGAATGATTCATATGGAGAGAGGTCACCAGAGTGGTCCCTCAGGGATCTGACCTTGGAACGTTACCTTTTCTGATTTAAATTAATGACATTGATTCCAGTATTGTTAGTAAACTTGTCCGGTTTTTAGAAGATACTAAAACTGGAGGGACGGCAGACACTGAGGAGGCAGCAAAATGAATACAAAATGACCTGGACAAGCTTGGAATATGCACTTTAATGCAAAAAAGTATAAAGTGCTACATGTGGGCAACAGGAACGTCAATTATGCTTTTCCTCTTTGCCCCATACCCTCTATTGTAAAGCACCAGTGCTGGCAACATATATTTTTTAATTTATAGAAACACTTAACTTTAGAACATAATTTCGCAATTGTGTACTAACGTGGAATTTTGTCTTGCTATAGCTGTTTTGCACCACCCCACATATACAGTCTTATCTCTATGTGGACAGCTGCTTTAAGCAAAGAGACTTACTAGCATAACGTAAGTAGACCAAATGGTTATTCTACACCCGTACCGATCACTAAAGCAGGTGCCTGCTCACTGCGCTGCTACTATTGGAAAACATCTTTTCCTCAGCTGCTAACCCCTACGGGAATACGACGGCAGTAACCCACACCAGGTGCTCTTATCAGTACACCTTCAATGTGTTATTACAGAGATTCCTGTGTTCGGTATCTGCTCTGTAGTGCCCCATGTGTACAGCCTTACCTGCACGTGGACAGCTGCCTCGAGCAAAGAGACTACCAGCTCAGCACAAGCAGACCAAACCTTTGTTTTCAAACATGAGCTGCACTTGTGCCACTGCTCACTGCACTGCTTTGTATTGAAGATGCCTGTTCTCAGCTGCTAACCCCTGAGGGAATATGGCAGTCACCCACACCAGGCGCTCTTAACAATATACCTGGACCCAATCAAACAGTATAAAATAAATCTTATTATAAAGCAACATTAATAAAAACACAGTAAAACCGATGTTAGCAAAACTAGGTAATGTATTTGGAATGATACTTTAAAGGATAAGAAATGTATTTGAAAAAGAGTCTTATTAAAAATACTGTACTTATGTGGAAAATAAAGGTGGTATAAGATGTGTCTTTTAAAGTGCAGGTGCAGAGTTGCTTCAGGTCGGTGTTCAGTCAGCAGAGGTCCTTGTCAATTTCTTTGGGCTCTTCTTGGCTTTCTATGCTTTTCTCTCTCCTGCTCTGCTCTGCCCACCTTCCTTCCTTTCCGATCTGCCCAGCATGCACCCAAAACCTAAAGGCCTAATTTCATGTCAAATTAACAATGATTACAAGAATAATCAGTAAGTGTTTGGCTTTCTTGGGCTGTTTGTCTATACAGATATTAATTACCACAGGTCTAAAAAAATAAACAATCTGTTTAATATACTGCAAGAATGATCTAAAGGATGTAAGGTTCGGGCCAGCAAAGATACAGAATTTAAAATAGCAATCATTAAAAATACCACAGATTGTGTTTAGAATGGGATTAAAGAGTCCAGAGTTTAAAAGTTTTAAGGATAGTTTAAATAATTGTCAAAAGGTGCAGGTTTTCAAATTGCTGGCTGTTTACTCAGGTGGCCTTATTGCTGGCAGGTTAATCAGTGTTAGCTCCCACAGTTCAAGTTTTCTGACTTTTTATTATTTTATACCGGTAACGGCGCACTGCACGATAACATGCAGGGAATACACTTGACTTCTAGTTTTCCTCCTCTTTCTCTGTACGTTTATCATTCGTTTGCTCAGAGGTTGATGCGCTTGCTGTTTCCTGAGCAGATCTGCTTTTCTCCTCCTTAGCGGCCCACTTCTTCTCTTCTTCCGTCTGCATCTTTTCGTGTTTAAACTTATTAAGTCAGTGTTTGTGTGTGCGATTACTTAGTACGTTTTCTTTACTTTTTCACTTAAGTGCCTTCTTCAATCTGCCTCAAGAATGATTTAAGATATGAAGGCGTAGGAAAGTCACAGCGACGGTGGCAGGGATGAGAACGGTGCCTGTATGCATGCGCCGCACTGCTGCGCGCTGCAGAGAGTTGATTCTACAATAAAATAAAATAAAAATAAAAAGAAGAATAACCTTGGACGTCAATCATCACCCCATAAGCGGATAGTAGACGTCACGTAGTATATGTGTACCAAATTTCAGGTCAATCTGTCAAATGGTTTGTGAGCTACAGGGGATTTAAAATCCTGGACAGACAAACGAACAACCACGGTAGCGTATTATATATAAAGATGTTGAAAGTCATATCTTCATATGGCTTATCTGTATACCAATACACATGGCAAATGTATATATGTCATGTTTGTGAAGAAATAACTTTGCCTTGCAAAATAACAAACCCATCCTTTAAGTTAGCCAAGCAAGCCTTTGCAGGCTTAAACATGAAGACTTTATCCCTTGTGGGTGGCAATAGCATCCATTGGTGGTCAAGTGATTCACAATACTGAGAAGTCCACAACCATCTTAAAAAAGGCAGCATAATGGACATCTTTTAATATGTCAGAATTATGTGGCTTGCAAAAACTGACATTGCCGCAAACAATAGCCAAACATCATATAATGTACAGACAATAACTGAATGAGAAGAAATGGAAATGGAAAAATCTAAAAGAAGTTGGGATGAAAGGCAAAAAAATATTGGAACTGCATAAATGAGACCTCATTTGGAGGTAAAGGAAGAAAGATGAGAGTGGAATACAGAACCTGGATCATATCGAATGGAATGTTCTGAGCCCCAAGCCATCAAAAATAAGTAAGTGTGCTGATACCAACTAGATTTTCTGCTATGTATTTATATATGTAATTGAGTAATCTACTGATAATTTTATGATTAATTCAGTATAAAAAGTCATTACCAATAGACTTATCCGAGCAACATACATAATAATATGACAATAGGTATATTTCATTGTCTTCAAAATACTTTATTGGAAAAAAGATCAACTAGTGACCTTTTTTAAAAAGGTTTAAAAAAAAATATGTAGCATTTCAAGTACAGTAATTCAAAAAGGTTCTTTAAAAAAGTGCATAAACAGGTGAAGCCAAGCTGCAAGCTATTGAAAATGAATTATTAAGAAAAACTTGTAAAGGTGTGGAATTTTAAGCACTTACAATTAAAGACAATACAGAATACTTAACTAACTGAATTACTTTGAGCTGAGCAACTGGACTATTTCAAGGTTCCCATACAGAAAAGTGATCATATCAACAGGCTCAAGGCGTACACTTGCTTGATATTTAGAAAGTGATATGTGGCATACTGGTAGAATGCTTTTCAAATGGTAAAGTGCATCAGGAATCCACCTTTGTTACTTCTTGTAAAAGAGATGGCACAAGGTGAGAAGTGGGCATTTCATTACCTTTTGAAACAGCTAAAACATTTCCCAGCGCACAACCCTAACCCCACCTTTCTTTCCTCCCACCTCCGAAACCCTTTACGATCCGTCTTTGAACTTTGAAGAGAACCTTGTCACCCCCCCCCCCCCCCCATCAATCCTTGCCCTCTTTTGCTTTCCAAAATTGTTTTTATATTTGATTACATCTTCAGACATTGAAATGGGCCAGTCCCTGTGTTAGTTTAAAAAGTCAATAAAACAAAGTATGGTTATTTATTCCATACTAATGATAGTGGCAATAAAGTAGCCCTGGATTGACCATTACGCAAAATAAGCACATGCTTAGGGCATCAAGGGAAATGGAGAGTTTTTAAAAAAAGTAGTAGAAAACTTATAGTATAAAGTTATATGTATGCAACAACAATCGTTATTTTTGTTGAAATGCTGTATATCTTCAAAGTTAAAAAGCAATGGAATGGGGGATATTTTGTTTTATACAAATAATGATGTTTCTCCATTAGAATATCTTTAAAAATTGTTGCCCAACATCAATTTATGTAAAAAGAAGATCTGAAAATCAGTAGTGTGAGAAATGTGAAAGCTTTCTGTAGTAGGCTGTGTGTAGGACTTGGATTGGTATCCTCTGCTGTGACAATATTCAGTCCATGGAGATGGACATTTTCTTTAGTTTCTCTTTTGTATGTTTTTTCTTCATGTTCATAAAGATGTTTTGAAGGTCAATACTAAAATCTAGTTTTTGTTCAACGGGGAACCAAAGGAATTGTGAAGAATAGCTCTTTAATATTTAGTTTTTACTGTCAATCTGTTTTTAGTACTGATTGTAAGCAGTATTTTTCAGTTACTAGAGAGAAAATGTCAGAGAATACGTTCAGAATGTGCACAAGGTAAGGTAAATCAGGCAATCCGTGATGAAATCATTCTTTAGAAACCTTATGCTGAAATCCCACCGTGAATATAACGTACTCCCCACTTGTTACACTGGGGGAATCCTCATGTCTTTCACACATTAAAATTCAAGTCCTGAATTATATTTTGATGTTTATGAATGTCAGTACTAATTTATTTAAATGACAGTGTTGGGTAACTACTTGCCGAATATACCATTATTTTTAATGTTTTAGTTACTGTTCATATGTATATATCTTATATTCAGTTACAGAAAAAGGCACAATGTTGTTCACATTAACAATGGATGTACTTTTACTAAAAAGCCACTGAACTGGATTTCTGTTTTGGCTGTGGTATTGAATATGTATCTAGTATCGTAATAAATAGTTCACTGGTGTTGGCATTGAATACAAAATCTCTGGCATCGTGACATTCCTAATTTGAATACAAGGTTCCCCATCACAAAAAATAAGTGCTCTGATGGCATGGAGGTAGCCAGAATGCAAAGGAAGGAATAGTTGGGAAATGCTATGCATTAGATTTCCACCATAACAAGGAATTCTCTTTCTTTGTAATTCTATTTCTCAAAGCACAAACAAGAACTTCATTTCATACAGTTCGTTCATCCTGCTGTTCCTCCATGTCTTCACTTGTGCTGGAATCTGAGCCAAGCAAATGGACTAAAAAATGAATGTGGCACTCTCTGCTGGAGTGACATTTTGATTATTGCTGTAAGTTTGCACATTATCTCTTCTTTTGTCTTCTACCGCAAGTGTTTGTATTCTGCTGACCTTGAATGCTTCCTCTGTAGATGGGAACTTCATTTGTTAATTGCTCCCAGGCTCTTGTTTTATTCTATTAAATTAGTATTCCGCCCTCAATGGAAATCAAGGATTTTTTTTACAGTGGTTCTCAAATGGGGTTGCAAGCAGCAAGTAGTGGGATTGCCAAATATTCCTCATGTAAATAATGATTTATTGATTTATGCTATTTTGTTAGTGATTCCATATGTAATTTTTGGCAAAACACGTCCACAATTCATTACCCGCAAACCCGAAATTCAAAAAGTTCCAAAAAGCACATTTTATTTCCAGCTGATTAGGAACATGGCCCAACAGCTGTGGTGCAAAATGAGGTGACAAATACATACTACAACAACGACTGTACTGAGCCCTCCTAAGCACAAGCATGATTAAGGATGAACATAACACATATATTATCAGTGTTAAACCTTTTAAAAAGACAAAAGGAATTTTAAGTGACATCAAAATAATGACAAAAATTGATGACAGAGTGTTCTGAACATTGAAGAACAATGTAGCCGTATTCATTTTCTTATACCTGTTTAATACCAGTCTGTATTCATCTTTAAACGTGGATAGTCACTTTGAACTTTGCATTGTGGATCATTTTGTTGTACTGTATATTGCATGTAAATACACTGTGCGTGGAAACCTTGACTCCCAGTTTGTCAGTTCACGTCAATTAACATATTTGGAATCCTTCAGGTACAGAAGGAGAGTTTATGTTGTTGGTATGGTGGTGGGGTGTCCTCATTATAAATTTAAAGTACAAGAGCTCAAAACTCTTTTCTGTTGTGAATATTCAAAATGTTTGTTTATAGCATTATACAACTGTATAAAAATCCAATTGGGAGCCTGTAAGAGAAGTGTAAGAAGACGAAGGCACTGATTAAGACAGTGTGTTTGATTATATTTTTCACGTTAGGTTGTAATGCATTCACAAGTGCATGTGGAGAGTTAGCATATATAAATTTGTCAACATTTATCCTGTTGTTTCAATGAATAGACTGGAACACTTTTGTGAATAACTGAAAATATCTATTGCTTGTAAACACAGTATACTGTACACTGCCAATATAAAAGCTGATAAAATCTGTGTGGTCAGAGCCACGTGTTCCACCAGTCAGGTATCATACGACAATTATACGCAGTCAGAAGATAAACTTCATGCTGTCAAGTGAGCTTCGAGAGAAACCTAGATGTTGTCTATTCTGGTGGTGCTGTTAAGCCAGTTAACTTTTATACTTCATTTTCTTCTAGTGAATATGAAATGCTCCCAAACTTTCTAACACTTTCTCATAGGATTCTCATCTATGCTTTTTTTTGCCATCCACCATATTGCCAGTTACTTGAGGGGTTAAATTTTAATCAAAATTTTTTAAAATTGAGTTAGTTAAATAACTTGATTATACATGAAAGCCTTACCTAGGACAGAAAGCACACAGAGCATCTGCAGTTTTGAAAGACCTCATTGTGAAAGAAGTAAAACAACAGCCTTGTCTGCCTAATGCAGGGGTACTTAAGGCCAGGAATAAACAGACATTGCAGTGTAGTGCACCCTTGGGAACTGTGACCCAATCTAAACAACAATCAAATTAGGACAAAGAAGTGCCAATTCTGAGAAGGTCACGCAAGGATTTCTAACTCTTATAAATGTTTAAACACTTTTATAGCAAACTGAAGTTAACTTCTGTAAACATGTTAGCCAGTTGTGTCATGAAAATTACATTTCTGGTCAGTCAGATGCGAGGAGCCCTATGTATTCGTACCTTCATAGGAGATGCCAAGGAAAATAACCATTGCCAACATTTAATTCATTAAGTGTAAGGCCAGGGTGGGTTCTGTAGAATGGAATCTCACCCTCATGCGGTAAATGACATAAGGCTCAGTTCATGTTGAGGAAACGTCTGCAAATCCAACTCCTTCCTGTCTTTCCTAAACACAGTATTATCAGAGATCTGCAAGTTTAGGAAAGGCCTGTGAAAAAGTGGCTGTCACTCATCATCAGCTCTCAGCTAGTGCAAAAGGTTGCAATGTTGTCAAGAAACAAAGTTCAGTTTGGATTCACAATGATGACAGAGGAAAAGGAAGCAGGACAATTTTATCATACGGTCAGCCTTAGAAATGCCCATTTTGTTGTATGTTATTTGGGAGAAAAAAATCAATCAGAATAAATCAGAAGCAGTTGAGTGCATTTTAATCTTATTTTCAACAAGAAGTAAATGCCTCAAAGGCTTTCCATCATATGGGACAAGAGGAGTTGTTTTCATTAGAAATCTAAAAATGACAACAAAGCAGAGTAAGTTTGAGAATGGAGAAACCTCGTCAATTAGTTAGTCACCTCTGCCAAGGAAAATGACTTTAATGCAAAGGTTATGTCCATCCATCCATTTACAGAAGCCACTCAGTTCAATTTTAGGGCCCCAGGTTAGCAGAGTATATCTGACAGCATCAAGGGCAACATGTGGATGAGGCAGCATTCATTGTTGAACATTTTAGAGCTGTGGTGGGTGACCGGCTAAATATTCCGGCCCTCACCCTCAGGCCGCCAGGTGGAGCTCTCACGACGACATGGACGTTCCCCGAATTCCAGCAGGGCCTCATGGACTTTGTAGTTTATATGCACAGCCCTGCTGGGGACTACCAGGAGTCGCTGTAAGGGGGCTATCAGACTCTTACGTGCCCTATAACCAGGAAGTGCATCATGATCATGTGACAAGAAGAAACGACGTGCTTCCGGGTTGAAGAAAGGAGCTTTTTATCCGACCCGGAAGTGTTCATGATCACATGGACAGAAGAGAGAAACGCTTCCGGGTCATGGACTATATAAAGGACTCTGGGAAACCAGTACACTGAGCTGAGCTGGGAGGAAGGGTGGCGAAGTGTCTGGGAGTGTGGAGGATTGATTATAGTATTGATTAGTGTATTGGTTAATTTATGAGTATTGTGGAGTGGAGGGTGCTTTGTGCACGTATTTGTTCAAATAAAAGTAATATTTGGACTTTTACCTGGTGTTTGGCGTATTGTCCGAGGGTTCAAGAGGACGACAGCGACCTCAATCTGTCACAAGAGCAAAAGTTCAAAAGAACTTGAGGGCAACTAAACAAACTCTACAGAGACTGTCGTCAGGCTGCGATTCAAACCAAGTCAGCTGGAGTTGTGAGGCAGTACCACAAATGAATTCAACTTTTAGATTTGTTGGATGGAATGACCCTAAAACGTTTGTGTTCTGCACAAACAAGAGAGGCCACTGTTAGCTGGCTGTTGACTTAATTTATACTGCTGCATAAGATTTTGAACCCATACTGTAGTTAACTTTTGATCAAATATTCATGTGTAATCAATAAAACTACCATACCTCACTTTTGTAAAAGAAGGAATAATCGCCCATAAACTGTATGTATTAGAGGAACTGCGGTTATTTGTAAAGTGTGTGTGTGTTTTTTTTTTTAAATTGTACTGTACTGTCTGATAAGCACAGTGGTACAGTAGCGAGCTCTGCTGCCTTACAGCTTCAGAGCCCTGGGTTCAAATCCCAACACAGTCACTGCCTGTGTGGAGTTCTCCCACGTACCAAAGTCAGGCATGTTTGTTAAAACAGCGACTCTACATTGCCCTGGTATGGGTGGGTATATGTAAGGGTGTCCTCAGTGCTGCCAAGATCAGTTCTTGCTATTTACTACCCTGAACTGGATAAGTGGTCTGTAAAATTCATGAATGGACACACAATTTGATAGACTAAGTGTGCTTATCATGAAATGGGTATTCACTGTTAGAGGTTTTTATAAAATACAATATTCATGAAAGTCTTAATCACGTCTATACTGCACATGTGACTGGTTCAGGCACAGGTCTTACTAGAACCCAACTTGTACAATCTAAAACACTCCATCCCTTTCACTCCTCTATCACAGTCCACTACCCTCCAAGTTTATTGACTTCATGTAACTGAATACAGGCAGACCCGGAACACAGCCATCCCAACTAGGATATGCAGACTATATCCTTCCTATTGGACAGAAATTACATCCAAAGCACATTATGGTCAGCAGTACAGTAAGTATATGTATAAAATAAATGATAACTAGCATACACCAACCAAAACAAAAATAACCATATGCACTACTTTAAGAAGAGAGTCCACTGCAGAGTCCCTGATTAAAAACAGAACATTATTATATCTGTTGCTAGCCCTCCTCTTTCTCCTCCTCGCCTAAACATGATATCACTGATAATCTTCCCTCTGAGGTTGACATGTTTCTTCTTTGGCATAGCAACCTTATCTCTACAATACGAGTTACTGACAATTTACAGAAGCCCAGTGCATGTGCTGAGGCATGTGCGATTTAATATCGTCAAAGTCTGCAAAGACTGAAATCAACTGACAGAATGTAAATGTGCAGAGCCTCTACTTTCTACTTTACACATACTGTGAAACTGAATGGTGATTAGTATTAATGAAGATTAAAAATGCTAAAAATAATCTCCTGGGCTATTGTTGCATATTGCACTTAACCTCCCTGGATAGTTAAAGGGAGACACACCATGGAGTACCGTCTCTCTAACTAGGTCTGCTTGTAAAGCTCTTCAGGCTTATTCAGATATTGTCTTTGTTTACTTAACTCTCTGTGTTCCCGCTCTGTCCTTCTGTAACCATTGTATAAATCCTAAGCCTACCACTCTGTCATCCCAGGTTGTCTGTGCTGTCCGTCTATTCTCTGTATTATTATACAGATCTTTTCTTATATTCACATTAATCTTTAATTGTAACGTGAAGTGGCCAGCGAGGACGCCTCTATAGTGGAAGGACTAGAGGAGAGAGCATAGTCAGTGCATTACCTCCCCTGGAACAATAGATGGCAGCCCCTCTGGGTTGCAGCGGTGCCTCAGACTCCCAAAGGGTTCCATGGAAGCTATAGTTTGGCACAGCCCTGTTAGGGTCTGTGGGCGCCGCCAGGGGGCGTTGCAGGAATGGCTGAGCCCTTAGGTTCAGCACTTCTGCAGTACCTGAATGTACTGCTAGAGGAAGATCACCGGATACCTGGAGCACTTTCGGGTGCCCTATAAAAGATGCCAGTTGCCATTGCTCTGGGAGAGCCAGAGATAGGAGGTGGAGGACAAAGCTTACCAGGAGGAGTGGAGGCAAACTGAGAGAGAGAGAGAAAAAAAGAGAGAAAGAAGAAAAGAAAGTGCTGTGTACATTGTGCTTAAGTGTTTATTGGTGCTTTAACAGAGCTATGCAGGTGGGAAACGAGGGAAGGTAAAAAAAAATAAAACGTGTGTGCTGAACTTGTGTCCTGTATCTGTCTGTGACTGGTGTGGCAGGCGGCTGGGGGTGGCACCCAGCCGGGACGCCCAGGAGGACCGGAGGAGGGCTTATGCCTCCTCCAGACCACGAGGGGGCGGCCGCCCTGGTTGCTCTTGGAACCATGGGCACAGAGCTTAGAAGCTCAACCCTGTAGGGGCCCATGGTCACTGCCAGGGGGTGCCCCGTTGCCCTTGGAGCCCTGGACCTCAGCACTTCCGCCACACCCGGAAGTGCTGGGGGGGAAGAGGATTGGGGACACCCGGAGGACTTCCGGGTACACAGCCAGAGCTTCTGCCACACGAGGGTGTGTCAGCGGAGGCTCCTCAGGAAGCACCTGGAGTCCATCCGGGGGTGTATATAAGGGGCTGCCTCCCTCCATTCGAGGGCAGGAGTTGTGCGAGGAGTAGGACGGAGCTCGGAGGAGAGGAGTGGAGGCGGACCTGAGAGACTGTGCAAAGGCATTGTGTTGGTCAGGACTAAGGGGTGATTGGCGCCGAGGCACCGGGTTGATGCATGAACTGTAAATATTAGTGTATAATAAACGTGTGTTGGGAAAAATATGACGTCTACCTGTCTGTGTCCGGACTGTCTACCACACCGGCCACACACACACACGTATATACAGTATATATTTACACACACTCACACACATTAGAATGGGAAGTCAAGCAAATGAAACCTTTTATTAGCTAACTAAAAAGATTACAATATGCAAGATTAGGCCAAGGGGTTGAAAGCTTGCATATTGTAATCTTTTTAGTTAGCCAATAAAAGGTGTCATGTTACTTGGTTTCTCGTTGCATTCATAATGGCTAACACTGTGCAACACACTAGTACTACAGTCCATTACTGTTGATTAATGTGGCCATTTGGACATGGTTTAAATCCATTTCGTGGCCCAGGGAACACTGAGTCTGGAGTTGGGAGATGTTGGAGTAAAGGCTAAGCTGACAAAGGAACAGAGGTCAAAGTCTAGAGGGAAATGGGAGAAGGTATAAAAGAGTGGGTTTACCAGTGCTTTTAGTGAGCAGGCCAACAAACTTGGTTTAGATGGGGTGAACCCAGAAGGGTATAAAGTTTATTGTTTAGTTCCTTGTGCATCTGGTGTGGCTGTAAGTTTGCAGTTATACTAGGTGTATGGTCCTTGCTCTGTTTCTGTATTAATGGACAAGCCTTGAAAACAATTTGAATATGGACATGAAATGTGTTAACCACAGCAATCTGTGATCGTAGTCAGAATCCTCCTAACTGAAAAACTGTTTGTAGTTTGTGTGGGTTTTGCCGAAACAATCCCAAAGATGTGCGTGTTAGGCTAAACAGAGACTCTAAATTGGCCAAGAATTGTAGTTAGTGTGGGCATAAGTACCGAGTGTCGTGCCCAGGCCTCGTTCTCACCTTGTGTTTAGTCCTGCTAGGATAGGATTGAAAAATGAGTTCTTTTTTCACAATTCCCGGCAAGCTTTATTGTACAAAGATTCACCAAGAGTTTATTTTGCTAGTTTATATTAATTTATTAGTCAACACTCAGCTACGTGAACTCTATAACCAGCGCTAGTGCTATTAAACTTAAAAATGATTTTTGAACAACATAAATGATGATGATTGAATCCGTTACATCTGTAAAAATGTGTTTCACACCGTAAAAGATAAAAGCTGGGGGAAATCCTTCAGAACCTTTCCACTTTATCAGTTTATACCAGATCTGATAACATTTACTCAGTTGTTGCTACTGCCTGTATTGTGCCTGATCAGAGAAGTTCATTAAACTCGAGAGAAATCAAAACTGAAACAAGAATAGCTGGAGGTCTTAATCATAATTCATGATCCTTTCCCTAATTAATTGATGAGATTTGTTTGTTTTAAAACTTTGTCCAGTCTTCGACAAAAAATAAAGTGTACCACTGTCTTAAATATTGTGTGGGGTACAGCCCGGACACAGACAGGCAGACATGATGGTTTTACCACACACATGTTTATTCACAGTATATACAGTGCACATACCCAGTGCCTCGGCACCAATCACCCCTTTAAGTCCTGGCCACACGCACAATGCCTTTCAGTCTCTGGTCCGCCTCCACTCCTCTCCACCAAGCTTCGTCCTCTTCCACCCGACTCTCGCTCCTGACTGGAGGGAGGCGGCCCCTTGTATTCACCCCGGATGGGCTCCAGCTGCATCCTGAAGCCCTGTAGCCATACCCCTGTGTGGCGGAAGCCCCAGCGGTGAAACCGGAAGTCCACCGGGTGTCTCCATCTCTCTTCCCCCCAGCACTTCCCGGTGTGACGGAAGTACTGAGGTCCAACATTCCCAAGGCATTGGGGCGCCCCTGGCGGTGACCACAGGCTCCTACAGGGTTGAGCTTCCAAGCTCCGTACCCATGGTCCCCAAAGCCACCAGGGAGGATGCCCCCTCGTGTCCTGGAGGAGGCACAAACCTTCCTCCGCTCCTCCTGGGCGTCCCGGCCGGGCATGAACGCCCGCCAGGCACCACAATTGATTTTCAGATGTCAGCACATTTCATGGTGCCAGAAGATTACAGACTGGCAATGGGAGTCATTGTCATCAACAACATAGCCTTGTCCATGAAAATTAAGTCAGAAAACAGTGGCACTCAAAAGAAAACAAAATACAAAATGCCACTACAATGACATTAATAAAATAATAGTAAAAATTATTAGTAACAAGAAAAATGGGAACCAATGCAGTAAATTTATTCAAATTATAACTTGTTTTTGTTGCTTTGGGAATCAATATGTTGTAGTGACTCTTCATGTGTCCTAGTTCTAATGTGAATTGCCCCACCAAGGAGATGTGCACAAGTACACAAAAATAATTAAATTGCATTAAATGGCAAAACAAGAAATTAACTTTTTTTATATCAAATTATCATTTGTCTGGGCACACTACAGAATGCCAAAGATTCCTAAATGAAAATTTATTGCATGACTAAATACTGGAGATTGCCATCCTAATCCTTCTAACTATGGTGCCCCCAGGCACGAATCAAGATCAAATTTTTGTGAAGCTGAACAGTAATGTGAAGGTAGTGGAAATCTGGGCATCTGCTTATGGTACTTGACCAGATGTAATAGTGAAAAGTAATCCTAACCACATCCAATGATGTTTTCTCCTATATAAATACTCAAAAGACACAATAGCACACTATATACAGTATATGCAGCAAGCTTATGGTGAATGTGGTGGGGAGCAAAATCTGAGTGTAAACTCTTATCATTTATACACCAAACTATTAAAACAATGATCAGGAAATGGCTGGCCGTATCGAAAGATAATACCAGGCATATTTGTTGGGTTTTTATTTGAATAATGTTGGTGTTGTGGATGTAGATGGTGCTATGGTTTCTGCCTCTCAAGAGAGCCTTATTTGCTGTGTGACCAACTGCCTGTGATGCAGCAATGTCTTTGAATGTCTGACTGGTGTGCCATGGCCAGAGACATGCCTTCATTCTCTGAGCACTTTGAAAACAATGCTCTTCTGTTTTTTCTTCTTCTAGTGTTATATTTGTTTGTTTTTGCTGGCACATTGATCACATTAACCGAGCTTTGTATTTCTGGGATGATGGGCTGCGACCTCTGTCTGCACTCATTTTGATTGACCCTAATCCTCTGATACCACATGCTATTTCTTTGATGTTAGCTTTGAGGCTTTCCTGTTATAATATTTATTAAACTGCATTTATTTTCACCCTTCAGAAGCAACTTGTGTCTCAAATAAGAAGTATACCTAACACACAGACACAACAAAGCAAATTAAATAATGTTTATTGGAAACAGGCATATAGAGATGACAAAAACTCCACAAAACTGTAAAACAAATTAACAATGAAAGGGCAAAAACTCATAAACATGGAAAACCCTGGAACCAAGTGTTTAAAAGAGCTAAGATAAGCTGATGCTGAGGTGTTAAGCTCATGGGTCAAAAACAAAGGCGGAACAGGAACTGAAGAGACTTGGAAGCTTGGAAACATCAACCACAAAATAGATCAAGATCAGGCAATGGAAAAGGGGCAGAAGACTCGATAGGCTTGACAACGTAGTGATAGTTGGTGACAAGCAACATGAGCCTCTCCTCACTGAAAAGGACCATGGGTCAGCGAAAACAGGCCTGCTAGCACTGTCAATCAGAAGTTGTTTAGTATCATTTAATGGATTAATAACAATAATAATTTTTATTTATATAGTGCCTTTCCCATCCTGTCTAAAAGAACTGGTGTAAGATTAGGACTAAACCTGGAAACCATTCATGGCAACAGATGTTAATCCACTGGACTAACACAGAATCTCAATCAAACTTGACAAGTTCTATGAGAGAATCGGAATCAGGGTAGAACATGCTGTAAAGGAAGACAAAGGAAACGTAAAAAGGTTTGGGGTTTTCCGGCCCCGTATACTGTACAGTCTGCACAATAGGTTACAGGTAGGTCCAGTGAATTCAAACACTTTCAACAAAAGACAACAAACAAATGGGAAACTGGGGCATTTATAGAGGAGGGACTGGAAGTGCCAGAGGAATGCTGGGAAATGTTGGTGAACTGGATGCTGGGAGCCATGATGTCATCAGAGGGTAAGGCTGGGCGTAAGTGGCAAGGCGGGGTCAGAGACGAGTTGTGTACTCATGGTGGCGACGTTTCCTTCTTTTTGGGAAAACAAAGAGAGAGATTAGTGTTCTGCCATTCCTGCTTGGCATGAGGTTGCACGTTATGTCTTGGGTCTTTCCGCGGCTCCCTAAGCGCGCGTGCGTGATATGACCCCCCCCCCCCTCAGCCCAGACCCATCGGGGCGGGCGCACCAGACCGAGAGGTCGTGAACCCGGGAGAGGGCATCAGCATTGGCCTGAAGGTTGCCCCGACGATAAGTGACAGTAAACTTATATGGCTGCAGGTCCAAAAACCACCTGGTGACCCGGGGATTCGACTCCTTATGCAGGGCCATCCATTGGAGAGTGGCATGATCCGTCACCAGGGTGAACTCCCGGCCCAACAGGTAGTATCCAGATGAGTCACTGCCCACTTAATGGCCAGAGCTTCCCTCTCCACTGCTGCATACCTGGTCTCCCGGTCCAACAGTTTCCGGCTCAGGTAGAAAATGGGGTGTTCGACACCGTCGACACTTTGGCTCAGCACGGCCCCTAGGCCCGTGTCCGAAGCGTCGGTCTGGAGCAAAAAGGGAAGAGAAAGGGTTTTCAATATCGGTGCCGTTGTCAGGGCCATCTTTAGGTCACGAAATGCCAGTTCTGTTATATCGTCCCATACCACATACAAAGGAGCCCCTTCCTTTGTGAGGTTAGTCAAGGGTGCTGCTTTTTCAGAGAAGTGAGGTACAAACCGGCGGTAGTACCCGGCTAACCCTAAAAAGGCCTGCACCTGTCTCTTGGTATTCGGACGGGGCCATTCAAGGATGTCTTTGATTTTAGAACATTGTGGCTTCACCTGTCCCCGTCCCACTAGGTAGCCTAAATATTTGGCCTCATTTAAACCAAAGAAACATTTGCGGGGATTTATTCGGAGACCAGCTTTCGCTAGCGTGGCGAGGACAGCATAGACCTGCAAAATATGTTCCTCCCAGGTGCCGGAATAGATGATTACGTCATCCAGGTAGGCAGCACAATAAGACTGGTGGGGCCGGAGCACTCTATCTACCAGACGTTGGAAGGTCGCTGGTGCCCCATGCAGTCCAAATGGGAGGACCTTATATTGCCAATGTCCACTTGGGGTACTAAAGGCTGTTTTTTCTTTCGCGGATGCCGTTAAGGGAATTTGCCAATACCCTTTGGTCATGTCAAGAGTAGTCAAATACTGTGCCATACCTAGCCGTTCAAGAAGGTCATCAATTATAGGCATGGGATAGGCGTCGAACTTGGAGACCTGATTCAGACGTCTGAAGTCATTACAGAATCTCCAGGAGCCGTCGGGCTTGGAAACGAGGACGATAGGACTGGACCAGGGGCTATGACTTTCCTCAATAACGTCCAAGTCCAGCATCCGTTGGATTTCGACTTCTACCTCAGCGTGCTTTGCCTCCGGAAGACAATATGGCCGTTCCCTGACTACCACCCCGGGGTCTGTAACGATATTGTGCTCAATCAGCGAGGTGCAGCCAGGCGTCTCGCTGACCACCTCGGGGATGGCTAGGATAGCTTGTTCCAGCTCCTGCTGCTGGTAAGGGGTCAAATCTGATCCGAGATTAAGTGTTGTTTTCTTCGAAAAGAGGGAGACGGACGCACCGGAGGCTGAGGTGTCACCTCATTCTCTCCATGGCTTTAACAAGTTCACATGATACACCCTCTCCGCTGGGCGTCGATTTGGTTGTCGGACCAAATAGTCGACCAGCCCTTTCCTTTCCTTAACCTCATAAGGTCCCAGCCAATGGGCTAATAGTTTAGAGTGGGAGGAGGGGACGAGCACCATCACCCTGTCCCTGGGTTGGAATTCCCTGAGGACTGAGTTCTTCTTATAACACCGCGCCTGCGCTGATTGAGCCCACATCATGTGTTCTTTTAGAAGCGGTCTGATATGTTCCAGTCTATCACGCAGTTGCGCGATATACTCCAAAACATTAGTGGAAGGAAGAGGTTCCGCTTCCCATCCTTCTTTTAACATATCTAAAAGTCCCCGGGGTTGGCGTCCATACAAGAGCTCAAAAGGGGAAAAGCCAGTGGAAGCTTGTGGTACCTCTCGATAGGCAAAGAGCACAAGAGGCAAAAGCTGGTCCCAATTCCTACCGTCTGCGCTGACTACTTTACGTAGCATTTGTTTAAGCGTCCGATTGAAGCGTTCCACCAACCCGTCAGTTTGCGGGTGATAGACAGACGTCTTAAGATGCAAAATACGGAGTAATCTGGCCACTTCCCTGAACGTATCCGAGGTGAAGGGAGTACCCTGGTCTGTGAGGACTTCTTTGGGTATTCCTACTCTAGAAAAAAGGTTTACCAGTTCCTGTGCGATATTCTTTGTGTTAGTGGAGCGCAATGGAACCGCCTCTGGGTATCGAGTCACGTAATCAACCATGACTAATATATACTTAAAGCCACCGCTTGAAGGCTCGAGGGGTCCCACTATGTCCACTCCAATTCGTTCGAAAAGGATATCGACGAGTGGTATTGGCATGAGAGAAGCGCGGACCCTCCTAGGTATCTGACGTATCTGACAGTCGAGGCAGGATTGACAGAAACGTCTGACCTCCTCATTTATACCGGGCCAATAAAAGCAGAGTTTTATTCTCTCCAATGTTTTCTCGGCCCTGAGATGGGCGTCTAGGAGGTGAACGTGCGCTAGTTCACACACCTTCCGCCGGTAGGTCCGCGGAACTAACAGCAACTTTCGCACCTCGCCTTCGTGAGTCGCCACCCGATACAACAGATGATTATCTAGGACAAAGTAGGGCTCTGGTGGTAGGGGACTAACTGATAATTGGTCATCCATAGAAACAATAGCATTTCTAGCGAACTTAAGGGAATCATCGTTCCACTGTTCACGTTTAAAGGAGGCTGGAGTAGACCTGAACTGTAAGTCCACGCAGCCTAAAGGATCGTCTGTCACCGGGAAGTTATCGGGTGCGCGGCTCGGGCCTTCACCAGATGTTTCCAGGTTAGGGTCCGTTGCCTGGCTATCTTCCCCCCGGCGACCTACGTCATCAGTGTTTGCCGCATTGCACGGCGTGGGAGCCACGGGGAGGGCACCCCGCCCACCCATAGCGAGACCCAAGTTGGCGACAGGAGTGGATTTTATTTTACCGCTTTTAGTTTTAGACCAGTTGTGTCCTAGGATCACCGGGAAAGGGGGTTCGGGTAACACAGCGACCGACAGTTGACTTATTTCCCCTTTCCAAGTAAGAAAACATTTCGCGGACCGATACGTCCTGGTCTCACCATGTACACAGGTAATTCTCACATGTTGTTTCAACCATTGTCGCAGCAAAACAAAACGGCGAGCAACAATGGTAATGTTACTCCTGGTATCAAATAAAGCAAGGACCGAGTGTCCATTCACTAACACCACCCCTACATTCAGGACTACCAAGGGAGTAGACAAAGCACCGTACCTCTCTGCCACTGTGACGCTGCAATCCATCGCCTCCACGTTGAGCGGGCATGCAGGGAGAATGTGTCCGACCTCGCCACACTTGAAACAGCACGGCACGGCCAGTTTTTCTCGGGGCTTCACTGTGGCTTCCGCCACGCGGCGACTGGGCTCGGGGTTGACGGCGCAAACCTGTCGGGCCCTGTGAGCCGACCTCTCCGGCCCCCTGACTCGGTGCACCGCGAGCTGACGCTCCAAGACCTCCAGGAGGCCTTTCATGTCCTTGTAAGCGTGCCTCCAGACCTGCTGGGCAAGATAATCAGGCATGCCGTTAATTAGGCCCTCGCAGGCAACCTGCTCAACTACCCGGCGTGCCTGCGGCCCTTCTGGCTGTAGCCAGCGGCCCATCTTGCCCCAGAATTCGAATGCCTGCGCTCTGGCAGGTTGCTCTGGGTTAAATCGCCAAAGCCGCCACTCGCTCGCCTGCTGGTCCGAAGTTATGCCGTAGCGGCTAAGAATCTCGTCTTTTAGGGGGTCATAACTCGCGGCCTCCTCCTCAGGGAGGTCGTAATAGGCCCGCTGCGCGACACCCTTCAGGTGCGGTGCCAAAATGGATGCCCAGTCCGCTCGAGGCCACTGGTTTCTAGAGGCGGTCCTCTCAAATATGCCCAGGTACGACTCGATGTCGTCCGCTTCTGAGAGAGGTACAATCGGTGGAGGCGGAGGTCGGGCGGGCTCTGGTCTTACCGCTTCTGCGTTGTCCAAGTGGGCCGTGGCTTTCTCGAGCTGCCGCTTAGTTGCATGTTCCACCTGTAGGTTCTGGAGCTGAGTAGCAAGGGTGGTCAAGACAGCATTCAGGTCCTGTCCTTCCGTCATACTCGGACTTCTACCCTGCCGACTACGCCACTGTAAAGGAAGACAAAGGAAACGTAAAAAGGTGTGGGGTTTTCCGGCCCCGTATACTGTACAGTCTGCACAATAAGTTACAGGTAGGTCCAGTGAATTCAAACACATTAAACAAAAGACAACAAACAAATGGGAAACTGGGGGATTTATAGAGGAGGGACCGGAAGTGCCAGAGAAATGCTGGGAAATGTTGGTGAACTGGATGCTGGGAGCCATGATGTCATCAGAGGGGAAGGCGGGGCGTAAGTGGCAAGGTGGGGTCAGAGACGAGTTGTGGTCTCATGGTGGCGACGTTTCCTTCTTTCTGGGAAAATAAAGAGAGAGATTAGTGCTCCGCCATTCCCGCTTGGCATGAGGTTGTACGTTACGTCTTGGGTCCTTCCGCGGCTCCCTAAGCGCATGTGCGTGACAATGCCAAATCCAGACATATGTTTTCACATTAAGTACATAATATCCACACTCACAACAATTTCGGGCAAAATCCATCTTCCTGCTCTATCATGCTATCCCTTTACAACACTAAAGGCGCTGCCTTAGCTTCCTGAGACATGCAAAGTAATAAACCGTCTTTATTAAACAATCGCTTTATACATCCCTTCAGCGTTTCTAAGAAGTATGCATTTACATTTTTTTTGTTGGTATTTAAATTCTTTTTGATGGCTGTCTATACTTAAACAGTGAAGAGTGGGACCTCTTCATCCACAGCCTCAAGAGCTTCTGCTTCAATGAAACTCCATCATTTGTAGACGGTACCATGGCTGCAGCTCAGTTCCCAGCTTGCCCCTTGCATTTAGGCTGTGTACAACTGGCAAATTGGAAGCAACACAATAGGATTTGAAGCGCTCATATTGATAAACAGTGGCTGCAAGGCAACGCTAGCATGTTGCTAAGAGATAGATGGCGAAAAAATACAAGGACCATTCCCCCATTAGAAAGGGTTTGGGAAAACATGCTATCTGTTTATTTTCAGCTGTATAGGAGCTTTAGTTTTGAAAGGCATCTTAAAACCAGGGAAAATTGCCGCATCTTTAGGCAACATTTTATAGTCTTTTGTATTTAGGGCTCCTGCATGGGGTTTGCTATACTTACAGCCTGTCAGCAAGAATAATGAAACCTAATGCAAAAATATTTTTGGCTTAATCTTTGAAAAAACAGTAAATCAGGCTTGCTTGTGATGTCTTGTGCATTAATTATTGTAGCAGGAGTCTTGACATGTTGTATATTTTGCAATAATTAGAGTGAGGGCAAGCTTACTATTAAATTACACATAAAATAAAAGCTTTGCCTTGAGGATTTCAAAATTAAAAGCCAGCGCTAAATGAGGGATGCCACATTAAAAAAGGGAAAAAAGGATACAAATATAGTACTTTGTTTAGGGTTTGAGTCCTATTTACAAACAAATTAGAAAGGTTTAAATCTTTTAGTGACACAAGGCTCCAAGCTCACTCCACAGCTTTGGTTTAATGTGCAGCAAATATGTGGTGTGCTTCTCTTTTACCAGACAGCACAAGGGAGGAAACTCACTTTCCTTACTGTTGTGGTTTGTGGTTCCTCTGCAGAGCAGGGAATTCATTATACAACATATACCATTCATGTGCTTGGCGCCAGGGTAATATTAAAAAGATTTCTCTGTCCTGACTTAGTCAGCTAAACAGTTAAAAATGCCCAAATAGAAATGTGTTAAGATATGACAGTAGGGTGCCAATGAAGTGATCCCTTGAAAACAGAGAATATATTCTTCAAGTCTTATGCAAGTGGACAACATGGGGCGGTGATATTTCTAATGTTGTGAGATTGCACTACAGTTGATGAATTTACACTGAAACAGCTGCATTTTTCCTGAATTATGTTTAATATTTTTCTTTAATGAAGAGGGCAGCACATTGTCCTTCTCTGTGGATCTGTTCCTTTAAGGGCTACACAGCATTCAGGATTACAGCAGCCACCAGGACGAATTTTAGATTGATGCCCCTCTAACCAAAGTGGACTGTCTCAGTCATCGAAATGGTACTTCATGTTCTTCCTGTGGTGGTCCTTTTGTGATTTATTATTATTGATAAAAAAATATATATTCATTGTCTTAACCATTATGGGTGCGAATACTGTGGTCAAACGATTACAATTATCCTGTCCAAGAATGGACAAGAGGTTGCAAGAATCAAGAAACAAAGAGCCAAGGGGGTTAAGCAACAGAACAGTCATTAAAATAAGCAGGGGTCTGAGCCAACAAGCCAAAACAAGCTTAAGATTTTAATTAAAATTCAAAAGGGCTCTGCCGAGGTCCTGACGATAGCTAAACTATAACTAAATGGTTTTTCCCTTGACATCATGTGCAGTGCCCGTTCTCATACTGCAATGAATGTCGCTACCAGTATCATGATAGCATTTATTCAAAAGTCTTTCAAAAGAAATCTTAAGAAGTTACTGCCACAAAATGGCAATGCGATAACACTGTAAACATTAAACAAAAATTTAATTAAGCAGAAACTGCACCAGAACAATTGTATAGGATCTGAAAACAACATTATGACAGTCATTGCCAAATCAGGTACGAGGAAGGTGCCCGTCCATTGAAGGGCAAACTCTGGGTCAGTTTAGAGATGCCAATTAACCCAAAATCCATGACCTTATAACAAAAATGAAGGTACCCAGTGAAAAACCCATGCAGACGTGCTATTCAAACCCAAATGCTGTGAGGCAGCAGTGCCATCCACTGTGCTGACCATATTAATACTGTACGTCTTTTTGATACTCAAGGACATTGTGCAAAAGAATATGAAAAGATAATCTACAGATTGTTATGGAGTAACATTTGACGCTTTTCAGAGAGAGATCAGAGCTACGTGTGTTTTAGAGGGTAGCTGCTGATTGCCAGAGATATCACGGCCATGTGCTTTTGTCCCCACACGGGGGACGCTCTCCCATCAGAGCTGAACACGATCACATACAGTGCCAACGTTTGACATTGGAGCGTATCTACCTTCTACATGGCCAGAATGACATGGATTTTTAAAGTTTGTCCTGTTTCACTACCACGTGGGCGGAGATGTGGGGGACAGCGAGTATTAAATAAAAGAAGTAATGTGATGTGTCCAGCACAGAGTGTTTCTACATCAAGCTGTGATTTAGTAAAAGATTATGCTGGATTTGGGGAACAATAAAACAGCTGAAATGTTGTAGTGAGTATGAATAACTGCTTGTTTTCATCACACATGCTCAGAGGTAGACATCATTCAGAAAATGGTCAAATCATGTTCAGAGATGCCCAACACATGCATATCCATTGAATACTGAAAGTAAAAATTCCGAGCCAGTCCCAATACTTACTTATCCATATAACACCTCTCAAACATATACACTCGGGGAAATAAGTCGTGTGTTTAATACTTTTTCCCTGTGTCATTCCATTTTGTTAAACATACCTTTATTTATGGCCTTTAATGTTGTGAATTCTTTATACTTGCAGATGTCTTGAGTTAATACCAATGTGTGGTGAGAATTTCATGTGAATAGCTTCATTGGAAATATATTTACTGAAAAAAATGTTGATGCATTTAATACTTATTTCCCTGCATTATCCCTGTAGTGATCTTGTTCAGACTCAATATGCTTCTAGCATTTTACAGTGCTAATCATCATGCCAACTTTTATATAGACTGCGTGATTCATTTTTGAGTTATTGTCTCCAAGGACTCGCATCCTAATGCACATCATTCTGAAAATAGTCAAGTCATACTGGTGATGCAACAATGTGTTGATCTGTTTAAAATTCTGACCCTGTCACAAAACTCATTTTATATACATAGCAAAAATAAAAAAGACACATTAAATATTTCATCATGAAAATGGAGACATCAGAAAACAATCGTAATGTGATAAGTCTTAAGGTTGGTTTTAAAAATGGCAATAGTATTGGAGTGATGGATATGAAGAGGCAAATAATTCCACAGCCTTGGAGCAGCTGAATGAAATGGCCTGGTTGCCCAGGAACTTGCATTCAGTGTGAGAGACAATGAGTAATTCCTCATTAGCAGACCACAGGCTCAAATGAAGTGTAAAGAGGAAGCATTTCTGAAAGACAGGTGGATCCTATAGTATGAAGGGCTTTATAAATGAAAAGAATAATAGTATTCAAAATACAATATTTAATTGGTAACCAATGGTGATAAATGATTGAAGCAGTAGTGTGCTCCCAAAGTTTAGCGTGGATCAAAACAATGGTACAAAAAACAAACATAATGTAATAAAGTGGGCGCTAAATGGTTACCACCCACATCCCAGAACACCGTTTCCTCAACCAAACCCTTTGCCAAGTTGAATTGTTAATGAGTACAGCATATAAACAGTGTTAACAACTCACAATAACAACTCATTTATTGTACTTATGCCTTAGATGGGCCGGCATTGTGTGAATAATTGCATATTGCCGTTAATCATCTTGGATGTAGGTGCTAGGTTGAACACATGGCTTAAAACCCCAGAAACCAGACCCTGGCATTCTGTATCCAGCTGCAGCTGTCTTATCCTACAGGACAATGCTGCACTATCAACATAAATATACCGTATATCCCCAAACCTGCTGAACTTTATTTGGTTATTGATGGGCCAGAGAGTTTGGGGCTCCAGGCCATTGCAGAGTCTGCTCACACACAGCTCAGTTTGGGGATTGTAAGAAAAACCAAAGACACACAGAGAACATGCAAACTCCACACAGGCAATTGTCAGGCATCTCATTCAAAAATGGGACAATGGATCCATTAGATAGCAGTGTTAACCGCCGTCCCACTGTGCTGAATTTTTACTTCTAACTACAGATAGCTCCAGAAAAGTTAAATAGCAAAGTGGAAAGCATCAGTTTTGTGGAGAATCATCGACTGAGAGGAATACACATGTCCAAATGAAATGTTAGGGTGCCAAACGGGTCAACCTGTTTAGTGAAAACAACAAGTTCAATCGACATGACAAGTGCCCGATGACGAAAAACAGAACAAAAATGACATCTGCTTTTAGCCAAAACAATAGGGCTGTAAAGAGCTGTCAGGCTTCAGGGTTGGAGCTCTGTACAGCAAGTTGGTGTCCCCAAATGAGACGCCTCCTTCTGGGAGCGTCCTGCCCTTATAGTCCTTGAATGGGGCAGGGTCAGTAACCCTCACTGGGTGTTTTCTTGGAGATATGGACAGGTAAACACACCAGACGGTCAGTGACAGTGCCCCTTCGTGTCCCAGGATGGTGGTGCTTACCTCCGATGAGCCCAGAAGATGACCCTCTGACATGCATACATGACAGGAGTGAATTCTTCTCTGGCTCATCTAGAAGCTAGTAATAGTTTAGCTATTGTGGATAGTTGATAAACTAGTTTGCTTCTATTAAAGAAGTATGTACCTCATGACTAAATGCAGATGAAATACCCTGCATACATGAACGTTTGTCCAAAAACACTTAGCATGAGAGAAAATAGCAACAAGAGTGCTTGCCAAATTTAAATGCAAAAACTTGTATGATGAAAGAGTTGTCCTTAGTCTCTTAAGTGCCCTTTCCCTAAAACAAAGGTTGAAAGTAATGCTTTTAATGGTAAGCATTCAAACTATTTTACAATTAAAATCATATTACTATTAAAACAGTTTATGAGACAAAATACAGGTACAGGTGTTCAAAAAGTTTAAAACACTCATTCCTAACTTGGTGGCTTGAGAAAACATACTGTATTACCATGACCATGGCCCGATTAAGTGGGTTTGAGAATATTATACAGTATTATATAATGCTATGTTAATGTATTGTGTAGATCATCATTACTGTGCATTTGGGAACTGATAAATAAACAGATAAATCATTTAAAAAAAAAGAAGCAAGTTAAGAGAATAATCTTCCAATAATAAAATGACTGAGGACAGAAAGTAACTGAGAATGAACAGGACAGGAACACCAGCATGTGTGAAAGAAAAAGAGGGGCAGCCTAGACAGACAGGGGAGCAGGTGAACGACTGGATGGAAGAGCGGCCAGGGAGGGAGTGTCAGAGTTGGCAACAACTAGTAGCTACTATAGGACACGCTGTTTCAGAAAACAATGTATAGAATTGTGGGGAGCTACCTTGGAGACCAAGCTCTTTAAAAGCAGCTTATGCTTCATTGTGCACTACAGGCTTGGTGCCATAGGAGCGTTTTTTAAAGACATTGCTGGGATACTACTGACCCTGTAAATGATTTTGCAGCTTAATTGGGGATTCAAGGCCACCTCATGACCAGAAATGTATTGAATCTGCAGTCAAAAATATATTTTGTGGCAAAAAAGCTCAGTTCATAGAAGGAGGAAAGGCCTGAGTTAGGAAAAAGAGAGAAGGGAAGTGAAAGAAGATTGTGTAGAACTGTAGTTTCAATGGAGGCAAGTGAGCCATCCAACAAGGTAGACCAATAGAGAAAGTAGGCTTTTATTAATATTTCTGTTTATTTGGACAATGTTGTTCCCTGAGTTCATCCCTCTCTTGAGTATATAATTATTAGTAATGGTACCATTTCTATTACCAGTTTGTCTCCATGGTGTTTTTCTGAAAATGGAAGGATGGTACTAGGGCTCTCTCCTCTCTCACACATGTCACACATTTTAACAGGTTGAAGGTGCAGTAAACAAAGAAAAATAAACTCCCCTTATCACATTCAAACAAGCTTTTTAATTTTTGGCTTAGCCTGTGTGAGGGATGGCCGGCCATTTACCCCGGCCAATACCCCCAGGCCGCTAGATGGAGCCCTCCCTGTAGCATGGAAGTGCCCCGAAGACCAGCAGGGAATTATGGACAATGGAGTTTTTATTCCCAACCCTGCTGGACACCGTGGGGCCCACCAGAGGACGCTGCAGGGAGGCTCAAGGACTTATACGTGCCCTATAACCCGGAAGCACGTCATAATCATATGACCAGATGGAACGTCGTGTTTCCGGGTTGAAAAGAAGGACTTTTTATCTGACCCGGAGGTGATAAGAAATCATATGGACTGTAAAATGGGAAACACTTCCGGGTCAGGGAATATAAAAGGACGATGGGAAATCCCAGACGTTGAGCTGAGCTGGGTGGAAGGGTGGCAACGCGTCTGGGAGTGTGGAGGATTTTGTATTGTTATTGATTTATTATTGAGTATTGTGGAGAGGAGGGTGCTTTGTGCACTTTATTATTATAATAAATATTCATATTTGGACTTTTACCTGGTGTCTGACGTCAAGTCTGAGGGTTCAAGGGGTCACGGAGACCTTAATCTGTCACACCTGTTAACCTGGCCTACCTTTTCAAATTGACCTTCCTTGCTGATTCCACTCCAGTCCAGTCCTCCAACATTAAAGTGATATTGGACCACTCAAACATAATCATAGAAACGCTGGACCCACTGGAATACTAACGGATAGCAGGGGAGTTTATAGCTTACTAATTCCCTCTTGACATCAAGGAACAATGTTGTAACAACATGCTCAGAACTACCCCCATACCCCAGCCCTCCCGCTCAACAGATGGGACGTTCCTAAGCTGTAACAGCACACTCTCCTGTGTGTGCAATGTCATCTTCAGTCCCTTGCTCCTACACACACTGCTGCTAATTTACACTTGGTACAATGGCTGGATCCGGGTTGTTGTACCATTTGGTTCAGTCTGGAAATTTGCTCTGTGAACTCACTGGCACTAAGCACTGTTCCTTGGCCACAAACTAGAGACCTTTGGGTTACAAAGAACACAAAGAAGCCTGCTGCACTGCAGAGAGTCAAAGGAGAAGCTCCACCAGTGCATGTGGAAATGTCTAAGATGTAATGGTGTACACTTCCACTTGTATGATGTCAGGCTGTCTCTCCCCCACCTCAACTGAGTTTAACTTTTATCAGCATCACAAAATCATATATTTTTAAACATTACACATGGAAAGCTATTTTTCTGTTTGAGGAAAGAAATAAAATAGATATCTCACTTCTAAAACTAGTCACATGGTGAGAAAGTCAAACTTGAATTTCTTGTCATTCATCCTGTTGTCTTTCTGTCAAAGCCATTTTCAAACTTGGGACAAAGAGTGCTCTCTCCCTGAGACAAGCAAGGCTTTGAGTGGGTGTTCTTCTTGAACCAAGAATTTGATAGAGCAGCATTTACATTTTAATTCTGGTCTATCAGTGTTTTTATGTTTTCCTACTTATGTAGATATCGTGCCATTAAGTATTGTTTGATTAAGCATTGCTAATGCTTTTTTCGAGCCCAAATGTAGACCTGACGGCTCATGTTGATTACATTTAGTGGTTGCTTTTCTCCCATTAGCAAAATCTTCTGTGGCAAAAAACTGTCATTGTCATCGAGCACTAATCTCTTCCGATTTGCTGCAGGTAAAACTCAGAATGCAGTCTGTTACTTCACTATCATGCATCTAACACAATTTTGCATGGTAGCCTCATTGAAATTCTTTCTTAAAACACCAAATCTTCTCCCAAGGAATTAATGTTATTATGTTGAAAATGCTCCTACATTCTGGGTATGGTTATATTAACTATGGATGTAGTAGCAGTCTGCAGCTTTCCAAAATGTTATGCTGCTCTGAAGCTAGGATTCAAGCTTCTGCAATTGTCCTTTTGGCCCAGTGTGCTCTCTGGACCTAACTTCATTTTGGCAGCCTGTTGGTTTTCTACAGCATTCTAAAAGCATGAAGATCAAATTAACTGGTCCATCTTAAATGGCCACTAGATTTTCCCTTTCTGACCACATCAAATAACTAAAACAAACAATAAAAGACAATTGTTTACAACTGTATAATGATTTACAGCAGTTGTTCCCAAATTCAGTCATAGGGACCCCCTGTGGATGCAGGTTTTTGTACCAAACAGATTCAAAATCAGTGATGATAACAGATAATAATTTTTGATCTGATTTAATTATCTAGTCTTTCTTTTCTCTTCTTTTATTCTGCATTCAGAAAAGTATACCATTATGATTTTACATTTAAAAGACATTTAAACATATTTCTGCATTTGCTATGGCTTTAAACACTTAACTTTCTTTTGTGTTGTTTTCCTGTATTTTACATTAAATAACCAGAACACATGAAAAACCAGAATGAAAATATTATAAAAAAGGCAAAAAAAAAGCAAACAAAAGCTACATTATCCCATCCATCCATTATCCAACCTGCCATAGCCTAACTACAGGGTCACGGGGGTCTGCTGGAGCCAATCCCAGCCAACACGGGGCACAAGGCAGGAAACAAACCCCGGGCAGGGTGCCAACCCACCGCACATTACCCCATATTTTAATAGAAAAAAAATACCAACCCTGGTTGTGTATTTCTACACTGAGCACAAACACAGAAACTGGGAAATAACAGCTCACTTAATTAGGCTACGAGTCTAATTAAAACAGAACATGGTTGCAACAAAAAACTGCAGCCACAGAGGGTCCCCAAGACCACGTTTGGGAGCCACTGGTTTAGAGAATCCCATCCACATGAAGCAGAGCGCTACTTTATATCCTCTTTTTAAGATACGTATCTCAGTAAGGTGGTGACAGCAGACTACACTAACCAGTGCATGCCTGCTGATCATTTGCCAGCTATGCCTAAACAACTGGACGTGAAGACAAAAAAGTGGGCAGCTTTACAATATTTTCCAAAGTATATGATTAGATTTAATAAACATTTTTCAAATGTTCCTTACATAGGATACATTCCATTCTAAAGCCACATCTAAAATTAAATCTCTGATCAACTTCCATATTTACTTTTGGTAAATGTATAATTAAAATTTGCATAGACTTTGCTGTATTTCACATAAATCACACAGTCTTAAGTAGGTGAATGTATGGTGCAAGAGAAATGTCTGATGTTCGTTTTGATATAATGAATGTTAACATTTAATTTATATTAAGTCAAGACAAAGTACCTGAAAATGGACAAGAAAGGAGATGTGTGAAACATCCATCCATCCATTTTCCAACCCGCTGAATCCGAACACAGGGTCACGGGGGTCTGCTGGAGCCAATCCCAGCCAACACAGGGCAGGAACCAATCCCGGGCAGGGTGCCAACCCACCGCAGGACACACACAAACACACCAAGCCCAATTTAGAATCGCCAATCCACCTAACCTGCATGTCTTTGGACTGTGAGAGGAAACCCACGCAGACACGGGGAGAACATGCAAACTGCACGCAGGGAGGACCCGGGAAGCGAACCCGGGTCTCCTAACTGCGAGGCAGCAGCGCTACCACTGTGCCACCGTGCCGCCATGTGTGAAACACGTTTTTAAAATACAAATAATTAGCAGAATACTTCTATTATACATATCAGTTGTTCCACTGCCCCAGTTTCTACTACCAGCCTTAGGCTAATAACAGAAAACTGCATACTAGATAAGGCTCATAACAACAACCATCTGAATGCAAGCCTTTGTCCTTTGTTAGCTGCACAAGTAGACTTCCTAAAGCCCACTGAAATGGATGGTAATATTTAATTGACTTTGGTCTCTTCTGCATAGAAATATCTAGTACTGAGAAGTGGATAAATGTTACAACTTATAGTATATTAACGTACCCCTGCTTTTATCTACCATGTTTTGTGAACATGCACTTCATTTTTGAGAAAAAGTTTGAAGTGTGCATGTTTCCAGATTTTCAGCCAATGTTTTTAAAAAGTTGGAAGCCTGCTATGCATCAGATAGCAAGAAGGCAGCTTGACATATGAATAGAAGCTTCATATTATTGCCAGCCTCTAAATGATTATGGATTTTAATCTGCCAGATGCACATTTTTTTTCTCATTTTATTTTGGCATGGTCAGTATGCTCAGGCGTGAGTAGTGTGCATGTACCAGACCAAAAAAAAACTTTTCGCCTCAGTGACTCTGGTGTTATATTCTTTTTGCGAATTTTAATCAGAGAATAACACACTAAATTTAGAAAATAAAGAGCTGGGACTGTGCTTTTGACAGGTAACCTATAAATGTTAATGTATGTATGAATCCGCTAAGGGTTTGTTTGTGTCTTCCGGTGGATGTTACATTTGGCTGATGTTCTTATGCAAAGCAATTTAATTTTTGCTTCTTCAATTGGGACGCAGGCAAGGAAGGGGAATTACTCAGGGTTAGAGGCAGGAATTGGACTAACAACATTTTGCATTGAAGTTCAGTGTAATGGGCACTATATCACAATAGTTGCCTGAAATGCCACATTGCACAGACTGTTCTCAGCAAGAGTGGGTACACACTGACCTTAACAAGAGGTGGAAGGATCACTTACATGATCTCCTACTCCTGACTGATATGCCTTCCCCTGCCTCTCTGCGACCATAAATTGAAATGAGGGTTCTAAAAATTAATTCATTTCAACACACCTATGCTGTTTGACAGGAGTGGCTGAGCAGAAGCTTTGCTACTTACAGTACTCTGTGATTGCTTTTACTGATTATCAACCTATATTCATACCCACTTTAATTTATGTCAGATAGCAATATTAGTAATACTAACAATAACACATTTAATGTTTCGATTTTTTTATAATCTGAAAGTGCTTAATAGTAAATCGTGGCTATAGTAAGTTTTGTATGTGTGAAGAAGCTCACACAAACAGAAAAATATCAAAAAAAAAATTAAGATAAAGTATATCAAAATAGATGTGGTCACTTTATAAAAACATTTCAAGGAGGGATTAACACAAGGCGTAAATGGGCCATTGGTAGGAAACACAGTTGCACACAGTCGCAGTCACACATAAATGGACTCTAGAGTTGCCTTTGTATGAAAGAAAAAAACTGAAGATCCATCCATCCATTTTCCAACCCGCTGAATCCGAACACAGGGTCACGGGGGTCTGCTGGAGCCAATCCCAGCCAACACAGGGCACAAGGCAGGAACCAGTCCTGGGCAGGGTGCCAACCCACCGCAGGACACACACAAACACACCAAGCACACACTAGGGCCAATTTAGAATCGCCAATCCACCTAACCTGCATGTCTTTGGACTGTGGGAGGAAACCCACGCAGACACGGGGAGAACGTGCAAACTCCACGCAGGGAGGACCCGGGAAGCGAACCCAGGTCTCCCAACTGCGAGGCAGCAGTGCTACCCACTGTGCCACCGTGCCGCCCAAAAACTGAAGATTCCATTGGAAATTGAAAAAAAATGAATAAACCTCTCCATGAAAGTACATTGGCTTGGAAATGAACCTGACCACAAGCAGCAGGTAGGAATGATCTTTACAGTACCATCATGGAGTTCTTCTGGATCGTATTGCTTCTCAACACTAAGGAATGTGGATGAGCTAAATTTATTAATTTAAAATGATGGAAAACTTTGATGGAGAGGCAATCCTGCAATTGTGTGTGCAACTCGGCACAGATAACCAGCTGTCATGATCTTTCTGGAGGAAGACTACAACTACAGAGAATTGCAGTAGTATACAGAATAGAAATTTACTTTGCTGTTTTTGGGGCTGTCACAAAAAGTAATTTTGTTGTATTACACAATGACAATAAAGTGCTGAGCTGAAAGATTCAATTGGAAATTCGACTAAACCAGTATAACATTAATTAACCTAATAAGGTTTATCTATATGACCTATTCAAGGTACTGTACTTTACTTAGATGAACACGGTTTGCCTATTTTGATGGATTATTATATTTAATCCACTGATGTTTCTATCAAATTTTGTTATTTTCCAAACCAAAGAACATGCCTGTTTTTTTTCTTTACCAAATGGGGATAAAAAAATGAACATCCTACTTAATTTAGGTGGTACTATGAATAAAATGATTATTTACTCATTATTTTGTGTGTAAGAGTTAAGTTTGCATGTCAGTGACAACAAAAGCAGGCTTGTCAGTAAAGTGTTTACGTGTCTCATACATGTGTGTTAGTATCAGGTATTCTTTAACACTGCATGTGTGCAATACATTTTCCTTTATAGTTATGTATCAAGGGTGGTGCAGTGCTTAGTTTTGCTGCTTCATAGATCCACCATCCCAGGTTCAAGTCCCACTCCTGTGCACGGTATAGGAATTGTATGTTCACCCCGTAAGTGTGACAGTTTTTTCTCCATGTACTCCAGCTGACTTCCAGCTTTCAAGAAATATGCATGTTAGTTTAACTGATGCCCAGTACAGCATTAGTTTGTGGTCTATGCCTGATTTGGCCAGAGCAGGCTGAATTGTATTATATATATTTAATTTTGATATATAGTGTATATACTGTACTATATACACACTTCTTGGAAGTCAAAGTGTCCATGAGAAAACATAAATTTAAGCCATCAAAATCTTCTCTTGGCTTTTTAAATCAAACTCCACTTTGAAAGTTGAAAATAAATGATTTTAGTTCCGGGAAAAAATAAAATCATCCATACCCTCAATATGTAAGCATCATGTGCAGACGTTGTTGTTAAACGTTTCAGCTGAATGAGTGGTATGGAATTTCAAAGCAGTTCTGCCAGAAGGGGACACTGCAGCTTCAGCATGCTGTCGCACAAGATTTCCTTTGAATTGTTCTAATAAGTGTGTGTATTGTGGACTCAGATCTAGAGTCTTTCTACAGGCAAGCATGACCATTTACAGTAGCTGAATTTTTGGACCCAGATCAGGATTGCCTCTCATTCCTTTCCTCAAGGACAGAAGCAGATGGGCCTACTGCCAGCAGAGGCACAGTTAAGGCAGTGATCCAAGGACTCCCAGTCATTTGGTACTTTGCAGGGAGAGCAAAAGGCATTTTGTTATTGCAGTTCCAAGAAGAGAAAGGAGGGAGATGCTGTGGCCAGTGGATTTGTAAACAGATGATTTTGTTTACTGCTTAAAGCCATTGATGAGTGACTGATATTGGTGAAATCTGTGGGAATGACACTGAGCAGCTCACTCCTTCAGTCTGAATTTCTGTTACCATATATGGAATGGAATGAAAGTTTAAGCCAGCGAATATCCGACATACAGAGTACTGTTGATTTATTGCTCTCTGTAGTCATTCAGTATTGGAGCTTTCTGCTTTAAATGTGTTCTTTTTTCTAATTCTGTATACATTAGATTTAAAACTACCTGCATTGTTTTAATTTCGCTGATACCTCAAGCACTTAAATGTCCGATGCTATGGTATTTCATAGTCTTATATACTGTATGGCACTAAAGACCGCACAGTTGTGCAAAATACTACATCAACTCCTGTACTAGGTAAGGGGCATCTGAGCTGGAAGTCCACTTATTACAATATCTGTAACTTTACAAAGATAGCATTCAAGTTGGTGTCTTTGTGAAACTTTACCCAAGTCTGAACTGCGGAATGATCAGGTCGAGATCTCACATGAACACACCAAAGGTAAACTGAAGGGTTGGTTGAAAAGAGTTCATGTGCAGTACAATATACCATTCACATTTTTTAACATGCTTCCTAAACTGCTGGCCTCATGGCCTACAATAACAAAATAATCATCTTATTTTAAAATGGGAACCTCTATTCATCAAAATATTTGTGATATGAATTTCATTTTGTACAATAAAAAATAATGACTGTTTAAACATATATTAACATTTTTCCTTTCCATACAAATTAATCAGTCATTTTTTATTCATTTCAGATCATAAGGGAAATGATGAAACACATCTTCTACACACTTGGTTTAAACTGGTATTGGAAAAGAATAGACTCACCCGGTATGAATCTGAGCTCATGATATTGTAAGTACAACAGTCACACAAACACCTGTTCACTTTTAATACATACTGTATAATTGTGTGCTTCGCCAAATGTTCTTTTTAATTGTGAAATGCACTACCTGACATTCTTCTTACATATTACACTGCACAGTGTGCTTTTCTTTCTTCCTTTTATAATCTGTTACAGTGAGCCGCACATTTCCTGTACACATTGCACAGTGCATAAGGGCTTGTTGGATGGGATACAACAGACAATTAACAAATATTATTAACTCGGATGTATTTATTGATTAAAGCCATCTGCTGAAGTCTTGATAATTTGTGCCAAGTTCTATAGTATGAATCCATTTTTTTCCTTTTCCAATGGCAAACTGCACCTTCGTAAATGTGATACAAGGCATTTCAAATGATATTGTAAAAGAACTGCCGCTTCTGGTATATTTTAACGTTGTGAAATGGTGTACTTTGATTTAGAAGACATGCAGAATAAAGGGAAGTATCTGGTTATTCTAAATTGAAAAAGCCAATGAAAACACTGAGTACCTCAATACAGCGTGTTAAGATAAAAGACATGCAAAATTGAGTGAATAACATATTGTGTTTTGCTAAAAGAAATATGATGGCTATCTCAGTATGTTCCAATAAAAGAATTATGAAAAATAATGAGCATCTTATTGTGTGTCTATAAAACGGATACAGAGTAAAATCAGTATCTTCTGTTTGTGCCAGATAAAAAAAAATATCAAATTTAATGAGTTTCCATTGTGGTTAGATGAATGAAATCCACAAAACAATGAAAGTCTTATGTTCTGATAAAAGAAATATGTAATAGGATGAATATCTTGAGCTGTGCAAGACAGAGGAAACAAAACAATCTGACAGCAGTTTGTAGTCTGATGAAGATTCCTGTACCCCTTTAATATTGTAGAACATTTAGATCTTTCAGTTTTTGGTGTTTCTTCTCCTTACTATTTTATAGAAATACCAGTGGAGTAATAGACTGCAGGTCAGAGGACATGCAATGTGACTTCATTATCACTAAGCAAATAAAGACAGTGTCTCTTATAGAACTCAGGATCACAGATATTAAAACAGGTATCTAATTTCAGTCGGAATTAAAGAAAGAAAAAGAAAAGAATTCCTCAGTCTTTTACTTGTTTACTACTGAATATTTCTGCAAAAACCTTTATCCTCTGAATCATTTCTGGCAACTGAAATGTTGGTTTCCTGGTTGTTTGTCTAATGCTGCTTTTGTTGTGTTAACAGTGCTCAAGAACTGGAGCTTGAAGACCGTCAAAGTAGACTGCAGCAGATACTGCGTGAAAGGATGAGCACAGACGGTGAGCAGAGACATTGTCCATACTAATAAATACAACTCGATGATCATTAACCCATAACCGTCTTACAACTGAAACTAGCAGAGAACCATATTACGAGCAGAGAGCAGTACTGATTAACACAAAACATAGGTTAATTTGTTCTGCTACTGACCCCATCATCTACTGTTTATTGAGCTTCTGGAAGGGCATGAAGGTACTGACTTATTGAGGTGATCAATGAAACACGACTGTGGGATTGTTTTGAAAGTAAATCTGTAGGCTGTAAGAGAATTATGGTACTTGTGGACAAAGAAACTTTGAAGTGCAGATCAGTCCAACGACAATAATAATTAAACAAAACAAGTCAAAAAGGCACAAGCAACAACTGTAAATAATAAGAAAGCTGAGAATAATGCAAGGGATTTTAACTTTAAGTAAGAGTTACAATATATTAAAGTGAATTTTAAAATTTCAGAATGAAATTTAAAATTCTAGTTAATAAAAAAGTGAGCTTCAGATAAATATTCTGTAATTGTTATCTACTTGCTCACTTAAACATATCACACAAGTACTACCATTGCCTTTTCTTTTTTTCTCACTGTAGAAAGAGATGTGCTAAGTCCTTTCAAGTCTTCCTATTCTAAATACAAAAAAAAAAGCAGAAACAAAAATTTTGCAGCGTCAAGTGCCTTATGCCTTGGTCTACCTTCAAATGACGTTCCTTCGTCTTCCTGATTTCCCTTTCAAGTTTCAGAGAAAGAACTGGTGTTTTGTGTAGCAACTTACTTGACTATGCATGGCATTAACAAATAATTTCTTAAAACTAGTTTTGAATTAATTCATTGTACACACTATAAAAATAATCTTCAAAAAACATGGGACTTATTTCAGTGACTGTGATTGTTTCATTAGAAGTTTCCCAAAGACAACCTGAAATAATACACTGTAAAGTCAAACCACACTACAAATGTGTCATGGAGGACAGAAAGTTCCGTGGGAGCAAGTCTTACAAAGCAGTATACTTCTGACTGTAACTAAATATTAGGAAAGTAAAACTTTTTATGATTTTGTTATTGGCTTTTTTGCTGTATATGTTGATATGATACTGAGTTAAAAACAAACAAAAAAAATGGCTAGAATTAGAGTGTCTGTCTATTGATTTTGAGAAATTTTACTTTAATTAGTAGGGGTTAGAAATGCCAAGGACCCCACAATACAATATTATCCTGATACTTGGATGATAATATTGAAGTTGTGCAAAATATTGTGCCACTCCCCACATTCACTGACCAAGAGTCCGGTCTTTTCCTACGTGTGCACTGCTCTGATTTTCCGTAAGTATATAGTTTACAGTATTTAAGGGAAAAATGCATGCATTTTGTCAATTGTCAGTATACAACTGGACAACATGATTTATGGATTATGGGACACTAGTAATGTGAGATTTTTCCTTGGACATCTATAAATTACTTGCGGCTGAATATCACTGGACACAGTAGGCCCCCATACTATCAGAAACTTTGTTATCTCCATTCTCCACAAAAAACATGGGATCAAAACTGTTTAATCACTACAAACTACATGGGGTAAAATATTTAAAAAATCATCGTTGTGTGGAGTATTTCTTTAAAAGGTCAACTGAAATAGAAATAATTAAGTCAAAGAAATGTCTTTTTATATAAAATCAAGAGCATACCATAAGGTGGAAGTGTAGATATCTTTAATTAACAAATAATACATTTTTAATAAAATGTTTTAGATCCAGAAATATTACTTGATCCGTCCTGACTACATTTAAGTTGAACAAAACCTGTAGTTATTTAATTTAAAGTTTTCAAGGTGTACCACATGTTCTATGAAAGTTCTTAAAATAAGTAGGAAATGTAGTGATCCAGGTTTATGTAGTCCTTTGTTACAGTAGGTACACTAAAGGTTAACATAAAATTTTTGAGGACAATGCCAACCATAAATGATGAGAGGCATTTTCAAGTGCCATCGATCTGACATTGCAGTACATTTTTATCCTTTCCACACAAAACCCTTAAGGTTTGGAGAAATATAATAAAGAAAAGGATTTAATTGAATTTACCCTTTTTCAGGCTGAAGAATTGATGCTGAACCTTGGTGGGCAATAATAGCAAATTTATCATACCTTGCCAATGGCATTTTAATTCCTATTTAGAAAACAATATTCAGATTTTCTCCAGATGTCACATCTTTTAAAATGGCCATAATAGTTTAACCTCGAAAAATTGCAAAATGTGCCCTTAGGATGGTTCCTGAAAGGAGCTGCTTTTTTTCATAATTTTGCTGACCTATTCTGATGTAAAGTGCTTCTGTTATTATTGTGATAATGTGTACATTTCAGTCAAAAGGTCAAGTAACATCTTTTCTGTCACTCTGAATAGAAATCCACATTGACTTAGTGTGTGAATTTTATAGGAATACTCCTGAGCAGGCTTTGGTGTAGGAGATCTGTGTTAGAGACTGTCATTTTTCCAGTAGTGAAACTGTAATTTTCCAGGTTATGAAGATTTTCCTTTTGTGTTTTAAAGTAGTAATGTAAATCAATAATTCTTACTCATTTGTACTGTATAGAGAGGGATAAGACATGAAAGAAGCAAAAAAAAAATCAGCTTGAGAATCCAAGAAACCACAATATCATGCAGAAAAGAATTGTTTACCTGAAACTAAGCAGAAGAGAAGTTAGCCAGCACAGACCTCTATAAAGACATTCGTCAAGTAGCACAACTGTGAGACCCTATTTCCAAAATTTTCTGAATAAATCCTAAACCTAAATAGAGATCAATAAATTATAGGGGAAGGTTATTATTTTTGACATACAGTATGGTATTCTTATAACACTTTACCACAGCCTGTGTTACAAATTACTCCTGACACTCTTCTCCACCCATTCCACCCTGCCAGCACTCTCTTTTTCACCTCTCCTCCACAATCCCCATTACTCTGTACTGTTGATCCCAAATATTTAGTTTCCACCTTCGCCAACTCTACTCCCTGCATCCTCACTATTCCACTGAACTCCCTCTCATTTACACACATGTATTTTGTCTTCTACCTACTGACCTTCATTCCTCTCCTCTCTAGAGCATATCTCCACCTCTCCAGGGTCTCCTCAACCTGCTCCCTACTATCGCTACAGATCACAATGTCATCGGCAAACATCATAGTCCACGGGGACTCCTGTCTAATCTCGTCTGTCAACCTGTCCATCACCATTGCAAATAAGAAAGGGCTCAGAGCCGATTCCTAATGTAATCCCACCTCCACGTTGAATGCATCCATTGCTCCTACCGCAGACCTCACCACTGTCACACTTCCCTCGTACATATCCTGTACAACTCTTACGTACTTCTCTGCCACTCCCGACTTCCTCATACAATACCACATCTCCTCTCGAGGCACCCTGTCATATGCTTTCTCCAGGTCCACAAAGACGCAATGGAACTCCTTCTGGCCTTCTCTAAACTTCTCCATCAACATCCTCAGAGCAAACATCACATCTGTGGTGCTCTTTCTTGGCATGAAACCATACTGCTGTTCACTAATCATCACCTCACTTCTTAACCTAGCTTCCACTACTCTTTCCCATAACTTTATGCTGTGACTCATCAATTTTATTCCCCTGTAGTTACTGCAGTCCTGCACATCCCCCTTATTCTTAAATATCGGCACCAGTACACTTCTTCTCCACTCCTCAGGCATCCTCTCACTTTCCAAGATTTCATTAAACAATCTGGTTAAAAACTCCACTGCCATCTCTCTTAAACAGCTCCATGCTTCCATAGGTATGTCATCTGTACAATGACCATTCCTTTTTTCATCCTCTTCATAGCTGTCCTTACTTCCTCCTTGCTAATCCATTGCACTTCCTGATTCACTGTCTCCACATCATCCAACCTCTTCTCTCATTCTCTTCATTCATCAGCCACTTAAAGTCCTCTTTCCATCTGCTCAACACACCCTCCTCGCTTGTGAGTGTGTTTCCATCTTTATCCTTTATCACCCTAACCTGCTGCACATCTTTCCCAGCTTGGTCCATCTGTCTAGCCAATCGGTACAAGTCCTTTTCTCCCTCCTTAGTGTCCAACCTCTCATACAACTCATCGTATGCCTTTTCTTTAGCCTTCGCCACCTCTCTCTTCACCTTGCTCCTTATCTCTTTGTACTCTTGTCTACTTTCTGCATCTCTCTGACTATCCCACTTCTTTTTTGCCATCCTCTTCCTCTGTATACTCTATTTCCTCATTCCACCACCAGGTTTCCTTTTCCTCTTTCCTTTGTCCAGATGTCACGCCAAGCACCCTTCTTGCTGTCACCCTTACTACTTCTGCTGTAGTTACCCAGCTGTCTGGTAATTCTTCACTGCCACCCAGTGCCTGTCTCACCTCCTCCCTAAACTCAAGCTTGCAGTCTTCATTTTTCAACTTCCACCATTTGATCCTTGGCTCTGCCCTCACTCTCTTCCTCTTCTTGATATCCAACGTCATCCTACAGACCACCATTCTATGCTGCTTAACTACACTTTCCCCTGCCACCACTTTGCAGTCTTTAATCTCCTTCAGATTGAATCTTCTGCATACAATATAATCTACCTGTGTGCATCTTCCTCCACTCTTGTACATAACCCTATGTTCCTCCCTCTTCTTAAAATACGTATTCACCACAGCCATGTCCATCCTTTTGGCAAAATCCACTATCCTCTGACCTTCTTCATTCCTCTCCTCGACACCATACCTACCCATCACCTCCTCGTCTCCACTTTTCCCTTCACCAACATGCCCACTGAAATCCGCTCCGATCACCACTTTCTGTCCCTTGGGTACACTGTTCATTACTTCATCCAACTCACTCCAGAAATCATCTTTCTCATCCATCGCTCACCTAACTTGCATTAAATATGCACTAACAACTTTCTTCATCACACCTCCCATTTCCAGCTTCATAATCATCACTCTGACACTCTTTTCACCTCTAAAACACTCTTGACATACTGTTCCTTTAGAATAACTCCTACCCCATTTCTCATCCCATCCACACCATGACAGAACAATTTGAATCCACCTGGCCTTACTCCCCTTCCATTTAGTCTCTTGTACGCACAATATATCAACCTTCCTTCTCTCCATCATATCTGCTAACTCTCTCCCCTTACCAGTCATACTGCCAACATTCAAAGTTCCTTACCTCAGTTTCACTCTTTTTACCTTCCTCCTCACACGTGTCCCCCCTCTTCTTCTCCTTCTTCGGCCAACAGTAGCCCGATTTCCGCCAGCACCCTCTTGGCTAACAGTACTAGTGGCGGTCGTTGTTAACCTGGGGCTCGACTGATCCGGTATGGAAATTTGTATTGTTGTCCGCATATTGATTTGCCAAAATTTTACACTGGATGCCCTTCCTGACGTAACCCTCCCCATTTATCCGGACTTGGGACCGGCGCAAAGAAACACACTGGTTTTTGCATCCCCTGTGGCTGGGTTAATTGTATAATATAGTATAAATACAAAAGAGTTTGTGAAAATTTTAGATTTGTTTGAAAATGGGAATTTCTGAGAAAAGAAAAAATCTTACAAAATAAGAAAAGCCGTAGGTATCAGGCACAGTCTCCTTTATATACAGTAGTATGATTAGCCCATATATTAAAAATAATGAGCTTTCACATAAAAGCTGATAAATTCAGTATCCATTTATTACATTTGCCCATCTTCAAATAAAGAATGTATAAATCTTAATAAACTACTTGTCAGCCCTAAACCGAAGGTTGTCATTTTTCACTTACAAATAATTGAGAGATCAGACATGCTTATAATGTACAGTACCTAGTAGTTTGAACAAAAAAACTAATGGATGAGCTTTACACTAAATATTTTTGAATCAAATATGCAAATGTTTTCCTGAAGATTTCTTTAAACGGGGATCCCGTTGAGTATATGTTTAAAAAAAAAAACTTTAAACTTTATACAAATTGGCTAAAAATACATAACCACACATACACATATTGCATCAAGCATGTTTGATTCCGGGCGGCACGGTGGCACAGTGGGTAGCATGGGTCCTCCCTGCATGGAGTTTGCATGTTCTCCCCGTGTCTGTGTGGGTTTCTTCCCACAATCCAAAGACATGCAGGTTAGGTGCATTGGCGATTCTAAATTGTCCTTAGTGTGTGCCCTGCCCGGGGTTTGTTTCCTGCCTTGTGACCTGTGTTGGCTGGGATTGGCTCCAGCAGACCCCCGTGACCCTGTAGTTAGGATATAGCGGGTTGGATGATGGATGGATGTAAATATGGACAAAATGGGAAAATCTGGGGTCCTACAATTGTGGCTTCTGTCATGGTTAATTGAAAACATCTGGATGTAAACAGGTGTAGATTTCAAAAGATTACACTAGAACAAGTATGACAAAAATTACCAAAATTTAATACACACAGATGATAATGAATAAGAAAATAATATATCCACTGAAAAAGTAAAGCATTCTTGTTTTTGTAGTGAAACAAGCAGAATGGCAACAGACCAAACAGCTGAACCCTGTACTAAAACTCTGCTCTTCAACTATCAACTTCTGTATAGACCTGTCTACAAAAACACTATTCCTTGTTCTGTATTGTCATGCTAGAGTGCTGTGATGCTCTGTTGATGCTATGATTTCACCCACAGCAGTCGCACTAAAATAGATGGTCACAAAATGTATTTCTGTATAGAAAATGTAAAAAAAAAAAAAATCAGAAGGTGGTTAGAAAACATTTAAAACAAAAACATACTTTAGGATACCACAGTTTAGGTAACATAATTTTATGGAAAATAACTGCATAGAGAGGAAAGACTAAAACATATTAGATTCAACTTTATTGTCATTGTACAGGAACAACGAAAATGTAGTTTAGCTTCTAACCAGAAAGTGAAAATAGTACAGTAAGGTGCAATAGATGGTGCAAATAGTACATTAAAGTGCAATAAGGCAGCATACAAATAAGAATATATATCCATCCATCCATTATCCAACCTGCTATATCCTTACTACAGGGTCACGGGGGTCTGCTGGAGCCAATCCCAGCCAACACAGGGCGCAAGGCAGGAAACAAACCCCGGGTAGGGCGCCAGCCCACCGCAGTAAGAATATATATCTATGGTATTGAATTTATATGTAGTAGTACATATAAGTGTAAATAGATATTAATACTGATCAGTAAGTACAGATTTAAGATATGAATATAGATATATGAAATACTTTTATGTACAAAATAGATACAGTATATGTAAACCGATTAAAATATATATACATACAAGTTATTGATATTTAGAAAGGCCAGCTATTGATTGATAAGGGTTGAGAGTTCAGAATTGTGTTATGAAAGAAACTGTTCCTGAGCCTGCTGGTACAGGACTGAAGGCTCCCGTAGTGGAGGAGGGTAAACAGTCCATGATAGGGGTGCGAGGCACCGTTGATTATGCTGCTAACTCCTCGTAGACACTGTGTATGCTGCATGTCAGCAATATTTGGCAGCGGGATGCCAATGATGTGCTGGACAGTTTTCACCACCTGTGGCACGGCCTTCCTGTCAGCTATGGAGCAGTTGCCATAACACACTGTAATGCAGTTTGTCAATATGCTGTCAACAGTGCAGCGGTAAAAGTTCAACAGAATCTGAGGAGACATGCAGACTTTCTTTAGCCTCCACACACTGGAAATGTTTATTGTCCAAGAAAGGTCCTCACAGATGTGAATGGCCAGGAATTTGAAGGTTGAAACACACTCTACCTCACCCCCATTTATATGGATGGGAGCGTGTTTGCTGCCTTTAGTTTTCCGGTAATCCACAATGAGCTCCTTGGTCTTCTTGGTGTTGAGGTTACTGTTAGCACACCATTTTGCCAGTTGCCGAACCTCCTCTTTGTAGGTTGACTCGTCATTGTCACTCATCAGTCCTATTACTATGGTGTGGTCTGCAAACTTTATGATGGAGTTGGAGCAAAATAAAGAGATACAGTCATGTGTGAAGGGGGAGTAGAGGAGTGGGCCGAGTACACAGCCCTGCAGAACGCCAGTATTCAGGATCAAGGTAGAGGATGTGTGGTTGTTTAACCTGACAGACTAGGGTCTTTTGGTTAGAAAGTCAAAAGTCCAATTACAAAGAGAGGTTCTGATGCCTATGTCCTAAGTTAGTCTACCAGACAGGAGGGGATGTGGAGCTAAAATCAACAAATAACATCCTGACGTAGGAGTTGTTGTTATCCAGGAGAGTTAGGGCAGATTGAAGAGCTTTTCCTATAATGCTGACATTTTAATGTGTGTGTCCCCTAGACTGGATGTTGTCATGTGCTAGGTCATTTCTTGCCTTGAAGATCATCAGTGCAAGCTTCAGATTCCAGACCCATGGGAAGTAGGTGTAGAATGTAACCTGTAACAACAAAATATTGAAGTACATCACAAAAAGTACATCAAAAAAACATGTCCTGCCTATGTGTACATCATATGTTTCTCTCCATGGGAAGAAGAGTTTTTTTTTTTTTTTTTGCTCCGTTAGACATCACACTCATCAAACAACTTGGACTCCTCCGTAACCCCCGCTACGTCCATAGGGGGTCTGGTCGGCGGTTTGTTTACATTAAGACCGGGAGCTCCATTCCATCCTTGTGGTCAGCAGCAACTCGCTTCGTCACAGCCTGAACACACCATCCGAGCACCATCACCACGGAGACTAAAAACACTGCTTGGCGGCGGTCCAGGCGAGACGGAAAGCCTGGAGTGGGTTTCAGCTTTCTTCGTCCTCTGGTTAAAAGCAACACCTCGCTAAACATTCAAGTTGAACTTTTTAATGTTCAGTCCCTGACAAATAAAGCCTGTTTAATTTATAATCACATTGAAGACAGGGGGATTGACATTATTTGTTTGACTAAGACCTGGCATAAATCTGAAGTATACTCAGTTTTAAATGAGTCCTGCCCTTCTGGGTACACTTACCTCGAAAAGGCCCGCAGCTCAGGACGTGGCGGTGGTCTGGCTGTAATCCATCGTATAAGTTTGCAATTATCACTTCTCCCCCTTCCTAAATTCTCAACTTTTGAATGCCTGGCAATTAATTGCAAGCATCCACTTTTTATAACAATACTTCTTATTTACCGACCACCAAAACAACACCCTGATTTAATTACGGAAATAAGTGAGCTGCTCTCATCTTTCTGTACAACATCATCAAATGTACTGATTCTTGAAGATCTGAACATTCATGTGGACACTCCCTCTAATTATTCTGCTGCCCAGCTCTTAGAGCTCCTGGACTGCCTAAATCTGAGGCAACTTGTTGAGGTCCCCACTCACAACAAGGGCCATACCCTCGATTTAGTCATTACTGACTCAGTCCTCATCTCTGACCTCCAAGTACTTGATCTGGGTGTTTCCAATCACAAAATTGTGTCAATGGATTTACCCACATTTTCACTATACTCTAAACCAGGGGTAGGCAACGTCGGTCCTGGAGTGCCACAGTATGTTCAGGTTTTTGTTCCAACCCAGTTCCTTAATGAGAACTCAATTATTGCTGATGAAGCACATATTGCTTAAGTGACATTTTAATGCTTCATTTTAGTGGTCTCGCTTGTTAAGGTTCTCCAACCTTAATTGCTTATTTCAATCTTAAACTGCTGCATTCAGTGTTTTAATTGCTCCTTATTAGCAATAAGATGTAAAAGACAAAGCAGCCAGCAGTTCTCCAGCTAGCTTTTTTCCAATTACATCTGTGTGTGTTCATCATGCACGGTTTGATTTAATAAAACACTTAATAGAAAAATGTGACAGACTGAAAATTATCTGTTTTAGGCTTCAAATCATTTGGATGATATCCTTGGAAAGGAAAAAAATCTACGATATAAAAGCCTTACATTGCACAGACTAACAAGCCATAAAATTAAATAAGGTCTGAGACTGGCAATGATTGGTTTCTAATTAAGCAATTGGGTTGAAATGAAAACCTGTAGCCACTGCGGCTCACCAGGACCGACATTGCCTACCCCTGTTTTACATCTTATTGCTAATAAGAAGCAATTAAAACACTGAATGCAGCAGTTTAAGATTGAAATAAGCAATTAAGGTTGGAGAACCTTAACAAGCGAGACCACTAAAATGAAGCATTAAAATGTCACTTAAGCAATATGTGCTTCATCAGCAATAATTGAGTTCTCGTTAAGGAACTGGGTTGGAACAAAAACCTGCACATACTGTGGCACTCCAGGACCGACGTTGCCTACCCCTGCTCTAAACCACAGCGCTGTATCCACTTCAGGAGCCTGAAAAAAATAAATTCGACTGATTTAAATGCTGACATTAAGAACTTCTCTATTGCTCCACACCTTTCTTCTGTCCATTAATTAGTCGATTATTACAACAACGGGCTCCAGAACATCCTTGAGACCCATGCCCCATTTAAATCACGAGTGGTGTCTTTTGTAAAATGTGCCCCATGGTTTACAAGTGAGCTTCGACAGATGAAAGCAGCTGGGCGAGCCCTCGAGCAGCATTTTGTTGCAACCAGTTTAACGGTCCACAAATTAGCCTATAGGGAACACCAAAAAAACTACTCCAGAGCACTGACCACTGCCAGATCTTAATACTATTCACATTTAATCAACAACAGTCCTGGAAACTCCAAACAACTTTTTTCCGTGATAAATCATTTACTCAATCCTCATACCTACACCTGTAATAATTTCACAGAGGAGCAGTGCAATAATTTTATTGAATATTTCACCTCTAAGGTAGACATCATCCACTCCTCATTGTCTGTCTCCAGCCCTGCATCACTGGATGTTTCTACACCAAAACCAATGGGCTGCCTTTCTCAGTTCCTCTAGAGGAACTCAGAAGTTAAAGAAGCTGAGGGCATCATACAGAGGATGAGGCCTTCAACGTGTTCATTGGACCCTTTTCCTACTCCTCTGGTAAAAGCTAATGTATCAGATATAAGCCCTCTTATTGCTGATATCATTAATCACTCTCTCCAGAGCGGCTTAGTCCCACTGACCTCTTTGGATCCTGAAGTGATAGCAAACTATCGTCCGATCTCCAACCTTCCATTTTTGTCTAAGGTTTTGGAAAAGGTTGCTTTAGTCCTGCTTCAGGATCACCTCAAAAAATTCAATCTGTTTGAAAAATTTCAATCTGGTTTTCTGAACTTCTCACAGTACAGAGACAGCCCTGGTCAGAGTCACCAATGACCTCCTGATGGCTGCTGACCAGGGCTCTCCATCACTCCTTATCCTCCTGGACCTCACAGCTGCATTTGTTACGGTAGATCATAATGTTCTCCTTCATCATATTCACTATATAATTGGACTTTCTGGCATTGCTTTGGAGTGGTTCGAGTCCTGTCTTACAGATAGGGCTGAGTATGTGGCCTTGGGGGATGCTAAATCTCATACCCACACTGTCACTTGTGGGGTCCCACAAGGACCAGTCCTTGAGCCGACCCTTTTTAATATCTATATGCTACCCCTGGGTCACATCATCCGCAAGCATGGAGTTTCATTCCATTGCTATGCCGAAGATACGCAGCTCTATGTGAGACTGTATTCGACTTCTCTTACACCTCCATCACCTCTTTCCTCTTACTTGGATGAGATTGAGGCCTGGATGTCCAAGAACCTCCTCAAGCTGAACAGCACTAAAACTGAAGCTCTTTTAATTGGCACCCCCCATCAACTTCGTTCCTCTGTAAATTGTATTTCCTTTTCTGACCGTACCATTACCCTCTCCCTTCTGTTACAAATCTGGGTGTCAAGTTAAACTCCTATCTGTCATTTGATACACATGTCTATCACTTTTGTAAAACTGCATTCCTTCATCTCCGAAACATAGCCAGACTCCGTCCCTACCTCTCCCTCTGTGATGCTGAATAGCTGGTTCATGCCTTTGTCTCATCCAGACTGGATTATTGAAATACACTCCTCATCGGGATCCCCAACAAGAGCCTTCAAAAGCTCCAACAAATTCAAAATAGTGCTGCAAGAATCCTGATGAGGGTGCAGAAATATGAACACATTTCACCAATCCTTCGGTCACTTCATTGGCTCCCTATTCACCTCCATATTGAATACAAACTCTGTGTTTACTCACCAGTGTATCCATGGAAATGCTCCACAATATCTTAAGGAACTCCTTATACTACAATCCACTACAAGAAACTTCCGTTTTGCAAATACCTACCGCATTTGCCCCCTGTGATCAAACTTCGTACAATGGGTGACCGAGCCTTTGCAGTGGCTGCTCCACGGCTCTGGAATGCCCTACCAGAGGGCCTGAGAACACAGCAGATTGTGAGCTGTTTTAAAAAACAGCTAAAGACTTTTCTATTTAGGAAACCTTATTAACAAGAATGCTATAATTATTGTTGTTTTATCTCTGTTTTTATCTTGCTTTGCCTTTGTTTAAACTTTTTATGTAGCACTTTGAGATTTACTGCTAATGTAAAGTGCCCTATAAATAAAATGCAGTATTATTATTATTATTATTAAAAGAAGTATAATCTAGTAACATAACATACATTTTTGAAGGTCCCCAAAGCACTAATATCTACAACCTTACCTGACAATATCCTTCTAACATCTGTATGAATATCACCCATACATTGTTTCCATTTGTGTCCAGTGTTGTTGTCAAAGAAATCTTTGAAGAAGGGGCCTGAGTTGCCTCGAAAGCTTGCATATTGTAATCTTTTTAGTTAGCCAATAAAAGGTGTCATTTTGCTTGACTTTTCTCTAAAGTAATAGCTGAAATTCACCGTGGTAATTCTCTTCATAAATGTTTAAACAGTTTATCATGTCACCTCTTAATTTCCACTATCTTAAACTAAAAACGTGTTAAATCTTTCCTTTTAGCTCACACCCTACAGTCCTGGAATCTAGACGCTCTTTTTTGGGCCACTGATAAGATGTAATTGCATTACAGTACTGTTATTTTCTTTGATGTTTTTAAAAGCAAAATAAAGTTAATTTCTATCTATTCCCAGACTCAGAAAAGACAAAACAAGACTGTGCTGAAGAAGAGAAGATCCTAAACCAAATACTTGCAGTAGTGGAGGAACGGAATGACCTGGTTGGTATTCTTGATGAGCAGAGGTTGCTAGAAAAGGCTGAAGATGAGGACTTGGAGTGCATTCTGTTAACTCGAGGTTACCAATTTAACTGGAGTTGACTTTCATGATTAACAGCCTACAAACTCTGTGGACAAGTAAGCATCCAAACAAAGGATAACAGATAAATAAACAAAAAAAAAATGTTTATTAGATCTGCTTTACATTTGTGATTGTTAAGACTCACCTTGATAAAAGCATTTGAAATGTTCCAGTTCTACTTATATTTTTAATTCTCAATATTCATACTGTCTGGACTGCAAAAGGATATTACATTTTCAGTGATCACCTTTTTAAATAAATGATACTCATGTTGTATTTATGTATTACATTTTTTTATTCTGTGATGGGCTGGGCGAGGGTGCATACAGTGAATGGCTCTAAAGACTGAGCAATTGATATTTAAGAGTTGGAGTTGCTAGTTAACTTAACCTGTATGCCTTTATGATGAAGAAGCACATTTAAGTCAGGAAAAATGTTAATTTCCTATTGGTCAGCTTGGGCTTATACACTTATATAGCAACTAAAATTAAAACATGAAAACGTAATGATTCAATTTACTGTAAATGTATATACATTTTGTATTTATGTTTACATTTAAATGTACTGTAAATGAAAATATGTGGTGGGCTGGCGCCCTGCCCGGGGTTTGTTTCCTGCCTTGCGCCCTGTGTTGGCTGGGATTAGCTCCAAAAGACCCCTGTGACCCTGTAGTTAGGATATAGCGGGTTGGATAATGGATGGTAAATGAAAATACATTTTAAAAAGAAAAATGAGAATTAGATTTTACCATTAACATTGAGCTGTTGACTATTATAAATATCTCACAGCCTGCTACAACTTTAATGTTAGTCTTGAAAGGCAGTGGCTGAACCTACGAACCAAGTCTCTCTGGTGAAGCTCTAATGATAATAAAAAGATAAAATTTAGTTAAAAGATATAGTTCCAGAGTCAATGGTTGCTAACAATTGACTACACTTTGAATTAATTAAAATATATTTTATCTTAGTTATGGGAAAACCATTCAATTATTTCTGAGTATACTCTAAAAATAATAATAGTGAAAGGAAGGTGGGATAAATTCAAAATGCTGCACAGAGAGCTTTTTACATGATCATGACTGCACTCTCATCTGTTTTAATTTGCACAGATAATGCTGATGAAACTTATTTGTACTCACAATCCATATTTTCTTTATACATTCAATATCTAAAAAAACATTTCAAACAGAAATGTAATTGCATGGAACACATTTCCTAGAATTGTGAAGTATAACCTTGGGATGTTTTAAATATTGAAGAAACAGTAGATGAAAAATACATTGAGAAGCTACAGTATGCTAAGCTGTACAATTGTGTCTTCCTCAAAACGTCTTCTAATGTTTTTCAGTTTCAGGCATTTTTACTATTTGTTTAATTATATGTTGCCTACACACAGAAATTTCATCTAGTCTTTCAACATTTTAGTATGTACACTGTTCTGAAAGTCTTCCTAAATAAATTACAAATATAGCTGACTTAGATGAATTTCACAAACAAGTTACATGGACTTGAAAAGTGGAAAATCAGAATATATTCCCTTGATGAGTATTTAGTAGCAGGCATTCATTGTTTTGCATATACTGTAAAAATGAGTATTTCTTAAGACTTGCTCAGAATTTTCAGATTAGTAAGGAGTTTTATAAAAAGGGATACAACAATAGTTTAGCAGCATAAACTTTTCTGTTTTTGTATTACTTAGCATTTTCCACGTAAGTCTTGTTGCTTTCTAACTATTAATTAAGGAAAAAAGAATTAATGCACATTTCTAAAAAGTCAAAGTATAACTATAGCACAGTACAACCAAGCAATTTCTCAAACTGAAATTGCCTTGACTGCACAAGTAATACACTAGAGAAAAGAAAGTAAGTAAAGGGCTGCATCAGCTTTCAATGCAAAAGGAAATAACATATGAAAAGGTTATTCTCACTCTGAATAAAAACGATATTCAACCCTACCTAATCCACATTAAGGTGCAAGGTAGGAATCAGTCCTGCAAAGGACACCAGTACATCATAGGGCATAGTCTCACATACATACACACAATGAACCTAAATCGTTACATCTTGAGGATGTATGAGGAAAATACCTGTAGAAAATCCACACAAACACAGTGTAGTGTACAGCAAATATAATCAAAAAGCAGGATGTCACTGTGATTTATACCTGAAATGGTCAAGCAGATATACAGTGTAAGTGATTTTTTGTTTTTTTAATTTAGCGTGCAATTATACAACTATACAGTGTATAATTATTTTAGCTACACTCGGAACACTAAACACTCTATGAAGTTTGAAAAAAAAAAAAAAATGTTGGAAATGTAAATACCCAGAAAAAAATAATGAAGATTACATCTGCAGGCAATGAACTTGCCATAATTTCTAGTTACAGAGGCAAAGAGTACAAAGAAGTGATTTGAATGGAATTGCATTGTTTATGAAGCAAACATTGTAAATAATACACCAAAATGATAAAAAGGGATAAAATGCTACTACAAACTGCTATTTTGTCTTCATGGTTTAATATCGGAGTACTGTCTTGAGCCATTTGAAGTTTTCTCAGAATTCAAGTCACTTGGAAACAGCTGAAGAGACAAAACCTGAGCCTTAGACAGGAAATTCACTAGTATTCCCATTGTACTGGAGACCCTTGTTTGATGATGTTCATGTAGTGCCTGTACAGAGGTTTACTTCAAGAGGTTAAGCCAACATTAAGTGCTATATTGTTTTCTAACATATGAGGACTTTGGTTCTGTATTGCCTGTTTTGAGATGTGCGTGCTAGCATAATACCTGAGATAAACAAAACTATATATTTCAGGAATTGTTATGATCATGAACAACACACACAGGGAGATATACAAATTCCACAAAGACAATAGCTATGCTGGCAATATAGCAGGGCTTCCAGATGCTTTATATATGTCATTAACATTAACGCTTAATCTTAAAAGTATGACGAAAATGTGATAATTTTTGGTACTTAGAAACTTTTTTTTCTGAGACCACCTTTGCACATTGGCCATATGCAATTTATTTTACTGCATCAGTTAGTATGGTTATGTGCTTTTGGGAAATGCCCATTAATAAAATAAAAAAAGAAGTGGGGACTATACAGAGAAGACATAGCAGCCAATGTTCAAAAAAGATGCAATAATGGTATCCAGTGAACCGTGTATGTTTTTTTTTATAAAACTTTGATAATTGGGACAGGAATAAAATGAGCAAGTTGTTATCAATAACTGAATGTCCTATATCACCTGCTTGTCTCTCCAGAAACCAAATCATGACTCAGAAGCAATACTCTTTATTCAGTAAATATATACATACGTACATAAATAATCAGACAGCTTTTCAGCAACATGCTGTTTGTGAAATCTGAGGGGTCTTTTAAGTTTGCACATTCTGTGTGTGTATATTCTTGAATTTTCTCTGAATAGTCCAGTTTCCTTCCAAATCTCAAAGATGTAGTGGTCCACTGTATGGCTGCATGAGTGAATTGGACATGTGATGGATTGGCCTCTCATCCAGTGAATGCTACTGTATTGTACTGCTGAAATGGACTATGGCTCTTTTAATCTGAAATGGCATAACTGTTCACAAATTATGTGGACCGAAATCTAAATTTAACAGGTACTTTTTTAACAGTAAAACAGTAAGAGCTGCGAGTTATTCAATCAAAGCTATAACTTGTAAGGCACAGAACACTGCTCTACTATGAATGGCCTACTGTGTTATCGCCTTTTTGATGGAGGTTGTCCCAATGCACACATGAAGAAAATGTAAGTACTAATCCATTTTACACATGTAACTTAAATAAAAATAGAGAACAAAATGCCTTTATTTCTATATTTAATCCATAAAATGTCTGAAACTGGCTAGAACAAAAGATCTGCCATGCCAGCTGAATCACATAAAGACATGGGAAAGAGCAGGTCTCTGCAATAAAATTATAATGTGTTACATTTATTATTTTTAACTGTTACCTCAATAATTCTGGTTAAAAAAAAAAAACTAACAAAGAACCAACAATCATGGAGCAGAAAATGCTGAAATAAATTAGTGATACTGTATGGATACAATACATTCCACATTAGCAACTATTAGCGGTCCATCTAGTTTACAGAAAATATACACTAGTCTAAGGTGTTCTGGACTGGAGTGTACCACAACACAGCGACTCACTATGTCACCCAGAGAAAGTCACCTATTACAAATCTGACAAAAAAGGAATCAAATGTATAAAAAAAGTTTTAGCTATGTAAATATTAATAAATGTGGATTCTCATAAGGGCTGGTTTAAGAGTGCCTGTTGGGAAGACATTTGGAAATGCCAGGTGGGCAGCAATACTTTGTTTATAAAAAATATTCAATTTTAAATGATGTATGACAAAGTAACAATGAACACTCCTTTGAAACATTAGCTCAGTTTCACTTAACCACTTGGATACCAGTTCACTGTGGGACACACATACTGTACACATACACACACCCTTCAGTTGGCCAAGGCCAATTAAGAATGGCTTATTACCTTTTTTAGACAATGAAAACGAACTGAGCATCCATAGGAAACCATCATGAAGAAGGGAAGAATATGGAAACTGCACCCTGATAATGTACTGAGCAAGAGTCAAGTGACACTCAAGATTGAAAATTCTAGATTCCCACTGCTAAGTGGTGGTTGTGCTAACCGACTATACTTCCTTAGAAGGCTGGCGTCTTTCAACATCTGCAATAAGATGCGGCAGATGTTCTATCAGACGGTTGTGCCGAGCGCCCTCTTCTACGCGATGGTGTGCTGGGGGGGGCAGCATAAAGAAGAGGGACGCCTCACGCGTGGACAAACTGGTGAGGAAGGCAGGCTCTATTGTAGGCAGGGAGCTAGACAGTTTGACATCCGTGGCAGAGCAATGGGCGATCAGCAGGCTTCTGTCAATCATGGAGAATCCACCGCATCCACTGAACAGTATCATCTCCAGACAGAGGAAAAGCTTCAGCGACAGACTGCTGTCACTGTCCTGCTCCACTGACAGACTGAGGAGATCGTTCCTCCCCCACACTATGCGACTCTTCAATTCCACTCTTTAATTTAATATTGTTCTTTATCAGTATGCTGCTGCTGGAGTATGTGAATTTCCCCTTGGGATTAATAAAGTATCTATCTACCACCACTACAACCCTTTCTCCTACCAAATAAAGCCCTTGAACATAATGGTCTACTTTAAAACATTTACATTTTTGTAACAGTTTCAGACTAAATATATTACATTGTTAATAACTTCTATCTCACTAATAAAAAAGAACTATACAGCTAACACAATCTACAGTATCACAATTTTTAAAAAAAAATATACAATGGATTTTTTTATTTAAGATAAAGCTTGGTTAATTTTAAAATGCTTTAATAAAGAAAATGACACAAATATATGCATAACAAGAAATTAATTAAATTTGATTATCAATTCATTTCTTTTATGCTTTGAGTCAACCAAAACATGGCAGAGCACAATGGTCAAAACTAATGAGTCCCAGCTGTTGTTTATAGAAATTCTAATTTGCTAAAACTCAACAAAGTGCTGTTTATAAGCATCATTCTTTAAACTGCTTTTTGCAAAAATCATAACAAACTCATCCATATCCTGGGCTGTGGTAATTGTTTTTTCATATGCTAAAATAGTTCATTTCTTTTTCCAGTGATATTACACTGATCATCAGAATGGGCCTGGGATCCTTGAACCATGTTGGGGGAAAAAGCTTTCAGATGATGCAGCAGATACCCAAATGTACTGACATAATATTTGATTTCTACAGGTTCCGAAATTCATCCTTATACTACTGTGTCTACAAACAACAGGGATATCTGCATCACAAAGACATTTCTGGAGTGGCATTGGTTTTGCAATTACAATCTTGTTCTTTGTCATCTGGTTTGATTAGAAGCTCCAAAGCAACCAATAGGAAGTGGTCAAAGAAAAAATTTAAATGTGGAATCTGACAAGACACAGATTTCAATTGGTGCACACTCTTCTGAGAAAAATTGGTCTTCCATTTCTGAAATGGCTCTGTCAATGGCATTGAGGATTGATATTTTTTAGACTGTGACTAGAAGTGGAAAAGCCAAACGTTTCAACATGTCCAACAGCAGAAAGCAAAATACTATCACTAAGCTGTTTGGTTCCTTACTCTCTTTTTCTTAGGAGAGTTATTAGCCCCCTCAAACACACCTCCCCAAGTATTATCTTTCTTAAGAGCTTTGAGAGCCTACAATGTGGGCTCAACTAGTCTCTTGCATTGCATGCTTCCACAAATATAGCCTGTAGCACAGCATTTGCAGGCTTCATGATGCCAAGAATTATTTTAAGTGACCCTTTCTGAGCTGCACTAAACGTTCTGATGCTTCACTGCAAATGTCAACCACTGCATCACTATCATCTGCTACATCTGATAAAATGTTTAGAATTGTTTGCTAGTAAACACTTTTATCACATCATAGTGACTTGTCCAGCGGATTTCAAGCAGCCTTTTCAGAGAAGATTCACTGTATTAATGAACAATGTAGCAGTGGTTAAAGAAAAAGTACAGTAAATATGAAAGCTAAATAAAGTCTCACACTTTTATTGGACTACTGCTATAGTTGGTGGTTGCAGGTGTATGTTATGTATACATGTCTGTCATGTGTTGTCTAAATTAAAGTTTGCACCCCACCACTAGTTTCACTAATATACAGAAATTACATTGTAACAACAAACTGCAGTTAATAATAAAATCGTATAATTTGTCTCCAGTGAGCAAACATTTACAGATTCCTTTCCAAACTAACCCAGCGCCCTAAAGGACTAAGCATTCATACAGAGACAGAACAACTATTGGTGTGGATGAACAAAATCCTTTTACTGTAGAGAAAACATGAACATGCCTCAAACGGAGTGGTTATGCAGCACACTGTGAATGTTGCCACTTGGTAAACTCAGTGCAGAATAACTGAACACGACATTATTGATGAATGGTTAAAACCATGAAAAAGGTGTGCATTTGCATAAAATCCGTAATAATTCTGAAAGTTGGTGACATGTTTCAGTGCTGTAGTGTTAGAAAAATCAATAAAAATAATCTTTAATGAAAAAAACATACGTATCTTAAAATACAAAAGGTTTTTCCCATCTTTTCCATTAAATGGATTAAATCAGTCTTGGTTAAACATTTCCTTCAACTTATCTCCAGAAACCACTTGATCCAACTAAGTCCTACCACTTTCTTTTATATTGTTCTTTATCAGTATGCTGCTGCTGGAGTATGTGAATTTCCCCTTGGGATTACATCTTGCCTGAAGAAGGGGCCTTAGTTGCCTCGAAAGCTTGCATATTGTAATCTTTCTAGTTAGCCAATAAAAGGTGTCATTTTGCTTGGCTTTCCCCTTGGGATTAATAAAGTATCTATCTATCTAAGTGGATGCAGGGGACAGGATCACATCACAGCAGCACTGGGTGCAAGAGAAGAACAAACAGGGTACACTTACATCCACCAGCACTAATGCACACTGGGCCAGTAAGTGTTGCATATTAATTTAACATGCATTTCTCTTGAATAATAGAGGAAAACTATTGATTTAAATCCAGTCTCCTACAGTCGTGAAGCAGCAGTGCCAAAAGGAAAAAATGCTTTACTATACCACCAAGATGTTATGCTTATGTATCCCCTAAAGTCCTCAGAACTGTTTATTGTATCGGATGAATACGCCTCCAAAGTCACTGAGGGCTGCACAGTGATGGCTTGGACTCCTACCTTAAAATCCTAGTTTGGTCACTACAGTAGATTTCACATTCAATCTTTATTCAGGGATGTCATTTTTGCGTCCTGCAGCTTCTTCCAATACCTAAATACCAGCATTAGCTGAATCGGTGACTCAACAACAGTTTAAGGGAATGTGTGCTCTGCAGTTTGACCAACGTCCTGTATAAATCTGATGCCTGTCAGCCTAATTATGAAACACATGCTGGATTCAGGCTAAAAAAAAGTAATTTAACCCCATTAAAGTAATTAAAATCAGTTTGAATGTACAGTATTAGCATGTGAAAATAAATGCCAGTAGCAATTAACACAACCGCCTAGAACAGGGAATTCTAGGATGTTTTTCGCGTCAGCACTTTCGTCGCACAATTACCCATCCGTCCGGTTGTCGCCTATGGAAAAGCGCAGGTAGGCGTGCCAAGGTAAAGTTCACTTGGCGTTCGATATTCGTATTTGGCATTCGAGCACCATGTGTCCCAAGTCAAAATAACGTAGTACTTGAACAAACTGTGAAAGAACAACAAAACGTGACATTATTTGGCCTTCTGAGATTGGATTAGCGAATGCCAAACATACACCGAACGTTGTTAACTTTGTCTCGGTAGTAGGTGTGAGGCAACACCGACAACAAACGTCATTAGGCGTATAAGTATGGGGCGACAGGAGTTGTCGTATTGCAAATAGGCGTCAAAACAATAAGGAAAAGTTCATAAAAACACCTAGCTTTCCGAGGTCCCAGAAGAAGTTTTCTCGCGCTACGTTTTCAGCCAAACTGGAACTGCTACGGGGCTGCGCGCGTGCACGCGACCGCGCTCCCGCTCATCCATCCAAACGCGCGGAATGAGCAGAATGCTCTTTGAGAAGGTTGAGCTTTCGCTAATGCTTGAAATTCCGTTTCCGTCCAGAGAGGGGAACAGCCTCTGGCTGACGTGCCGAGAGACAAACTTTAGTGTACTTTTTTTTACCCTTGCATTTATTTTTCATTTGAAACGCCGCTATAAAGAAGGAGGGGGAAAAAACACATTTGATAGAAAAATGGCATCTTCACCCCAGAAATCCCCGTCCACCCCAAAGTCTCCTACCCCTAAATCACCACCTTCCAGAAAGAAGGATGACTCCTTTCTTGGTAAACTTGGAGGAACCCTGGCAAGAAGGAAAAGGGCAAAAGAAGGTACAGTACGGTCAGCCTTGCTTCTCTCGTTAAGACGGTTTTGGGGCGCAGTCGCTCGTTTCGCAGGTTTTGCTTTGCTTTGCTTTTTCACAGCAGGACATAGCTGGTTGCCTTGTAGCGTCTACGTTGGAGCATCTAGTTGTTTCTTTTGCCTGCAGAGTATTTCACCCCTCAAAGAAATACACGGAATTGTTGAAATTCTAGTTTCAGTGAAGTTTGGGTTTATTTATCTGATTAGCTCTAGTGCGTTGACACCAAGGGTGGTTCCCAGACATCTTGGAATTTTTTTCCTCGTTTGAAGGATGACGTCACGACCCTAAAGTTAGTGGGTTTGTTAAAGTTTTCGGGGGGGTGTAAGCACGGTAAGCAGAGATTTGTCCAGTTTCAGTGGCGAATTGTTAAAATGTGAACGCGCATGCCATGCTAATGCATACAAAGTCCTTTGATGTTTAGAAAGAGTTCATTCAGCGGTAGTTGTCGGGACATTTCAATACTCATAGCCCGAAGACGAACTTCTTGTGTGACACTCTGCAGATCCTGTATGCGCGCCAAGCACCTCACTGACTCGTGTGTTATTAATACAGTAGCCGGAGGACGATATTACTAATCTCTAATGAAAACGTAACTTTAATAGGGAATTATTTAAATTCGTGTATAGTTTTATTTTGAATTTGCTTGCCGTAGCTCGCATAGCTGCTTTGTGTGTGTTTTCTTTTCTGCGTTTTGATCATTTTTATAATGAGTTTGAATGAGACCCTTTTAACGCGAACAATATGAAAGACACTCTGTAGTGCTGGAGAAAGCAGTACAAACCCTCATAGTTAGAAGTATTTGTAATGAAATGTTATTAAAACACCATTTTGTCCTCTTACCCAGTATTACAGTCTTAAGTTCCTAGACCTTTACAGACTGCAGAGTGTTCCAAGTAATTCTGTGGAAAATAAAAACTACTTCATTAAAAACTAATGGTGATGGACGCTACAGGAAAATTATACTGTACATCAGTTTTCCAAGTCTATTATTACAAAGTAGGCACAACAAATGATCAGATATTGCAGAATTTCAGTTGATCCAGGAACATCACTTGAGTTACTTCAGGGCAGGCATTCACCTTCAACCAGTTTTAAAGTCTGCCTCTTTAACAAAACTGGTTACCTTAGAAATGTAAATAATGATTGATTTTTGCATTTTTTTATGAATGAAAAAGGGAGTGTCTTTTTTATATTGAAACTGTGGATCTGAATGTTTTTCATCTATTTTATGGTGTCAGAGGCCAAATTTAAAACATTCTGTACATGACAGGCCCGAAACAACAACTCTTGAACTCGATAAACCAAATTGTGTAACCTTAGAAATTCATCCTACCATATTTGAAGCTATTTTCTGTACAGGTTATGTGAACTGGAGCCTACCTTGGCAGCAACAAAAAATGCAGGAAAGTTCAAACATTCCTTCAAATTGGGCCAGTTTAGTGTCACCAGTCAAGTCAGAATGATTTATTCACAATAATGGTATGCATTAATTTGCCATTGTACATTTTTTAATAAATTAAAAAAATAAGGTGAATGTTCTTGTGGTTTAAAATGGGTTGCAAGGAAAACAGAGCTGCTACATAAAAAAGAATAAAAAAGCAAGCAGAATGCACAAAGTCCACACAGAAGGTACCATAATTCTTTTGGACCATTTAGATATTAGACGGCTAGAGGTTTAAGTAAACCTGACAGCATGTGTTTGGGCTGTAGGATGAAACAAACTTTTTAAAGAGATACTATAAAATAAAGTTGTACTAAGTATGTAAACACAGTGAGTGAGGCTTCACAAAATACTATACAAAGACCTAATAAAATATGCAGTCAATTAGATTTTTCAGTTTATTATTTTTCTCCATGTTAATATTCAATACCTTTAAGTTGTTTCTGCAAGTTGTTCCAGTGTTGCCAATGAATATATGTGTAGTTCTCTTTATTCTTGCTTTGCTTCTATCTGAAAGTATTGTCAGAGTGATTTAAAATGGAAATGATCTAGTTAAAGGAACAACGTTTCTGTGGCTCATTGCACTTCCATCAATTTTCTAACTGGTTCATACAATTCAGGGTCAGTGGGTGCCTGTCCTGGTGGCACTGGTTTGCAAGGTGGAAAATAACCCTTGAGAGGGTGTGAGATGATTGAGCGTGCAGTATCATTACATACATGGGGATGAAAAGTGAATTCCTGATACAATAGGAGTGTTGCAGTAGGTTGCATCTTAATGACCTGATCCAAGACAAAGAAGATTTGAAATATGTTTGAAAGGAATTTTGCAATAGATACCTACATCAAATGATTGGTGTGCTTGCATTTGTTGTTTAGTGTTATTCACAGAGTGTTTAAACATGTGGATACGTTTCTTAAATTATTGCATAATTTTGTGCATGTATTGTCTTGTACAAACCTCTGAGGAGTTGCTGTTTGAAATTTTAATTTGAGTAGGTTACTTTGAAACAAATATAGCCATTCTCATGATGGTGGTAATGGTTATTAAGAACTGTGACAGCGATAATTTGTGGCTTAATTAATTCATCAGTCCAAACAGCTATCATTCAAACTCTGTAAATCCACATGTAGGGAGTGTGGTGCAAGGCTGGAATCAACATTCAAGGCTCCAAACCAGGTCAGGGTATGCTCCCTCAAACGTGGCCATTAGGACGAAAACTTGAAGAAGCAAGCACACTTTAAAATACTGGCTTTTGACATTAAACCTTAATGCAAGAAAATAGAAGAAAAAATACATCCTAAAACTAGATATTAAAGCTATTCACCATTGCAGTATTTCCAGTTGAACTGTTTCTCTTGAGGCTTGGTTTAATGTACATTGATTTTGTTTGAATTACTAGCATTTTTGTATGTTGTTTGCAGTGTTTAACAGAGAATAAGTACGAGAGACAAGTGCATTGAATATAGAAAACTTTTTGTAACATTTTGCTTATACTTTTGGTTCATCGAGTCATTGTTGTCGCGAGTCCAGATTATGGAAAATTTCTTAACTTGTAAGTGCTAATGAACATTCAGCATTGCACCACTGTCCAGCCTACTCTCGGAACACAGACTCTCCGTTATATCAAAATTCAACTGTTTAAATATATTAATTTTCTTGAGTTTCTATAAAGTTGAGTGATAAACAAATGTAATTAATTACATACTATTTGGTATTTCAAAACTGGCCCACTAAGAGAGTGTGTGCATGAGCATTTCCCACTAATAAAGATGGTGTTCCATCTTGGTTTATCATGTGTTTTATAACACTATGGAGCTAAAGAGCTGTGTTTCAGCCCAAGGACCATTAAGCCAAAGTCTAATACAACTTTCATAAAACCACTTTTACTGCACCAGTTCATTAGTAAGTCTAAGCCTCCCCACTACCTTCACTCATGAACAAGAGACTGAGGTTCTTGAACTCCTTAACATAGCACAGCAGCTTACAGTACATCCTATGTGCAGGAAACATGAAACTTTTTTCGAGGAAAGAGCCATGTTCTCAGGTTAAAAAGTGCTAGATCTGATTTCAGTTAAATTACTCTCAGATGCAAATTAATGCAGTATGCACCAGAGATCATAATCCAACAAGGTCACAAGGCCAACAACATCTGCAAACTGCAGAGATAATGCAATCTTTGACTTGATTTAGATTCCTAACATCTGTCCTCCTTGTCTCTGTCAGTTCTTGACATTCTTTCCAAAAAATTATAAACAAAAAAGGAAAGAAGATGCAAGATCGTCCGAATCCAAAGCCTGCATTGAATGTTCTATACTCAATAATAAATATGAAAACACATCTCTTGGTGTGCAAATAAAGGCGCTGAACGGCATGCAGCAGTGACCCCATTACCCAGTACTCTTAAAGCACCATCCACAAGATACTGCAGAGTACTTGGTGAAAAGCTGCTCCCAGGTCAACAAAGTACATGTAGACAGGATTGGCAAATTCCTGTGACCTCTCAAGTGTCTGTTTAATAATAAAGAGTTTGAGCGGTGTTTCACAGACCGGTTAGAAGTGGAAGTTTAGTTATTAAACAGAGTTTCCATTCCAGTGCCCTGGCATAGGCCTGACCAAGGAGGCTGAGGAACGTGACTTCTTGGAAATTGTAACACACCATCATGTTCCCTTTTTAAAAATATAGTGACCACTCTGGTCTTTCAGTCCCAAGGCAACTCTGTAGAAGTGCATTGGTCGAAGCACCCCTACAAGATCCACAGCTTTCACCATTAATGTGCAGATCTTATCCACATCTATGAATTTGGCACTACTGGGCCTTTAACTCATTGTAGTAAGCTCAGCCACCAACCACAATCAATACTTTTGTCTCCTTAGTTTCCTCAAAGAAGGGTTTATTTGCTGGGTTTAGGAGTTTCTCAAAGTACTGCTTCCATCTGTCGATAGTGCCTGTTGAGGTCAGACAGGTGACATCTCACCTACACATTCTTAACGAACAAATGATTTGCCAATATTTCTTTTAAGGTTTTCTGAAAGTCATTCTCAGTGGCTTCACTCCATACACCTTCAAATCAGCCACTGTAGCAGCTGTCACCTTTTTTGGCATGTTGGCACCACTTAGTGAAATCTGGAGTTTTCTGCAAGTACTGCATGATGGGCCTCTGTTAAAGCTGACAGCTACTCTTGCCGCTAGTGTTGTAGGGTTGCTGCCATGAGACGTATCAATCGAAGATTATTGATATCAAAATTAAATGTCATCCAATGTGTTAACTACATTGAAGTGCAGTGCATATGCACACGGTAACATGATTTTTGACACAATTTTATCGTATGATAATTAAAAATTACATCACGCAATTTTTGTCTATTTAAAATGCTATACAAAAACAGTTTAACCCCTGTCCATAGACCATGCGTCATAACTGAAGGCAAAGCAAACATTTTACATTTCGCTAAGCAGCAGTTCTGAGTAAATTACATTTTGATTGAAGACCACACGTTAATAATACCAAAGCTGAAAGTAACAAGATGAACAATCAGTGTTAAAAAATAGTGCAGTGGGCATCAAGAGTTGTTGTAAGAGGTGTTTCACTTCTAAGCATTTTTGTGTTCTTGAGGCGAGTATTGGTTTCGTCAGTGTGGACTGTGGTGTGATTAAAATGGAAAAAAAAGTATGTTTTAGATTTGGCTGAAAAAATTAACTTTATGTTAAACAGTGGGATTAATTTTTGTGGCATGGATTTGTTAACATTTTTAACTAAAATGTAGTGAAACATTTGTTAGTGTCACCAAGCTTTTTTTCTAGCTTTTTATTTATACTCTCTGTGATAATCAGATATTAGATTTTTTTCCCTTTTTTTGATATGTGAAAGAATGAAATCATCATTTTCATTACCACCTTCAACCTGTTCAATGAAACCATGGACCATAGTGGTCTTATGAACTCCCTGTTCCCCAAACTGTTGCTGCTCCTTTCTACACCTTTTGACACTGATTGGTCATTGAATTTCATGATTAAAACATGTTGTGGCATCGAAATGTAATGCACTTGGAGCAGCCGCTAAGCAAGATGCAATATGTTTGCTTTACTTTTAGTTATGATACGTGATCTATGGGTGTGACCTAAAACACAAATCACTTTTGTATTGTATTTTAAACCTGCAAAAAAAGCAATAGTGAAAAGCAATCAATCATTTGCTTGATAGGTTTTAAATTAAGACACAATAAAATTGTGCCAAAATTAAATGCACCACGTGCATATGCTTTGCATTGTAATGTAGTTAACATATTAGATAGTATTTGATTTTAGCATGAATAATCTTCTATGCATACTAGGTAGAAATCTTTTAGTTAAATCTCATTACAGCTGCTTCCTCAACTGAGATCTTGAAGACAGTCCATTTTAACGTTAATATCATTAATGAAAACTATAATTAAAATTATTGAAACACTATTTCAGTTATCCAATTAGAAATTAAATTAAAAGCTTAATGAAAGACAAAAACTAAACTGAAATTAACACTGCCTACTTGAAAAGTAACTGAAATAAAATTAAAATCAGAGTTAATGAAAAAGTATTATTTATTTATTTTTTTAATAAACCAGTTTCTTGTAGCCTATTATTGCTGACTGTTCTGTGCACTTTCGAGAGAAATTAGAAAGGGCTAGGAGATGAAAGAAGCCAAAAGTGTGGTTGGACTAGCAAAGATGAATACTGGAAAACCAAAAATAACCGATCACCACGTTAAAGGGAAGAGCTAAAGGAGTAGTCAGGAAAATGACTGAAAAGAACTTCTGTACTTGTTTGAAAAGTCTTCCACACAATGCAAGGCTGAGGAAGACTTTTGTTTATCTAATAAGCGATAACTCCATGGTCCTCCAGCACTGCCAAATTTATATGCAATGGCAGCCATGTCACAAAACGTGACAACCAGACAACACCATATAAATAAAATAATGTAACATTAATAAAGGTTAATGCTACAGAGCTAATACAGAGGGGAAAAAAAACTAAATAATAAAATTTTAATTCTCTACAAATAAATAACAAAAGAGTAGAAAGAAAACATAAACATGACAGAATTATTCATACTTGGATTAACATAACCATAAAGCATGGTGGTGCAGTGGTAGCATAGCAGAGTCAAGAACTGGGCATTCTGATTGTTATAAATAAGTAACATAACATTGCTGTGCTCAGACAGAATGACTGCTAACTTGTGAAACACTTCACTGACATTTGTGGAGTACACTTTATGAATAACTGGCCTAGAGCAAGGGACATCTGCTGAAACACCTCTGTAAATCAAATTATTAAAAAGGCATTTTGAATAAAAATATATCATTTAAATTTAATGACTGACTAAGCAGACATTAGAAAAAAGAAAAGTAATATGTCATAAAATAACTTACATTTTGTTGTCACAATGCTAGGTAAACATTACACTTAAGCATAAGTTTAAAGCTTTGAAGGTTTTAAAGATCAAGAGGAGAACGCCATCTGTATTACCACAATTATAAAAAAAATAAATAAATACTGTACAGCACAACTGACATGAAATACACTTATGCCAAATATTTAAAAACACTGATTCAAAACTATTAGACAGTGTTAAACATGTACTGTATAACGTAAGAAGTGGCCTAACCTTTTTTTTACAAGAAAGTGAAATGTTTAAAGGATTATAAAGAAACTAGTGTTAACCCATCAAGACTTTCTCACTGCAAGAACTGCTTCAGTATCACAATATTTGTGGATGTTTCATCCAAAAACATCAAAAATCAGAACCAGAGAAGGCTGGTGAAAATGTAACGTGGGAAGATATTTCGCAGTGATTGTGCCAATTAGGAACTCATTGAAATGAGTGAATAAAATTACAGATGAACATATAACAAATATTGGAAAAGCACTTGAATATTTAAAAACTACTGGTGTCACCTTACTTGTGTTTGATCAGTATAATTTACCTTTGGCTGGTTACACTGCAACCTTGAATTGTTGTGTAGGATAAAGTTCTGCTTTATGTAAATTGGAAACAGAATCATATGCATTCTCTGACATATTTGTTGTAAATCTAAAATAACGTGGACTTCATTTGTATTGTAGTTATGTGTAGGGCACTCTGTGAAAATCCAGTTGGCCCCTACTAAATTTGTCCTGGTGCTGAACTTGCTTCTTAGTCAAGTAATTTGTGCACTGTAATTTTCACAGCCACTGGCACATGAGGTATGGATGTTTGGTTAAGAATTGCTGGACATGGGTACAATTGTTGGGGTGCCAAGCCAGAAGTAACCCAGTTTAATAGATGTTTGGCAAAAGGAGAAAGCATTAATTAACATGAACAAGTATTGATGCACTTCTGTTTGTTCACATCAGAACTCTTTTTTTGTCAGCTGTCTTGGTCCAAAAGATACCCTTCTCAGTTAGGCCATCCATTTATATAAGTCCAGGTCTGAAAAGGGTGGGGGTAGACAGCATCATGTAGGGACAGCTTGGTGCTGTATAGGAAACAGGAGGTACAGTATTGCTGGTGTCGGTGCTCCCTCCTGCCATGGAGTGGTATTATTCCGAGGTGATCTCTATATTCACACGCATGACACAGTAAAATGAATCCTGTTTGCAGCCTATTATTATTTTATTCCTGAACTTAATTTTTTTTAATGCAGTTTAAATTCTTATACTTTTCTGCATGTCTTTAGATAATAATGTTTTCAAATAACATAATATCTTGAATTCTGATTGAGACCAACTTAGAATTGAAATTACACCTCTTACCATTAGTTGGAGTTTAATGAGGCAATGTGTTTTTTGTTATTTTTAAGAAAAGTGCTTATTTTCTTGCTTTAAAAAAAGTGTACTCATTCAAGAAATTTTACAGATTACATTAATATATTATTACATAAATTGGGGAAGTTGTGGTTAGGCCCTATAGAGCACTTTGTATTATCTTTTAGATGTTATTTTCAGTACATACTGTATTTATAATAATGTTGACCAGTCAACGTCTTACTTACTTTCATCAGTTTCTTATCAGGATATGTCCGAATCATGTTAACAACCATCTACAAGCTCACACAAATTCATCAACTCCCAAGAAGCACTGTCATTCGCACTTTTATGTTTTTTTTACATAGTGGCATCTTTGTGAATCAAGACTCCCTAATTCGATCTCCTCCTCACTCTGTACGACATTCTGGTTTTGGTTGTTGTTCCCTACTTTCATGTACTTCATTAGAACATTAGAACACTCTAGACGAGAACAGGCCATTCAGCCCAACAAAGCTCGCCAGTACTATCCTCTTATTTCTTCCAAGAAAACATCAAGTCGAGTTTTGAAAGATCCTAACGTCTTACTGTCTACCACACTACTTGGTAGCTTATTCCAAGTTTCTATCGTTCTTTGTGTAAAGAAAAACTTCCTAATGTTTGTGCGAAATTTACCCTTAACAAGTTTCCAACTGTGTCCCCGTGTTCTTGATGAACTCATTTTAAAATGACAGTCTCGATCCACTGCACTAATTCCCTTCATAATTTTAAACACTTCAATCATGTCACCTCTTAATCTTCTTTTGCTTAAACTGTAAAGGCTCAGCTCTTTTAATCTTTCCTCATAATTCAACCCCTGTAGCCCTGGAATCAGCCTAGTCGCTCTTCTCTGGACCTTTTCTAGCGTTGCTATGTCCTTTTTGTAGCCTGGAGACCAAAACTGCACACAGTACTCAAGATGAGGCCTCACCAGTGCATTATAAAGGTTGAGCATAACCTCCTTGGACTTGTACTGCACACATCGTGCTATATATCCTAACATTCTGTTAGCCTTCTTAATGGCTTCTGAACACTGTTGGGAAGTCGATAGCTTAGAGTCCACTATGACTCCTAAATCCTTCTCATAAGGTGTACTCTTGATTTTCCGACCGCCCATTGTGTATTCAAACCTAACATTTTTACTTCCAATGTGCAATACTTTACATTTACTGACATTAAATTTCATCTGCCACAAATCTGCCCAAGTCTGTATGCTATCCAAGTTCTTCTGTAATGATATAACGGATTCCAAATTATCTGCTAATCCACCTATCTTGGTATCATCTGCAAACTTAACCAGCTTGTTACTTATATTACTATCTAAATCATTTATATATATTAAAAATAGCAGCGGCCCTAGCACTGACCCCTGTGGAACACCACTCTTAACATCGGCCAGTTCTGATGAGGTTCCTCGCACCATCACCCTCTGCTTCCTGTGTCTGAGCCAATTCTGCACCCATCTACAAACATCACCCTGAACTCCCACCTCTTTTAATTTGATGCCCAACCTCTCATGTGGCACCTTATCAAATGCTTTCTGAAAGTCCAGATAAATAATATCATAAGCTCCACTGTGATCGTATCCTTTTGTTGCCTCCTCATAGAATTCCAGCATGTTAGTAAAACACAACCTCCCTTTTCTGAACCCATGCTGACTGCTTAGAATAACTCCTGTCCTTGCCAGGTGTTGCTCGATCTTATCCTTAATAATTCCTTCCATTAGTTTTCCTGTGATGCATGTTAAGCTTACTGGCCTATAGTTGCTTGGATCTGCCCTGTCACCCTTTTTATATAATGGGATGATATTTGCCATTTTCCAGTCCTTCGGAATCTCTCCAGTGCGCAGTAACTTCCTAAAAATATGCGTCAAGGGTTTATATATGTACTCACTAGCCTCCTTAAGAACATGAGGATAAATATTATCTGGTCCTGGTGATTTGTTCGATTTCAGCTTATTTAATCTGAGCAGTACTTCATTTTCTTGTGCTTGTTGCTTTTCTGCAAAAATGGTTTCTAAGGCCATTTTACTTACTTTTTAGATATTCTTAGTGAGTTGGGGCAATAGTGTGTTGTGTATGATCACTCAGTTAATTAATTATCAGTTTTACCTTTGGCAATACTGCTAATTAATTCAAACAATCAACAAGATGCTTCTCAAGGGACGCCAAGTTAAATTTAGGTTGAGTATGGGATCTCTGTTTCACTTTCCAGCTAGAACACCTGAAGTATAAAGAGATCTGTACAATTTAAGAACAATGTTCCTAAATCGGTAAAGTCTACGTTACCACTTTCACTTTCCTGTTGTGGTTTGACATGGAATAGACGTAATTTCACAAATAACCAAAATGTTCTTGTTGAAATAAAGAAAATAATATAATTTAATTTTATAACATTAGGATAACAGAAGATGGATATATGCAGATATATGAATATATGTAGATATCAGGAGCTAGGTCATATGGCCTAAAATAATATCACAATAATTGTTTTCTGTATTGATCTCTATAGTTATCATGGTATAGACCTTCATATTGCTATAAGAGTATCTATCTTAATACTACAGACTAAATAAACAAGATATTTTTATATGATTTATTATCAACAAATAGAACACACATGCTGTATATTACATTTCTGTACATATGAAATTTCCTTAGCAAAAACTGAAGTTTTCAATTAAATAATTCACATAAGCAGTAGCTCAAATTATCAAGGTATGTAACAATGAGAATGTATCAGTGCAAATACATTTACATGCAAATATTGCAGTAATATAAGTTTACCATATATTACACTGGTCAACAAGCACTTTGATACTGGTATTCTTTCACCTGTACTTTAACAAATTTCACTTGCTGACTCCAAATCTGAAAACCGTTTTCGTCCAACACGTCCCATTTTTTAGTTATGATGTTCCACGTCTTGGACAACTAGGGTGACTGGACAGTAAAGGCGATGCGTTTAAGCATTTAAGAAATAAGTTTAGTCTCGAGAAAAGTGAAGTCGAAATTAAAGAAGGTGTTTTTGTTGGCCCTGAAATCCGTGAACTGATGCTTGACGAGGAGTTCAAAAGGAAACTGAAGCCAACGGAATCAGCAGCCTCATTCGTGCAGGTTGTCCATAATTTTCTTAACAGCCACAGAGCAGAGAATTATACTGAGCTTGTGGAGAATATGCTGAAAGTATTTTAGCTTACGGGAGCCAGAATGTCACTGAAGATGCATCGTTTACATTCTCGTCTTGACTTTTTTCCACCAAATCTAAGCGATGTCAGAGATGAGCATGGGGAAAGATTTCATCAAGATACAAAGGTGATGGAAAACTGATATCAGGAAAAATTCACTCCGAGCATGATGGGCGACTACTGTTGGTTCTTGTGCAAGCGCAAAAGCGAGTGCCTCCAACATTTTTGGGCACGCTAACCTCACTTTTATATTGAGCTAAATTGATATAAATATGCTTTAACATGTCTCTGGTATCGTCTTCTGGTTTGTTTTCAGAATAAACACATCAAAACAATTTTGGTGGGACAGAGTCCAAACTCCAGATATCGTGTTGATATATTATATTGATATTCAAAAGTGTCAAAATGTCAATGATGTGTATTTCAAAAACCTGACATGCTAGCTTAATTCCGATTTCATAAATGAAATCAGTGTAAAAAACTTAATAAAGAGATGCTCTGAAGTTGCCAGAAGCAAGCAAAAAATATTTTTTTGTAGACCAGTGTTATAAGTAGTAAATGTATTATCTCTCTGTGTTATCTCTATGGTTTGAGCTCGTCCCTGACATTTTTAAACAGGTCTGATGATATCTTAAGTCACAGGGGCTGGCTTTGTGTGTATGAGAGTTGTGAAGCAGTGAGCACCCAGCTGGAAGTACAATGCATGTAGTATAGCACTGAGGAATAAGTAACGTGGACATTCTGGATCTAGCAAACAACACACAGATTAATTTGTCTGATGTCTCATGTTTTACATACCAAGACAGGACGGAAAAAAGGAAATAACTGGGTGGTGTTGAGGCTGAATTTGCTGTACCCGGTAAGCATTTGTACAGTATCGGTTCTGTTAAATTTGATAAAAGATATGATTATATTCCTGTCATTCATCCCTGAACCTAAGCCATTTCTAAACCTCTCCTCATGGCGCCCTAGTGTTTGTGATTACAATCCAAAACACCAATTTATTTGTTAAATTGCACCAGGAGCACACCTGGTTCAGAAAATTACCAACTTGTTAATTCAAATAAGTTATGGTTTGGGAGTAGCCTACATTTCATAAATACATGGAATGACTGACGTGCCTCAAGAAGAAATTTGGGAACCAGACCTGTAGTGTTCTAGCCATTCCACAAGATGCTAATAAGGTTTTGGGAAACACAAGGTACTTACCTCTTACTTATTTTAAGAATGTTTATTTACACACATTCTACTGTTGTAGAGTGTTAACAGTTGCAAAAATCAAACAAAAAATTGTGTTTTAAGACAAGACTGTTAAGTGAGGCTGTAGAAGGAAATAATAATTTGATATTGGCCTATAATTTTCAGGACCTGTGTATTGAAATGTAATGCCTCTAAAAAGTATTCACCCCTGGGAATTTTCACATTTTATTGTCAAACAACACTGAATCACAGGGGACTCAATATGGCTATTTAGACACTAATCTGCAGACAAAAACGCATTAATTATAAAGTGAAAACAAACCGCTGCAAAGTGATCTAAGTTAATTACAAATATAGAAACAAAATAATCAGTTGCAAAAGTATTTATAAGATGCACCTTTGACAGCAATTACAGCCTTGAGTTTGTGTGGTTAGTCTTCTTATCAGCTTTGTACATCTGAACACTGCAATATCAAAAAGTGTCAATAACACAACTATCAATGAATCTGAAATGACTGCTGTTGGTTAGGTGACTTTCTGCCTCTTATCTAAAATGCATCAGTGAGATCAGGAGTAGAGCAACAGTTATTACTGTTTTAATGTGGTCATTTTCACATTTAGTCGAATGTACATAAAATAACATTGTAAAACCCACTTAATCCAATTAAGGGTTGTTGGATTTAGATGCATTGAGTGTAGTCCTAAATGAGACTCCTTTTCAATCCTGAACCAAACTATAAATACATATACTGTACAATGGGACAATTTAGAATTTCCAATTAACCTAATGCATTTTGAATGTCACTATGGAATTCGTCATCCAGGAACAAGATCACTGGTTGTTTGGCATTGTTAAATTATACCAAAGTAAGTTTATATGTGGCTGTGTTCTTTTTGTGTACTTGGTGATTAACAGGTAAATTTCCATTGTTTCCATTTGCCAGTGTTTTAGTAGTGAAATTGAATGGATGGAAATTTACTTCCCTAGTGTATAATCACTAGTCAAGAGAAAAGTGTTCTAGAAGCATTTTTACCTCTATGCTTCCAGTTATTTTTATTCCTCCGCTTTGGTTGATTGGGTACTTTCTGAACAGTAACAGCCCCTTCAGCTGTCATTTTTACCAGCCAGTTTAACTCTTATTCAGCCCATTCTTGTCTTTTGTCTGTGTTTTGGGACTAAATAATCGCTGTTATCAGGATGTGAGAGTTTGGAAAATGGATTTTGATGAAAATCAACACCCAGTGGAGTTAATATTTGCTAAGCTAAAATGACAAACACTTTACATTTCATTTTTCGTTTCCTTAGCTTGTGGAAAATCCTTTATTAGTTATGAACAACAGTGATTCCTGTCTCACCCAGTAAGCCTTTCTGAGTTTGTTACTTTGTGAATATTTGTACTGTATGAACTGACATTGTTGTGTATTTGTGTGTTGAACTGATAAGGTCAATAAGGCTCATATTTAAAGAGTTTCCATGGATTCACCTAGTTCCAGTGAGAGAATATGAATGAATTTGCTGTCTTATTTAATGAAAAGCTTCTGTTGTATTGAAAGGATCATTAAATGTAAAGTAAATGATTTACTGAAATTTAACAATGGTAAAATGAATTCTGTGTGTCTTTACTGTTACATATCTGACACTCAATTGCTCATGGAGAAGATTATTTGTACTTGTTTTTATTTTGCATATAATGTCTTGTCTAGTCGCTTAACTGTCTATTGGACATCCAGTGCCAGCTGACAAACCCTTCACCTTTCTTTTGTCATCATCCACATGGTTTTGAATGGCACAGTGTAAATCTGTGTGAATGTACATTATAAATAGTTTGACAGGTTAGTGAGCAGATCTGTATGATTTGAAAAATTGGATGAGGTTAGTGCCTTCAAATTCTTGAAATATATTTTATGTATGTTTGTAATGTAATGTTTTATGTGTGTATATGATGTAATGTAAGGGCCAGGCCACATAATGACTAATAGCATGCAGTTTGGGAACAACAGATTCAGGACAGAGGGATAATGGGACATCATTATTCTAAAGGTATAAAACTAGAGTAGTTTTTACGTATGGGGTCTTTCCCATTTTAGGCCATATGTTGACAGCAGAAAAAACTGCCGGTAGGACAAAGCAATGGAAATACTAGGTGAACAAATGAATATGGCTTTGCTAAATGACCTTCGATCTTCTTTCTTTCTTTGTGTTTTTTTTTATATTCCGACCCCCCACAACACACAGAGGTAGTAATGAGTTAAACGAAAGTAAAGATTGTACCAGTAATCAAGGGAGGAAGTTCTATTCGTATTCTTCTTTTTTATGTTTTCTTTCTAAATATATTGTGTGTGGTTTTGTGTTTTGCTTGTTCTTAAATAAATAAATCATTTTTACATGCTGGTAAATCTTAAATAATTTGCTCGATCAGCTGCGGCGCTTCAAACATTTGAAAGCCTGTACAGCAGCTGTCTTTGTCATCTATTTTTTGTCTTTTCTTTCTGGCCCCAGGCATGGTTAAGTCTCATCTCGCAGGACATGAGTTCTTGATATTTTTTAATTTATAATTTGAAAATCTAACAACATCACATTAAAGTTCGATAAATTCTGAAAAGAATGATACCAAACATATATATGTACAGTAGGTTTTAAAATAAGCCCGATTTAAAGCGTGACAAAAAAGTCACATAAAATCGTTGCACTTTTAGGCTTAGGATTTAATATATAGAAAGTAGATAATTCTTATATGTTGTTGCTTTATTGGCTCAACATTCACATTACAGGGTTCTTGTACTTTCATCTTATCAGCATTACGTACAAGGCAAAAACCAACCATTCACAGGATCACTCATACAGGGCCAATTAAGTGCTCCACTCACTCATTGAACTTGTTCTTTTATTTTTCCTAGTCCAGTAATTTTTTAATCTAATTAGAGCATTTTTATATCCCCAAAAAAGAAATTCGGGGTTTTGGAGAATATATTTGGTTATCAAGCACTGTTATCTTGTTGCCTCTTAGTTCCAGAGTTGTTGGTTTGTCAGTGGGCAGATAACTACATTAATCACTAATTCACATCACAACATAAGTGAAATCATTCATCAATCCTTTTCACACACTGTCCTTTTTGTGTTCAATAAAATCTGCAGCCTTTGTAGTTTTCTTTTGTGTGAATTATTCAATGTTTGTGTGTCAGTTTGTAGGGTAAACTTCATTACTGGTCATTTTTGTTTTCATTATGAGCTAGTATTTTTTGGTTTAGTAAGTGAATTGAGTTTACTATTTACAACAATTGGATATTCAATGTATAGCACATTCATTTTGAATTAACATTTATAAATCTATTGTGCTGGTGAGTCTGTTAGGGATATTTCATGAAGTCAAATATCTAACCATATTACTTTGTACTCAGACATTAGTAATAGTATAATAAAACATCAATTAATGAAATAAAAATCTTCATGATCAAGGGTGGAGTGCCCTCTCAGGGTTGGGAGCGAGATCCTGCCTCAAGTGGAGGAGTTCAAGTATCTTGGGGTCTTGTTCACGAGTGAGGGAAGAATGGAGCGGGTGATCGACAGGTGGATCGGTGCGGCGTCCGCAGTGATGCGGGTTCTGCATCGGTCTGTCGTGGTGAAAAAAGGAGTGAGCCGTAAGGCAAAGCTCTCAATTTACCAGTCGATCTATGTTCCTACCCTCACCTATGGTCATGAGCTATGGGTAGTGACCGAAAGAACGAGATCGCGAATACAAGTGGCTGAAATGAGTTTCCTCCGCAGGGTGTCTGGGCTCTCCCTTAAAGATAGGGTGAGAAGCTCAGTCATCCGGGAGGGGCTCAGAGTAGAGCCGCTGCTCCTCTGTATCGAGAGGAGTCAGATGAGGTGGCTCGGGCATCTGATCAGGATGCCTCCCTGGTGAGGTGTTCCGGGCACGTCCAACTGGGAGGAGGCCCCGGGGAAGACCCAGGACACGCTGGAGGGACTATGTCTCATGGCTGGCCTGGGAACGCCTTGGGTTTCTCCCGGAAGAGCTAGAAGAAGTGGCTGGGGAGAGGGAAGTCTGGGTATCTCTGCTCAAGCTGCTGCCCCCGCGACCGGACCTTGGATAAGCGGAAGAGGATGGATGATTTTTATAATACTAAATTTTAATAGGGAGATGCTACTTCTGTGTTCAATGGGGATTGGAAGTAACAGTATATCAGTGGGTAGTTGCAATGGCTCTGCGTCCTCTGAAATATCACCACCCTAATCAGATTTTCAAGCATCCCCTTGTAGATTTTTCTCCTGTCCCAACCATGTAAACTACCTAGCTATACAGCAGAGAAACAAAATATTCAAGAAGAAGTTTAGAACCCTGGATACAAAATACGAGTTGCCTAACTGTAAATCCAGGACTACTTATGCTGATAAATGTTATAAAATGAACACCTGCATACATCATATTGAATGTTACAAACAAGAAAAAGCATGTGCATGCAAATACATAATTTGGATCCATTACAAACGATGTAAATCAAAAACAATATGTGTTTAATATATAGTACATTTGTACACATATTATGATCTGTGGTTAAAACGTTTATGAATCAAGAGCTTTCTCTTTTCTTCTATAAAAATGTCAAACAGAGAGAGAGAGAGAGTGTGCAATTTTTACTGACCGTCAGACACCGATTCCAACAAGGCATTCAAGATGTTGATCACAATACATATAGTGGAAACTCAGATATAAGTAGAGGAGATATGAAGTAAAAATATTTGGGGAAAAAAAAATGTCATTTGAGAGGATAGGTTGAAAAAACAAAAATGTTTCCTTTGATAATGTCTCCTATTGTGATAAAAATATCTGTATAGACAATGTGTCTATATGGTGCTGATCTTTAATATTCAAGGAATTTTAAGAGTATATCGAGAAATAATGAATTTTAGGCCAAATAATTGCAATATCAATTTAAGTCCAAATTGCCCATCCCTAGTTTGGAATGACTGGAGAGAACCCATATTGGAAAAATGTACAAACATTATACTGGTAGTAACCTGGTCAAAGGCTGAACCAATGTCTTTTGACCTGTGACACAGCAATGCTAACCACTTCGCTAATATCTCCACTTCAATGTGGCTTATTTGTTTAAAATTGTGACTTCCTAAAATCATGGCAAAGGTGAAAACACAAAGCAAAAGAAACAATTGTTTATCAAAAAAACATCTATTTTTTTTTTCAATGGAAACATTTTAAGAGAATGTATGCCGCTGACAAATTCAGCTGTCTTTTAGAAGTCAAAAGCATCTCCAACATAACAGGTAACTTGCCCTTTTTTGCTTCTTCTTTGTTTCAGAGTCATGCATATCTATACTGTATTTATCCTACAATGAATGTTGAAGTAACTGCCTGGCAAACAATGGTAAACCACAGCCTATGATTTTGAACAAATGCTGTAGTGTAAGAAAACACTTTAGACCAAATGGTATGGTTCAAAGATACCGCAACATTTTAAAACATTGACATAGTAATACATTTGTTGTGTCAAGTCAACAGAAAATTAAAATGGATCATACAGAAACATTTTTACATTTAAATACAGTGTAATAGTCTTCTTTAATGTGCTGGAAGAACAGCTGCTGTTTTCCATAGAAATCGGAAGCATCCATTCAGACTTTTAATTACATGATTTGAATTTCATTTATGCCATTAAGGATAATGCCAGCTCTTCTGCCACCGTTCATTTTAACATTATTTAGCAGTAAACTGGTTTACATACTCCTCTAATGCTTTGTGCTTGTTCTTCCACTTCTCAGGTCAATTATTATGCAGCTGTTTCAAAAGCAATACAGTATATGCAACTGCACAAAACATTAGCTTTTTAAGAGCAGCTCTGTGATAAAGTGATGTCAGACAACTCCAGAGTATTGGGTTCAAATTCTGATCTGGGAATGTGTGTAAATAATGCATGTGTTTCCTGTGTCTGTGTGGGTCTTCTACTGGTATCGTGATTTCCTCCCAAATCACAAAATCCTGTATGCTAGGCAACTCTAATTGGCCTGGAATGTGTGCATGTAGTTTTTTACGTGACTATCTCCTGGCTGAATCGCCACCAGGGCTGCCTCCTGCCTTGTATGCTGTGTTGCCTGGAATGGACTGTGGTTCCCTAAGTCCCTGAAGTTGATCGAGCAGGTTGAATAATGACTAGGTTATTCATCAATAGAATGGGGTATTTTATCAGTTGTAGAGATATTTTTATTAATTTTTTGGTCAGGAGTGTGTGTGTTCTTTTTATGTTTGTGTAGGGTTTTGCCAGGTGCTCCAGGTTTTCGCTCTCATCCTAAAGACTGTAAATTGGCTTAGTCTGTGTGGGTGCGCGCGTGTATGTGTGTGTGTCTACACTCTGTGTGTGTGTGTGTGTGTGTGTGTGTGTGTGTGTGTGTGTGTGTGTGTGTGTGTGTGTGTGTCTCTGTGTGTGTGTGTGTGTTTCTGTCTGTCTACACTCTGTGTGTGTGTGTGTGTGTGTGTAGATGTGTACACACTGTAATAAAAAGATATCTTGTCCAGGGTTCATTCCTTGTTTATCTTGCAGGAATAGATTTATGCTCTGTGTGACCCTGTAATGGAAAGTGAAGGTTCAGAATATTGTCAGATAGATGGATGAGTATAAACACTCATCTCTCTGGCATTTAAAAAATCCACAGTACACCATAAACCATACTAAAAACACGCCAGATACAGTTAGTTAATTCTACAAATGTTATGTCTGGTTAAAGCTTTATATAAATTAATTAAATACCTTTTACCTTAATAGATGGAAGCTTTCTTGAGTACAAAATTACTATGCCTATGGGATTTAAAAAAATTGCTCTCCTCACTTTTTTCTCATTGAACTAATTGTTTGCTGTTTACCATAATGTTTATTTTGAATTGTTTGGGCACATACTTTATTATTTGGTTGCAAGATTTTTTTTATTCTCATTTTTGAGGTTAACGTTTAACACTGCATTACCAGTTTTTGCTAAGTGATGTTCTCTGTTTTTTTAATTTTTGGAATAAAACAAGTGAGATGAAATGTGCTTAAACATTGTTATCCTTTATGATCTATTAGTAACAAATTCTGGATGTACAGAGGATTTAATTCTTCACATATTTTTGACTGAGCCTTTAGATTTTGGATTCCCAGGGTGGTTGAAGCCTGGTATTTGGACTAACCATTTGATAAACAGACATGATTTTCAAAAGGAGCTAGTAATGTCAGATGCTGAAGCACCTTTTATCTGTCTCAGCTTGAAAAGTCCAAGCCATATTATCTTGCCATTTTTCCCCAACGAAATGCAACCCCATGGCACCAAAGGAGGGCTGATAATGTCTTATAACCTTAATTTCTGCCTCTGCTGGAGTTATCTTTCTCTCTTATTTTATACGCTGTGCCTGCTCAATTTAAAACAGTTTCTGTCCTTCCCCAAATTCAGTCTGCTAGGTCACTGCCTGTGAATTAAACATCTGACAGCATGAATCACATTCTTGAGGGATGCTCTGCACTTTGAACAAATGAGCGATTAGGGAAGCCGCTTTCCCCACTTTTTCTTGACCATGTGCCACTGTGAACAAAATAAGATTGCCTCTTCATTGCTGGCTATATAATGATGGCTTCTGTATGCATATGTCATGCTATGAAAAAAAATAGAATAACTGGAAGAATGAATTATGATGAGAACAAGGCATGTACACATTGTGAACAATTCTGTGGTTGTTATGGTTAAGACTGCGATACCAGTCTGCAGTAGTAGTGGCAAAGTGGAATGATTTCGGGCGAGTGACATAAACAGACAGTTTAATGAAACTGGTGAAGTATTTTATATTGAACAGAAACTTGAGAATTACAGAGATACTAAAAAGTTAGCACTATCTAGAAAATGAATTTATATGTACAATCATGCTTTATTTTTTAAATACAGAGTCATGAATATACAGTGATAGTACATTATACATTGCTATATAGGAAGAAACTAAAAGCTTTCCCACTGTTAATTGTTACATATGTCATCTTTACTTTTAATATCTGTTATTAAAAATTTCATATGAAAGCACAGGTGGCACTTCTGAGGTGTATTCTATAAAGTGTACATATAAAAACTGTTGGACTGCTTCTTATACTGGAATAAAGGTCTGCCTGCATGGCAGAGCAGATTATTCACATTTTTCAGAATGTCAACGGCCTCCTCCCCCTCCCCGTGTGCCATATTGCTGTTCATTTTAATTTCCTTGTCAGAGGCATAGTTTATCGAATGACTGAATATGAATCTGACAGCTGAATAGCAGCAAGGTCTGCTCATCTGAAGCTTGCTATGGCTTTTACTAAAGCACACCTGTTCACTGGGACCTTTTATTGACTTTGAGGTTTTTAAATGGAAAGCATATCAGATTTTACTCTCATCTAAATTGCCAATCCACTGTGAAAATACAAGAAGATTAACAACCCTGTGCTGCACTCATGTTGTCTTTATATATGGCCAAGAGAATTTCTATTCTAGGGCTATTGTTTTAGGTGCCTGTGATTTTAGATCTAGGTTCAGTCCTGTGAATATTTTAATTTGTTGTTAATAATTCTTTTAAATAAAGTAAATGTTAAATCCAATTAACTAAAATAAACATTGTGCCATTGAGAGTTATTGGCTAGTTAGGCCTGAGTTGAGCAGTTATGAGTGGCGTGAATATTTTCAAGATATTGTCTGTACAAAATAATTTCATACGAAGTGATTTTGGAAACAATATTTTAAAAACAAAACAGATAGCATTAGTTCATTAATGGACCTCAGGAAAGCCCACCAGAGGCAATTAGTAATGACTGGTATATGCATTTTATATTGGTGTAGCATTTATTGCTGGAAAAGAGACCTGTCATTTACACATTTAGTAAATAAGAGAAAGGTCAAAGTTCTTATTCAATAATCAGACTTCTCAGCATTTCAAAGAGTCCTATGAAAGGGATTTAGGTTTATATGACAAAGCATTCACATCTAAGCCACAAAAGCAGTTAAAAAGGTGAAAAAATGTAAAGTGCACCTTTAAAATGTTGAATATGAATCAAATCACTCTCAAATAAGAGTACTGTGTGTACTTCTGAACAGCTGTCATTACAAAAAGCACACAGCAAATCTAGAAGCTGTGCAGTAGAGAATAACCAGGGGCTTATGTATAAATGGTGGATATGCACAAAATTGTTGCATATTCCGTTTCCACGTTCATGTCGATGTATAAAAAATAAACTTGGCATAATTCCATGTACATTTTCACAGCAGCCTCAGACCGTGTATCTGCACATTTCTGCTTGGTTTTGTAAACGGGCAGCGCTTATTGTCAAAGCAGTGCTACTGTTTCTGTTTGGTTTCCCTTTCTTTTTTAGATTTGCATTCATGATGCAGGATTATCAAATACACCAAAATGTACAAATTTAAAGCACTTCATTGTAATCAATCTGTAACAATATGAAATTGGAATGACCAGACTCTACCATGGCTGCTTTAGCTTTATTAGAAGACATCAAAAATGGATGAATTAGAAGAGTGTGTATTTTGAGATTATACTGATTTCTTGTCCTGATGATGATGACTAGCTTCTAAGTCAATTTAGATTTGCTCTTGGAGGTATGTGCTGAATTGGGGTTGGCTTTGCAAAGGCAGACTTTGAGGAATTGTGCTCTACCTGCGCCTTTGTAAATTCTGTCCACCTTTGCAATTCGCAGCAGCATCTGGTTTTCCAAATGTAATCGGAGTGATCAAATGCATACACATTGCTATAAAGGTGCTCTCAGAGAATGAATTTGCTTATGTGAATAGAAACCATTTCCACTCTATTAATTATCTGTGATGCAAAAATTAATCTTATGCAACTGTTGTTACGGTTCTGCCTTTGTCCAGAAACGGTTTCGTAAGCTTTATGACCTTAGTCTCGGGAAGTCTTTCTCCTGTGGGGCGACTGGGATCTTTTCCTGAATAACATCAAACACAGTTGCGTAGGGTGCGACAGGAGCTTCCACTTGCAGTTAAAGTCACTTCAGTACACATGCACTTTGTGAGTTTGCCAGTGTCGATCAAACAAAGGAAGCTCTGCAGTTTACTTCTGACTTTACACTGTAGGAAGATAAATAAATAAATCAAGGTAAATGCCATTTGATCTGGCTTTTATATAAGTAATATATACATGGTTTTCATATAAAGACCATCACAAACAGGACTCTTTGCACGATACTTTGGCGAGCTCTGTAAGCCGTGCTGTTTCGTTGAAGGACAGGTGTGGGGCAGACTTCTGTTCTCTTTCTCTGATGTAGATCTTCATCTCTTCATCTTAGTTCACCTCTGCTATGGCACGTCCTTATTTGAAAACAGCAGTGTCAGATCGGGACAAGCATGAACGTAATTGAGACAATAAAACTGAATTAAAAAAAAAAAAAAAAAAACAAACCTAACCTTTACAAGTACCATAAATTTACACCGGCTGTTACAGACTCAAATCAAATGTATGTTTTTATTTTATAATAGTAAGAATAAGAGCAGCTCACTACTCAAAATGGAGGCATCTGGTATGGAACCACGAACATCTTGATTACGAGTCAGCAGTTCTTACCGCTGTGCCACCAAATCGGTCATATTAAGGGCGTGTCAATGTCACACCCTAAAATTAGTTATTTTTCTGCAGTTATATTCTTGAATAAAAGCACACTTGTTTTGTTATACTTGTACCTTTTGTGAAAGTGTTTATTTGATATTTGAACTTCAGGCTTCACACATTATACACTTCATGTCTACATTTTGTCAATTATTACTAAAACATGAAAAACATTTCTGTTTTAAAGATGTGTTTACATAGATTGTTGTAGACACAGAACACACATGAAATACATTTTTTCCAAATAACGATATATTATTTACCCTATACAACTCCTGGCAACTCACATGCAGGTAAACAGACTTGAGCTGAGAAATGTTCTATGCTTTCTGCATTGGTGGGGGGATGGGATAGCAGGCTGCTTGCTGCTTGTGTTGAGCGACACATTTACAACACAAAAGACACTGATGGAGAGGTGCGAACGGATTTAAGGTGGGCCGGGATTCTGAGTTTTTTTGTGGGCTTTGGTAATTCTAGTGTTAATCAATGTGCTATGCTTTGCAGTAATTAATGGTCCACAATGGTGACTTTGGATGTACGCATAACCTCCTGCTAAAGGTAATGCTGAGTCCATGTCGATTAGCCAGTTTGTTTATGATATGAGATCGTACTCGCCAGAATGGCACTTATCAATTTAAAAATTACCTATTTAGTTCTTTGTGAATCAAGTATGTACAGTATGTACATTTTATACAAAAGAATATTTTTTTCTCCTTAAAAAAATTATTAATGGATGGCCCTAACAATCTGATTAGACATACCCAGTGCCTCCCCACGGCAACAGGCCTGATTTGCGGATCAAAGAGCAAAGAAATGAGGCAGAAAAAAACTACATTTTGAAAGGGTCTAGTTGTAAGTTTTACTAATGAATAATAAAGCTAACCATTAACAATTATAAAAATACTGATCATGTAAGTAAAGTGCAAAAATATATCAGCAAAATACTGCAGCTTTACGTAACTTGATGCCAAAAATAGTACAGGTAAAATAAACAACTGTCCTTTTAAAATTGAATGTTAAATTTTGCCATCAAATAAGACATCGAATAGTGACGTTCAGTCTGACAGCCCTATTGGTCAGACATGCTGCAAAACATTTACTTTATATCACAGCCTTTGCAATTTGTCACATTGTTTCAAATCGCAATTTCGATTTGAAATCGATTTAATCATTCAACTCTAGATTAAAATGCTTGTCTAATAAAGACTTAAGAAAATGACACCTCTTCATTCTTGAACAGAAAAGTGTATGTAGGACTGGGTCTCTACAATTATCCCAGACATTAAGAAAGTTATAGATCTAGGAAGAATTCTTACGTTCAGTTAAGTGGAAGTGCATTCAAAACAGAAACCAGAAAACTGTTCTTTACAAAAAGGATTTTGAGAATGCAGAACAAGTTACTGATCCATGTCCTTTTAGCTTTAAATTGTCTTAATAAATTCAAATAGCTAGCTTGAGTCTGATGAACAGGTCTACTATTTGTAAAATTCGTTATATTATTACTGCTTAAGAGCAGTAAGATTTTGAAGCTCTAAACCTGCCTGATGTATGGGATGTCAGACTTCACTTACATTGAGTAATGTGTATGGATAAAGAGTAGTCTCTGCTTCTCAGTCTGGTTATTTAAATTTTCTTTGTTTTGTGAAATTAAGTTCACTGCTTTTAAAAGTGCACATTAGCGAACATAATTTAGCACACTGAATGGCAAAGTATCTGAAGTGCAGAAGAGTCTGTCATTTTGCATTAATTTTGAGGATAGTCATTTTGAAATATTTTCATCCCTAGTTAATAGGGTTGTAAAATTATTGCAATATCCATAAGTATTTATTTTAACATTAAAAATTACTTCAATTGTCATTGAAGTTCTACAGTATGTATTATGAATGTATTTCTGGTTCGAGATAGCTAGAGTTATAGCCCCAATTTTCACCTACTCACAGGTGTTAAAATATCAAGTTCAGCATTTTTGAAGCCTTTACCAGCACATTTAATTGACAAAGAGGGCAGCTGGAGTGTCGTCTGGAATTACTTTGGCTGTGTGGCAGATGGGGATGGAAAACAACAAGATGACATGCATGCCTATATGCAAGATTTGCTGCTGCACAACACCAACTTAAGGGGCTAACACAGTCAATTTAGTCAAACATTTAAATACAACAATAATTGAAGCCAATATCAAACCCTTTGTTTAGGGGTTTTGGGGTTTAGTCTTACATGATGTCCCCCTCTGTGTCCAGGGCAGGTGTCCCTTAACTTATTAAAATGGCGCCCCACAGATGATGGTGTTCTTGGCCTTGGCATGATGGGTTGACCGACTCAATTTATAGGACCACCACGCATGTCAGTACAATCAATTTTGGAAGATATCATATTTCTAAATTACAAAGTATTTAATAAGTAACTTATAAACTGTTGGAATTTAAGTAGGGATGTGGTGTAATTTTTTTTCTACAGTTTAAAACCTTTTTTGTAGTCGGTTAAAAGTTTAATGCATTAAGACAGGAATCTGCAAATATTTTTAGCCGTGGGCAAGTTTGATTCTCTGCTCTTCATTCAGGAACAAGTCTTTAGCACTGGGGGTCCTTCACTTCCTTGATTTATAAACTTTTTCTATGAAGTTTTCTGCCGTAGCGCATTGTTTTCTTTTATTTCAACACATGGAATTTAAAAATGATACTTAATGAAATTTACTGTATAATGTGCTATAACTTTTCAGTGCTCAGCTGTATAAATAGTAGCAGTACTCCTCCATCTGTGCACATACTTACAGATGTGCTTCAGAGCATGTATTTACAGTATTATATCAGTGCTCATTTGCAGTCCAACAAAAGTAGACATCACGGAAGAGCACATTCTTTCTTGCAAAAAATGCATAAGTTACAAACAAAGACATCTGATTTTTTTTTTTTTACACAAAAATGCAATGTGCGTTGTTTGCATTTTACTTTGTATTGTTTACAGAACTTTACTCTTACCTTTTATAAAAGATTGCACTACTTGAAGTATTTGCATTTAATGACTTAAATTTCTGTTATTTGTTTTCATCAGTGTAAAGACTGATAGACCATTCTGGGTGACTGGTCCCTTAAATAGGCTGATTTGATTAAGGATACATTGTGCATCCTGAAGTGTATATAAAGGGCTATCAGTTGCCAAGAATATCTTGGAGTTGAATACAAATTGGGACAATGGCTGATTTTGCAGGGTGTTATTGCATCTCAAAATGGACACAGAAGGGTGTATTTAATTTAAAGATAATCCTGAGATCTCACGGTGGTTGGATTCACCTACTGTTTAGATTAGACTTTAAGGTATCATAGATTTTGATCATTTTTATATGCAATTTGTATACTTCAGTTGTCCATAACAGCTAATCTGAACATATAGTTTAAGAGACAAATAAAGCATTTATTATGCTTGAGCTGGTTATTGTGAATTTTAAAGTAACAAGTACTCTGAAGCTTGGTCTTTAATTTTGACTCATTACAAAAGTGTAATTTTGTACTGCTGCTGTTGGTGTTGCTACATAACAGTTTGATTCAATTCCACTTTTATGCCTTCTAGGAAAAGATATCCTATTAGGTTGTTTGACAGCTTTAAACTAGTACTAGCCTACCTAAGTTTTATTATTCCTGACTGGTGCCCAGTTGCTGCTAATATAGGTTTCACTTTCCTGCAGCCCAGAAATAAAAATAGGTAGGTATGAGTGTATAATGTGGGATGGATCAATGTAATCAAGCATAATAACGTAATTCATGTCATGGTTACCCTTGGGACAGCGCTCTTAGACATAAATAACAGTTAACCAACAAATGTACCTTTCTACAGAATGACTTGCCAGTAGGTTATGGAGGTTTTATTTATTTTATTGGAGTTGTTTTAGAATATGTCTTATTCTGCAGAATGTTAAAATAGTGAGTAGTATTACAGCACAGATTTTACCCCAGTTTCTTGATAGCACATTTTCAGTAGGCGGATTTAGTATTTTGGAATAATCGGGATAGAACTGAGGGTGCAGAAATGACTGAACCACTAGGGTCAAATGACCACAATATGATGCAATCCTCCATGTTTTGTAAGAGTGTAGATGCAAAGACTAAAATTGTTAAGTTTAACTTTGGAAGGGCAAATTTTGAGCAGATGCGTCAAAGTCTAAGGAGGATAGACTGGGATAAGCATTTAAGTGTGGAGACAGTCGTGAAGCAATGGAATAAATTTAAAAATGTTTTACATTAATGCAAGACAAGTACATACTTAAATTTGGGATTAATAGGACATTTTAAAAAAAAACTCTGCAGTGGGTTAATAAAGAGAGAAGAGGAAAATAGCAGATAAGGCGACAGACGACCCTAAGAGATTCTTTCAGTATTTTAGTAGTAAAAGAACAGTCCAGAAGGAGGTGAAATGCATTAAGAATAGTAAAGGGGAATTAAAAGATATAGACAGTGAGATAGCGGATGCTCTAAACTTGCCTTTTCCTGAGGTCTTCACAAGTGAGAAAATGGATAACTTCCCAGCAGTAAATGGGACTACTAAGGAGGTTCTGAGTGATTTAGAAATTAATTGTAGAGGGAGCAGTACTGCTCAGATTAAATAGGGTGAAATCAAATCACCAGGACCAGATAATATTTACCCTTGAGTTCTTAAGGAGGCTAGCAAGTACATATATAAACCCTTGATGCATATTTTTAGGAAATCACTGCACACTGGGCCAGAAAGCTTAACTTTCATCATAGGAAAATTAATGGAAGGAATTATTAAGGATGGGATTGAATAGCACATGGCAAGTACAGTAGTTTCTCTGAACAGTCAGCATGGGTTCAGAAGAGGGAGTCATGCTTTACTAACATGCTGAAATTCTATGAGGAAGCAACAAAAGGATATGATCAAAGTGGAACATTTATTTATTTATCTTGACTTTCAGAAAGCACTTGATAAGGTGCTACATGAGAGGTTAGGCATCAAACTAAAGGAAGAGGGAGTTTAGGATTAGATGTGTACAGAATTGGCTCAGACACAGGAAGCAGAATGTTATAGCGTGAGGAACCTTATCAGAATTGGCTGATATTAAGTGTGGTGTGCCACTGCTATTTTTAATATATATCAATGATTTGGATAGGAATATAAGTAACAAGCTGGTTAAGTTTGGAGATGATACCAAGACAGGAGGATTGGCAGATAATTTGGAATTCGTTAAATCATTCCAGAAGCATTTGGACAGTATACAGGTTTGGGCAGAGTTGTGGCAGATGAAATGTAATGTCAGTAAATGTAAGTTATTACACATAGGAAGTAAAAATGTTAGGTTTGAATACACAATGGGAGGTCTGAAAATCGAGAGTACACTTTAAGAGAAGGATTTAGGAGTCATAGTGGACTCTACACTATCAACTTCCAGACAGTATTCAGAAGCTATTAAGAAGGCCAACAGAATGTTAGGTTATATAGCACGATGTGTGGAGTACAAGTCCAAGGAGGTTTGGTCCCCAGGTTTCAAAAAGGACATAGCAGTGCTAGAAAAGGTCCAGAGAAGAGCGGCTAGGTTAATTCCAGAGCTGCAGGGGATGAATTATGAAGAAAGATTAAAAGAGCTGAGCCTTTTCAGTTCAAGCAAAAGACGATTAAGAGGGATTGAAATGCCCCGTGACCCTGTGGTTAGGATATAGCGGGTTGGATGATGGATGGATGGATGATTGAAGTGATTGGAATTATGAAGGGAATTAGTACAGTGGATTGAGATGCTATTTTAAAATGAGTTCATCAAGAACACAGGGACTCAGTTGTAAACTTGTTAAGGGAAAATTTCGCACAAACATGAAGAGGTTTTTCTTTACACAGAGAACCATAAACACTTGGAATAAGCTACCAAGTAGCGTGGTGGACAGTAAGACTTTAGGAATTTTCAAAACTAGATTTGATGTCTTTTTAGAAGAATTAAGTGGATAGGACTGGCAAGCTTTGTTGTGCTGAATGGCCTGTTCTTGTCAAGATTGTTCTAATTGATTAACAAAAATAAATATTTAGTAATAAAGCTCAGATTATCCACAATTAAAAAGTAAAAATAAACAATAAAAATAAGAACAGGACACCCCTTGGCACCCACCCTTATAATAGCACTGAAAATCTGAAGTGAAAAATGTACAGTAATCCCTCCTCCATCGCGGGGGTTGCGTTCCAGAACCCCCCGCGAAAGGTGAAAATCCGCGAAGTAGAAACCATATGTTCATATGGTTCTTTTTATGTTTTTAAGCCCTTATAAACTCTCCCACACTATTATAAACATTTCCCGCACAATTATACAGCATAAACCCTTTGTATTCTCTTAGATATTAGGTAAGATTCGTTGAAATTATGTATGTAAACACAGTTTATATACAGTAAAACCTAAATATTATTTTAAAGATATCAAGTGTCTCCGATATCACATATGTTACAGCCATTACGACAGACAGGCCACCAGCAATAAATACGTACAATGCAAGAAAAATTGTATACAGTAAAATGTGTGTACAGTGACACTAAACTATGTACCCGTAATAAGTACTGTACGTAGATAATTAATTATGGTTACTCGCCAACAATGACACGACGACTTGTCCGATAACGATGAGTTTAATTTTACTGCACAACAAAGGAGAGCGTTACAGCTCTTCTAAAGGAGCCTCTTCAGGCAACTGTGTAGCGCCACCATCATTCTTCTTCCATCAGTCTTCAATCCAAATCCCTAAAGCAGATTCCATCCAGACTGCTGCCTTATCACGTCCACTTGCAACTTACACTGCGGCTGTAGATCTTATATGCTTATCCTCCTTTTTAAATAAAAAGAATCGTGGACACATTGATGCCGTAATGGTGTCCTGCAGCGGTGTAGCTGTTCCCTTCCTTCAACATATCGAAAACTTTAACCTTTTCTGCAATCATTTGCATCTTCTGTTGGCGCTTGGACACACGGCCCCCGAAGCAGTAGCAGGAGCACGTTAATGCTGAATGAGTGAGATGAGACTTCCTGGTTAATGCAGCACTCCGTCGCTGAGCCAATCAGCACACAGGAATTTAACTGTGTGCTCTGATTAGGTAGCTTCTCAGTCATCCGCCAATAGCGTCTCTTGTATGAAATCAACTGGGCAGACCAACTGAGGAAGCATGTACCAGAAGTAAAAAGACCCATTGTCCGCAGAAACCCGCGAAGCAGCGAAAAATCCGCGTTATGTATTTATATATGCTTACATATAAAATCCGCAATAGAGTGAAGCCGCAAAAGTCGAAGCGCGATATAACGAGGGATTACTGTATAGTAAAAATTGCCTGGACACACACCAGAGAGAGATGAGCGTGAGCCAAATAGTGAGTCACAGCGATATAAAGGGAAGTGCTGATGAAGATCACAGAACACGTGCCTCTGAAATAACTGTACTGTTTAGCAATGTTAGGGCTGGAGAACCCATTAATTCTTGGTGCTAACAATTTGAGAACAGTGTTACTGAATAGACGTACCTGCCAGAGATGAAAAGAAGTAAGATCTGATGATTTATAATGAGATACAAGTGCTGACTTCGCAGAAATTATCCCCAGAGAGAATAATGTGCCCTGTGGAGGAGAGGAAGACAACAGATATGACAGAAGTTAGATTTGAGGAGGAAAAGGGATGTTTGCCTGGCAGAGATGTTTGGTTCAGATGCCAAACTCAGCAAAACATTTTCAGGGGTTAAGACAAAAGGTTAAGACAAAATTAAATTGACTGTTAAGCAAGTTAGGGTTTCTTGAGAAAACAAAGATGTTCCTGAAAATTGATTCCTAAGTATGATTGATTGTTGGGAGGAGGTCATGGTGCCAAAAATTGAATGGGATAAGGGTGTGTAAAATACCATGCATGAAAGTGCATATGTTGGTGATTACTGCCACTGGCTTCAAATATAGGGAGAGTGACTTGGTAAAGTTATAGAAAGGATGGGAGGTGAATTGAGATGATAAAGGAACATTACAAACCTTAACAACATTTTTACATTGAAGATAAAGATAGAAGAAAAAAATGTAAAACTTCAAATGTAAAAAAAAAAAGCTACAAATGTGAAACTGGACTTAAGTACGGTAACTAATGTATAAAGCCCTAGGTTATCAACAGCCTATGAAAGAGTTGAGAGCCCCAATGAGAGAAGGAGATGTGTAAGGCTTTATTATTGGAGTGTTATACTGCCAAGAGTAACAGGGACCTAATAGTTTTTAACTTTACCCCAGCTGCTTAGTGCATATAAGATTAAAGGGTTAGAGGTGAGGGATTTTAACTTAAGCACAGTGAAAGGCAGAGATGAAAGAAGCCACAGGGTTACAATATTAAATTCAGTAGTAAAACATGAATAGGGATTTATAAGGGGGTTAAGTCATCTCCAAGACAAATGCAAGACATTAATCATATCCAGCATGGACACCCTTCCTTCCAATATGTCGGGTATCAGTGTAGAGTGTTTATTTATAAGCTGTTTTTTGTTCCAAAGAAACTTTGATATTAGTTACCTTGAATGAGTCCATCATTTAATGGTAGGAGATAGGGGAAAGTTGAGACTTAAAATGTTAATGCAAGAAGCTGTGTTCATTTTATTACTGACTAGTCTGGTGCACAGTATCAAAGGAAGAAAGTTCCAAGAGGACATGGAAATCTTAACGCCTTCAAAAATAAGACAGTAGTTGAAAGATTTAAGCTTATGAAAAAAAGAAAAAAATATCAACACCAAAATGCTTACAGAAAGTAGCAAAAGGGATAGAGGAAGGAAAGGGCAGTTTTTTGCAGGAAACATTTAACAGGAGAAATGTACATTTAGTCCTGTTGGTTTTATAACCACATACGTTTTCAAATACGATAGGTTCAGTACTTGAGGAAGGTCACAAGGCACATGACCCAAGTAAAGCAAGATGTCATTTGTGCAAAGAGGTATTTTATAGAGGAATCCATAAGGACAATAGCAATATTAAAGAGCAGTGGGGAGACGGGGCATCCCTGTCTTGTTCCTTTGAAGATCTGAAAAGGACGAGAAGTGTTAACGTTAGTAAGGATAACTGCCATGGGAGAGGAATGTAACATTTTAATCATATTGACAGATGTCATTCTAAATCCTGTATGGCTTAAAATTTGTCAGAGAAAGTCCAAGCGCAGAAGGTCAAAAGCTTTTTCAGCATCAAGGGCCAGTAGATCATCCGGATGGGACAAGGATGAAGCCACATCTGGTACGTATAGGAGACACTCAATTTTGCCCTCTGCTGGACGTGCGTGGACAAATCCTGTCTGGTTTGGGTGAAGTATCTTGTGAATGATCAACTGAAGACAACTCACTAAAAGTTTGCCAAGTAACTGCAGAATTTATTAATGAAATTGGATAGTATAGCTAGCATAATTCATTGTCTTTATCATATTTTAAAAGTTTAAAGTTCAGTTTATGGAGGGATTTTGTTTTGAAGAGGAAATAGAGGAATGTAGAGGTGGCAAGTAAAGGGATTCCAGCTACTGTACTTCTAAAAAGTTCAATGAACTCCTGAAGAAAACCCTAACTTCTGGGGAACATTCAGCTTTCATGGAATCCATTGCTTTCTTTTGTCATGAAATAAAGAGTTTCTAAGCACAAAGTCCCAAATACTGTTGCAAAAAGGCCCACAAGTGGGAAAGTTTATCATTATAAAATAAAAGTTCTATTTTCAAAAATGTTCTGCACAAGAAGCCCTAAAGAACACCTAAAGCCCAGAAGGAGGTACCTTAATACAACAGGCAATCCACTGGTAAACAAGTTCCAAAAAAAGACAAATCCAATGAGGACTCAAGAAGCAGAGCAAGAGGTCAAAAAATCCAGTGAATCAACAATAAATATAGTAATAATCAAGGGAACTACCAAGAGTCCTCAATGAACTGCAAAGGACTGCTTCATAGGGTTGAAGGCAGTCCCTTGAATGAGCTGGATCAGTGGCCCCACTCCTTGATGATGATAAACCCACAAAATATATGGAACATAACAGAGCAAGCATAGATACGTAGAAATTAAGTAATATAAAAACACAAATGAATACATATAATTAACATAAATAATCATATTAACGCAAACAAATGAATCAAATATGAGCAAAACAGAAATAAAAAAGGAATTTGAACACCAGCCAGTGGAGGAACCCTAGTTTTAGCCTAGTGATTGGGGGGGTACAACATGGTCACATAATCGTCAGACAACATAGAAAGAGAGAGTCTTAATGAAAATTAATTAAAGGTTGAGGTGGAGGCATTAGAGTTTTCAAAGTGCAGTTTGTCATATTTTTAGCCCTTTTTAGCTTTTTATAAGGTTTTAATATTGGGTTGAATAGAAAAGTGTGTGTTGTACTTCTGCACAAAGGTCAAAGAGACCCTGCTTTGTAAAAGAACGTCATTAAAAAAAATTGGTTCAGGGCCTTCCACTGTGGTTTTAGTTTTTAGAACAATTTTCCGGAGTGTGTGAGTGAGTGAGTTATAAATTCAAGAACATTCAGGATTAAATTCAGTATAAAACTCTGTATACCTGTAATTTATTTTTGTAGGGGTTGCTGGTTGCTTCCAATAAGAAGGTTCTGCTTGAGCAAGAATACTACTATTTTTAAGAATAATCTAATGAATGTGGTTTCTGCCAATTCTATCTAAAAAAGTTTATACAGCATGGTTTGCTATTGTAAACAAATGGCATATCCTGTTGTTTTGTGTAGATTATTCTAGGAATAACAACCAATATCCGGTACAGTTTTAGATTTTAGGCTCATTGAAATTATTAAAAAAGATATGTATAATAAACGGCAATTTCTGTCTGTCTGTTGCACTCTGTTGGCTGTATGTAATGTTGCTTATGATGCACCATCTTTTAGAATGTATTTTGCAATGCATGTAGTAATATATTGCATTGCATTTTTCATTCCAAAATGACACTTTGCAAACATTACCACTGCTGTTGAGAATCCTATACCAAGTACCATATAATTGAGGCAGAAAACTCGCACTATAACTTAATAAAAAACTGTAAACAGAAAAAATAATGGAAGTAAAGAATAAAGGAGGGAGTACTATGGTAATCTATTTTGAGTCATTAATCTAGCAAAATAAATAATGTGTAAATAAATAAAATCCATGAAAAGTTATAAATGCAAAACGGAATGATAACGGGAAGTAAAAGAAAGAGCTCATTTTGCAATTTTGGCTGCATGTCTGGTAACCTGCTGGAGCTTTTTTAAAATTTATATTTTTCAGGCCAGTACACCAGGCAATGGAGCTGAAAGTGATAACAGACTGGATCACACTGCGATTAAAGGACAGCATGAGATTGCTGTCCACTTTGAGTAGTCTGTGTTTGCAGATGAAAAATAAATGCCCATTGAATTTTGAATAGATATTTTTTGTATTAAAATTCCAATTTATATTTTTATAGTTGTGAATTCCTAGATATGTATATATTCAGTCACAATTTCTATCTTCTATACCAGAAAAATGATTGCTGAATATACACATTTTTGCTTTTTAAAGTTTAATATTGTTTCTTGAGTCTTTTTGACATTCACCAAAAGGAAATTATTTTTGCACCAACTCACTGAACAGTTTACTTGATTAAGGTAATTTCATCCACCCCAGCATATTTAATAATGGTACTCCGATTATTGTTGTTTCTCAGGTCACTGATATAGAGTGTAAGTAGTAAAGGAAACAGAACACAACCTTGAAGGAGTCCCCTGTGTGTGATAGAGTAACTTTCAAAAAAATTGTTGCTTTATGTGTCAACTCTGTGGGATGGATTTAAAAAGAAGTCTTAGGTCAATAATCTAATGCAGAATTTGACTATTCAGAAAACTGTTTAGAAAATGTTTAGATAGATCTTTCCTTTATAACTGTGTTTGGTGTGATATGCCACTTCTTTTTCTTATTGTTTATTCATTTTGTGTTTTCAATTACATCTATTCCAGTACAGGGTTTCACAGAATCAGAGTCTCTCTCAGGAGCCTAAGGGCAAGACAGAATTGGCCATGAATTATTGTAGGTTATTAGTAAATCACTGAGCCCAGTCTTGTTCACTCACATGGGCAGATTTAGAGTCACATCTTAATCTAACCTGCATGTCTTTGGGATGGGAAGAAAACCAGAGGACCTGGAAAAGAAATTAATTCAGAAAGAGAGAGAGAGAAGGATAAAACATGTGAACTTTATGTAAATAGTGTTGTTAAGACTCTTGAGCTCCGAAGCAGCAGTGCTAAGTACTTTATCTTGTTTATATTGTCTTTCCGTACATCTGTCGTCTAATTGCAGGCTTGTAGGGTGCTGGAGCTTATCTGGATAGTATTAAGCACAAGACAGTAAACAGTTCATCACGGGGCAAACACTCCTACACTTCCATCATACCAGGCCAAATTAAAATTGTGAATGAACTCTAAAGAGTACTGTTTTTTTGACATGAGAGGAAGTACCAGAGGATCATCACACTCAGACACAAGGAGAATTCATAAATTCCACACTTCAGAATTCAACTTGGCCTTAGGAGTGTTGAGGTAGTGATGCTAAACAGTGCACCACTCATTTACTCCATTTTCTGTTTGTAGACTATAAATACAGTTCAGATGTAAATTAAAGACATGAAGTTAAGCCTGGTATGCTAATCCTGGCTGCCTATCAAAGAGTGTCTCATGAAACATAACTGGCTGTAACGTTTAAGCTGAGTTGTAGAGAGCATTATTAGCTTTCAACAATAATACATATATGAAGCTAAAGATGACATGAAAGTGACAGGAGAACACTAGTGTGTAATAGAGTTGATGATTGGAACTTTTGGTTAACCAAGCAATATATAAAAGAGGGACCACTTACCCTAATTTAAAAGAGTTTGCTTTCTCTGTACTGAACAATTCATTTTTCGTCATTTTGTAGTTTGTTTAGTAATAAAAGAGACTCATTTTTTGAGGACAAACACTCATGACATGTCATATTTGTGTTGGCTCCAGGGCAGTCTTTATTAATAAATTTACTGCAGCGTGCTCTTTCACAGGCTTATTAATTTGTTATGTATGTAATTATGCAAAGTGCATTTGGTCTCAAGCTGTTATGAAAACAAGCAGATCGCACTCAGTATGCAGGCATTCTCTCTGCGGCCACCACCTCAGCTGTTCACAGCATGATACATTTTAATTAAACTCGCAGAAGTATTTAGCTCATTCTGAAACCTTTGCTTGGAATGCCATAGTTCGGAAGTGCATCGCTGTATGAAATTTTTTAAAGAATACTTGGTGTGAGAAAGAGAGTTAGAGAACTTTATCAACACTAATGGTGTGAAAGCCCTGCATGAGGTCAACAATGCTGCAGAAAACCTAACACATTTATATTCTGTCTGCACAGTCAGTGAGTCTAACGATGACTAACGGCTAGTGCCAAACTCCACATTATTGTGCAAGCTATTGTTTAATTTCTTTGTAAACTGTTTAATTCTTTGAAGTTTTTGTGCTTGCAATTACTACTTTATGATTGTTGTTTAACACAAAGCCTCCACAATGTGAATATACATTGTAATTAAGCAGCTCTTTGAAATCTTACACAAAGCAGACCGGATTTTAAAGTTAATTAGTTGTTGAAGCTGAAACAAGAGTGATAAAAAAAAATTAGGTTAAAGATCAGCTGCAGTGAGGTGCCTGAAACAAACATTTTTTTTCTACTGCTGAATGGGTAACCAAAACTAAGAAATGAATACATTCATTGTGACAAATGTCTTCTACTTATCACATTCCAGTTATTACTGATATGCATGTCTCTTTTTTAGTACTAAAGGTACTAATGCTAGTCGTTTAATGAGACTTTTACATGATACTCTGCTGTTACAATTTTAAAGTGGTCATGTGGGAGTGTGAACATGTGTGAGTGTGCCCTAGGACGATTGTGCACTTCATTCAGGGTTATTTCCCATCTTTTGCCCAGTGTTACCAAAATATTCACTAGCTCTCTGGGGCCCTGACTTTAATATGCATATTAGGAGCTAACCTATGTTTTATAGATATTTGATTTAAATGCTATTTGTTGTGTCAAAGCAACTTCTGTTTAAAAAATGCAATGAAAATTCTTTTGCAAAGTAATGTTTTTCTGTGCTTCAGAAATTAAAAAATATTTTCATAAAAGAAATCTCAAGCACTCAGGCCACATCTCATCTCTCAGGACTTGACTAGGGTGCCTTCTGCGTGGAGTTTGCATCTTTAAATTGATTTTTTATGGAGACTCTGATTTTTCGTCCTGTACTCTAAAGACATGGTTGAATTTATTGACAACTCTAAATTAGATTGGTGTAAGTCTAGTATGTGAAAGAGTATACAATTTGCCATCTAGTAGTCACTGCCACAATAGGATTTTTCATCTGTGGCATTTGTATAGGATCAAGCAGGTACAAACCATTAATAAATGTAATTTTGTTTATCTTTTTACTTTTAGTTAACAATCGGTTTTTTATTTTTTTTTATTTTTATTTTATTCTTCACTTTTAGTTAATTAATTGTAATGCCTCTACAACCACACACATGAACACGGCATTGGGGTCCTCTTGGACTTTATGCTCATTTATCCATTCATTTATAGGTAGGTTTCAGTTTGACACAAGGTCTGTTAGGTCTCTTAGTTCCTTTACTCTGCTTTTGCCGTATTTTCAGAGTCATTTGAATACTTGTCTTCTGCCACTAATTGTTTTTCCACATTTGATCATTGCAACTCTTATTTTACACTGCCATTGCAAAAGGTGTTGGTGTTTATCAATAAAACTATATCCTGCCTTTTTTTTTTTTTACCAGATTCTGTGTTTTTCCTGTACATTATAGTTGTTTGCTAATTTACCCAATAGTTTTGTTAAAATGCTATCCAAAAACAAACAGTAGCTAGACCTCAGTTTCACGTTATGCATGTTCATAGACAATGTATAATAGAAGTACAAGGTACTGTAGTTTACTTGGGGATTGAGATCTCTTGATTCATCTTTTTTTTTGTGATGACCTCTTAAATAAATTTTGAATTTTAACTCCACATTGGAAATTTAGTCAATTTATTGTAGCTGAATAACCCAAATAACACTATATTATTAATGATTAAGTTTGTACTACTTGTTGGATCATTTCATTCTTTATTTACTTTGCTATTTCCATTTTTTCTAACTAGTAACTAATATACAAGTTGATATTACTCTTCAGATGTAGAACAGATTCACTTTCATAGTATATTTAATGTCATATTTTTAGTTCCATAATATTCACCTTAAAAGTTGTATTTGTTATTACTATATATTCTCAGACAGTTCAATTCATACATCTGAAAGGATTATCAATAGAGTAAACAGATGGCTTTGTAAATGTGGTGTGCTGAGTTCAATGGAGAGTTTTCAAATTGATCAGTAACCACTGTTCAACAGAGTCACCTACAGGAGCAAAATCATAACAAAACAGAGGCAGGAGCTGGAAATATATTGTAGCCAGAAACATTTAATATCATACTGAGTTGGAACATCTGGTCTTGCTAGCTATAAACAGTTTGTTTTTTTTAAGATACTACAGTAGGTCATTATGAACTCATCAGTTGCATGTTATCTTTACGAAGTGCCTGAATTTTTTTGAATACTCTAAAACATTTTATATTAAACTTATGGGTTTGATTTATCAATTGTATACAAGTGGAATTACAGAAGTTTTTAATTAGTGTTAGTCCTATTTTTGTAGTATTTTATATATACTAAATGGTAAATTAAAGGTCAGAATGCCTAATCATATTTTTTCTTTGAACCTGTTAAGCCTGATGTCAAACACATTTCTTAAAGTAGTACTGGATGCCTGCTTACAGTGCATAGGAGTGAACTATGTGCAGGATCACACCAAAAACAGGCTAAGAAATTAAAGATGGAAAAAAGTGACATGTTTTTATAAAACCTTTTTATATGGAAAGAATGTCTCAGAAAGTGCTCAAGCATATTGACCACTAAGAGTGTCTGTCAAAGCAAAAGATGGGACCCTGAGAGCATACTGAGAGTTTACACCCATAATGTTGCCAGAAGACTGACTGGAGGTGGCATCACACTTAAACTGTCACAAAGCTGCTGCCAAGTTGTGTCCATTCTGAAAACTCAGGATGTAGTTCATTATGCAGAGGTTAGGATGTGGTATTTTCTGTATTCTGTTAATTATAAATAAGAATCATAAAACAGTATTTTTAAAATATTCAATTTATACAAATAGTATACATTTTATTATTATTTTGTTTTGTGCCCTTCTATTTTGGACACCATCCTAAAGTGCTTTATGATACAGGATTACTGTATAATCCAGTAGTTTACTTAATTTTTTGTTTTCAAAGTCACACAGTGAATCAAAGATACAGATTGAAAAGCCAACCTTGGAGTTTACAGTCCATCACCTTAGCTAAAGCCACTTTATTATTACCCATAAATATCAAAATGGTCACAGTTTTCATGCTAGTTATTTCCCATTCACGGTAATTTCATATATGTGTTTAATGAGAATTCAAATTATAAAACATTTTAAAAATCAGGGACACGTTTTTATCTGTAACTAGGCAAAGTTTCACCTAGGAAACTTTCTAAGACATTTTGCCCTCAGTAAATCAGAAAAAAGTACGAAGTACTTTTCTGTATATTATTAGTTCCCTAGAGCTGCTTACTGTTGAATATGCTATATACAGTCCTTGGTGATAGTGTTTATGTATTCAGTAATATAAAGATGATGTAAATTTGAGTCAGTCAAAGGTAAAATCTGGTAAAAATGTCAACTCTCCAGTAGCATTAAAACAAATTAGTACTGTGTCAGTATACAGCAGGTTTGAATAAATGTCTACCAGAAATATGTTACTAATTACTTTTTCTTACTAAAAGCACAATCCTGTTCTCATCATAGTCTGAAAAAATTGTGCTTCATGCTGTTCAATTGTACATGAGTTACGTAGCGTGCGATTATTTTTTTTTGTTTTTTTTTATCCTCTGTTTTTTTTTTTTTTACTTCAAAAAAATCATTTAACGTGATCATTGACTGGTGTTGAGTGACACTGTGCAGGTTGACAACATTGTTGTGTTTTTTGTTTTTTTTTCAAAAATGCAACACTATGCCTTGATTAAGAAAAACTGTGTAATCAGTTTATCTCAGGTTTATTGTCACATACACTGCATACAGCAAAATGAAGTGCACACTTGGTCAAGTGCAACATGCTGCTACTGTCTGGCTAACTTCTAAAAAAAGTATTTGGATTTGATCTTCTTATATACTGTGCTACTGTGGCTGTCTGTCTATCTGTCTGTCCAGGATTTTAAATCACCTGTAGCTCTCAAACCGTTTGAACTATTTCCTGAAATTTGGTACACATATACTATGTAACGTCTACTATCCGCTTTCAGGGTGATGATTGACCTCCAAGGTTATTCCTCTTTTTATTTTTATTTTATTTTATTGTAGAATCAACTCTTGGCAGCGGCCAGCAGGGCGGCCGTGTGGTGCATGCGTACGGGTGCCGTTCTCAACCCTACCACCTTTGTTGTCAGTTCCCCTACCTCTTCATATCTTAAATCATTCTTGAGGCAGATTGAAGACTTAAGTGCCAGCTTAAGTGAAAAATTAAGGAAAACATACTGTCATTGCAACACAAACACTGACTTAATCAGTTTTAACGCGAAAAGATGCCAACGAAAGAAGAGAAGGAGCGGGCCGCTATGATGGAGAAAAGAAGAGCTGCTCAGGAAGCAGCAAGCACATCAACCTCTGAGCAAACGAATGATAAATGTACAGAGAAAGAGGATGAAAACTATGAATGCTCAAGTCAAGTGTATTCATGCAGTGTGCCGTTACTGGTGTGTATATATATATATAAAACAGTGTGATTTGGTAGGGCAGTGGTTAGTGTTAATATATCAAATATCTGGTGTCTCAGGTTTAGGTTGGAAAAAAAGGATGGATGTTATTTACTTCACTGCACATGAAGGGACTGAACTTTTTTGGTTAGTGAGAAAGCATTATCAATTCATTTCCAATACTGGGTGTTAAAACAGGTAATCATCCGTGTTTATGCACACTCACTGATATCAATCCATAGTACATTGGAAGAATGTGCAAAGTCCATGCAGACCCTGCTGATGTGAAGCAGAAGTTCTAGCTCTGCACTTTCAGTTTGCCAGTGTTAAAACATCTGCACTAAACTTATTTAAAAATAGCCTAGTTAAATGTAAATGTATACCTAGAACATTTTTTTTATTTGTTGTCACTGTTTTAATCTCTCATTGAAGAACTGTTAACTAAAGACCGAAGCACACACATGTATGATGTAAGTGACTGCAGCAGGGTTTATCTTTACAAAATAGAGCAATGGTAACTGAGAATAATGCAATACTTTTGACAAATAACAGAATATATTTTTTTAGTAGAAGAAATAAGCTTCTGTACCTTTCATTAATTAAAGGATAAGATTTGTTTTACAAGTCAAGGTTTTCTTCACTGTCATAGTATATATTCATTTGCCACATGAAATTGTGTTCTAAATGAAGCATATTTTATACGTTTTAAAAAATAACTAGCCCGCATAGCATTTTATAAATGAGCTTATGGGTATCTTGGTAATGTTGTGGAAAAAGGCTTTAAAACTTACTGAATACATCCACTTTGAAATATCAAAGGTTTCAGTTTAGGAAAACACACTTTCTACATTTCTGAGTTATGCTTGTGCCATAAAAAGTAAACTAGAAATAATACATTTTGTCAAAAAGTCTTGGTACAATTTTCTTGACGTAAAGATATGCGTTTTTCTCACCTGATTGCTGGTAGCAGGTGCCCCTGGATATAGCTGTGACAACCCCCAAAGCCATGTTCAACATATAGTGAAATTCTTAACTAGTTTATTGTTCCTTGCAGATGCATAAAATGTCAACATAGACTTAAATGTACTAATAATAATAATCACAGTAAATAACAATAAACACAACATTACATAAACTAGATTCACAGAAGATGTGGCACTTAATAGATTCAGTTGATTATAGACATTTTATCACATATGACATTTAAGCAGCCTTATTCCTTGTGGATAAAACTATTCCTAAATCTCACAATTCCAGTGTTAATAATTTTATAGCACCTGCCTGATGGGAGTGGGGACAAAAATAGCCATGTAGCTTGAATTGGGTCCTTTATGATTCATTTCACCTTCCCCAGGCAGCGCTTGGCAAATATATCCTGCAGAGATGATATCTGTGTCCAAATGGAGGTGTTTTCACAACCTTCTGCAACACCTTACAATCCGTAGCTGAATTGCTGTTACACAAGTACACCATGCAGCCTGTCAGGATGTACTCTATGGTACATTTATAAAGTTGATAAAGACCACTGGAGACATTTTGGCCTTCCTCAGATGTTTGAGAAAGTTGCTGATCAGCCATTTTGTATTCTGTCTATCTAAAATCGTTAGTGATAGTAACCCCCAGGAATTTCAAACAGGTGACTCTTTCCACAGCCTCATTCTCGATGTAAATGAGGGTGTGATTTACCTTCTGCTTCCTGAAATCAATCATCATCTTCTTAGTCTTACTGACATTCAGAAAGTGAGTTATTGTCCTGAAACCACTCTGACAGGTACCAGATCTTCTCTTGATGGACTGTCTTTTCATTGTCTACAATCAAGCCTGTGAAATCATCAGCAAATTTTATGATGGTATTGGAGCTATATCGCGCCATACAGTCATGGGTGAACAGAGAGTATAGCAAGGATCTCAGTACACTGCCCAGTGGGGTGCCAGTGTTCAGGATCAGCATGGAGGAGGTGTGTCTGCCAATCTGAACATGCTGAGGTCTGCCAGTCAGAAAGTCCAAGATCTAATTGCACAGGGAGGCACCGAGACCCACATGAAGGAACTTGGTGATCAGTTTGGATGGAATTATAGTGTTGAAAGCATTGCTGTAATCTACAAGTAACAGTCTGACATAAGAACTCTTTTTATCCAAATGTTTCAAGGTGCTGTGGTTGTGCTACTTTATCCTCTGTAGACCTGTTCTGTTAATAAGCTAACTGCAGGGGGTCCGAGCTATCAGGAGTAACACTCATAATGTGTCCCAGCACCAGTCTTTCAAAGCACTTTATAATAATTGGAGTCAGTGCTACTGGATGATAGTAATTAAGGAATTCCACAATGTATTTCTTGGGCATTTGAATGATAGTTGTATTTTTAAAGCTCCTTGGAACCATTGCTCCACTTAGGAAAAGGCTAAATATGTCCCAAAAAACTACACCTAACTGATCATTGCACGTTTTTAAAACTCTTGTGCTAATTTGATTGAGTCCATGTGTCTTTCTAACATTGTTTTTATTGAAAGCTTTCCTTACATCCTCTGCAGTGACAGTGAAGGTACAGTTGTGCTGCTCTGTAGGAATTCACACTGGAGGCTTTCTGTTGCTGCATGCAAAGTAGGCATAAAATGCATTCAACTTGTCTGTATGAAAAGCACCTCTAGTGACAAATGGTGTCTTATAACCATATTCATCAGATATTTGTGAGTGTTGCAAAACTGTAATGCTAAGTGCTTGCTGTACTGCTATTTTGCCTATGTGATCACTTTCTGGAATTCATACCTGCAGCTCTTGTCTTCTGATTTGGAAATAACTGGGCTGTTTTCCAGGGTATGCAGCTCTTGGCATATTTTTATATGAAGTCAGTGATAAAAGTTGCAAATCTGTCCAGATCAACAGTGGATATTTAGGAAATGTCCCAGTACAAAGAAACAAAACAATCCTGCATCCTTTCTTCTGCCTCTGTGGTCCAGAGCTGCATTCTTTTACCAGTGTCTCTGTGATCTTAAGCATTTGTTTCTCAACAGGAAGGAGAGGTAGCAATTGGCTGAGATGGGACTGGGTCAAGGAGCATTAGACTCCTTTGATCTCCATGTAACAGTGTTCTAGGATGTTACAGCCCCTAGTCAGCAAAGAAACATGCTGGAAATATGTAGTGCTCACCTCCCTGAAATTCACTCTGTTGAAGTCTCAAGCGATCACACAAAGCCCAACAGGATGTGCATTGTCATACTTTGAGATGACCTTATGAAGTTTATTCATTGCAGAGCTGATGATTGCACTCAGTGGAATATACACAACAGTCAGTAACACAGCTGAATGGTCCTTCGGCATGTACAGTAGATCAGATGACATTTGGTAATTAAATATTGCAGGTTGGGGGAACAGAACTGCTAGATGATTTCCACATTTATTAAAAAAGCACACTCTGCCACCTTTCTTCTTTCTGGAGACTCCTGTCTTATCCCTCCGATGGACAGAAAATCAGTCCAAATGAATTGCTGAGCCACGTATTTTGGTGGGCAAGCAAGTCTTAGTAAATAAGATGACATAGCAGCTCCTAATCTCTCCCTGGATCTTCAGTCTGCATCGGAGATCATCCAGCTTGTTGTCCAGCAATTGAACATTGGCCAGGATGCTTAGCAGTGGAGGTCAAAGTCCATGGCACTTCTCTCTGGCTTGGATGCCTGCTCTTTGTCCCATTTCTTGCTTCTGGGTGTTTCCAGGTAACCGCACCAAGCTATATTCAGCTTATTATTCTACTTGTGTTTATGCAATTATGTTTCCTCAGCAGTTCTGCCATGGCTTGTAATAACAAACTAATGTGCACTCAGATCATATGATTATTTTTTTTCCCTAAACAGCACCTATTTTTCACCTGTTCATCTGTTACATTTTGTGTTATTTTTCATACCCTACGGAGTAAAATTCACGCTGAGTGGCAGCGTGGTGATGAAGAGCACACATAAGAGTTTCATTTTACTTTGCACACATGATAATAAATCTGAATTGAATTGATTACACTGCACTGCATTTTTAATACATACACTATCCCAAGCGTGGCATGTCAAGCACATACACATGATAAAAAAAAATAAATACTGTGCACTAAATTAATAAGGCAGAGTGTGTGATAGAGCAGATTAAGTCGACAAGCCAATTACTGAATTTCTTCATGCATTAGTCATTCTTGCTGAGGATGTTGTAATAAAAGAACTGAGGACAATGTGCTCAATGACTGCTGGAATATGCTCCAGGTGACCCTCTAACCTATACTGGATAAACTGGTTAGGATGATGGATGTACAGAATGCTTATAATGTCTGTTTAGTGCTTGTCAGTTGATTGCATGCAATGCGTGTGCTCAATATTCTCTCTCACCGAAGCATATGTGTGCATTATCAGTCCAGTGGCAGCAGGCAATATCTTTTCAAAATAACAAATTTGAAAAACACTAAACCTATCTTTAACTTTTTATTTTTTTCCTTGACTAATTCCTAGTTTCATAGATTTACTTAGAATGATGTAGTGCTATTTTTTTCTTTTAAGAATGTTATTTAAAAATGTTTATTGACCAGGTAAATTAATAATTGACCTCCTTAACATTTTTATGCCTAGGTTTGATTTTTGATGAAAATTGTGTGTCATATGCCTTAAGGGTAAGTCTTAAATGTCTAGGAAGCTGTCCTTAATTTGCTGTTCATGTGCTTGCTTGCATGATATATACTGTTCCATTAGTTTTTGAATAACTGCAGTAAAAACGTACTTCTCTACCTACATTCCCCAGATAATTGTGTAAGAAGCAATGGGTGTTTGAGTTTCTGTTCCATTGACTCCTTCCTGTGAAAATGACCCTGTCACTTTCTTTCATCATGTAATTTAAAATATTTAATGTATCTCCTAAATCTTTTATGTATAATATTATGTGCCAACAGTTGTGTTCACAATGACCCAAAGCGGCTACCCACGATCTACATGTCAGCATGATAAAAGCTAGATTAACGAACACTAATTTAAGCACAGAATGTAATCTGTTTAAAACTGTGAACAACTGAGACATGGAGCTGCTAATTAATGGTAGCTTCAGTATGACACATGTCACTGGGGAGCGAGTAATTATAATTGACAAATTGTGTGCCTGGTGTTTCAGTGAACATTGGTTATTTAATAATTACATAAATTGGGGTGGGATGTGCTGGTGACATGTGTAACCTTAACTTTCTCAGTTAAATCACTTGTAGAAAACTTGCCTGAATTTTAAAGCTGATAATGATGCCACTTGAAAAGAAGTATTTTTTCAGCACCTCCAGAAATAATAATGTACTGTGAAGTTCTGAAGAAGCAGAATAATCCCGTAAAATAGTTTGGGGTGCTAACCAAGCCACTATGTTTAATACAAGACACCAAAATACAGAAAAGAAATAAACTCTCTGTGGTGTAATAGAAAAGAGGCACTTTAACTTCCTCAGTAGCCAAGCTGTTTATTTAAAGTGTCTCTCTTGCATGGGTCTGGTTTGGGGAGCTCCATCATGCAGCAGCTCTAGTCCAAAGTGAGATACCACCTTCCAGAGACATCTGGTCTTTTTAAGGTAAAGGCTGGAAGGGGTGGGGCCTCTCAGCATGTCGTGAGAGGGACTCAGTTGCCCTCCTTGGGCATCTTCTTTGCACTGTGGAGGGAAGAAGAGATGATACTGTTAAGGACAGCGCTCCTTCTTATCCTAGAGTGGTACCGCATATATTATCTAACCCCACAAGGTGATATTCAGACACTCATGTGTCACAATACACTTTACCTGTTGCACACATGGAAAACAGTCAAGGTCAACTGTTTATAAAAGAAAGTAGCATTTACAAGCATTGAAGCTTTAATATTATGCAGATGCATTTTGCTTAAGATAGTGCTGGGCGGTATACCGGTTCATACCGAAAACCGTTTTTTATTTTTTTTATGATATGGATTTTTCTTATACCGCAACACCGGTTTAAATTGCCTAAACGACGTTCGGAACGTGGCGCAGCGGGAAACTGTTTAAGTGGGGACCTTTTTCACTGCTACACCGCTAAACACAGATTTGTTGCACTAGGGCTCTTTTTCACTGCTACACCACCAAATAGTGGGTGGTAGCATAGGTATGTCGCGCGGTGAAAATGGACAGAGAGCATTCTGAAACTGAACTAAAAGTAAAGTTGAACATGTGATGAACAGAAGAACTTTTGCCGAAAAAAAGGAGTCACGTCCGTCGCCTGGAGATACTTTAGTTTTAAAAGGTCAGATGTGTAAATACTGTTTCTATACTACTGGATAATACTGCAAGCCAAGTTGTACTTGTTTTTGTACTTGCTAGTGTATGTTTTGCTTGTATTCATTCTGCGATATGCTATCGACTCGTTCAGAGATGGGCGCAACTCTGAATGGATGGCATAATTAAACATGTATAACGAAGATATTTTTAAAGTTCTGAACACTCCGTCGGCTAAGTTAATAACTAGTTTTAATTTCACAAAGACGTTTATCGTGTGGTGATTGGTAATTATCGTGTGGTTTTGGTAGAGAGCAGGAATATCATGAAGTGAATGGATTCTGTGCGGTGATTGCTGCAGGCGCCTGCTCTTAGTGCGGAGGAAGTCAGTTTAACAAGCGTAGTGATTAATGACATGGGTCGGGGAACACTTAACACAAAGTATTTGATGTGCTGCATTAACTTGTGACGAGGTTTGAGAAAATCTAGTAAATTAAACATTGATTTTAGGATGAAGTTTAGTTTACAACATTCTACTTTAATTATAAAATAAACTGAGAATAAAGTGGAAATGTCGACTTTAATCTTGACATAGTCAACATGTCGAATTTATTCTCGACATATAGTTTGTTTTTTTCTTCCGTGTCCATATTTTTTTTTCTTCACAGTGGCCCTAATGCGCTTCCATAGGGCTATACCACAAACAGCGTTATAAATGCAAGTTGCAGTTTTTATTATTTATGTATATAGCTTAGCTTGAAGCAAGGTCCATATTAATGCAGTTTGCCTAAATGATGGTACAGTTGGTAAGATGTCATCACCAAGTTGCACTTGTTTTATTTTATTTTAATTTGGTGAATACTGTGTAATGCACCTGGGCTTGAAGCCTTGAAGTAATGGTGCAACTATCGGTAATACTATTATGTATTTTATTGTTATTATTTATTAGTTTAAATATTATGCAGTTTAATGATGATAAAATTGTTTAAAAAAGTCACTTTAACGTGTCAGTGGACAGAGATTGTTAACATTAACAGAAAGTGTAGTTGGTTTACAAAAAATATTTACTATTTATTCCTTTTCTAAGATGTGTTCAGTGCAATCCAACTTTTGACAAACACCTCTGGATATTTTACTAAGTCTAAATGCCTCTTTGGATGGTTGAAAATATGTTGTCAAAATCATAGTTTAAGCTTTTGCAAAATTTGTTCAATTAAAGGTTCTATATTTTGACTGCATCTGTCATGCAATGTGATTCCTTCTCTTTAGTGCCACCCCCTTGAAAACTATCACTTTATGGGGCCATGCAAACCTGGATTAATACTTGTGTGCACATTAAAATGTCTTTTTGTACAATGTACAATTCTCATAACAGTCTAATAGGTTATTCTTAGCCAGTCTACTGCAGTAATTGCAGTGGAAAATGTGGTTAACATCCACTCATGCATGGGGAAAAAAATACTGTCTAATACCGTGAAACCGGCAGAATTTAGAAAAATACCGTGATACAGAATTTTGGTCATACCGCCCACCTCTAGCTTAAGATGAAAAGTCTTTTCACATAAGCTTGTGCAGCTTGGTGTTTTGTTTTTAAACAATGATAAAAAATACATTCTGATGCCAAGTAGAGAGCTAGGGGATGATAAGGCTAGTATATGTTTAAAGGCTGTTCTACCTCCTCACAGAAACTGCAAATCACTGAAATTGGAAGTTGAATTCTGAATTACATTTATGGGGTTCAAATATCATTTAACTTGCTTTACCTTTCTTTTTAATTTATTTTATTAATCCATTAATCCCGATTTCACTATTATCTTTTCATTTCAAAAAAGAAAAGCTTTACTCAAAAATGAACACTACTCCTGTGAAGATATCCTTCCATGAATACAGTAATCCCTCCTCCATCGCGGGGGTTGCGTTCCAGAGCCACCCGCGAAATAGGAAAATCCGCGAAGTAGAAACCATATGTTTATATGGTTATTTTTAGAATGTCATGCTTGGGTCACAGATTTGCGCAGAAACACAGGAGGTTGTAGAGAGACAGGAACGTTATTCAAACACTGCAAACAAACATTTGTCTCTTTTTCAAAAGTTTAAACTGTGCTCCATGACAAGACAGAGATGACAGTTCAGTCTCACAATTAAAAGAATGCAAACATATCTTCCTTTTCAAAGGAGTGCAAAGCAAGCAGTCAAAAAAAAAATCAATAGGGCTTTTTGGCTTTTAAGTATGCGAAGCACCGCCGGTACAAAGCTGTTGAAGGCGGCAGCTCACACCCCCTCTGTCAGGAGCAGGAAGAGAGAGATAGAGAGAGACAGATAAAAAAAATCAATACGTGCCCTTTGAGCTTTTAAGTATGCGAAGCTCCGTGCAGCATGTCCTTCAGGAAGCAGCTGCACACAGCCCCCCTGCTCACACCCCCCCTACGTCAGCGCAAGAGAGAGAGAGAGAGAGAGAGAAAGTAAGCTGGATAGCTTCTCAGCCATCTGCCAATAGCGTCCCTTGTATGAAATCAACTGGGCAAACCAACTGAGGAAGCATGTACTAGAAATTAAAAGACCTATTGTCCGCAGAAACCCGCGAAGCAGCGAAAAATCCGCGATATATATTTAAATATGCTTACATATAAAATCCGCGATGGAGTGAAGCCGCGAAAGGCGAAGCGCGATATAGCGAGGGATCACTGTATAGAGGTATTAGTATAACTACCAGTGTATGGAGTTAGATTACTGCCAAATGTCTGCGTCCAAGTAAAATGCATTTTGTATGTGCGAGTTACATTTTGAGCATGATTGATGTACTTAGCAAGTGTTTTGCGGTCACATGATTTTTGGCACTGTTCTTGCACAGCCTCACTGCCAAATATATTTGAGAGTGAAAACAGTAAGGCAAGGGCGGGACTTCATTCTCCTAGCTAATGGGAGTAGTCAGTGCTAACCAGCCAATCGCGAGGCACACCTTCTTCCCCATCTCCAAACAGGAACGTGCATAATTTATCTCCATGACTCGAAATTTACTAAAAATATCGCCTTTTTTGCCATGCGCTCAAAAAGTTGCACTCACAAAGTTAGTGGTAGTCAGACACAGATGTTTGGCAGAAATCTACCTCTATACCAATGGTTTGGATAGAAGCAGGAAGTCCAATTAAATGACCCAAAATGATACTCTAGCTTTCCTCATTTTATACAGAACTGTTCTCAGAAACACAAACCTACTCACCTGGTATACATAATGTGTCATGTATAGTGGTCTTGCCCACCATTATTCCCAAAGTTAAAATGAGAAAAGTTATACATATCAAAATCTTAAGTACTTATAGTTAATTGTGCCTGGTAGATTTCAATTATAAAGTGACAGCCGAACTGAGGAGTTTGAGTTCATAGCAAAGTAGCTGAATTGTTATGGTCAGTAAGTTACATTAATAGTGCATAATAAGTCATGTGTAATATGCGTTATTCAATATAAAGAATATCATTCTGGCCTTAAATTTTCTGGGCATTATGAGCTTGGCTCATTATAAAAATGGGAGGCTATCTGGTTACTGTAGACCAACTGCCTTTGCATTGCCCATTTTAAGTATTTTTAAATATGTGCATTTGGTAAGGCCAACATATTCTAAGTATAAATATTTTGTAACCACTGGAAAGGTGTTTACATGTTTTAATTGACAAATAACAATAATTTACTATTTTGACCTTATTCATATGTATTTGTGCAGACAGATAAGCCTGCTTTAAGGTGTTTTGGCACACACAGTGATGCAGCAGTAGAAAGATGGAATTTGTCAGGTTGTTTTAAGGACTGATTCAATTTTAAATCTGTATAGCCTTTTATTAAATTATGAAAATTCAGTCACTGACACTTTTCCAATAGTAATACATGAAGATTGGTGGCAGAATATGAAACATTGGCAGTCAGTGGTGCTTGGTTACAAGACAGGAAAAGGGAATTGCACTTTATGGGCAGGGAAAGATCGGTTATTTTACATTTACTAATAGTTAACTATCAAGCGTCTTTTGTGTGTTGGGACAACTTTATTTAAACAAGATGGGTTGTGGAGCATATTCACTCATAGGTAAGCCATCTTTTATTTTCATTATTCAAAGATGAAAAGATCACACACACTGTAATTTTCTAGAATATTCAGTACTTATTTCAACATCTTTATATGCAGAGTGAAGTATATTGATAAGCAAATCATAAGTGTTGTATTTAATGAAGAGGCAAGTTTACTAGTTTATTATTGTATTTTGATACATTTATCATCTTTTCTAGTGTCCTTTCTGTGATCTTGCCATTATTGATCAGTCTTGCTCACTGTACAGCTTCACAAATCATTTTTTTATTATCTTTGCAAAAACTACATTATTATTTCTTTGTTTAATGTGAAACTGTGTTTCAAAAAATGTGATAAAAATATTTCTTCAGTGGCATCAGTATATAAGTAGATGTTTGATAACCTGATTAATGTACTGTACACGTTTGTTTCTGTCATTAATACAACGTTTAGTGCTGATTGTGTAAATATATTCTATAACTTTCCCACTCAGCTGGACAGATAGATTTTCATATAGGTCAAGGCTGTATTGAAGATATCTGTGGGGCATTTGCAAAGTGCAAAAAGCACATTTACTTTGCTGAAACTGAATGGTGGGTATATATTGCATTGATTTGTTTCGGCTACTGCCTGAATTCTTATAAAAAATTTTAAAAAATCTGGCCGTACACACCACCTGGGACCCAAGAAATAAATGTTGCTCTTCACTACAGGCACACACTCCTCTCAATAATATCTTATAGTTTGAGTTATTTACAGTGATGCTGCAGTTTGATATGTAGCAGAAAATAATGTACGCATTCAATTATCTCTTATCTTCAAATACTATTTGTAGTACCTAGCTTGTATGTTGTAATTCTTATATGCATTTATTCTCCTAGAAGAAGAATACAGAATATATATATAAATGAAAGTAAACAGAAGTTCACTCATACTGTGTGCTAATGAATACTGACTATAGAAGAATCATATAACATACAGCAGCATAAGGTGCTCTTCCTTTTTTCTTGATATCCATTGTCCTCTGTTCTCTCATCTATTTCAGCCTTGATCATCCTCTACTGCAGAGAAAGGCAACCTTTTTCGAGTTGCGGCGCACTAAGTCCAAAAATTTTCTTTCGTGGCGCACCTGAGGGACTACCCATAAATAAAGTCATGACTACACAATCTATGGACAATCGCCAATAAAAACAGTTAATTTTACAAGTTTGAGAGACATTTTATTAATAAAGGAATCAAAGGATAAATCTTAAATTTAATTAATGTGAACGTTGAGATTGTTTTTCAGCACATATGAGATTGATGCGAGGATCAATTTTCGAAAGACAGATGCGCATTTCCTTGTCGATCATTTGAAGTCTCTCGCGTTTCTTAAACTTCATTTCCGTAAATGGTGAACAGCGAAAATTTTAACTTGCATTCAAAATAAATACATTCGTTTATTCAACAATCTGATTAACCGTTATCTGTTTTTCCAACATAATTTTTTTTTTTAAACATTATCTTTTTAATCAGCCAAAAGTTCAAAAACACTAGCAATTTTAAATATTTTACAAAAGTTTTTGTGGCGCCCCTAGAAAATTCCACCGGTTGCCCGACAGTACTCTACTCTATGTTCTGAGAAAATGTGCCGAAACTGCCCTGTACGAGATTAAACAACTATCACTCAAGTACAACTATTTAATTTGTTCCTCCTCAACCTGTTTCATGTCAGCAAACATTTGATTTTTTTAAACTATCAGTAAATTTTCAGGATGTTCGCAACCCCAGTACTTGCAACCTTTTAACTTTCCTTACACAGTACATCTATATCAAAGTTGCATTAGTGTTTAAAATCGTTAGATGCAGTTCAGCAACCTTCAGGCACATCACTTACTATTTTCCCTTTTTACTTCCTCTTTAACGGATTCTAACACTTGTGACCTTCTCTGTAATCACAGATCCACCACCAATGCCCTGGCCTCCATTCCTACTTATCCCCTTCTCATCTTATTTCATATAACTCTTCTGTTGTGAACTCCTTGCTGCATATCTTTCCCACATGTTTTCTTTCAAGAATACATGTGATCCTTGCTGTCCATGACCCTTTTTTCAGCTCGGCTGATATCAGCAGCTAGTCCTGTCTTCTTTATTCTGGACATTTTTAACACAGAGGTGCAAGAACATTCCTTCTTTCTGTTGGACAGCAAAGTCCTCTGCAGTCTAGTGTCCAGGTTCATACATTTTTGTTTGTAATGGGGCTAAAGAATGGTGATGTGTTGCATGTTGGCCAGGAATGCAAGTAAGAAATGTTATATACGACAGTACTACTGGTGGTACTACTGCTTCACAGTAGGAATGTTACAATACCAGAATGTTTGTATACCAATACCAGTGAAAAATCTATGATACTCAATACCTATTTGATATTAAGGCAAAAACAGAATTCCTATTCAACAGCTTTTTTATTAAATATCCCTCATTTATTCAGGTGAACAATTCTGTGCATTTTTCTGTAAAAGAATAAAAATATATACATGCTAATATTAACAACCCTTTAGAATGCTGGTTTATCCAGTTTATTAATTGAATGGACTTCTGTAAAAAAATTAATTTCCTCCGGGAGACAAATAATGTTCATGCGTTTGATCGATCTGTCTGTCTGTCGGTCCAAAACAAATTCTGTAAAGGTGTTTTTCTAATAGCATGTTTTGTTTGGTTTGTAACATTTGTTAATGTAAGAATTATATTTGTATACAGTGATCCCTCGCTATATCGCGCTTCGCCTTTCGCGGCTTCACTCTATCGCGGATTTTATATGTAAGCATATTTAAATATATATCGCGGATTTTTTGCTGGTTCGCGGATTTCTGAGGACAATGGGTCTTTTAATTTCTGGTACATGCTTCCTCAGTTGGTTTGCCCAGTTGATTTCATACAAGGGACGCTATTGGCAGATGGCTGAGAAGCTACCCAACTTACTTTCTCTCTCTCTCTCTCTTGCGCTGACTTTCTCAGATCCTGACGTAGGGGGTGTGAGCAGGGGGGCTGTTCGCACACCTAGACGATATGGACGCTCGTCTTAAAATGCTGAAAGATTATCTTCACGTTGCTACCTTCTGTGTGCAGCTGCTTCGTGAAGCGACATGCTGCACGGTGCTTCACATACTTAAAAGCTCAAAGGGCACGTATTGATTTTTGACTTTGTTTCTCTCTCTCTCTCTCTCTCTCTCTCTCTCTCCCTGCTCCTGACGGAGGGGGTGTGAGCTGCCGCCTTCAACAGCTTTGTACCGGCGGTGCTTCGCATACTTAAAAGAAAAACAGCCCTATTGATTTGTTTGCTTTCCTCTCTGTTTCCTTTGAAGAGGAAGATATGTTTGCATTCTTTTAATTGTGAGACAGAACTGTCATCTCTGTCTTGTCATGGAGCACAGTTTAAACTTTTGAAAAAGAGACAAATGTTTGTTTGCAGTGTTTGAATAACGTTCCTGCCTCTCTACAACCTCCTGTGTTTCTGCGCAAATCTGTGACCCAAGCATGACAAAATAAAAATAACCATATAAACATTGTAGCGGAGCCACATAGTGTTTAAATGTCAGTACTGCGTGCGTCTCGTTTTATTGTCCCGTTTACTGTTTATGTGCATCAGTTAATGCCGTCCCCGAAAAAAGGGGACGGATGATGGAAGGAGACCACAGCCGCAAACCTGGAAAACACCTGTTTTCAATCAATCAATCCCAGCCGTCACAGGACTATATAAGCTAGCAGGAGGAGAAGGAGAGGAGAGGAGAGAAGGAGATTTTGTTTCACCATCACGACCACGAGCAACCTGTACCAGTTATTGTTCACATCGCGCTTATCCATCCAGTTTGTTTTTCCATCAGCCGGATTTATTTCAAGGACCTTACCACGAGAGACCCCGGGGTAGGACTTAATCATCCACCACACACACGAGGATTCACGGTGAGGCTGTTCCATTTTTTCCGGGGAGAATCAAACATCGCAATTTCACTAATTCAGTCATCCGCTTTCAGGACAGTTTCTTTATTACCGGACTCACGTTTTCATTCATTTTTAGTTTATCATTCATTGTTATTCGTGTTGTGTGTTTATTTGTTACAGGGACAAGGGAGGGTTTTTGTTGTATATATATATATTTGGTGGTGTCTTATTATTGCTGGGGTGGAGGGATATTTATATTTATATATGTTTCTATTTTTTGCATGTCTTGTTTTACTTAATACATATAACCCGTTTGAATTTTGCATCCTGTTGTTGTGTGCTTATATTTTTCACCGTCGATTGTGGGGAAAAGTTCAATTGGTAAGAAGTACGGCTTGATAGTTAGATTATTCCTCAGTAAATTATCCAGGCCACTGGTCTTGGAGGTGTAGCTGCCGGCTGGGTAAAAGGGGTCGGCCGTTACATAAAGTGGTGCCCTCTCTGAGGAATCTAAATAAATATCTATCGCTGTCTGCCTTTAAACAATTTCCCCAATTAATATGTCTATAGTGCGTGCCGAACAGGACGACACCATTGCTTCGCCGCGGTGTGATGATGGAGTAGCCGGGGCGTGGCACGTCACGGTCAGAGCATGTTCAGCGGTGTGGGAGGTGGTGGATTCGTTGCAGTCGCTGTACCTCGAAGATCACCATGGACCTGAGGAGGAATGCCTGGAGGATGTCTCGCCTCCGTGGGAAGATCTGGCGCAACAACTGACCCGACTGGATGAGAAAGTCCGCGAGGTTGCTGAAAGTGCGCTCGGGCGCGAAGATGCCTTGCGGGCTCACATCAGCAGCTCCCAGGAGGAATTAAAAGAATATCTCAATGAGCAAGTTCAACTCCTGGGGCGGGAAATCGTGTTGTGCCTCCAGAGGCGGGATCAACGCTGGCAAGAAACTCTTCAGGGGGAGGTCCGAAGGAGTCTCCAGACGTTATGTCAGTCACCCCGTCATTCAACGCCGTACGGGTCTCGTGGGGGGGGGGGGTGAATACATCAATCGGCCCTCTGTTCCTGGGGTGCGCCTTTCCTTTCCCAAGTTGGGGGCCCCTTATAACATCGATGATGTCCTCAACTTTGTGGAAGAAGGGGAGGCGTATCTTGCTGTTAACCCTTTAACCCCAGAAGAGCTTATGGGGGTGATAGGGGCATCCCTCTCGGGGCCGGTGCGGAGCTGGTGGCTGACGGCAAAGAAGAACATTAAAGACTGGGGATCCTTTTGTCGATCTTTCCTCGCGGCTTTTCTTCCGGAAGACTATGAATCTGAACTGGAGGACAAGCTGCGATCCATGGTGCAACTGCCTTCGCAATCCATCCGGGACTTCGCCTATGAATATCGGGCTTTGTGTTTGAAGTGGCGGCCGGCTATGTCTGAAGAAGAGGTGGTCGGCCGCATTCTTAATGCCTGCAACCTGCGGTTAGCTGGGGGTCTCAGGGGGGTTGTGGGGTCGGTGGAAGACCTGGTGAAGGTGGGCTCGCAAGTGGAACGGGACTGGGGAAACTCAAAAACGTACTGGAATAAAGTACAAGCCAGTACACGAGAAACCCAGCCCCTAAAACCCCAGCGAGCCAAACCTTGCCGGTCGGAAGCCGATCTCGCCATCATGCAAGTGAGTACGTCCCTCCTGATCGTCCCAGTGAAGCTGCGGGGGTGGCAGGTAGATGCGGTGGTGGATACAGGGAGCCATCACACCTTAATCCGCTCAAGCATGTGGAAGAAGATTAGCCGACCGACAGACAACTTAACATCTGCCCCATCTGTCCGATTTGTATTGGCAGATGGGAGTGAACACAGAGCCCTGGGCAAAGTCCCCTTGAGGTACAGTGTACTTTCCACCACCTGGGAGATGGATACGTATGTCCTGAATGACCGGCACCTGTCCGTCCCGTTACTCCTTGGGCTGGACTCTTTAACCACCATGAGGATGACCATCCATCTCAGTCCCAGGGGGTATACGGTGCCAGGGGAAGGGGTATGCGACTTCATTCATAAATCCAAAGAAGATCTGGGCTCGGAATTCATTGGCTTCTACGCGGCAGTGAGGAGTGACGTAAGCACCTCGGCGGCAGCCCCTGTGGAGGAACAGCCCGAAGAGGTACGGCCGGTGCTGAAGAAGTGGGCCGAGGTGTGGACTGAGAAATTAGGAGTCGCCCGTGAAGTTACCCACGTGATCCACACCTCGGACGAAGTTCCAATAAGGCACCGAGCCTACCGCGTTTCTCCACTAAAAAAGGGCATAATTAAAGAACATCTTGATCAAATGCTCGCGGAGGGAATAATCGAACCATCTTCCTCCTCCTGGGCGTCCCCTGTGGCCCTCGTAAAGAAGACGGATGACACCTATCGTTTCTGCGTGGACTACAGGGGGGTTAACAGGAAGACGAGCCTGGACGCATATCCCATGCCCCTGGTTCATGAGATTCTGGAGTCGCTGCATGGAGCTGCAGTTTTCAGCACACTAGACCTCCGCAGTGGCTATTGGCAGGTGCCGATGGACGAGGGGAGTAAGAAGAAGACGGCAGTCATCACCCCTGAAGGCTTGTTCCAGTTCAAAGTCATGCCTTTTGGGCTTAAAAATGCTGGGGCCACCTTTCAGCGGCTCATGGAACAAGTCCTGAGGGGGTTGATAGGCAAGATCTGCTTTGTTTACATCGACGACGTCATTATTTACTCCCCTTCTATTAAACAACATCTCCAGGACTTGGACACCATCTTCCAACGATTACATCAAGCGCACCTTACGCTGAACACGAAGAAGTGTACCTTCATTCAACCCCACATACGCTTCCTCGGACACATTCTTTCATCTGAGGGGGTCGCTGTAGACCCCGAGAAGACCTTAGCCATCCGAGACTACCCCACGCCCACGGATTTGAAATCTTTGCAACGTTTCCTTGGGTTAGTGGGCGTGGTATCACAAGTTCATTCCCCGGATGGCTGATACAGCGGCTCCCTTGAACAACCTAAGAAAAAAAGATGTCCCGTGGGAGTGGACAGCAGAGTGCCAGGACGCGGTCGAGCAACTAAAGAGCCACCTTCAAGAGCCGCCCGTTCTGGCCCAGCCAGATCCGCAGCTCACTTTCCAGGTACAAACCGATGCCAGCAACCTGGGGCTTGGCGCCGTGCTCACTTAGAAAATCCACCAGGCTGAACACGTCATCGCTTACGCCTCTCGAGCCTTGCACGGCGCTGAGCTCAATTATTCGACAGCTGAAAAAGAGTGTTTGGCTGTCGTGTGGGCTGTGGAAAAATGGAGACACTATCTGGAGGGGGTTGAATTTGAAGTGTACACCGACCATCACGCTCTGACCTGGGTATTTAATCACCCGAAGACCTCCTCCCGTCTAACCAGGTGGGTGTTACGCCTCCAGAACTTTACTTTCAAGGTGACCTATCGGAAGGGCTGTGGCAATATTGTGCCTGATGCTCTGTCCAGGGTGTCAGAGCCACCGGGGATGGTGTGTTTGGCAGAGGCAAAGAAGATGATCCTCCCTCTGCCAAGAAGCCTGGAAGACCTGGCTCAAGCACAAGCCACCAGTCCATTCTGCCAGAGCATCAGGGAGGGACTGGAACAGCAGCGTACCGACCGGGTACACTTCGTGGACCTCCAGGGGGTTCTGTACAGGACCACTCCATCCTCCCTTGGGGGTCTGCAACACCAACTAGTGGTCCCGGAAGAGCTCATCCCAGACTTCCTAACTTACTATCATGACAGTCCTTTAGGTGGTCACCTTGGAAGGACAAAAACTTTATTAAAGATCCTGGGGGTTGCGTGGTGGCCGTCTGTCCGGAAAGACGTTTGCCACCACGTGAAGAAGTGCATCACCTGCCAGCAGCTCAAAAACCCACCTGGTAAACCGGCAGGATTTCTACAGTCGACAATCGCGGATGGACCGGGGGAGACCTTTGGGAGTCGACCTGATGGGGCCTTTTCCTGTTACCAGCTCGAGGAAGACCGTCCTGATGGTGGTGATTGATTATTTTTCAAAGTGGGTGGAGCTGTTTGCCTTAATGGATGCCAAAACTAACAAGATCTGCTCCACCCTGAAGAACGAAATCTTCACCCGCTGGGGGGTGCCGAAGAACATCGTCTCAGACCGGGGTCCGCAGTTCACGAGCTCTCTATTAGATGAACTTTATACAGCCTGGGGAGTGAAGAAAAACCTGACAACAGCTTACCATCCCCAGGCTAACATGACAGAGCGAGTGAACCGGACCCTGAAGAACATGATCGCCTCCTATGTGGGTGAACGCCATCAGGATTGGGATAAATGGCTCCCCGAGCTCCGGTTTGCCCTGAACACTGCTGTGCATGAAGCCACAGGTGAGACGCCTGCTTTGGTTGCGCTGGGCAGACAGCTAAAGGGCCCGCTTGACCGACTCTTTCCCAGAGCCCCTAATCCAGAAACCACCACTTACAATAACTTATTTAAAATGGAGGAATTACGGCGGAGAATCCAACAGAGGTTGGTGAGTTCGACATCCAGACATGCCAAGTTATTTAATGCCCGGCGTAAGGAAGCGCACTTTCAGCCGGGTGATTTGGTCTGGATTAGAGCTCACCATCTCTCGGATGCCAGCAAAAGGTTCTCCGCCAAGCTAGCGCCTAAATGGTTAGGTCCAGCCAAAATCATATCTCAAACAGGTCCAGTCAACTTCCAGTTTCAAAGGGGTATCGGCACTGACTCCAAGATAGACACAATCCATGTGGCCAATCTCAAGCCGTACTTCGGCCCTCCCTTGTCCAAGGTTGGGGGGGGGGAATGTAGCGGGGCCACATAGTGTTTAAATGTCAGTACTGCGTGCGTCTCGTTTATTGTCCCGTTTACTGTTTATGTGCATGTTAATGCCGTTGCCGAAAAAAGGGGACGGATGATGGAAGGAGACCACAGCCGCAAACCTGGAAAACACCTGTTTTCAATCAATCAATCCCAGCCGTCACAGGACTATATAAGCTAGCAGGAGGAGAAGGAGAGGAGAGGAGAGAAGGAGATTTTGTTTCACCATCACGACCACGAGCAACCTGTACCAGTTATTGTTCACATCGCGCTTATCCATCCAGTTTGTTTTTCCATCAGCCGGATTTATTTCAAGGACCTTACCATGAGAGACCCCGGGGTAGGACTTAATCATCCACCACACACACGAGGATTCACGGTGAGGCTGTTCCATTTTTTCCGGGGAGAATCAAACATCGCAATTTCACTAATTCAGTCATCTGCTTTCAGGACAGTTTCTTTATTACCGGACTCACGTTTTCATTCATTTTCAGTTTATCATTCATTGTTATTCGTGTTGTGTGTTTATTTGTTACAGGGACAAGGGAGGGTTTTTGTTGTATATATATATATTTGGTGGTGTCTTATTATTGCTGGGGTGGAGGGATATTTATATTTATATATGTTTCTATTTTTTGCATGTCTTGTTTTACTTAATACATATAACCCGTTTGAATTTTGCATCCTGTTGTTGTGTGCTTATATTTTTCACCGTCGATTGTGGGGAAAAGTTCAATTGGTAAGAAGTACGGCTTGATAGTTAGATTATTCCTCAGTAAATTATCCAGGCCACTGGTCTTGGAGGTGTAGCTGCCGGCTGGGTAAAAGGGGTCGGCCGTTACAACATATGGTTTCTACTTCGCGGATTTTCTTATTTCGCGGGTGGCTCTGGAACGCAACCCCCGTGATGGAGGAGGGATTACTGTAATTGGTTGGTTATAAAAAGTTACTAAAAGAGTAATATTTAGCGCAAGAGTCAAATTAATTCAAATTTCAATTGTTGCAAACTTGTGGTGCTTTAATTGTCCAAATCTCCTCCTTTTTGTGCATTTGTCTAAACTTTAAGGCTTCCTGTGTGAAATCAGTCTTGCCCAATTTGGAAACTCCTGTTAAACACACTTTTGTTGTGCTATTTTCAAAGTTTGTTATATGGCTAACTAGCAAAATACCCGCGCTTCGCAGCGGAGAAGTAGTGTGTTAAAGAGGTTATGTAAACATATACTGTATATACATATACATATATATATACATATCTACATATACACATATCTACATATACATATATATACATATATACATATATATATATATATACAGTATATACATATACACATATCAACATATATTTATATATATACACATATATATACACACATACATACAAACACACATACACATATATACATATACACATACATACATAGTGCGTTGTAACACGGGCTGTGATTGTTACATGGGAGGGAAACAACAAATCACAGCTTCCCGCTTTCTAATCGGCCCTGTGATTGGTGCTTTGACGGATGCCCAGATCCCACAGTATCTCCCCTTAGGAGAGGCGTTAGGCCAGTGTAATTGAATAGCGGTGCTGCAAGTTTAGCTATACACCTGTTTTTAAGGCTTATTGACTGAAAGGGGCTTTCATGAAAAAAGTTAGGGCTTTGCTACAGGATACGCCCTCCACAAGTTAAGGAAGTAAAAATAAAGGTATATATTTCTGTTTTATTTTAACCTTTTAAGCTTGTATGCGGGCGGCGTGGTGGCGCAGTGAAAGGTGCCAGTTAGGAGACCCGGGTTCGCTTCCCTGTGTGGAGTTTGAATGTTCTCCCCGTGTCTGTCTGGGTTTCCTCCGGGTACTCCGGTTTCCTCCCACAGTCCAAAGACATGCAGGTTAGGTGCTTTGGCAATTCTAAATTGTCCCTGGTGTGTGGGTGTGTGCGCCCTGCGGTGGGCTGGCACCTTGCCCGGGGTTTGTTTCCTGCCTTGTGCCCTGTGTTGGCAGGGATTGGCTCCTGTATTTAGGATATAGCGGTTTGGATAATGGATGGATGGACATTTGTATGCATAGCCCCATTTGCCCGTTTTCGTTTTTTTTCTTTCTTCAGTAACATTTCAGCAAACCCGGAGCTTGTCAGTTCAAATCCTGGTACTGACACCACTGTGTGACCCTGAGGAAGTCACTTCACCTGCCTGTGCTGCAAAAAACAAAAGTAATGTAACAAATTGTACCTCAGATGTTGCAAGTTTCTGGAATAAAGGCATAAGTCAAATAGATAAATATGTATTATACACATAGGAACTATTCATTTCTTTTCAGTTAAGTCATCTGCAGCAAACCTTTATAAATGAGGGTTTCTCCTTTTTAGATAGTGCAAACTGTTTTCTTCTTCATTGAGGTTTTCTCTTGGAGAGCTTTTTTCATTTCATTGAAAATTAAAGCAGCAGCTGCCAAAATATGTAGCTTTCTTATTAATTTTTCAACATTGTGTAAAAATAACTTTATAAAGTAACATAAAAGGTTTAAATACTGGTTATCCTTTTACACTAAAATATTACTAAAGAGATACAAAAAAAGTAAAATGCATATGTTGTTTTTCTTTAAGGAGATTAAATATTACTGAAGAAAGAAAAAAAAAAAAACTAAAACAGCCAAATGGGGCTATGCATACGAACTTAAAAGGTTTAAATAAAACAGAAATATATACCTTTATTTTTACTTCTTTAACTTGTGGAGGGTGTATCCTGTAGCAAAGCCCTAACTTTTTTCGTGAAAGCCCATTTCAGTCAATAAATCTTAAAAACAGGTGTAAAGATATTGACAATAAGCTACGCAAACCCACCAAGACATGGAATCGTTTAAATCAAGGCGCGAGTCGAAAAACACCATCCCATACTATTAGTTAACGATTAACACATTTCTATATGTATTGTAAGCATACAATACAACTGATAATATGTTGCGCTTATTTATCTGGTGTACTGACATTTTTGCGCGTTTAACGGCTGAAATCCAACATGGTTTGTGCCCTTCAGAATCAAAACAGTTTGCATTTATCTTTTTAATAAAAGGCGAGCTTTTAAGCCTGAGAAATCACCCCGTAAATGCAGACGTTTAATTGCACATGTGTTAATATGTATGCTTACACACTGTTTCTTCTTCATTGAGGTTTTCTCTAGCATGTAGATCGGGGTAATTACATTCACGGCATTCGCAGTCTGAATCACAATCTGATTGTATGGGTGGTTACCTACCAGGTAACGCTTATGGTTGGCCAGCAAGTCAGCTAACATCAGCCACGGTGCCTTCAGTTGTGAGAAGCAGATCATAGAATGGTTGAAAATAGTTTACTGTCAAATAATGCAAAGAGTACGCGACACGTGTTTCGCCCTAATTCTTGGCTCATCAGGCGTAAGGCAAGTGTAATTGAATAGCGGCGCGTCATTGAATAGCGGCACTGCAAGTTTAGTTTCTTTTCAATAAAGTCAGGCGTTAGGCAAGTGTCATTGAATAGCGGCACTGCAAGTTTAGTTTCTTTTCAATAAAGTCAGACGTTAGGCAAGTGTCATTGAATAGCGGCGCGGCGTTGCAAGTTTAGTTTCTTTTCAATAAAGTCAGGCGTTAGGCAAGTGTCATTGAATAGCGGCGGTGCTGCAAGTTTAGTTTCTTTTCAATAAAGTCAGGCGCGCTTTGCAGCGGCGAAGTTCTGCTTTTAAATTTTTATTAAGAAGAAAAGAAAACCTTTTTAAACTGAGGGAAAATATACCAATAACAATTTGTTAAGGATCTGTTTTTTTGTGAAGCTGCCTTTACACAGCCTGTCCGCTGTTTTATAAACGAACGCCATATAAGGCTGATCTTTCTCCTTCAGTCAGTTCACGTGATTACATGTGAGGCGTGATGACGCGATACGCAACCCCCGCAACCCCGCCTCCCACGGCCAGCGAGCTGCCGTCCATTACTGTATATGGACAAAAAAGAGGTTCCAGTTATGACCGTTACGCTTTGAATTTTGAAATGAAACCTGCCTAACTTTTGTAAGTAAGCTGTAAGGAATGAGCCTGCCAAATTTCAGCCTTCCACCTACACGGGAAGTTGGAGAATTAGTGATGAGTGAGTAAGTGAGTCGGTCAGTCAGTCAGTCAGTGAGTCAGTGAGGGCTTTGCCTTTTATTAGTATAGATTAGCAGTGATGAGCAAGCATCAATGAATTCGCTTCAGCTGAAGTTCAGCAAAATTGTGGAAATGTTTGGGAACTTTGCTGAAATTAAGGTCAATTTGGAAGGAGAAACTGAACTAGCTTTGAGTGGACTATAATGGTTTAATCATCTTTTAAATGTTCCTGATGTCTAGGGAAAGATCTGCCAACTATGCTGGTCTATTTATTGTGGCTTTGTGGCTGAAGAAGTGACCTGAGCTGTAAGTCAGCAGTGCTGACCACTGTGCCTCTCTGAGAAGGAACTCAATAGATTTAAATATCAGAACAATAAAATTTCTTGAAGTGGCAAACAGGAAGCATAAATTTACAAAGGATTGTTCCCCACGGATTCAATTATCTAACCATGTGCATTATTTTAGTCCGATAACTGCCCAAACAACCCTAATCTTAAATATAGTGTAAGCAGGTGCATCATGGAACATCATGATTTTGAGCGTGGAGGTCATGTGTTTCCTGTCTAGCATGGACTTCCACTCCTTCTAGTAGCTGAACCCAGATACTCTTGCACAGGTCTCATACAAGTCAATGCAAAAGACATTAACTTTAAGACATGAATACACTAACAAATTTAAATGTACTTGCAAGTTTGTGCCAATTTGTAGCCTACTACTAGAATAAACATTTTATACTTGGGGTGGAGCTGTCCCATTCAACTTTAGCTGCTACAACTCTGAGATGTCACACTGGTTTCGCAAAATGTCATTGGGTGCTGAGAAAAAAGTTAGTCTAAGCAGGCTAAACCATTAAATTCCAGAAAAAAAATGTTCAGCAAAGCAAGTTCCTGGTAAAAGGGCTTTTTGCTACAAAAATGATTGGGCGAATTCCAACAATCAGCACTAGTGATCAGACATTGTTATTGTCTAGGCCGTGTACAAATCTAGAATTAGAAGATATACTGGACTGAAGTTACCTGTAGTCAATTTATTTTAACCATTGAAATAAATATGACTTGTGGTTTTACAACTTTTGTCAGACTTTACAGGTTATACCCATGAATATTAGTTTGCATTTGTATGTTCATATTCAGCAATAAAGCTGTTTTACCTGTCCTGCCAACTACGTGTCTTGGTGAATATGTGTTTCTGTTAACACAGTACATGTCATATTAATAAGAAGATGTGTATTGTGCTTCAAAGCATTGAAACACAAAATTAATTTTATTTCGATATTAACAAATAAAGCAGCTCATTTCCTTGCTGGTGCAGACCCACCAATTAGCCATTTTGTTTGAAACCTGCCTCAGTTTCTACTTGCTATCGCTGTTACTAGCAATGCCAGTGTGCAGTTTCCTCATACATCCCAGTCTTGCATTCATAATGTTGGATGCATACAAGGCTATCTCATGGCCCTGATTAGAATATGAGTGGATGCTTGGATGGACACTGGTAAGCATACTTATTATGATCAGAATGAATGTGAAGCCTCCATTCCTTTATTGGGGCTATTTGGATATGGTAATAAAAAGCCATTATTTCATCTCTTCTTACAAATTTGTGGCACTACAAGTTAAACAATTATAACTCCCATCTAACTGGTCACATAACTGTACTCTCAAATCACACAAGAATCTGTTTCTGAGCTAACTTTGAAATAAAAGTGGCAGTAATGAAAGTCTGTCTGTGTCTACATATGCATTTCCAGACATGACTCCATTTTTACATGTAGTTTTTACTCAAGTTTTTTCTCACATAATATTTTACCTTCCAAAGTAATTTGTTTACTTTCATTTTCACATGAGTTAAGTGATGAATTTCACTCTGTACTACCCATACTGTAAAAAAAAAAGCTAGTACTAATTACTTTTTTTGCAATTTTGGTGTTGGCTTTAGTACCAAAGTATTGGTTTTCGTAACATCCCTGCTTCACAGAGCCTACACTAATGTTAATCTTGAATGGAACTAGGAGTGTATGTGACTCTTTTCACTCCTCTGTCCATAAAACTTTAAACAAGTTCACTTTATATTTGTTGTATGGCATTGTTGTATCTTCTCATGGCTTTTTTAAATCCTCTCTTCCAAGGATAGCAAGATCTTTCTTTATTTACCTATTTCATCTCACAGATTTCTGCTCACATCTCCCAACTCAATCTTCCATCTTGTTGTGGATGAATGAATGTCATTTCTGTACCTTTAACATCCCCGGATCCAAAATCATTTACTTAAAATTTCACTTCTCCTTAATAATAAAATAATTTATTATTTTTTATTATTATTTATAAAATAATTTTCCTTGACTGGATCGCAATACAATAATTCTGGTATCATCTGGTTCTACAGTACTAAGAACTGGTGATCATTTGATTTTTCTGCTGATTCCTGGGAGTCAGGAGTTCATAACTTACACTTTACAGTTCTATCTGTTGACTAAAGACTATCATTGCTGTTCAGTGCTCTTACAACAACGTCATTTTGCGCAATTCCTCCTTTTTTGAGAATGTCTTGTGCAATAAATACACAGATTCATGCACAAAATGTTGGGGAGTCAATTTACAACCCTGTGTAATTTTGAGAAAATAAATGCAGAAAGTAACAAGCACATAAAGGTGCAAAAGTTCCAGGAAGCTGGCACAAAGATAAATAAGAAAAGAGAGAGAGACTAGTGAGCAGTCTGGTCTTCTGGTTCAATCTGAATGCCTCCTTCTGGTCAAAGTGGTTCTTTTATGCTGTGATCCCGGAATAGGAGGGGTTTGAAGGAGGGAGTGAAAGTGATGTCAGAGCTCCTTCGGTCATTGAGCAGTGGACAAAGAAGAAGGGTGAGTTAACATTGGTGCACCCTCTTAGTTCAGGATCCATCCATCCATTTTCCAACCCGATGAGTCCGAACACAGAGTCACGGGGGTCTGCTGGAGCCAATCCCAGCCAACACAGGGCACAAGGCAGGAACCAATCCCGGGCAGGGTGCCAACCCACCGCAGGACACACACAAACACACCCACACACCAAGCACACACTAGGGACAATTTAGAATCACCAGTCCACCTAACCTGCATGTCTTTGGACTGTGGGAGGAAACCGGAGTGCCCGGAGGAAACCCACGCAAACACAGGGAGAACATGCAAACTCCACGCAGGGAGGACCCGGGAAGCGAACCCGGGTCTCCTAACTGCGAGGCAGCAGCGCTACCACTGTGCTTATCTTTTCAGAGCCTTGAAGGTGATTCCCAAGTGCTCTTGTCTGACTTGTTTTGTAAACAATATGCAACTTACACCAATGTCCAAAGCCATTTTACTGCCCTTTAGCTAGTAAACATAATAAAGATGCAATAGTTTTTTTAAAAACAACATTTTTGTCTTATTTAAAAAGAAAATTTCTATGCTAAAGATGGCACAATGAATAAAGATTGAATGTCATTTATGTTGGGTTGCTCCTATTGCTTTAGGAGAAACAAAGTTAAAGTGAATTTGTGTGTTTTTTCAGGCTCACTCAACAGTGATGTATTATGTTAAGTGCAGACAGCGGAATACATTAAATAAACAAAGTGCTGCCCTTCCTAAAGAGAGAGAAATTAATTTAGTCGAATGTATGACTCCATTTAAGATGGTTTCAAATGATCATTTGCATCTGAATATCTAGTAATCTAATTTTAATTTATTTGTACCAAAATATCTACAGTACTCCTTTGTCTTGGATTGTAACTCAATATCTTGCATTGATGATTTTAAGTTGCTTTATCAGCTATACACGGAATCAGTCAAAGAATGGGACCAAAGGCAGATATGTGACTTAGTCCATATTGATGCAAACCAATTTATTCTTGATGAAAGACCATCAGTTCAGATGCTGCCAGCTCATGCTTGCGTTAAAGGTTTTGGTTTCCTTGGTGCTGAGACAAAATACAATGAATGAAATGCAACTGCAGCAAGTCTTAACAAAAGATTGCAAATTACAAAAAAAGCCTATTTGAAAATACAGCATACTTTGCTTAACAAATGCTTAGCTACCCTTTTATATTTTTTCTTTCTTTTTGCTGATTTGCATTAGATTAACATAAAGACAATTTGATATCTTTTAGTCACTGTATCAGCATATGATATGCTCTTAATAATTTTAACGTATTTGCCACTATATTAGCCTCACATTAACTTTTCACTTTTAGTTGTCATAATGTCTTATTATAGCTCAGACACTAACAGAAATAATGCATTGACATAGATAATAAAGAGCAGGTACATAAGAAATTTTCATTAGGAATGTGAGGGCATGTAAAAGCATTCATGTATCTTCAGTATATAGCTTTAATTGATTTTCCTTGAACTTTGTAGTAAGTCCAGGACTTGGTCGAGACAGCTGCTATACTGTAGATGACCATCTTCCTTTCTGCTTTGAATACCCCATTTATATGGCAGCCTGAACTACTCCTTACTCTGAATACTGACACTGGTAATTCAAGTCTAGCTTGTGTTTTGTAAATACTGTGTTCTTTTTAGTTTGGTTATTTAGAGCAATAATTGAATTAATGTAATATGTTGTTGGTAAGTGAATTTGTCTGATTGTTCTAATACTGTTTTTCTTCCTAACTGATTTGGAGTGTACACATGCCATAAATCAGTTCATCCATTTTTGAACCTGTTATTCTTGTTCAATGTGGAGCTGGTGTCAGTCTTCTTATCATTGGGTGGGTCATTTATATTTTAGTCAGCCCATCACCCCTGGTCTCCCAGAGTGACCATTCTTCAGGAACAACTCAAATATATAACAGCTATAATATTCTAACTAATAGATTAATAGACAACTAATACTAATAAACAGAAGTGAAGGTGAAGTGGTCTAACACTTAACCTGTATATACCTGTCAGTGAGCAGTGTGTTTAATCTTTGCTGTCTTGGTTCTTTTAAAGAAATTGTTTTTTTCATTTTTTTTTCAATTTCAGAGATGTCTGGCATATAGGTAGGGGCCTTTCAACCAAAGGATTGTCAATATGAGTTTAGTTTGCCTCAAGAAAGTCCATCCATCCATCCATGTTCCAACCCGCTGAATCTGAACACAGGGTCACGGGGGTCTGCTGGAGCCAATCCCAGCCAACACAGGGCACAAGGGCAGGAAACAATCCTGGGCAGGGTGCCAACCCACCGCAGGACACACACAAACACACCCACACACCAAGCACACATTAGGGCCAATTTGAATCGCCAATCCACCTAACCTGCATGTCTTTGGACTGTGGGAGGAAACCGGAGCGCCCGGAGGAAACCCACGCAGACACTGGGAGAACATGCAAACTCCACGCAGGGAGGACCCGGGAAGCGAACCCAGGTCCCCAGGTCTCCCAACTGCGAGGCAGCAGCGCTACCCACTGCGCCACCGTGCCGCCCCCTCAAGAAAGTGTTATTTAAAAGCTCAATTATTCTACCATCTCTTTTGTGATGCCATTTTGTTTTCAGCGGTGGTGAAACTTAGTGGATTGCTTTTTGCTCAGTTGCTAGGATAACAAACCGGTAGTGAATGTCTGTAAAATCATAGGGTCGGTGGATATAAAGGTCATGACTAACATTTCCTATGTATCTAAATTGGCAGATAAATAACACAATATTAACATATTGTTCATTTAGTTAGTGTTCTTGTTAAATACTCTAGTTTCCAACAACAATTTAGGGTTTTAATTTTGGCTTGATGGCGGGATTTGATTGACTTCCCATTTTCAAACCTTTCCTTGTCTTTTGACTAACTTCTTCTTGTCCTTTATTTTGAAAAAGTCTCTCATATTATCCTGCCTTCTGCTAATCTGATAATTGTTGTTTAAATATGTTTGTTACCTTGAAGTCTGCATGTGGTTGGAAATTCTTCAGCATTTGTTTTTAATGTTTTACTGCACCATTACTGTTTAAGTCTGGAGTTTTTTTGTCTGATTTTTTGACAGTATGTTAAGAACCAATACAATCTGATGCACTGATTTTAATACAGTTTGAAAAATATACCCAGACCTGGCTACCCAAGTCCAACCTTATGGTCTTGTATCAAGCTTTCATCATTCACATAAACCTTTTATTTTGTAATGAGCCCTGTTCTCCTCCATCAATAGCCAAACTTTGACATACTTTACTCCACCAGGTTTCTCTGTTGCTTTAAAGTAAAGTAAAATTTATGTCATTAAAATGTGTAGTTGACATCTGTTATTCTGTGATCAGTCAAAGGGTATAAGTTTGCTCTTCAGAAGACTAGCATCTGATTCAGTTGGTTTCCATAGCTTGCTTCATTGGGCCAGAATAGGTCTTGCCTGTCTACAACCTATGTAATGAAACTGAAAACACGATTATAGGAAAAGGGTGGATTTGCAGCCTCTTTATCAATCAATAGTACTTTTGCAATATTTTAAAAGTCACTTCTCTTTTACATGTAATCTACATTGTGTTTTTGATGGGAATATGACACACCGCACTTAATCTTTGAGGATTTTGCATTTTCTCGTCATTTCTGATGACATGTTGGTGTAAATAGCAATTTTAAATTCACCCCCATGAGTGTGATTGTGAGTGTTTGTGTGCCTTGTAATGGACTAGTGGCACGTTCAGGCTGCCAGAATAAGCTTCAGTAGAATTAGCAGATTTTAAAACAATTGGATGCATTTTCAAAGAGACTGCCAAAGTGCCTTATTAGTATTTTAATTTTAAAAATACACATACCTCATTTTAATGACTCTAAATTCTTATGCTTTCAATTCAGCACACTGCAAGCATTGATCATCTTTTTTTGTGCTTTTGATTGGAATTTATTGATGTAATGGATTGTGCTATCATGGCAATTTTAATTTGTTAATTATCTAAAATAGCCTTGTTCTTGCTATATTTGTTTCTATTGAGCATATATTTTATCTAAATTTTGCTTTTCATCAGGCAGCACTCTAAATTGTATTTAATGGAAAAATTAGTCTAATGACCAAAGCTAGAATAGCTGCTGTATGTATCACAGTGACTACATTTGATTCAGAATTTGACTTTGGCTTTTAGTCAGCTGCTAATGGAACAAAAACAACATTCCCTGAAAGCAAAATGGCGCTTGTACACTATTTCTTTGCTCTGAAATTTATAAATATTTGACTCATTTTCAGAGATGTGCTCTTTATTTCTACCATTTCTGCATTCACTGTATTTCCACTGTCAGATGTAATATTTAAAGCATGGACATTTTACTCCTTTCTTACTGTAAACTATAATGGTTTACCAATTTGGCCTCACCATAGGTTGGGCTTAGACCCAAAAAGAATTTGAGAAACATAATTTGCTCCTAGTACTGTATTCAGTGAATTATCTTGAAAAGATGAAAAGAAAAAGGAGAAAATTTAAATAGAAATGTCTGTTTGCATTTTTGAATTGTGTTTTCCATTTTTGCTTGGTTTTTACATTTTGTGTGTTTTCATCTTTTTTTAATGCTTTCATTTTTTGTTGTTTTTTTACTGTTAGAGTCACTGAAGGATTGTCTCTCATCAAACCTTTTCTTCTGTTATAGAAATCCAACAATGCTTTCATGAAGATGCACATGTCCAAAATGCTATGATGTCCTATTTTATGAACTTCTCATTATATATTACTTTTTTTTGTCATTTTGGTCTTGGACCATAAAATCTTAACAATTCTGAGAGCAGGTAAATGTTGATATACTACATCTGTCAGCTTAACATAGAGTAGATGCCGTGAAAACTGAAAAGTTGTATTAGCTTTTAAGCTTGATTATTTTTATTTCTGTGAAAACTGCTATTGCAGATATTTACAGTAAATCCCAGGTAAGATCTTTTAAGTCCAAATGCTGTTCACACCCCATTGACTATGTTGGGGAGTAGCTGAAATTAGCAGAATCTATGTACTGTGAACATTCATGGAAAGAGATATTAATGATAGGAAAAATCTGCCACGTTCACAGTCAATTTCTAGAAAGACATGTGGTGAGTTGATTCAATTAAAAGCAAAAATGGTCAATGCCAGTCTGTTCAATTCTAGTTCTAGGTAATGGACTATCATTACTTAGTAAACCAAATAAGACAGAGGCGACAGTTGGCCAGTCTGAATCAATTTAGTGCGGTTTCTACTGCAGACCATAAAAATATTCATTGAAGCGAAGGGGAGCAGAAATTACTGTCACATGCCCTAGGAGTACATCATCATCAAGGTTGAATCTCATTTTACATTTATTCTGGCAACTTTGTTGTTGTCCTGTCACTTGCCTGGCTGGATTTTGACATTGTGTATTGCAAATCTGTTATTTTCTCAGAATGTAGTGCTGTGTCTATCACAGTAGGATACCCGAAGATGGACCAATTCCTGCTATTGTGCAGCTAGCAGTGCTGCTCGTCATTTTCAAAACACTGATGTGCTTGCCAGATTGTGCCCTGCAGAGCAGTTTATTTAGTTCTGGGGTTATGCTGTTTACAAATACAATGGTTGAATAAATACATAAACAATTTTTCTGTTGTTAAAGTAATTGGACAAGATAAGCAGAAACATGTCTTAAAGTTTACACTGTCATATTTTAACCTTACTACATACAATTTAGATCTTATGGTGCATGTTAGTATATTTTAGATAGTCAGAAAAATGTAAGGTCAAGAATTGAATATTGAGTTTTGGTAAATGTATAATGTCAGTTACATGGCAGTTGCTTTGAAATACCTCTTACTTTAAAGACAGTAGGAAAAGTGGTAGCAACTGACATAAAAAAAAAATTGTTAAAACTAGCAATTTCCTTCAAAGGAAGTTCACAATCAATCTTTGTTTATTTCATATTTGTTTCACATTGACTAGAGTTAACCACTGCTGTCCCTGAGGTTTTTTTTTTTTACTTTGGGTGGATTTTTTTCCAAATACATGCAGTTTGACTGGTGTGAGTGAATACACAGGATTATTGTGCCTGGTAATGCACTGCCATCTGTGGCAGGGCGATAGGACCTCAAATTGATATCATGATAATTTTGCACATCATGATAAATTAACAATATTGCCTTTATTTTTTTATATAACAGTTGGTTGTTATGGTTCCCTGACAACCAAACATCTGTATTGCATAATAATACTATTAAACATGCATACTTGAGTATCTTAACAAATAATTTAAGGTTGTAATTCATTAAATGCAAACAGAATAACAGTGAACATTTATTGGACATTATATGATACTGCACTATACACATTTATAAAAATAATAGAACTTTGAATATTTATCAAATACAAACTAAATCTACTTGTCTTCGGTCATATATTTTTTCATTATACATTATGCCAGAAATTACACCAGAGATCAAAATATACATCTTATGAAAAAAGGTTGCAGTTATAAACAAACAGGAAAACGTAAGGTGAAGTTGCCTGATTTACTAACAAACATTTAAGGTAATAAACTTTCCATTCCTTCTTAAAATCCTCCTTTTAGTGGCTGCTATGCAAAGGTACTTCTTTGCTACCTTGTTTAGAGTGGATAATTTATTTGATTTTTTTTTTTAACCATTGCAGTCAGTTCCCTTCATGATCCAGCATTGTTGAAACATCTCCGCTCTTGACTAACACGTTGGGGCCAATTGTGTAACTTGACTTATTTCCTTTTAAAAAGCTTGCTAATTACCTTCTTGTCTTCTTTCTGCTGCACATATGTGGACTCTGCTATACTTTCATTGGGGACTTTGACAGACTCAGTTTGTGTTTTCACGTTATCCTTTATGGTGAGGGCATGGTGTAAAGTAATATATGTTGTTTTAAAACTGGGATTGACAAACCTGGCAAGGTCCAATAACTCTTGTGTGGTTGAGCCCAAGACCGCTAGAAGTGCCATGGATGATGTGTCCTTTTTGCTGATGAAAAATAACAAAGTTTTATTCACTGCATATTTTTTAAATACCACCTCATCTTCATTTGTACTTGAGTCATCCTTGTCTGATGGGAGTACAGCGATTGCTCATGATGTCTTGTGCTCAGAACACTGCTTTTCTTTTTAAGAAAGAACAAAGGCTGCATACGGCAAAAGCATTTTACTGGATGTGATATCTGAGTATTATAGTTTTTAAGGGGAAAGTAGTGAAGGTGCAAATTAGTGTTGCACAGTATACCAGTACTAAAAAAGTACCTACCGAATTTTTAAAGTGGTATTTTACCTGCTTTATGCAAAATTTGGTAAACTTACTACATGAAAATATGACTGAAATTGCATTCAGCTACCTTTATTGAAATGCTAGCTCTGTGCCTTTAAACAACAACACAGAACTGGCATGTGGATTCTTTGCATTCTCTGCAAAGGTGTGAAGTGGTATTTACAGTAAAAATAAGAAAAGTTAATATTAACGTATTTCGACAGGTTAACAAGTGCAACATTCACAAAGAACTGTCTGGTATGGCAACTGCAACATATCCGACCGCAAGTGCCTGCAAAGGATAGTGAAGACAACAGAGAACATTATTATTATTGGGGTGCCTCTCCCTTCACTACAGGACATATTTTACAAATGCAGTGTCCGCAAGGCCTGCAGCATTATGCCGGACCCCTTACACCCCTCACATGGACTTTTCACACTTCTGCCATCCAAGAGAAGATATTGCAGCATCAAAGCCAGATCTGCCAGGCTGCAGGAGAGTTTTTACCCCCAAGCTGTTAGACTTCTTAACACCATGCTGCCCCCTGGGATCTTCCACACTGCCTCAACCACCTCTAAAAACAGAACTTTTATACATGCGAGCCACTTTCCTGCAAAGACTAGTGTGCATGTAAAAAAGAACTGAAAATCTCATACTGACCTTTAAGTATTTTGACACTCTTGATATCTTTCAGCTGTGAAACATTCTGACCTGTCATTGTTTACACATGTCTTAAACAGCTATTATCATACACTGATAATTTCTGTATTATCTATATCTATTATTTTTGTATTTATTATATTACATATCTTACACATCAATATTGCTGCTACTTCTTTGTCTTGTCTTTGCACAATTCCTTGTCTCGTTTGTGTTTTAATTTTAAATTAAAATTTTAGTTCTATTTTTAATTTAATTTGCGCGTCATGTTGTTACACTGTGGACCCTCAGCTTCTCAATTTCGTCTGTCTGTATACTTGTATATGGTTGAGATGACAATAAAGTTCACTTTGACTTTGACTTTATTAGTCCCCAAGGACTTTTTGAAGTGTGATTTGTTCCAAATGTAAGTTTAACGTGTCAGGAAAGATTTTCAGAACTGTATTTTGGTTATTTCTTTGAAATGTTCTTAGGTTGAAATATTTCAGAGCCTAAAAATACTAAACATATTGTAATGACGTAGTTGACAATTCAGAGGGCCATATAGTTGCACAGCTGCTAAGCAGTGTGCTTTCTGAAGAAGTGTTGGGGTTATGCATATAAAGCATCGCAGTGAGCTATGGCCGGGCAGAGAGGAATAGGGGCTGGTGGAAGAAGTGTGAAAGTAAATGTTCTGTTGGAAGGTACATACATGAAAGGTGAAGACCAGTTTCAGAGGAGTCAGAAAGTTATTGCTTAACTGCAATACCAGCACAACATATTATTCTCATATCATAAAAGAATTTGAGAACTTAATTAAGAAACAACTACTTAACAAAACAGAGGCTCTTTTGGACCCTTACCAATTTGCATACAGAGCAAAGAGGGGTGTGGAGGACACCACAGCAACACTTTTGGATTTATTGTATGAGCACTTGTAAGGATCAAAAACCCATATAAGATTGCTGTTTATAGACTTTTCATCAGCTTTTAACACGATCCAGCCCCACACTTTAGTTGAGAAACTTATTGATAAATTCTGTTTGTACCCAAACTTGGTGGGGTGGATTCTGGAGTTTTTAACAAACAGAACACAAAGAGTGAGTGTTAATAGCTGTTTCTCTGATGGCCTAAGTACACCTCTGGGTACTCTGCAAGGGTGCTGCCTATCTACTCTTTTGTTTATCCTATATACAAATGACTGCAGGAGTTTACACAAGGATAGACACATCCTGAAATTTGCAGGCAACTCTGTTATTGTGAGTCTTCTACAAAATAGGGAAGATAGCCATGGACCTATTTTCAATGAATTTCTACAATGTTGTGATCACTCTAATTTACGACTTAATATTTCCAAGACAAAAGATATGGTTGTAGATTTCAGGTGCTCTCCACCATCCAGTGTCTCAAATTTAATTAAAGGGGCGACAGTGGAGATGGTTGAACAATACAAATATCTGGGAACAATCATTGATAACAAACTAAACTTTGATCTTAACACAGTGCAAATCTGTAGAAAAGGGAAGTCACGACTTTTCTTTCTTTGGAAACTCAACTGTTTTAAAGTGGACAAAACCATAATGACATTTTTTTTTATAAGTCCTTTATTGAATCCATTGTCACATTTGCTTTTATCTGTTGGTTTGGAAACCTCTGCAACAATAATCTAAATCATCTTAACAACATTATAACATTTTTCAGTAAAATTATTGGTTCATTAGCAGACATCTATCACTGAAATGTATTGCAAACCGGTTAGAAAGTGAGCCAACTCAATTCTGTGAGACAGTGGCCATCCATGTTTCACTAAATTTCAGCTGTTGCCATCAGGCTGCATATTCAGTTTTCCAAAGGTAAAAAGCAACAGATTTAAGAACTCTTTTATTCCTAGAGCTATAAACATTTTAAATTCTGTTACTTGTAGGGGTGATGCTAAATGTTAAATTCTGCATGATTATTTTGTATGCTGTTGAAAGTAATAATTCTTCTTTGCATTGTTGATCTTGAGTATGTGTTTATGCAATAACATTGGTTGTCAAATGTTGTGTCTTTGTTGTATCTGTTGGATCTCTGTAACAATTAGGGCTGCAAGTAATGATTATTTTGGTAGTCTACTAATCTTTCAATTTTTTTTTTTTCGATTAGTCACGGTTATTTCATGGCTGACTATTTTGATGCCTGCAACCTGTGCTTGCACATCCTGTTCTGGGCTCCAGTGCATGTCTTACCTCATCTGCTCATGTCTGTCCACCTGTGAATGTCACCCTGGTGCCTCTGCATTAACAGGATTAAAATTAATAATAAATTAAAATAACAACCAGTGATACATATGAATTTGAAAATAATCAGATGTTTTTATATTAGTGTGACCATCACAATAAAAAAGAAATACATTAAACAATACAAACTAAAGTGCACATAGTCTTTAAAGGAAAAAAGTGCATTTAACTTAACCAAAAATGGCCACTAGTGTGTGTTAAGTCCCATCCATCCATTATCCAACCCGCTATATCCTAACTACAGGGTCACGGGGGTCTGCTGGAGCCAATTCCAGCCAAGACAGGGCGCAAGGCAGGAAACAAACACAGAGCAGGGTGCCAGCCCACCGCAGGTCTTAAAGTCCAAAAGTTTAAATAAAGCTTTAATTCAAATAAAATAAAGCAATAATGTACAGTTTATAAAAGATTCAGTTCATATATTCCTGATTTCAGTGCAGGAACGTGAGCATTTCATCATGCTCTGGTGTGAGGCTGACTCTCTTCTTTGAGACAATGTTCCCAGCTGCTGAGAAGACTCGCTCAGAGGGAACAGAGGTAGCAGGAATACACAAGAATGACTTTGCCAATGAGGCAAGAGTGGGATACTTTGCCTCATTCGCCTTCCACCAAGACAGAGGATTTTCTGTCTTCAAGATGGGCTGCTTTCCAGAGAACATCAACACCTGGCATGGGATAACAGATAAAAATTAGCCAGTTGGCTACATCTGAAATGTTTAATATTGACATGTTTAATATGCACTATTCTTATTTCAGTAAATAAATCTTACTTCATTAGTGATCAGTTGTTTGTGAGCATCTTCTTCAGTGTTCTCATTGTCGCTGTCTGTTGAGTCACATCCAAGCAGTGAATCAAGAGCTAGTAGAGATCTATTTGAAGTTCTCTCAGCTGAAGTTGAAGTACCCTCATCATCTGGTCCTGTTGCTTCTTCGTGTCCCGTGGCAAGCTGGTTGTTTTGAGTAATACTCCCATTCATGGACTGGAGGGCCAGAGCCTATATTTTGTTCTGAACACTGAACCTCTCTTCTGGTTTCAGGAATTTCAACTTTCAAAAATGTGGGTCTAGTGCAGTTTCAATGATCACTTTGTTTGGATCATCATTTTTTAAGGTGACCTCTCTTAACCAACATGCAGTGATCTCCTCTGAAGCAGCTGCCTGGAAGGCCTGCACAGCAGCTGTATCATAAGCAGTGTGGGTGGATTTCAGAAGCCCTTTGACCAGTGGAGACAGAGCAGAGACAGTCGCATAGCTTTCCCCACTCAAGTAGACTGTAGCACATTCAAAGCCCTGGAGAGCTTTAGCCAGCTCCTCTGAAATGGTCCACTGATCAGCTTTGAGGTCTAGGTGTTGTTTCCCTCTTTGTGTTACTGTTGGGTCAGACAGAGTTGCAGTCAGTGGCCATCTTTGTTCCAGGAGGTGAGTTATCGTATAATAAGTGCTGTTTCACCTGATAGAGATATCTTGGACACGTTTGTGCTCCTGGGTCCCCATCTGTTTCTGCTTGGTCTTCAGCTTGCTTGAAGCCAGTTCACTTTGTTTAAAGTGCTCTATAAGATACTTTGCTGCTCCAAGTGCTTTACTGATCTGAGGGTGTTTCAGTGCATTATTGATCACCAACTTCAAAGTGTGGCCTGCACAGCGGACGGACATCCACCCGTGTTTTTCCTGCAAGGTGTTAGCAGCCAGGACGACATTGGAGCCATTGTCATGAACAACTGCCACAATTTTGCTTGGAGGGATCTCAAACTTTTCCACAGCCTGCTCAATCCATGCAGCGATGTTTGTCCCAGTGTGTCGTTCTTCTAATGGCGTGGTTGTGAGGCTGAAGCTAATGAGCTTCCAATCATCACTTATAAAGTGGCAAGTGATACCAAGATAAGCCTCTGTGGCAACACTGGTCCAGGCATCAGCTGTCAGGGCAGTCTTGTTCTTGGCTGATTTAGGAACAGTTTTCATCTGAGTAATAGCAGATTCATACTTTCCTTCAATAAGCTTTGTAAAATGAGTTCTGGAGGGTAAGGTGTAGTCTGGATGAAATGTGTTGATCATCTGCTTGAAGTCCTGATCTTCAACCATAGATATAGGTCGCATGTCATTGGCAATCATGTTCAGGATGCTTTCTGTAAACACTTCAGCCATTTGAGCAGTGCACGAGCCTCTCTTCAGGATAAACTCGTCTACACGCCTTTGCTTAGTACCCCTGAAACATAAAGAGCAAAAGAGAAAGATGTTTTAATCATCACACTCTGAAGGAAAAGTGTTGTAGTTTATCACATCATGTCCTATATTATGCCAAAATAAAAAAAACTGACTAAAATATGTAACAAGCTAATTACTGATATGCTCCAAAACATAAGTTACCTTATGTTAGTTAGAGATAGTTTACTATTCATATGAACTCAAATATTATATGAAAAAATAAGAAAAAAAAAAAAAAACTAGGACGGCTCAGCTACTCCTATTCAGTCGTTTACTATAGCTCCAAACACGTTAGCAAACATAACTGAAATTTATTATATTTACTTAACTATCCTTGTCGAAACCTTGATATACACATTATAGTACAAACATCAACGTTAACACGTGACACTAACTTTACTTGCTAAAACTTACCTCTCAAGAGACGCCGGCATCACAGCTCCAGGATGCTTGCGTTTCAGATGGTCATGCATCGCGGTGGTGCTGCCGTGGAAAGAAAGCTCCGCTTTGCATAATCTGCATTCAACTTTTTTTTTCTTTTTCGGTGAAGTGCTCCCACACTTTAGAAAGTTTCTGTCTCAATTTTTTTCCATCTCCTTCGCCCTCCTCTATCCGACTCTCCATTGTAACCACATTTATTTTCCTCTACATTCTTCTTCTCCTCAGATGTTCTTCTTCGTTGGTAGGACTGTGCGCAGTCTTGACAAACAATAACAGACGATACGGCCCCCAGACATTCATGTAGTGCATTGCAGTTATAAAAACCAATGTGGTTCTTTGTGACTGGAGCCTCTATTGAAGGTTCTATTTATGACGTGTCGACAATAAAAAAAAATCTGTGTCGACGATTTTTTGTAGTCGACGTCATCGATTATGTCGCCTAATCGTTGCAGCCCTAGTAACAATGTCTTCTGTTTTTGTACTTTACTGTTGCAAAGAAGTGTCCCTCTGGGATAATAAAATCTACCTAAACCTAAGCAGGAGTGGCACAGCACAATGTGCAGGAGCAGAATTGTGAGTACAGTACAAGAAAAGAAAGACAGAGGGGGAAGTAACGTGATGCTTTAGGGCCAGAATATGCAGGGAAGTCGGTCAGATCTAGAAACAACTGAAAAGAAAATGATGTTCCTTACAGCCTTAATTGAGGGGTGATGTCTGGGGCATTATGGTAAATCTGGCGACAGTAATAGGTTTTTGGGTCAGGTGAGCTCCAGCATGTGTACCCTTGTTGTTTTTGGTCATAGATGTTACAACATTTAAATTAAATGCACCACTATTCTATTGCTGTTATGTTTTAGCCTGAGGTCCTTCCCAGGCTGTTATTCCAATTTTTTTTTTGTGTGTTTTTTTTCTCACTATTTTGTTTATGTTAATATTGTTATTTATGTTTGTTATTTGTGTTGTTATGTGTTTTTATTTGTTTGGGGTTTTATTAAGTTTCTATGTGTCTATGCTTCTTCTTTTATGTTCGATGTGTGTTGTGATTAGTTTCCCTTAAAAGTGGGGCCATAGGTTCATTTCGGTGAATGGACAGCTTAAATCATGACAATTGCTACAACAACAACATTTATTTGTATAGCACATTTTCAAACAAATGATGTAACTCAAAGTGCTTTTCAAGATGTCTAAAAAGTAGTTGCATGCACAAAGAAAAACAAATTACAATTAGGTAAGAGTAATAATGCATAATCAGAATACACAAAGTAAATAATGCATACTTACATAAGACAGATATATAATTTTTTAATATTAAAAATGAATAATTTTTAAGTCTGTAAATGATGGACAGATGAGGTGGTTAGTTGTCCAGGGTGGACAGAAAAAAACAAAAAATAAAAAACTCCAGTTAAACTGGGGAAAAAAAATAAAATCTGTAGGGGTTCCAGGCCAAAAGACCACCCAGCCAACAATGGGCATTTTGCCTAATATAAATGTTCTTAAGTAGTTCTTTATTACAATTGTTGTTCAGTTTCCTCAATACATTATAAAGGAAAAAACATTATTTAGTGAAAAATTTGAACTTATGATGTATGCTTCTGCGCTTATATGTTATATCAAAAGCTGGTATCGATACAGAAGCCAAACTTTTTAGTACCAATCCAACACTAGTGCAGAGTGAGGAGAACTTTTATCAGACATACTAACAGAAAGAAAATTAGGTCTGTGAGAGACCCTTAATGACGGTATCAGTAAATTTTTGTTACATCACCCAGCCTTACTGTCATCGATTGTAGCTGGAATGGACCTGTGATTCTAAAGCTGTATTACACAGGTTAACTGAGTGAATGGGTGGATGGATGAGTATTTTAAAATTTCTGTATTTCTTTAACTTTTATAGGCCTATACAGGCAGAATCTGGTGAGCCTTGTAAGCAGATAGGGTGTGGGTTTCTCATAATAGTAGCATTAAACTGAAAATAAGTTCTGAATTCCCATGACCCTTCAAATTAAAAAAAAAATGGTCTTGGAAAATAGATATATTGATGTTTAATGTCTTGCCACAGACAGTAAAATGTGGCTGGGACATCACACATTAGGTACATTTCCTGGGAACACATACATCCATCCATTTTGTAAGCCCTGGTTAAGAACTATTCCAAATGCATTTAACAATGATCGATCTATAAATTAGGTAATATTCATTGAATTACAATAGAGAAATGACTGTGTGTGACATTTTTGCAGTATGTGCATTGCAATATGCAGCTATATATAATATGCAACAGAAAAAATGTTAAGGCTTGTGACATCTGTGTAATATTTATTTCTAACTGCCAGTCAGCACAGTTGTCTTTAGATCATAAAAGAGTATTGTTGGAGTAGTAAACAGTAAAAGTACAAAAAAAATCATAACAACAACAACAAAATATTCAAGCCATACATAGTTCAACGTGTATGTGTCTACACCACATGTGCATATTGCTACAATGATACTATACTACAGGTGGCATGATGTTCAGTTGTCAGACTTGTGGCCTTAAAACTTCCCAGTCCTGGTTTGAATGCCAGCCTGGACACTACCATTATGGAGTTGCCATGTTATCCGGGAGGCTTCATTGTTTTTTTTTTCTTCAGGTATTCTGGGTTTCCTTCCGATTTCAAAAAAAAGTTTTTGTAAGGGTTATTGGAGACTAATAATTTATCATGTGTCACTGAATATGCTTTTTGATGAACTGGCACTCCATTCAGGGTTAGTTCCTACACTACATATACTGCTACAGAGGATATGCACCAACTCTTATGACCAAGAACTAGATAAACATGGTAAAAGATTTATGGATAGTACTGTATGTCATCCCATAATATGTATTAACTCTATTTTACACATGCATTTAACACTGGCAACCAAATTTGTTGTCATATCCTGTCAATAACAGCTGTATGTTCTCATAATTTAAATAATATTTGATCTACAAAAAAGATAAAATCATTTAACATTCCAAGTTACAATTTCATTAAATACTATGGTGGCACACATTTTCATATTTGTATGACTTTGTGAGGCTTGCCCTCTGTTAAACCTAGTTTGGATATCACTTTGTTCACATTTTGTTCTTGTGAAATATTAAATAGATATGCTTTGGAGTCTCTTGCATTTCCAGCCTAGTGCTGCAGCAGTTTGCTGCTTATCTGCAACTAAGTGTATTATTTGATGCATTTCTTAGACAAATCACTTTCTTTCATTCCAAGTTGCCTTAGCCACTGGATTTACTCAACCAACAAAAACCATTGCCTAGACAACTTGTGACAATAGATGTCCAAGCATAACTAGTAGCAAAATGGACTGAAGCTTTCCTTAGGTATGGTGTCTAAGCTGTTGAATAGCATTAACTGTACTGCAGCTGTGTTTGATACTTTGTCAAGCCTTGCAGAGCCTGCTAATATCACAAAATAACTTTATGATTCTATAAAGTAGTATCTGCTATTGTTTATCCTTATAGTTCCCACTGGGATGTTTAAACTGAGATATCAGGTCATTACCACATCTAAGCTTTAAATGAGAATTTGTACTAGCTGATGTTTACAGTTAGACTGGTTTTAAATGATTTATTGGCTCAATATGTGCATGTGGAATTGAACAAGTCACTTATAGCTGAATTCAGTGTTTTCAGTATCTATCCTTTTTTGTTAATGTTGAAAATGCTTTCACACTTGCCTTCCTTGAATTCATATTTCCTTTTGGAGAGATGTATTTAAGTGCTAGAAGTTATTCTAAATCATATATTTAAAAGTAATTAGGGGGGTGATCTTTGGTATTAATCTTATATAAATTTTGCTTTCCAAATATACTCAAGAATGTTTTTTTTTTTTCTTTTCCCTGCACAAAGCTTAGTAAGCTTAGTAAAAAACCTCCCATTGGCTGGTGAGTTGTTCATCTGTGCTGAAAGTCTAAGAAAGATGAACAATGATATTGTCATCAGAATTTTTGTACTATGGCGAAGGGTATAGTGATAACTGGTTTATATATTCTGTTATTGCAGGAAGGTAACACAGTGGTTAGCACTGCTGCCTGAAATCTTGAAGGACAAGGATTTGAATTCTATTCTGGTCACCCTCTGTGTGAGCGTTACACACAGTTAGTCCAGTAACATCACACATTTCAGAGATGTAGAAATTACATTATTTAGCAACCACTGTTATATCACTGTAATTTTTTATCACCTCTTAATCTCTGGTTTGTTAACTAAACAGATGGGACACACACACATCAAACTCAAATGTGTAATGAGAAATAGGTAAATACATCAAAATATCAGATGTATATTAGCACCATGTATTAATGCCTGTTGAACGAAGACTCCTGGCTAAGCAATAAGTCACATAAATCCCGAGTATTAATTCCTGTAAAAGCTATCCAGATCACCATATCCAACAAAAAACAATATGAATAGGTTTCCACATACACAGTAGAAATAACTTAAGAAATTGAAATATCCAGAAAGAAAATAAAAAACAGTTTAAGAAAACGAGTTTAAAGGTGCCTAAATATAATAAAGATTATGATGTAGATACAGGTATCTGAGTTATAGTCAGGATTCTGATACAGATGCCACTGGTAGCGATGTGGTAATTCCAACCATAAGGCTTTCAACTAACTAAAAGTAAACAATGTTGTACATGTTAAATGTGAGAAGATACTCATACTATCCAGACATATGTTTAAACACTAACTGATAAATGAAACCAAAGTATGATCTACGTACTTATTCATACAAACTCTCAAGAGACCAGTGAACTTTGCATTTAATACAGTAACATCAGTTTAGATTCGATAAACTTTATTAATCCCAAAGGGAAATTGAAATGCATACAGCAGCAGAAACATAAAACACAGAAATACAGACTCAAAAGACAAATAATACCATCAATCAAAATAAATATAACTGTTTTATGCCGAAATTGCAAAATTAAGTACAGTATCAGTATTTAATTTGGGACATCACAAGGAAGCACTGATTTGCCTGATAGTGGGCAGAAAAGTTCCCCAGAGATGCTTTTTAGCACACCATGGTAGAATGAGCCTGCAAATAAAAGTGCTCCAAGCGAGCAGTTCCTGGAGGGGATGAAGCAGCATTTTCATGAATGCATCCAGTTTTGACACCATTCTTTTTTTTCTCAGCAGCTTTCTTTGTTTCCAGGGTTATCCCTGTGATGGTGCAGCTTTCCTGATAGGTTTGTTCAGGCATTGTGCATCTTTTGAGCTCAAGTTGCTTCCTGATGGACCATAGCATTGAATAATACACTGACTACTTTGGACTGATAGAACATTTCCAGCAGTCTCCTCGAGATGTACAGTCTGCTCTGGCCCTTCTTGTACAGTCCCACTGTGTTGTCAGTCCATCTCAGTTTGCAGTTTATGTGAACCCCCAGTACATGTAGCTTTGCAGCAATTTTATGTCCTACTCCTAAATGGTGACTGGTCTCAGAGGCTGTTTTGCATGCCGGAAGTTCACCACCAGATCTGTTGTCTTGCTGATGTTGAGCTAGTTCTCCCTGCACCACAAGACAAAGTCCTCCCAAGCCTCCTGCTCTCCGACTCTTCTCCATTATTAATATAGTCTATGACAGAGGAGTCATGTGAATATTTCTGTAGGTGGCAAGTGCTGGTATTGTACTAGAAGACTGTTGTGTAGAGGGTAAACAGGGAGGGAGACAGGACAGGACTGCGGTGCTCCAGTATTATAATCCAGGGGATTGCAGGGGCATCAAGATGCAAAACCTTGAGCTTTTTCCCCAGTAGGTGAGGCAGGGTGATGTTAAAGGTGTCAGAGAACATTATCATGATTGTCTTGATGGCTTTGGCCAAGTGACAGTAGGCTCTGTAGAGCATGTAGATCAGAGCATAACTGTGAGCCCACTAGTATATGACTTACATTGAAGCAAAGTCGACAAATGAAGGTGCATGGAAGTGTGTAAATTTCAAACGTAGCATCCCATGCTTAATGATTTTTGTAGACAAACCTGTTTTTGGCATTTTCAAGTAAAACATCCATAAAGCTTCTCCACGTAATAGAGCTTTCTCATAATCACTGCCCCTTGGATGCCAGCGAACAATCTCCAGGACAATGTATTTCAAGTCGAAGACTAAGTGGTTGCATTCTCTAAAATGTCTTAACTTGTGACCCATCTGACATCCTCCTGATATCACTTCTTTGTTCCAGTATGTGCTTATGAACTGATTGTTCTATTTTGTCCACACAGAACAATAAACTGGGACAAAAGACTAGATATATAACATCCTTCGTCCCATAATCAGATCAGTGCTTTCAAAACAAATTTATTTTCTGTGTTTGATTTTCTTAAAAATGAAGCCAGATTTTAAAGAGTGACTTTAAATTGTCTCTTTTGTAACTAAAAAGTATGAATAAAAAACTAAGACTAATAAGACTTATTAAACAAAGTACTATAATTTTTTGGTTCTAAATACGTTTTCTTATTTTACTGTGAAACATTTTGATACAAGTATCATCTGACTAAATTTAAACAGTTTAATGCTGGGGTTCCCTTTTTAAGTCGATGGCCCCCAAAGCATTGTACGATCAGATCAGGGCCACCCACTAATATAAACCTAATGCTGCAAAGTTAGAACACAACCTTGTACTTCAGTTACTGGTAACAACAGTAACACAGCATGATTTGGGATAATTGTAGACCTTATCAGAATAAAAGTAATGCTTAAGTACAGTACGCTACTAACACATATAAGACCAAATGTTGTTTGATATCTGTAGGCAAGGGGTTCCAAATTTTTTTTTCTTGGCATACCCAGCCACCCAGGAATTGAATGTTTCGAAATGCCATCATTTATTCCATTTTAAATTTTTATTGAACCTTGCTTAGGCACAAACAACTAAAAGTGATGTTTCTTAAAAGCCCCAACCCTAAAATTTTATTTTGGAAATTTAACAAATGATTACTGATAATTTTTATGTAGGTGTGGGTATATATTTTTTAGTTTTTCTTATGTAAGACAAATGCTTTTTTCATAAATTATTTTTATGTAAGAAGAGTAGGTGATTTGATATGGAATTAAAAACTGAAAGCCTAAAATGTCTATACTTTTAATATCCAAAAATTATACAGTAAACAGTATACAAGTGAATTCAGATCAAAATAAGTAATCACAATTTACATAAAACTTCAGGTAAAAAAAAGCAAAGTAACTTGAAATAACAGCAAAATAATTCCAGAACATGTCGTTTTTGGAGATGCTATGACCCAGGCTTCAAGCTATCACAATTTAGCCCTTGTCAAAGTCGTTCATATCCTTGGGCTTACTCATTTTTCCTGCTTCCAAAACACCACCTTCACCACTGTTCACTTGTTACACCACTGTTCACTACAATGGACAGGTGCCATTGTAATGAGTTAATCAATGTTATTATCTTTCACCTGTCAGTTATGTGAATGTTGTGGTGGATTAATGTACATTGTAGTGTTTGAGATATTCATAGTAATGCTTTCATTAGGGCTGTGCAATATACCAATACTGGAAAAGTATTGAAATACCCAATTTTTAAAGTGGTATGCCCTAAGCTTTTCAGGATGTTTGATACTGGAAGTAAATATCAGTTTCCCTCTTAATCCATTCCCTTGACACTTGATATTGTAGTGGTGGAAAAATGTCTTTTTTGTACACTAAATTAAAGGAAACTATATGGTTCAACATGATCAAGACTTTACAGCTATCAAAAACAAGGCTATATGTAGTGCGGTGTGAGGGTACTTGCCACCAGAGAGATTTTGAATAAGACGGGAAGTTTTTGAGATTCCTGTTATTTGCTTCAGGAACTGTTTTGTTACCAGTACTGAGGTCTGAACAGCTGAAACAGACCAGGGGTGAGGGGATAACAGGCTGCTTGCTGCTTGTACTGATCGACACATTTACAAAACAAAAGATGCTAATGGAAAGGTGCGAAGGAATTTAACCTGTACAACAGATGTAATTTGTCATCTAAAAGAAGTATAACATTAATTTCTTAGCTTCAAGGTAAAGGAGTGGGGAAGCCCTCACTGTCTACACTGCATCTGGCTACTACCTACTGTATTTCTCTGTTGCTCATAGCTGAAATACAGTGTTTCCAAATAAAAACACATCACTTAACACAACACACACAGCTAAAGAAAAAATCATATTACAGTACTAATGTATTTGATCATACCTCATACTGTTTGCAACAAGTAGCATTTGTGACAGTCATTCTTGGACCATTTGTCTAAATGAGCATTTGGAAAATCATGTACCATTTGTGGACACTGAGATGAATAAAAAATTGCCTATTAATTTTAATTGTGTAATAGACATGATGTTAGGAAGCATATAAAATAAATGTTATTTGTCTTTGCCTTTACAGTGCATTCTATTTAATGCTGCAAAGTAAAACGTTGCATTCTTACTGACTTTTTCATATTTATTACAGTGTCTGAACTGCAGGAAGAAGGAATCAATGCCATTAATCTACCTCTTAGTCCAATTCCCTTTGAACTCGATCCTGAAGATACTATGTTAGGTAAGGTATGAAGTTTGTATCTTTTTTCTAATTATAGACTATAAGAGCACTTTGTAATTATGAAATCTCTGTTTTTCAGAGGAAAATGAAGTCAGGACTATGGTTGACCCAAACTCAAAAAATGACCCCAAGCTTCAAGAACTGATGAAGGTGACCATATATTGTCCAGTTTTTTTTATTACTGTGGGAAATATAAAAGTACATATTCTGTTTTTGGCATTTGTATTGTTTTGTGTTGCTAAAAGTTGCTGGTTACAGCTTTAATGTGAAGTAGCTATAGAACTGGTGACCACTACATTGACAAATGGAGAACAAATGTTAAATGCGCATGCGTTTCTTTCTGTTTTTTTTTCTTTTTGGAAATGAGGTAATGGTCTTTTAAACAAGAGTTGTATTTTACATTGGTCCATATTTTATAACCTTTGCATGCTAAAATAAATGTATGTAGCTTCCAGTTGGTGATGATTCCAATTTGTGTTTTTTTGTGTTTTTTTTTTAAATAACAAAAAGGGAGGGATTTATTAATAAGCACTGAATTTAGTATATTTTGGTCATTTACAGGTATAAATCTCCTTCCATCCATATTTTTACTAAACCAGTTTATTCTATTTTTACATTTGCAAGGAGAAAACAAACATGACATTTGTCATTTGAATTAACTGTATAATTTTTAAACTGTTTTTTTTAGAACAGAAGTAAGGCTCACCAGTCTGTCTGATGTGTCAGTGAAGTACATTATAATATATTGTTTTTTATGTTCTGACTGGATTTCAGTATGTCAGTGTAAAGTCGTTTCATTTCTGTATAGCCCCCCTTTTTTAAAACCATTTATACTGTATTTGCTTAACTGAAAGCCAGAGTGTGCATCTGTGTCAAGATGACAATTTTTATAAATATACTTTAACTGGTTGGTCCAAAACAGTTTTATTGCAGATATTCTGCATATATAAGTACATTGCTATAGAACCTGAAAGTCTAAAAATGCTGATTTTGGAATGTCAAATCTTTTGATTCTTGTTTATTGCACATTTTTGTTTAGGAATTTAGATGTTGTAAACTGTTATTTATAGGCAGTCAACTGATTTATGTAATTAAATTCAATTTGTAAATAATACTTTGGCATTGACACAAAAAATTTAGGAAACAGAAAAAAGTGGCGTAATATTTCAAACTTAATGACAAAATGCATAGATGACAAAAGATAAAGAAATTATATGCACTTGTGGTGTTTCCCACCTCTTGCTGCATGCCACTGAAACCTTCTGTTAATGAAATTCAATATAGCACTTGCCATTCTTTTAACGACTATACATTTGTTAGTGCTCTCTTCTTGGGGGAAGGTGGTCCTAAAAACAAAGAACATGGGTCATGTTTATCTCTTTGAGAGGTGTAAAAGTTTTTCTGTTTTTAATGACTGAGCATCTCCCTTATTTGTTTCTCTGCAGGTGTTAATAGACTGGATCAATGATGTGCTAGTTGGTGAGAGAATCATTGTCAAGGATCTGGCTGAGGATCTATATGATGGACAAGTGCTCCAGAAGCTATTTGGTAACTTCCCCTATCTCCCATTTTCTTTTCTCCCTTATATGTACACAAAATGAAACTGTACAAGTGCATACTGCCTTGTTTTGATTAAAAAAGCTGTACTTTTCTATTATTTACTCGGTGTAGTTATTCAGGGTGCCATGCCTTATTATTATACTAGTATTTCTGCCCTTTGACACTCACTTCAATTTAGTTTATCCGTATATAGTGCTCATCGGTAAGAATAGACTCAGAGAGAGTGTACATAGATTTTTAAATGTAAATTAATAAAATAATGACCAAAGGACACAATATTTACAAGCATGCATTATCCACTGCTTCTAAAAGTGGAATATGTGAAACTTCAGTGTATTTATATTTATCAGTAAACAGAGCCCAGATTTTGGAATGTAAGAGAAATCAAGCTAATACAAAATATGGCATAGAACAAGAAAATGTTAAAATTTCTGATTACTGTATAGATGGAAAAGACACATCTCCTGGTTCCCACAGTCCTTTGCAGTATTAATATATGGTTGATTGAGGGCAACTGGTCACCCACTTCTTGGGTGTCCTAAAATATTTTTCAGCCCAGGCTAGTGCCCACAATGTTGATACATTCATCTGAAGGTTTGATAATATGTCTGTAATCACTGATGCCAAAGGTTCACTAATACTCTGATGTATTATTCCATGGACAGAGTGACAGCTTGGTCATTAATTTGGAAAAAAGTAGAGAATGGAAAGAATTAGTAACAGATAATCATGAGAACTTAAAGAATTTTAGTTTTGGCAATTAACTTACCAAAATTCTTAGTGTGAAAAATGCACTGTTTGTTAATTTGTTTACCCCAAAGTAATATACAGTACAGGTATGCAGAAGCCAATTATTAATTATTTTGCTTTATATAACTTAGATTACAGAGTATTAAAATGATCATCATTAATATTAAGATTTTATTAAATGTAGTGATTATAAATGTTCTGCTCAGCTAAACTTGTAAATTTATTAACAAAAAAATAGTGAAACTCTCTAGTATGTTTAGAAGGAGCAATTTGTTATGTAAAATTTATTTTCTGTGTTTTGCTTTACAATTGTTTTATGTTCCTTATCTTTCCATTACAGGTACTTCTAGGAACTGGTTGAAGTTAATTTTACACTGTGTAATAACAGCTTTGTGAAATGCACAGAAGAATATTTTACCACTTGCTAGAATAGATAATGAGTGAAGTAGGCCAGTACACATCTCTCAGGTAACAGTGAGAGAAATGTAAAGTAACACTTTAAAATTCCTCTAGCACTCCTTTTGCCCCACCTACATGCAACTTCAGCTGGTACAGGGTGAGTCAAAATTATGTTAACACTAATGGTACTGCTATGTATATACTTGTATACAATTTTTGTAGACAATTTATGTACCACATATGTTGAACATGATGGCGAACAGGTTGAGACATTCCTGTAAACCATCTTTCACATCTGAAGTGTGTTTTGTGAATAAATTGTTTCCACCATTCAAATGTTAACATAATTTTGACTCACCCTGTACTACCACTGCTACTACTTTAACAATTCTCAGCTGTGAAGGTCTTTTTTGTTAGAAATAATGCAACTTTTAAAACCATTTTAGCATTTTATTAATCATACCAAGAAGATCCTAAAGCAGGACAACTAGGCTCTGCAACGTTTAGTTAACTTAGAGCAGGTTTCATTTCTGTTTGTGTTTAAGTTTATCCACTGTTAAGTAAATGTCACTGCACTATTTTAGCAGACATCTCCCTTTTATAACATTCTTATGCATATTTAATAAGGTAGTGCTCTAAATTTTGTGCACAGAACATTTCAATTAAAGCAGTTATACTCAGACACAGAGCTCATAATTAAACATGGGTCCCTGAAGTTGTGAGGCAGAAGCATTAACTATATAAGTAGAGTACTTAAACTTTTTTTTTACTCAGAATTGCCTTTTTGGCATATGTGGGTAAACACGATCAGTATTTTTTCTTATTGTTCCTATTAAAATAATTCCAAGTGAGCATATCTTTGCATTCCTGTTAGTTCAGCAAATTAAATGTAAAGTATTGATGTAATAATTTTTATTTTGTTTGTTTATTGAGTTTGAAAAATAACTCCTCTGTTGCAGTGTGCTGTTGCTTCTTCATGACACATTTATTTTGTTGCTAGAAAAGTTGGAGGGAGAGAGACTGAATGTGGCTGAAGTAACTCAATCGGAGATTGCACAGAAACAAAAGCTTCAGACTGTTTTAGAGAAAATCAACGACACACTCAAGGTGTCCACCAGGAGCATCAAATGGAATGTGGACTGTAAGTTTTACATTGTTGCTTTTCATATTTAAAAGATTTTAAATGAGACACTTGTTTTCATAAAGATGATTCCCTGAAAACTATAGAGTAATTACTTTCCCAAGTTGTATTCCTAGACAGTGCAATTAACTGATTGGCATGTTTGAATAATTTAATGATGTTTTATAACTAAATAATGGTTGTTATATATTGCTGTTTAAGCTCTTTAACTGATATTGTAGTATTTTCATGTTTTCACCAGCTATTTTACAGAAATATATTGTGCTTAATATATGTAAAATTTTTAACCACCTTGCTATAGAAGCATTGCAGTAGAACAGCCCTGAATTTCTACAAGGCAGTTATATTGAACATAAGATAAAAGACAAAATGCCCCCTGAAGTTTTTGCAAGAGTAGTTGTTACATTTTCTAGTTTCAGGCATAATCTGATAAATGAGTCTTAACGCATGTGCACAACTCAATAAAACCACATGCTTCTGTGGTATAATTGTGAGCATCAGCTGGACACAGTTTCAGTTTGAAGATCACTGTTATAAAAAGAAAGCAATTTCTACTTGACAGATACCACAGGAGACGTGCTGTGTGCTTCAGTGAAGAAAAAGTCAAACTGTCATGGTTTCAAATCATGATATGCCTTTTGCTACTCGATACTCAGATGGTCAATGAGCTTTGGCAGAAGTTTGAAAAAATCAACCTATAAAAAGCAAAGGGGTTACCAGTGCATAACTGACATACTTCACACTTCAGCTTAATTATTTTTGATGTTTTGATTTTTTTTTAATTTCTGTGAAACCCTGGATATGACTCACATGTATCTGTCACCTAATTGGCATCAAATTCCACATACACACTTCATTTTTTGGGTGTTCAGCCCATTTTGGGATTCCACTTTACTGTATATTCTTTGGGCTTTAACTTGACTGACCTACATGGTTGTCCTAACCATTGCATTTTTGCCAGGAAACACCACCTCCAAGAATAGAATGGCATCCCTACCATAAGTATGCTGCTTGTGACAAAAACACGTAAGGATCATTGAGGAAGTTTGTCCCCTCCACCTTGCAAATGTCTTCCTTTAGTGGTTATCTTTACATCATATCATAGGGAATAAGCCCAAAACCACATAGAGGAATTTATATTGCTTATATACATATTCACGATATACAGCTCATCATCAAAGATAAGAGTATCATGTTCTACACTGACACCGGGATTGAATAACTTCATCCACATATTTAGTACCAGCATCACTAGAACTGCCCAATACAATGTAGACTCTAATCCCAAATTTGTGACACTTGGCTATTCTTGAATTTGCATTAGAAGCAATAATCAGATACTACAGTAGTATAGGACTAAAAGAGAATTAGTCATTTCTCTTCCCGAGTCAAAGGTTCACATTTTGGCTGGTGTCTTAGACCATTGTGCAGGCTTTCACGTGGATGCATAAAAGTGTGATTGGACTCCTTGGTCCTTGGATTGGCAGACTATAAAATAGTTAGAAAATTAACTGTTCTTGTCACCACACAAAGCTAAAAAGTCACATATGTCAAAATTATCTGTTAGAATAGAGACTGCTAGGTCTGGTAGGTAGAGTCTCGATCACCACTGTGGACCTCACCCACTGTAATCAAACTGGACAGAGTCCTCTTCTTTAATGATAAAGATTTACAAATCCAGAGAACCCCTTGTAGTCACAGTAGCCCAAGACAGTAAGTTGTATAGTCATCCCCATTGTACAATCCAGATGCATTCAAAAGGTTCCCTTGATGACACTTGATGTCCTTCCTACTGCCTGACTTTGGTTAATTTGAGTTATGATGGAATATATTTAATTATATTATTCTGTTAATCTCTTATATATATTTCTCTTCTGGTTCGTCCTGCTTCCACTTCAAAACCGGTCCCGCTCACATGCAGCCGACACGGCATTTCTCAATTCCTATTCGTCGTCTTCCATGTCATGCACTATACTGGCCTGCTGAGCGTAATACATCCAACAAGTACTCGAGGTGCTGCCACAACGGTAAAGTAGCTTTACCACCCTTGCGGGAGCCACCCGTGTCTTTACAACAGCTTCTTACACAGCAAACATCAGAAGCTAAAAAGTATCGTGAACACATTTGAGAATACATCCCTTTTCTAGCGTTTGCTTCCATGGGTGCACAGATAACTCAACCTCCTGGCCACGGACCATACTGTTTTAAAATACACGGGCAAATTTATCACCAAATCTCTCCACTATACGCTAACACTTCTACCTCTCCAGGATATGGACAGTTGTATGTTTTTGACACAGCGCAAGTTACTAAAGTACGCTTAAAAATAAAGCAAATTCTGCATGCAGTGAAAATGTACTTCTCCAGCTAGATTCCATGCTCAGAACCATCAACCCCTTCGCTAAATCATACAAACACATGCATGAAATCGCTCAGTCCAATCCAACAGCATCTGTACGAATGGTTTTCAAGGAAACCCCATGGCAGGATTTACGACGATACAATGCCTCGACATGTCACACCGATATTGCAGCGATTTTCGTCGGAGAAGATGGCGAAACGCCTGCCGAAAGGGACATTTGCATCTATCCCATAGGCAACTCCTGTAAACAGATTTCCACGCTCAATATGAATTGCGATCCTATGGTTTACCCACTTTTATTCCCTTATGGAGACATTGGCTGGCACAAAGACTTACAACATGTTCCCGATAAAAGAACCGCCAAGTGAATAAGGCTTACTCAATGCCAATTTTACGCATACAGATTATCAATGAGGAATACATTTAGTATTTTGCACTTCAGCGGCAAACTATTCCAACAGTACGTCGTAGATGCGTATGTTAAAACAGAGGGTGTGCATCTCAACTATCTCAGATTACATCAACAAGATCTGCGCGTCGAACTATCAGACGGACTGCAAGCAAACGCTGAAAATAACAACGTTCGTGTAGGCAAAATGATCATATTACCATCCACATTTCCAGGAAGTCCAAGATACATGCAACAAAACTATCAGGATGCCATGGCCATAGTACGTAAATTCGGAAAGCCTGATTTATTTATCACTTTCACATGTAATCCTGCTTGGCCGGAAATTCTATATGCACACTGCGTCTTTAAAGAAGTATTTATTTCTTCTTGATTTCTGAATTCCTTTCTCACAGTTTTCCGTTCCTATTCTTACACCGCCCTCTAGTACTCTGGTACTTAATAATCTGATTCTTATTATATTTAATATTAAATTGCTTGTTTTATTGTACCATGACCCATTGTCAGACCCTATCTGATATTGACGGAAAGTCATTCTCCATGGCCTGAACAGGCTGTTCATTTTCGTCATCACCACTGGTGCAACCATCTTAATCCTGCTGGCATATTTCAGGGAGTTACAGTGACAGTTCAGCACCTCTGTTTACTATAGTGTTCAACACATATAACCTCAGTAAAGAAACTGGACTCTTATACTTGACATTTGTTTAGCAATCTACTGTTTGAGGATGTTGATTAACATGCACAACCCAAAGAAATTTAGTACTTGGATTCAGATCAGGCTTTGATCCCAATCACACTTCTCATTTAATATCTGTATTATTTTCCATGTAATTTCTGAAGTCTTCTTTTAGGACTACAGACTCATTAGAAGGTAACTTTTAAAGCACTATAACAGTTGCTTCTAAAAAGGCCAAACACTTTGAACAGGTGTTATGTACAAATTAATAGATAACAATGTTTCCTCTCTTGAAACTTGATTTGTGTAAAGTATCCTGACCATCAGTTCAACGTGGTGGGGCTTTTTTAGTAATACTGCACCTACACTAAAACCACTCTTGATTAAGAAGTCTTGTTTTAGAGGCCTTAAACTGAACAGATGTGAGACTATTTATATCTAGTTATTACTGTTCCAGCACATATGTAATATCAGGCTCCATTCCTACTAATGAAGTAACCTTGCAGGTTACTTAATGCTAAGTTGAAATTTCAACTCCTAGACAGCAGATTCCATTTATAGAATTTCTTTATAAAATTCTTCTAGTTTAGTTTCAGGGTCCTTTTTAAAGAACTTATTTTAAATTAAACATTACGTAAATGACATTTATGCCACATTTGTTAATCCCATTCATATTCTTTAAACTTTTGTTCCAGTCTGTTTTTAATTTCTTTTTCAGTTTGCTGTGAAGAATTCAATTATCTTGGTTCTGGAATAAATCTGGTATCTCTGAGCTGTAACTTCTCTAATGTCTTCTTGTTCAGCCTGTGCATAATGTTCAATATTTGGTGAACTCTGGACCATGAGTAATGGCTTACATTGACTCCCATTGTACATCATGGAAAGGAAGATGCTTAAGTCCATAATATTGGGTGATGGGCTAATAGCAGATAGCATTCATTTTTTGCTGTACATGCACTTAAGTTGCCAAAAAACACAAAATGATCACATTAAGTTAAAAAGAAGTTTACTTTATATATATGTATATATATTTACAACCACAATACAATTGCAGCATTTTCATAAATAAATACACAGATCAACATAAACAAAGTAATGGACAAAACAAAACCCCAGGGAAATCAGATTAATTCCTCTGAAATAAATTTGTCCTATTAATAAGGAACTAATCCCTTCACTGTTCAGTGAAACTCATTCAATGTCAAAACTTCACATACACACCATATTATCACATGGGGATCCTTCCCATGGCTGCAATAGTTTATGTAAATTAAGGGTTGTTGCAATATTGTTTCATATTATATCAGTAGTTCAGAGGATTCATGCTTTCTGTTGTTTACATTTTGACATGGAGAGATTAACAAAATATTGCAGTGCAGTTTCCAATGTGATAGTGTTACCCTGTCAACGTGCACCCCAGCAATTTCTTAGTGTCTTGAAGTCCAATATTTTAATAAATTACTTCATCCCAGCTTCTTTGATGTATTGTTATGCACATTATAAGGTAGTTAGGCCATTTTGAACATATTGAGAGAATTCCAAAGCACCAGATACAGAGCAGCTTAAAGTAATGACACTGGCCAGGTTAGGTGTTATAATGAGCCAAAATGTCACAAAGGGTGTACTTTCCCTTTAGGAGTTGGGAAATATTAAAAAAATTGCTTTGATGATACTTAGGGGTAATCTATTTGAAAATAGTTTTAGTTCGTTCATTCATTCCAAGCTTCATGTTGGGAAAAGCACTCTGTCCACATTTTCTGCATTCACCCAAAGAAAAATGATTTAAGATAGAACACAGACTATTTCTTGGACTTAGAATTTTTTGATGGTCACATTCAGAGCTCTGCAATTTTTTCCATCAACCTGTACTTATTTTTAAAATACATTTGCTTGTTGGATGATGTCACAGTGTTTTTGCAATTTTGTCGAAAGCAATCTACTTCAAAACCAAATAAGAAATAATAATTCTGTTCATGGGCAGCTTCATGAACAGCTGTCTATTGCAATCAACTCATAATTAAAGTTGTGTGTGCTATTATATATCCTGTAATTTTTTTATATGTAGGATGCTCCTGGGAGTTATATATTCCAAGTAAATAAAATAGCGAGCAAAAAAAATTGAAACTTTTTCTTTATTGATAGGAAAAAGAATTTCAGGTTTTCTTTAATCGTGTTACCAGTTGTAATGTCCTGTAATGAAGTTAAGGTTGCTAGGATCAGCAATTACCAATATGTGAATAGTGTTTAGAAAATGAGGATAGTGAAGGCAATTTTCATTCCAATGAAAATATTGATGGCTCAGGTTTACATCCAATTTTTGGGATGCTTGTTTTTGTGAGCATGTGTTTGCCTTTATGTGAGCAATTTAATTTCAGTGCTTAGGTAATGAGCCCCCATTTCCTCACTATGCATGAAATAGTTTCATGTTATCCATTTATTAATATTGTTTGCAGTTTTGGTTTCCATATTTCAGAGAGAGAGAAAGTCAAGAGGAAAGCAATTACCCTTATTCTGGGACTGTGAGATATGAGCTACAAAGAAGGACTGGAGGACCTGAATCTTTTCAGTTCAAGTAAATGAAGATTAAGAGCTGACATGAATGAAGTGTTCATAATTATGAAGCAAATTAGTGCAGTGGATCCAACGTCTCACTCCTACAGTGAGTTTTTCAACAAGAAAAAGTAGACATGAAAACTTGTTAAGGATAAATGTTACATTAACACAGAGACCTATAGATATCTGGAATACCAAGGTTACCAAGTAGATTGATAGAAAGTGAACCCGAGTGAATATTGTTTTGGAAAAAATCAGTAAATGTAATTGATAAGCTTTGCAGAGCTAAATGGTTTGTTCTTATCAAACCTTTTCTAATGTTAGATTTAGATCTGATCAAAGTTTAATAAAAGAAGACTAAGAGACTGAGCCATTCATTTTTGCTGCACCTTAGTTTTGCTTTTTAAATAATCCTCAATACCTTTACATATCATAGCATAACAATCCTCTTTAATAAAACCCCTGTGTGCGTCCAGTGTCCATGTGTGTGTGTCTTCTGGTGAAGTGCACATGCATGGGGCACGGTGCGATGCTTCAAAGCAGATGCTTCAAAGGCCGCCTGACGCGTCACACAAGACAGAGAGGGCGGGACCTATAAAATATCGCGCCGCCGATCCAATCGGATTTCGGTAAATGAGGTAAGACCTAACACATAAAACACGAAAAATCCAATCGGGTACTGAGACGCGGAGACCAGCTTCCCCATTGTTGTGCAAGTGTTCACTCTGAGGATGTCAGATTTGCGATTAAGAAGCTTGGCCCGGGAAAGTGTAAATGTGAGTCGTTGAAGGGGTTTTCCTAAATATACGAATTTTCATGATATTACAATACAATGACTTTTAAAAGTAGATTTATTTTCGCGCACATTAAATCAGTTGCTGGGGAGAATCTGCTTATTGCCCATTGTTGTGACAGAAAACTAAACGCATATTACGGACAGCAAAGCCAGTATTACTGTCAGAAAAAATTACAGGCATTTTACAGAAAAAATTTAATGAGGTAAAAGATCCCTTGCCATTTAATATAGACTGTTCCTACTAATGTTTATGGACTACTGTTCTAGCGCCCGTTATTGTAACGGGCTTAATGTCTAGTCTAAAATAATACTGGACTCTGTCACAGGCCAACACCACAAAAAACCTTCATGTCATTTTAAGATTATTCACAGCTCACTTATAGGAGGGCCAACTTAGAACTACCAGTTAACTAATACAAAAGTCTTTGGGATGTTAGAGGAGCACAGGAGAACCTACAGAAAAGCCCACACTTGCACAGACAGTGTCCAGAACCCTGCAGCCATGAGACACAAGCAGTTACCACTGCAGCACATTATGGACAATTTTAAGAAAATGTTTAACCTATATTTACTGCTTTATCATCTTTTAGATTTTCTGAATGGAGTAATTGTGAAATTAAATTCTGATGGAGGTTGTCAGCAGGAAATTGTTAAGGCAGAAATGAAGAAGCTTTTCAACAGATTAATAATTTACAATATGTAGGCATGGATAATTGACACCATGATTGAAAAAATAAAATAAACAAAATAATAGCTGCACCATCAAACAGTACAGTCTCCACATGGCCTTATTAAACAGAGCAATGTGCATCCCACAGGTTTGCAAAGGTCAACATTACAACTCAGAGTCTACAAATGATTAACTCTCATAGTCTAGCTTTGAAAAGCTTCCTTTCATCAGTGCCAATATATATATATATATATATATATATATATATATATATATATATATATATATATATATATATATATATATATATTATAATATTTGAACAATTTTGTTAAAGTTAATTATTAAATGCATATCAAATTCTGAACTTTCAATAACTACAGTATGTAGCAAAAAGAGACAAATATCATTTTTTTTTATTTAACACTGCATGTAACACTACATTAGTTACAGGAGTCCCATACTGCACAGCCTGCCAATAGTAGGAATACTTTGTTAGTCTCGGTATTTAAATTATGGCTGAAGATTTGTTATTTTAGCATAGTGTACTAAATACTGTAAATGCTGTTCACATTGCCTGTTTAATAACTAATTGTGTCTTTGTAAGCCTTTCCCTTTCTGTCTTAATTTCAGTGATTTGCAGGTCCAGTGCCCACCATAATGTTTCAGACAAAGATACATTTTTCCTTGATTTACAGTAACTCTCTGCTCCACAGTTTAAAATTACAAATCAAACAATTCAGATATGCTTAAAGTGCACATTGCAGGCCTTCATTTAAGGGTATTTGCCTGTGTTTCAGTCACACCATATAGAAATGACAACACTTTTTATACATGGTCTCCCCATTCCAGGGCACAATAATGTTTGGGACATTGGTATCACAGGTGTTTGCGATTACTCAGTTGTGTTTGATTGCTTCATTAGTGCAGGCATAAGATATCTACGCTTGCTTCTATGTCTGGAGTATGTAGTTGCCACTGTCTAACAAGACATTTGCCAATGAAAGTCAAAGAAAAGATTATGAGGCTGAAAACAAGAATAAGACCATTAGAGACATCTGTAAAACCTTAGGATTACCTAAATCAACTGTCTGGAATATCATTAGGAAAAAAGGACACACTGGTGAGCTCAGTAATTGCAAAGGGACTGATAACAGAAGAATCCTCATTATGTTAAAGAAAAAGCCCCAAATGCCTGTCCTTCAGATCAGAAACAGTCTTCAGGAGGCAGACGCAGATGTATCAGAGACGAATATCTGCAGAAGACTTCATGAACAGAAATACAGAGACCACACTACAAGATGCAAACCACTAGTTAGTCACAAGAACAAGATGGCCAGATTACTGTTTGCAAAAAAATACTTGAAAGAGCCTATTGAATTCTGGATATATGTCCTGTGGACAGATGACACAAAGATGAATCTCTATCTAGGATCTTTCATTGTCATTCCAGCATCCATAGGCAGCAACAAAATTCAGTACCCAGGTCCCGGTAATTAAACAGTGCCCACTATAGCCCCTTAACTTAATAAAGGTAACACAGGTAAGCACAATAAATTTAAATGAACTAACAATACATAAAATAAAGTAAGATAACTATAGCTAAAAGAAATATTTTTGCAGTATCCCCCGTAATTAGCAGCAATTAAAAAAGGTATCAGCAAATAGTTTAGTTCATGAGACTACTGAAATAAAGTGCAAAGTGTAGTACAAGTCACACAGAGTGTACAGTCAGATTTTATAATGTTGTATTCATTAGTCTAATACAGTAGTATCCAAGAAGAAGCTGTTCCTCAACCTGGTAGTTGGGAGCATGCGGTAACAGCGTGTTGCCGCACCCACAGCATGATGAATCATGTGGATTGGGACCTGAGTGCAGCGGGTGACACCTCAGCATCACACTGAAACAGTGTGAGTTTTTTTTTTTTTTTTTTTTTTTTTTTTGTGCAGTGGCTGGAGCGCCAGTCCTGCCACCAACCCCCAAGTTTTCTATGCAAGTACTAGCCTGTAAGCTACACAATTTCCTGTATGACAAGAGAGGGGCAAACAGTCCATGTGCAGGATAAGAGACATCTTTTATAATGGAGGAGACTTTACTTTTGCACCCGCTGGTGTAAATGTCCTCGATAGTGGGTAGGCTACTGCCAATGATCTTCTGTGCAGACTTAACCACCCGTTGCAGTGCCTGTCTGTCTGGGGCAGAGCAACTGTTGTACTACACTGTAATACAGGAGGTAAGAATGCTATCTAACACACACCTGTAAATGGAGGTCAAAATAGAGAGGCACAGACCAGCCTGCTTCAGCTTCCTCAAGAAGTAGAGGTGTTGGTGAGCTTTCTGTACTAGACAGGCTATATTGTAACTCCAAGAGAGTTCAATTGTAATATGCACCCCCAAATATTTGAAGCAGTTGGCAATTTCATCCTCTCCTTAATTGATGTAAAGGGGGATAGATTGGAGAGTAGCAGTCTGCTGAAAGTCCACAATCATTTTTTGACATTGATGCTAAGGTTGTTGTCCTTACACCAAGCCTTCTATTTATGAATGATGGCAAGAACAAAGTGTGGAGAAGAAAAGGAACTTCCCAAGATCCAAAACATACCACCTCATCTGTTAAACATGGTGTTGGGGTGTTATGACTTGGGCATGTGCGGCTGCATAGGTACTGATACACTTATATTCATTGATGACAGCAGTTGCACAATTTAATTCTGAGGTGTAATGAAACATCTTATCTGCTCAAGTTTGAGCAAATGCATCCAAACCCAATGGACAGTGCTTCATCCTACAACAAGATAATGATCCCAAACATACTGTTATGGCAACAAAGGAGTTTTTCAAAACTAAAAAATAGAAAATTCTTGATTGGCCAAGCCAGTCACTTAATTTAAATCCAATAGAGCATGCCTTCAATATGCTGAAGAGAAAGCTTAACAGGACAAGTTCCTGTAAAAAGCAGGAGTTGAAGATGGCTGAATTAGAGGCTAGGCAGTGCATCACCAGAGAAGACACTCAGCACTTGGTAATGTGTATGATTCTCTGACTTCAAGCAGTCATTGCATGCAAGTGGTATACAACAAAGTACTAAATATAACTGCAATATACCTGCCATTGATATGTTCCAAACATTATCGTCCCCAGAAATGGGGGGACCATGTAGAAAGTGTTGTCATTACATGCTGTGACTGAAATATATGCAATGTATGCTAATCCCCCTAAATTGAGGTCTTTAATCACGTCTGAATTGTTTGATTTGTAATTTGAAACTGTGGAGCAGAGGGATAAATCATGAAAAAAAAAATGTCTTTGTTCCAAACCTTTATGGAGGGCACTGCTGCTGGAGCCTGCTATTGGCCGGAGATACCAATCCTGGATTGGATGCCACTCAGTCACATTGCATACACACACATACTCTGTGGACAAGCTTAAAGTCCCTTATCATCCTGACACCCATATGCTTGGTCTTTAGAAGATAACCAGAATATTTGGAAGAATTCACTATGGTAGGAAGAATATGTGGACATCACACATGCAAGGTCCAGATGAGGATCTAAACCCTTGTCTCATTAAGACATATTCGGCTAACCACTCTGCGCTACCCTTATTTCATAAAAAAAAAAAAAAAACTACATTGTGCGAGTATACCCAGAGCCACACAGTATATATACATGTATTAATATTTATTTTTGCTTTGCGCCCTCCCCCATTGTAAGCTATCGTCTATGGGGGAGAAGTGAAAGTTTTAGATTCGTCAAAAATTTCAATATCCGGTTTTTGACAGATCTCGAAGTTTTAGGGTCCCGATACCAAAAACATCAATATCATGATGATGGGTGTGTGTTTGTGTGTCACAGTTTCATGAGGATGGTCTAGACTTGAAATGGCTGGATGGAAAAATACTAAACTTGACACTTAAGCATGTTATGAGATGATGATGTGCAGATTAGATTTTGAGTCAAATCATGCAAGAGAAAGAGGCACTCTAGAGGAACCCTCAAAGTAATTCTGCAATTAATTATGAATTCTTCTCGTCAATTGCTTTCATAATTGCCTATTTAATGATTAGAAAGATCACCATCAGTGTGGTAAATAATTACTGAAATGTTATAGAATAGTTCAGGTAACCTGATTCCTTGACCTCAAAGCCTAATTTTATAATATACAATTCTGAAACCAACTTACAGTAATTTACAATAAAATTATCCAGTTTTCTGACCAGTTTTCTATTTTACTAAATAACAGAATCCTACACTGAAATTTTATCTTCAGTTATAATTTTATTTGGAAGAAATTAAACCCAAAATTATTATTTTTTTAATTTATGCAATTGTGACACTGCCCACACCTAATACTGTGACACTACTTTTTAGTCAGCAGAGACTGAGCATCTGGAAAGATAGATGGTGGAAATGGCAAAAAAAATTCTGTAAGAGAACTAGTTTCAGTCATCTACATTCTTGAGCTTGTGCAAAAGGTAATCTTTTAGCAGGGCAATGATATCAGAAACAAGGTCAAAGGTTCTGGGTCGACAGAATAGAAAAGGGCCAAGGCCTGTAAAAACCCACAAAACAGATCTTACCCAGGGTATACCTGCCTCTGAAAAATGGGAGGCTTAAGGCCCAACCAGGCCTCAAACAGGAAATAAGCCTTAAGGTTAAAAAAAGAAGCAAATCTCTTGCAAATGTCTCACTGGGAGAAAACTGTAACTCTAGCATAGATAAGTCTAGGAATCTTTATAAAATTAATATTTATTAATGAAAAGTAAAAGACGGCAGAGTACTCAAAAAAGCAACAAAAAAGTTACCTAAAAAGGCAATAATAACAGTAACTAAGTTCCAATATGTAAATCACAAGCAGAGCAAAAAATGTTTAAAAAGAAAAAAAAAACAAAAACAGTAAGCACAAACAACCAGATCCGCAACTACAATGTCCTGTAATGGCACAGTGATACTCCTGAACAGCCTATAATAAATGTGCAGAGCAAATTTGCATGGACAAATGGGCAAAAACCACTCCCAAACAGAGTGCGAAGTTTGAACATACATAACTATAAAAGACTATAAAAAAAAGCTGTTATTGTTGAGTTTTTATGCAATCAGAGCATTTTCTTTTTCGTTATTTTGCTCTTGGTAAGATAAAAAAAAATAACATTTTGAATTTCACTGCTTTAATATAGAAATATCATAGAAAACAAAAATTCAGTGTAGGATTTCTTATGCACTAAAATGACACAGTGTTTCAAGGGTCTGAAGGCACCGTGATTCAGAGTTGTGGAACTTATCCTGGCATAATGGGTGTAGATTGATTGGCAAAAACGGCAAATGTTTCCATTTAAAATTAAATCTACAACACAAAAGAGTGCACACAATGTGAAGAAGTCTGAGTACTTTCCCAGTCCACTGTATAATAAATTATTGCTTGTCTTGCATTTAACAATTTTTCTGCCTCTTACTTTTCTTATAATCATGAAAAATGCTAATTTAAACATGTAACAAAATATATACATAGAGTAACATTAAAGTGCCTGTACAGGCAATATAGTCCTCAATACACTGAGTTCAGTAGATACTGTAAGTTCTAGAACATTCTCAATTCATTTCATGGCTTACTAGGATTAGACAAAAGGCTGAAAACGGACCTGGACAAAACTGTAGTCCATTATAAGGACCACTATCACTCTCACACACACACACTCACACATCCCTCACAATTTGCAATTGCCAATTAACATAAATTAAATAATAATTATAAATGTTATTTCCTTGTTTTCTTGAGCATGTCTGGCATTTGCAGTTTTCATGAAACGAGTCTTGCAAAGCTATTCAATTTTGACAAATTTTTGGGAATAACAGAAGTGAAAGGCAAACTTTACAACAGCGAGTGACTGTTATGAATATCAGGCGAATGTGGCATTCTGATAGTAAATTATAGGGTGACCAGGTTTTCAAAGTCCCAAACCTGGACACTTCTTGTAGCATGTATGCCCACACATAAAGCCCATCATCATTTGTTTAATGCTTGCTTTATCTCATCATCATCATCAGAGAGGATCTGCATGATGATGGTGTTTTGAGTTTGTTTTAGTGTGAAGTTAATACATGTACTGGGTGTTTATTTGCTGCATGCCTAATGTCACAGGATACTTCATTGCATGTTATACTTTTACAGATAGGAGGATCACTAAACTTGTTAGAAATTAAAGCATCTGGGCTGAGGTCGTGATGCGCTAATTCTCTTCTGCTTGCCCTGAGAGGCTGGGAAGACTGGACTTACCTCTCTAGACTTGCAGATGGAGGACTGTCATTCTGTGCAGGCTCAAGCAGCTCATGACAGCAACTTTCTTACCTGTGCACACAGTTTGCTGGTGTTTTATTAGCCTATATTGCGTATTTGTTTGCCATCAGTAGCAGCTAAAAAGAGGAAAAATGTACAAGTTAGTGTAACTGTTGTCAGGGTAAAATTGAAACAGTAAGCTAATTCGTAGTGAAAGTTTCACAGAATGTTCCTCCATTCTAAGATAGGTGAAGTTGCAAGTTAGCCAATGCTTTTCAATGAGAAATTTTATAACTGTGTATGGTTCAATCTGTTCATGGCATTTCAGCAAAATGGAACTGTCTTGACAAATGTCCATGAAGAATAAGTATACCACATTCCAAGAAAATTGTTTTATGAAGACAGACAGACTTGGCCTATCGCAATAGGTGCTTTACAGAATACAGTAATCCCTCGCTATATCGCGCTTCGCCTTTCGCGGCTTCACTCCATCGCGGATTTTATATGTAAGCATATTTAAATATATATCGCGGATTTTTTGCTGCTTCGCGGGTTTCTGAGGACAATGGGTCTTTTAATTTCTGGTACATGCTTCCTCAGTTGGTTTGCCCAGTTGATTTCATACAAAGGACGCTATTGGCAGATGGCTGAGAAGCTACCCAGTTTTCTTTTCTCTCTCTCTCTCTTGCGCTGACTCTCTCTGATCCTGGCGTAGGGGGTGTGAGCAGGGGGGCTGTTCGCACACCTAGACTATACGGACGCTCGTCTAAAAATGCTGAAAGATTATCTTCACGTTGCTACCTTCTGTGTGCAGCTGCTTCATGAAGCGACATGCTGCACGGTGCTTCGCATACTTAAATGAATACGTGCCCTTTGAGCTTTTTTCTCTGTCTCTCTCTCTCTCTCCCTGCTCCTGACGGAGGGGGTGTGAGCTGCCGCCTTCAACAGCTTTGTGCCGCGGTGCTTCGCATACTTAAAAGCCAAACAGCCCTATTGATTTGTTTGCTTCACTCCTTTGAAGAGGAAGATATGTTTGCATTCTTTTAATTGTGAGACGGAACTGTCATCTCTGTCTTGTCATGGAGCACAGTTTAAACTTTTGAAAAAGAGACAAATGTTTGTTTGCAGTGTTTGAATAACGTTCCTGTCTCTCTACAACCTCCTGTGTTTCTGCGCAAATCTGTGACCCAAGCATGACAATATAAAAATAACCATATAAACATATGGTTTCTACTTCGCGGATATTCTTATTTCGCGGGTGGCTCTGGAACGCAACCCCCGCGATGGAGGAGGGATTACTGTATATCCAAATGTACCTAAAAAGAACAGATATGGAGAGGCAGCAGATTTCTGTTTATATTGCACATTTTTAAATCTGTTTTTGTCTGATTAGTGACTTCTTTTTTGACTGACAAGTCATAAAACCAACATGCGATGGTATTCATATACGAGGGACATTCCAAAAGTTTCTGCACTTTTTTTTAACTCTATTTATTAAGAATTTCAAAAACAATTACATCACTTTTCTACATAGTCACCTTCCTTTGCGATGCAATTTTCCCAACGTCATACCAACTATGAAAACATAAAAGTGCGGGAACTTTTTGAAAGTCCCTCGTTTATTAGCATTTATTTTAAAACTAGCCACGTTACCTGTCAAAGTCAGGAAATAGAATCAATTTAAAGATTTTTGATATTTCTTGCCTGATGTGTACCCTCAGCATTCTTCCTGCGCCTTTGTTAAGTGTCCTTGTGTGTCTCAGCATTTCTTGCCTGTGGCTTCCTCTTTCAATCACATTTAACTAAGCAACCAAAGCCAAACTGACCAATCAGATTGCTCGGAAAGACTGCACACGCACACACACACACACACACACACACACACAGAGACAGACAGAGAGAGTAGTGTTTAATTATATATTCGATTATACTATTTACCTAAAGCTTTACCAAGGGTAAGAAACTATTTTCGCAGCATTCCACTGTTCTCTGTGATGGAACAAAATAATGAAGATGTAAAGAATAGTTCAAAAACTGTATTGATATATTTATTCTGGTTTCCGTTATTGTTTCTCATCATTTGTCTTAAACTGCATTGTCCATTACTGTGTCATGGGGACATCTTATCCCGGTAGCACAAAGCTTAAAGTAAGAGTTTCAATGTAAATCTACTCAAGGCACACTAACTTATCACAAAAATAAGTAAAATCGGAACATTTAGGACTCATCTGCTAATCTAAATTTATTAAACATATACTTAATAATATTTTGTCCAACCTTAGATCTAAAAAGTTTGATTTCTGGTCTTATCAGACCAGAGAATAGATTCCCAAAAGTCTTCACCTTTGGAAATATGTATCTTGTGTGGCGAGCGGCTGGGGGCGGTACCCAGCTGGAACACCCGGAAGGTCCGAAGGAGGGATTACGCCTCCTCCAGACCACGAGGGGGCGACTGCCCTGGTGGCTATGGGGACCACGGGAAAGGAACATGTAAGCTCAACCCTATAGGGACCCGTGGTCCCTGCCAGGGGGTGCCTAGATGCCTGGAGAGCCGCCACACCCGGAAGTGCTGAGGGGACCAAGACCAGGGACACCCGGAGTGCTTCCGGGTGCACAGCCGGCACTTCCGCCACACCAGGGAGTGCCGCCAGAAGCTAATTGGGAGGCACCTGGAGCACATCTGGGTGAATATAAAAGGGGCTGCCTCTGTCCATTCGATGGCTGGAGTCGGGTGGAAGAGGACAGAGCTCGGTGGAGAGGAGTGGAGGCGGTCAGGAGATTGAGAGACCGGGACTAAGGGTGATTGGTGCTGGGGCACTGGGTTGTGCATTACTTGTACACAGTGTAAATAATGAATAAACGTGTGTTGGTGTTTGAACCATCGGTGTCCGCCTATCTGTGTCCGGGCCAGCTTCCACACTTGATAAGGTCTAAATTGGTTGTCTTGTGGTTTGACCTCAGCAGTGGCTTCCTACATGGATGACAGCCATGCAATTCCAATACGATGCAAGTCACTCTTGTTTGGCTTTCCACAGTTATTGTCAACTCTGAAGCACTGGCTTTATTTTTTTTCTGCTCTTTTATCTGCAAAAAAAAATCAAAAACAAACAAAACACTCTTTACAAGGTTGCAGCTTATGATGGTGGCTGAATGTTTAGGGTGCTGGTCACAAGTCCATGCTTTTTTTTCCTAGTTCATTTTTGATACTATATTTTTGTTTAATAAAAATGATTCACCAATCTTCTTGTACCTTCACCCTGTTTTGTGTAATAAAATAATTTTCCTTTTTAAGTCTCTAGACAATTTTCTTCTATGTGGTGCTATTGTCAGCTTTAAGTCTATGAGCAATTCAGTGGGTTACATTTCCCTTTGAGCTGAAGGTGAACTGATTACACCTGTTTGAGTGTGATGGTTTAATACTCATCTGCTGCTCAGTTACCCTTAACTAGTTTCGGCAAAACATTTTAGTGTTATATTTTGTAATTTTCATGAGGTTGTACTAATTTTTGCAACATGGCCTTTTATCATTTTGTTAAAAAACACATTTCCTGATTGACATATTTCATTGGTAACTGATAAATTAGTGTTGCTGACACACTACAATCATATAGAATCTCCAAATGTTTTTTACTTGTAAAGAGAGATACCAAGGAGTTGTACTCTTTATGCAGTATGCTGTATAATATTAAAATTGTTTTGTATTTAATTGCAATCATTTAATTATGATATAACGTGTAAAATTTTCCCTAAAGCTTGTAACTGTGATCGTGACCACAATGGAACAGATTTAAATTTGCTAATTATTTTAAAACTAGTCATTTAGCCCGTTACAATAACAGGCGCTAGAACAGTAGTGAATAAACATTAGTAGGAACAGTCTATATTAAATGGTAAGGGACTTTGACCTCATTCTTTTTGTTGGTCGTATTTTTCTTTCTTTCAGCCTTTCTTTTGTTGATGTTTACTTGCTGAGCTGACCGTTCTTCGTGGGCTGCCACCGTGTATTGTGTGTCTTTAATTTTCTGTGACAGTATTACTGTCTTGTACGTCTGCTGGCTTGAACGTCCGTAATATACCTTTAATTTTCTCTGGCGGTAATACAGGCGTGCGCTTCGGTAATATGCCTTTAATCTCCTCTGACAGTAATACAGGCTTGTATGTGGCTGTAATATGAGTCACTGTATTGTGTACCTTTAATTTCCTCTTGCAGTAATACTGGTTTATATTTCCGTAAAACGCCTGTAACTTTCTCTGACAGTAATATCGTGCATTGCACCATGCCCCGCGCATGCGCACTTCACACACGGACACCATTGTTAATTCTCTGCAAACTCTTTGTAAGTACTCGTATGTTGTCTTTCATGACGAGTTGTATAAATAATAAATTAAATTTACTCTTTTTAAGTGGACATACACAGTCATCTCAGCTCATGTAGACTGTGTTTGAATTCAATGCCAGATGCTGTGGTGTTCTCCCAGTGCCTGCATCATTTTTCTCTAATTGTCTTACCATGTAGTTAGGATTTCTGTGTGTGGTGATAAGTGACTCCAGATTGGCCCTGTGTATTTTTGTATGAGTGGGTACTCAGTGATGGAGTAGTGCCTGTCCAGTTTGTTTGCTGGCTTTTGCTCACCCTTTCCAAATGCTGTCTACATTGGACAAAGAAAAATGAAAGTTGGGTGAATTGACATAAATATATATTGCCTATGTATTTGAAAATGTATGGTTTTATATATCATTTGACCAACTCTTCCTTCTATATCCATTTTTGTAGAACTTTCGAAAGGGTTAGGTGCAATGTTCCCTCTAAGCTGAGCGCGTGAGCGATCGCTCACACGAATTCAGAGCGTCGCTTATACTTCCCGCACGATCGTTCATTCCGACGGCGTCGCTCGTACTTATCACACGATCGCTCACTCCGACCGTCGGAGTTGGTGCTCATAAATTTTTGGCTTAAACAAAATGTCGCTCATAAACAATGTTTTTTGCTCACTATATGCTACTCCTTAGAGGGAACATTGGTTAGGTGGAGTGGTAGCTCTGAGGCTAGGGATCTGCACTGGCAATCGGAAGGTTGCCGGTTCGAATCCTGTAAATGCCATAAAGGACTCTGCTCTGTTGGGCCCTTGAGCAAGGCCCATAACCTGCAATTGCTGAGCGCTTTGAGTAGTGAGAAAAGCGCTATATAAATGCAAAGAATTATTATTATTATTATTAAGGGTTTACATCATGTTGTTAATTATTCTCCATCCTAATTCCCACTCCCTTTTTGAAGTATTTTTGAAAAGAACATGATAATGTAATTGGATTGCAAACAGACAGATAACTGATATCTTCCATCATCCAGTAATATAATTTGGTATTTCCATATCATTTAAAATTACCCCTGCAGTGAATAGAAAAATGTATTGTCTGCCACTGGAGCCATTATAGAGTTGAATGGGAAACAACAACCTGTCTTTATTGCTTGTTTATGTCCTGTATAGTTCATTTGCCTCTAGTTTACAATAGGTCAAGTTGTTTTTAATGGTATGACCAGCTTTGTGCTACAGTAACCTTATTCATTGAAACTTTGTCATTTTTTCCCCCTCACTATATTTTATGAATTGTTTTTACATTGTTTTTAAGCTGTTCATGCCAAAAGCCTGGTGGCTATTCTCCACTTGCTGATAGCTCTATCTCAGCACTTCAGAGCCCCAATCCGGCTTCCTGATCATGTGTCAATCCAGGTGGTGGTTGTTCAGGTAATTATTGAATTACATTTTCCTAGTTTTAAAATTCAAATGCCACTTCATACAACATACTGTGTATTGTTAGGGTCACAGAGTGGGAACAGAAAACCATTCCCTCAAACGGCACCATGTATCATAAGCTGTGACTAGTTGACAGCAGAAGGTATAATGCAGGTATAGCATTCAGATACTTGACAGCTCAGTTCAAAGGTTAATGTTAAATTAGTTTTCTCTGGTCTCATGTCTCTTGATGAATGGCGACATTTTAAAAAAGCTGAGGTTGTATATGTAATATAGAATCTGGCAAAAAATGAACAAATGCTCAAATTAAAAAATTATAAATAAATTTTATGTAATATATGTGACTTGTAATTACATAGAATAATGCTCAAACCTACCTGTAGTAAAACTTTAAAGATCACATGGTATTCTGAGCTAAATATGTATCGGAAACTTTCAAACCTTTGAGCATCCTTTTTAATAGATTTTAAATTTATATATAGTAATGTAAATATAGTCCAGCTGAACAATGCTGTTAAGGAAGGACCAGAATAGGCTCGTCTTTCTGAGATGAGTTGGATCCTTTAATGTACGTGTCAAGCTGACAGTAATGCTCTACCAATCTATAATGGCCAGTTTACAGTTTCAAGTTGTGGTCAGTGCCAAATGCCTGAATAAACAGGTCAGAAATTCCTGGTGAACTACAGAACTGATACTGAACTCTGCCTATCGGTCTGTCTATGATCTGGCACATAATAATAAATTGGAAATTTGAATTAACCCATAATTTTCCATGATGGTGCTTTCCAAACAATGCAGGTTTGTTGTCTTGCTATGTGCCCCTTCACTTGCTGGCCGGATTTATGGTTTTTCAGAAACCGCTGCAGTTTGGTAACATTCTGGTATATTTATGGTATTAAACAAAAAATGGTAAGTGGCACGAAGTTCTGGGTACACTAATGGTCTTTTTCCAGTAGGACTAAAATTTTATATGCTTTTGGAATTGCATGCTGCATATTCTTTGACAATGCTACTTGTATATGTTCTAAAAATAAGAGACAGTAAAGTGCTATAGCACTAGTTACATATTGGTTCAACTAAGTAAATACATGAATGGACGGATGGATAGATGGATGGTAAATACAGCAAATAAAACCTTAACATAAATCAAAATAATTCCCGTGTCTCAAAACTTTACGTTAAAGTGTATCTAAATGCCCTTTTCCTGAATTATTTGAAATTTTTCTCCAGTTGGCTGAAACTACAAAATAAACAAATCAGAAAATGTGTTATTGTCAGTGTATTATTTTTATCATTTTTCTGCACTTAAATTAAGAGCTTTTTAATGTATTGATGGTAAATAGTCTTGCTTTTATATCTTATTGCCGGTATAAATGCATCCTACACAGGAGTATCTTCAATAGTTTGCATTTTGTGTGTGTTTATGTTACATTTGTACTTGTTTATGTTGTATTTGTGTTTATGTATATTACAATGAGAGATATTAAGTGTATTCATGAAATTATTGAGTGTAACATTTTAACAAATAACTTCTGAAGTAATTATTTCTGAAAAAAAACATACAGTAGGTGTGAATTCTCATTTAAAGGAAAAATTTCCCTTACGAATATTTCCAAATTCACAATGTATACAGACATGAAAACAATTTTTAACAGTTTCTGCATTTCTGTTTCACCATTATTGTTTTCAGCCAAATCAACTTTTATGTAGTACTTACACATAGACAAGCAATTGAAGGAGAATACACGTTTGCACAATAGTCTTGAAGTTTAAACCTCTTTAAGAACCTTAATCTGATCATTTTCTGGATAGCAGCTTTCCTGTTTGCCCACCATACTTATATAAATAAGATAATGCATCTGAATGCCATATTTCAGTAATTCAATGTACATAACATATTCTTCTAAGTATTTTTCTACTTTGTATGTGTTAGCAAAATGAGCTACTCTGCATGCCTGTTTTGGACTTCTGTTATTGTACCTCCAACCAGCAAACCTGTTAAACATTTCACTTCAGCAGTGTAATCAGACCAAGCAGAACAAATTCTCCGTATATGGAAAAAGTGAAATACTGGAACATTCTTCAGAAGTGAACTAGGCAAGCAGCAAGACTCATGGAAATGAATGTTTGGGCCTAATCAGGCAAAATAACCTGTTTTTGGGCACAAATGCCTAAAAAGTTAATGCTGGGGTCACTTTAGTTATACACAAACACCAAATTAGTATGAAATAGATCATCTTACTGAAATAATGTCCTTGAAAAAGAGATTTGGAAGTTATTGCATTGTAGAAATGGGTTCACCTATAGCTATAATCATTATCTATAGTTGGCCAAAAACATCATGACAAGCAAAACAGATCCATTTTAAATTTAAATTTGTAAAAATGTTAATGTTAATAGGTACTAGTAATAAATTCATAACAGTGATAGAGGTGTAGCACTGTCAAGAAAGATGGTGCTAATTCTGAACACTGTGGCAGTGACACTTACTTATGCATATCTGATTTAGGGTTGTTAATTAATCTATCGTGCACATTATTGGGATCTTAGAGGAAATCCTCATACAAAAACTGGGAGAATAAACAAAGTCTTCACAGACTTACTCGGGCCAGGATAATAACTTTGGGTTCTGGAGCTGTAATGCAGCATCACAAACCTTGTCACCCCAGTTAGTAACCATAAGTAATAATAAAGTAATATTATAAATAACCTTTAATAATAATTAAAAGTAAAGTAGTTAAAGGAAACCAGCAATAAGACTAATTACTTTCATTATTGTTTGCGTTATAATTTTGCAAATTTCTCCTAATGACTATTTTGAGCCTCGTGACATGTTTCACTCTCAATCTGAAGCTGCAGTTTAAAAGTCTGCAAATTGAATTTTGCGTTTTTTCAGTAAGTAAAATAATTCCAATTGCACTCTACTTTTTTTGCCTCTTCAAAGTTTTTATTATCTTTTAATTAATTTATCATGTAATGGAGTTTAATTACTTTGAAGTTTTCTCTTATGTGCTTTGCAAAGATCTTTGTATGCCATGTTAATGGTTTAAAACTAAAATACTAAGTGATTAATTTACTGCTTAATTTTGCGTTTATTTATAAGCATGAATTAGAATTGGGGCCCAAGGGTTCTTGTGTTTTGCACTGGTGTCTCACAAATGTAGCATCCTGGGTGTTGAGTAAAGTTTGCTTGTTCATGTATTTTGTTTTTCCCCCATATTTCAAAGATATGTGTTAATGGGTATCAGTCCCCATAGACTGTGTGTGAGTGGGCCCATCTGTGGATTGGTGCCCCATGTAGGGTTGGTTTCTGCCTTCATCATCTGATGATACAACTCTTAATAAAGTGTAATAGTGTTACGGTCAAAGATATGTTTTTTTTCCACAGTACCTTAGGATGCATAGTTGCATGATGATAGTGTATACGTAGAAAATCCATTACCAGGACTTAATGACCGATTCCAAAGAGCTAATCAAAGGCCTTGCTGATATCAGTACACACCACATCCATATAGACAATTTATACAGAGCCTTTTAGTCATCCAGAATTTTAAAATCACAAAATTTTTTAACAAATGGCAAAATGTTGTACAATTTGGGTAGTGCCACATTTTTTTAAATAAAAAAAGAAATTTGTTTGGCCGCCTATGCTGTGCACCTTTATGTTAATGGAATTACCAAATCATTGGCCAACACTTTTCAGCAGAATGAAATCATTGAAAATGGTAAATTCATGTGGGTTCATTAGGCAAAAGCCAACTTGGAGACCTAAGGATGTACCTTAAATGTGAAACTGTGTTTTCTGTATCCTACTACAGCATCTTCCATATACTGTTGTACACTATTTGTTGTTAAAGTATTTACATCATTTGTCTTCAGTTTGCTGTGTTGGCTTGAATCACTTTGGTAATGGTGTGATAGTTGCTTGCACTTGGCCCAGTTTTAATTACTGGTTAATTGATTGGTGTATTTCTAGATACAATGCAAACAAAAGGCAAAATATAATGCACAACATTAAAAAATATGAAACATTTTTGTTAAAATAATGAATCAGAATCTGAATTTTAGATTTGGCAACATATGACATCATATTTTCTGTGTTTCAGTGTGTTTTATTTATGTAATTATTTTGTATTTAATAACATTGAACTTCTTTTGACCTATTTAATGTGAAAATGCCCCAATGTACTCATTTAAAATAGTACAAGAGGATGTTTTTACAGCTAATTCAGTTAATAAAGAACTAAACATCTAGAAAATGTAACTGTGTCTAATGAACGTTAAATGATCTTGCACAATTTTCAAAGAGAGAAATATATATAATTTTTTAGAGCATTTATACAATGCTTGGTAGCTAATTTACTGCAGATGGAGATGACACTAATGTGGGTTGACACTAAGTCATGATAAATTACTTTTTGTATAAAATCCACAAACCAGTTGGATTTTGTTACATGCATTTCAGTGGGACCTGTAAAATCTGTGTTGCTTCACATGCCGTAATATACTTAAAAAGAATTCACACACCCCCCCCTCACACTCTGGACTTTTTTAGCCATAGCTGCAACAAAAGTTATTTATATAGCACATTTTCATACAGACAATGTAGCTCAAAGTGTTTAACAAGATGTCAAAGAGAAATATACAAGAAGAAAAAACAACTAAGAATAGACAATAATATTAAAAAAAAGTTACGGTCAGATGGCCAAAAAACTCCATTTAGGCAGTAGAAAAACCAGAATCTGCAGGGATTATAAGGCCAAAAGACAGCCCAGCCCCCACTGCATATTCTACCTAACATAACTGTTCTTAAATCAATCCTCTTTGTTTTCAGGTTTCACATAATAGAATTTGATTAAGTTGGTCTCATGGACAGCTGAGACCACCCGCCTTCATTCCATCATCACAGGTGGTTGCATGGTGCCTTACTCAGGTGGTGGTGGAGCAGATAGCCACCACAGAAGAACCAGAAAAGGCAGCAGAAAATAGTAGAGATTAGTAAAGTAACCAAAATGTGGCTATGAAAAAGCCAAATTAAAATAATGTGTTTTAAGCATTTTTTTTTTAACTAGCCAACCCGCAGCATAGCATACGCCACATAATTATTTATTGATGGGTGAACACTTCCTGAAAGACACAGTTGTCCAAATGGGATGGGTTTGAGGATACGACTGTGAGTGAATGAAAAGATGGAACTCTGGAGAGAGCAACATACAATTGTCCGTGACTGAAAACTGGCTTTGTCTTGCGTCTTGCCTGCCATGGTCGGCCGCCTTAGTGAATTATATATATACTGTAGATAGAAGATTATACCATAGAATGCACAGCGTAATAGTAAACTAAATGTAAAAACATTGAATAACACTGAGAAAACCTTGAACAACAGAGAAAACGTAACACTGCAAGAGTTTTCGCTATAGTGCTACGAACAGCTCGGTAAAAACACTTTTTAAATGAGTTTTAAGCTCAGGGAAAAAAATTAACATTTGAAAAATCCGTAATTTAATAAACCACCAAGAAAAGTAACATTGCAACAATGCACGCTACGAACCGATCTCTGTAAACAGAAGTGAAAACAAAATCAAGCCCGGTGCATTCTTTAACTGCCTTCTCTGCTGTATGCGTCCAGCCACCAATACCCCCCACCCCCGCCCGTGTGTGTCTCTCTCGCGCGCCTGTGTGTGTGTGTGTGTGTCTCTCGCGTGCCTGTGTGTGTGTCTCTCTCGCGTGTCTCGCGGCTGCTTAGTGAATTGTTGGTGGGCGGGGCTCTGTCTTGCGTCTTGCCTGCCATGGTCTCGCGCACCTGTGTGTGTGTGTATCTCTCTCTCACGCGCCTGTGTGTGTGTGTGTCTCTCGCGCACCTGTGTGTGTGTCTCTCTCTCGCGCACCTGTGTGTGTCGCTCTCTCTCTCTCTCTCTGGCTCGCTCCCTCGCTGCACAGGGAATGAACAGGGAGAGACTGAACACGTGCGGAAATCAGCAGCGCGCATGGCTGCTTATTAAATTGTTGGCGGGTGTGGCTCTGTGTTGCATCTTGCCTGCCATGTTCGGCTGCTTTAGTGAATTATGTTGGTGGGCAGGGCTCTGTCTTGCGTGTTGCCTGCCATGGTCGGCTGCTTTAGTGAATTATATATATACAGTAGACAAATGTTTTCCGTGTTCCTGAAGGACCATCTAAGACAAAGCATGTTTGTTGCGGATGCGAATCGCTGTATGCAGCGTGTAAAACAGTTTGCGATGGTGGACGCGGTTGTACGTCGTAACCGAAAAGAATAATAAAAAGTCAACATGGCTCAGAGGTGCATGTGGACTGTAGCAGAGATGAAAGCGACTTGATGCAGTGTTTGGTGAGTTGTTGCGTCCGGGCACATGAGCAGGCAGTGTGAATGCCTCGAGAGCGAGGGTGGACTCGGGCCGGGGAATAAGGACAGTTTGTGAGTTAGCAGCCGCGATAGTTTTACACTCCAGTACATTGCGGTGAATGCTGGTAACAGTCAGGCGGGCGAGTGGGCAGGCAGGCAGACAGGCGTTCTCGTCCCATGGTCTTAGAGTTGGTGGGCGTGGCTCTGTGAGTTGTCGTCGTATCCCATGGTCTTAGAGTTGGTGTGCGGGGCTCTGTGAGTTGGCGGGCGTGGCTATGTCAGGCGTATCCCATGGTTGTCTTGCGTGCCCTGGTCGGCTGCTTAGTGAATTATATATTGTGAGCTGCGAAGCTAATCGTACCCCCAAAAAGACACAGACGCCCCTGGGAAAAACCCTAGGAAACATAGACAGACTACCTTCACATTTCTCCTTTCCCTTCTGGCCGTCTCTGTCACGTAATCTGCCTCCCACGCGGTACTCCGCCTTGTCAAAAAGCCTGTACGGGCTTCTCTCAGTTGCTTAAAACTGATTTCTTGCTTCTCCTTACCCCTCTCCCAGACATTCTCTCCTCCTGGGGAAACTGTCATCTCTGAATTGTCATGGAGGAGCACGTTTAAACTTTTGAAAAGAGACAAATGTTTGTTTGCAGTGTTTTGAATAAAGTTCCTTTCTTTTCTACAACCTCCTGTGTCTCTGTGCAAATCTGTGACCCAAGCGTGACAATATATATATAGATGTTCCACAGTATTAGCCTGGTAAATTTCTTTTTGTTAATTATTCCGGATTTTAGTGTGCATAACAGCAGTTGGTCGCATCGAAATGACTTTATTAAGGCTATGTTCATCCTACTGTATGTACAGAGAAACCTGGGCAAAGATAAAGCTGTCAAAAAAGTCAGGCTTGCTGAGGCAAAATTTAGAAGAGTGTTCTAAAAGAAACCAATCTTTTTATACAGTATATATTGTCATGATCTCTTATACATTATCATGTGTAGTATATATTAACAGAGCATATGACAATGAATCAGTAAACCATACAAATTAAATGAAAAAGATAAGCTGAAATCTAAAACAAGAAGATATTTCCAGGTATTTAGTAAAAAAAAAAAAAAAAAAGACTGTATTAAGACATTAGATATGTATCGGATTTTAAGTACATTTTATGATTTAATGCATTTTCTTTTTCCCCCCATAGAAACGTGAGGGAATTCTTCAGTCTCGCCAGATCCAGGAGGAAATCACTGGTAACACAGAGTATGTCAGCTGTATTGCAGTCAGCTTTTCCTTAATTAATTGCAGCTGCTTAAATGAAACTCAATCACTTATGATGGTTTGCATAGTCTTGTTCAAGTTCCTGAAAGTCTGCCTTAAAATATGATTACTGTTCATTTTACAAGTTAGGAGGTTAAACAAGTTTTAATTTAATGGAAAACGAAAACAATACATAAAATATTGTTTAAATGAGGCTAACACAAATCTTTTTATGTCCTTCATTTTTCAGAGAGTAGCAAAAAGCTCAGTATGTTTTAACTGTTTAGATTTGTGCATTTCTCTTGCAAGAATTGCATGTCAGAACACTAATCAACAGAAGTAACTTTTTTGGTTTTTGGGTGCACCTAATGTATATTAAGAAATATGAACTTAGAATTCAATTTTAATATTCAGGGCGGTTTTCATTTGACATTGTGCTTCTGCTAGTAAGTGTTATGAACTATATTTTTCATTGTGTTATTTGGTTGTACAGATTGCACATCCCTAGACTGTGTGAGACTCCTAGCCTTCTGCACTTTTTAGATTCCATTTTATTTATTATTTGTATCAAGAGTGTTTATTGGAACTGTTTATTACAAATTTATACATCTTATCCAATTAAAACATATAGATTAAATGGTTGAGAAAATATCCTTTTGAAAGTTACGGTTAACTGCAGGATGCTCCTGACACATAGCTCCAGGGAACATGGATTGCCAGCCCAGTTACTCTCTGTGTTTAGATGGCTTATTTACACTGTGTCTATATGAGTTATTGTCAAAATATTCAGCTTTTCCAACTACATCCAAAAACTTACAGGTTAGGTCGATTTGGTTATCATCTGAATGGTTGGTTGTGTCTAGTTCTCCAGCAATTGTGGACACGGAAATAGATGAAGCATCAATGGATTGATAATATATTGCATTTTACCAATATTATACACTATCAGTGTTCGCAGAGTCTTCAGTGTGGCGTAAAGCAGGCATGTCAAACATGCGGCCCCCAACAGAAATCTGTGCGGCCTGCATGACAGATCCTAGTTAGCACTGAACTTGTACAAAATGATTACTATCATTTGTGATTGAATCATTCTGCATCTTCGGTGTTACTTATTGACTTTTCTTACTTCTGCCTTCTGACAAAAGCGCGTTTTCCCATGGCATTACGGTACCGGAAACGTCATCTGCTAATATAGCCACGAGCCTTGACCAAAGTTAATGAGCCGCACTGTCACAACTGAAGTGCTAGGCTGCAGCAGGGGTGACCTTAGGCATGTGCAAACTGTGCACCTGCACAGTGCCGCCAAATCCAAGGGGCCGCCACGCCAATATATATTGAATATAAAACAGAAAGAGAAAATAACGACACAGCTGACGGCAATGTGGCCGAAAAACATTCTGTTTCTTGTTAATTAGTATGCTGTATTTACAAATGTCGCTAGAGACGGAGCAGTAAACTATATGTAGTATTATAATGTTTTGCCGTAATGAGAATATCATGGGCCGCCACTTGGTTTTCAAGTTACGGGCACGTGTATATAGAAGCGTGTCATGAGCACGAGGCGGCTATGCAGTGTTCGCAACAGATGTGGCCATCCGCTGTGCATAAGATACCGTATTGACATTGCCAGGCGAATGGGCCACCGATTCTTTCTCTGCCCAGGGCCGCCACGAGCCTAGAGCCACCCCTGCTAAGGCTACACTACTGACTGGGCTGCTGAGACTGGCCACTGGGCAGAACTGACCATCATGAGTAGTAATAGCCTGCATATTTTCACGTTTTTTGCTCTAGTTTCATGTAATTTTGTGCTAGTATTGTAACGAACAGTTAGTGCAGACTACAGCTGAAGATCTGAAGTGGACGCGAGAAGTTGGTGAGTTGTTTACAGTAATCCCTCCTCCATCGCGGGGGTTGCGTTCCAGAGCCACCCGCGAAATAAGAAAATCCGCGAAGTAGAAACCATATGTTTATATGGTTATTTTTATATTGTCATGCTTGGGTCACAGATTTGCGCAGAAACACAGGAGGTTGTAGAGAGACAGGAACGTTATTCAAACACTGCAAACAAACATTTGTCTCTTTTTCAAAAGTTTAAACTGTGCTCCATGACAAGACAGAGATGACAGTTCAGTCTCACAATTAAAAGAATGCAAACATATCTTCCTCTTCAAAGGAGCAAACAAATCAATAGGGCTATTTGCTTTTAAGTATGCGAAGCACCACGGCACAAAGCTGTTGAAGGCGGCATCTCACACCCCCTCCGTCAGGAGCAGAGAGAGAGAGAGAGAGACAGATAAAAAAATCAATACATGCCCTTCGTGCTTTTAAGTATGCGAAGCACCGTTCAGCATGTCGTTTCAGTAAGCAGCTGCACAAAAGATAGCAACGTGAAGATAATCTTTCAGCATTTTTAGACGAGCGTCCGTATCGTCTAGGTGTGCGAACAGCCCCCCTGCTCAATCCCCCTACGTCAGGATCAGAGAAAGTCAGCGCAAGAGACAGAGAAAAGTAAGCTGGGTAGCTTCTCAGCCATCTGCCAATAGCGTCCCTTGTATGAAATCAACTGGGCAAACCAACTGAGGAAGCATGTACCAGAAATTAAAAGACCCATTGTCCTCAGAAACCCGCGAAGCAGCGAAAAATCCGCAATATATATTTAAATATGCTTACATATAAAATCCGCGATGGAGTGAAGCCACGAAAGGCGAAGCGCGATATAGCGAGGGATTACTGTATTAACATATTTTTGTGATTTTGAGTTTGTAAAATTATTGTAGGTCAGGTGGCTTTTTGCATATCGGCTTATTTTACAATATAAACTTTGAAGTAAACTTAGTAAAATAAAATTTGATTTTTGTAGGATTTGTTTTCCAACTTGAATTACTGAGCAATGAATTCAGTGAGCATTTTCGTGATTTCAGTTCACACAAACAGGGCATTGCGCTGTTCTCTTACAACGTTGAGAATGCCCCTGAGGATATCCAAATGGAATTGATTGAAGTGCAGTCAGATTCTATTCTGAAGGCAAAATACAACGAAGTTGGTGTGCCAGGCTTGTATGCTTACCTGCCACCCTTGTATGTGCAGATCCGTAAGTTGGCTTCGAGAGTACTGTCAATGTTCGGAAGCATTTACCTTTGTGAGCAATTGTTTTCGTTAATGAAAGCTACCAAAACCCCACATCGCTCAAGACTTACCGTCGAGCACCTTTCATCCCTCATAAAAGTTGCAGCTGCACAAGATTTCAAGCCTGATATTGACAAACTGGTTACTAACAAGAGATGCCAAGTGTTGGGACAAAAGAAATAAATCTCAAACTGTAAGGCTCCTATATAAGCAATGAATATAATATAATAAATATAATATAATAAGGACATAGCTAAGAGGCTAAGACTCTAATTGTACACTGTTGTATGGAGACTGAATGGAAATAAATTGCTTTTCTTTAAACTTCAAGTGTTACATTTTTTAAAGTTTTCAGTATTGGAAAGAAAGCTATAGTAACTTTGTATAATAGTATTTGTTACAGTACGGCCCGCTGACACACGTATGGCAGTCGAAGCGGCCCACCAATGGTAGTGAGTTTGACATGCCTGCCGTAAAGGATAAGGATCTGGACTGTGAAGTATAATTTTACCAGATAGGTCTGTCTCACCTATGTGTCATTTTGTATCTTTGAGCAATTCAGTTAATCTGTCTTTGTTCCAGTTGAAAAAAATATCTTAAACATGTTAGTAACTAAATATAATCACATCCATTCTAGTTTTGTTGAGTAGTCTTCCAGGATAAATACTGAGAAAATACATAGGAATGTTTGTCACTCCTATTGTAGTTCTGGGTGCTGTGCAGACAGCAGTCTTTTATATGAGCTTGGTGTTCTTTGTTTTTCTTTGTGTTTTGAAACTTAATTTACATTGTACTAGTTCTAATTAATTTTAGGATTAGATTTGATATGGCTTCTAGCGTGTCACTGATAGTAGCCACTAGAAAATCATATAAGTCGATTTTAAATTTACCAGTGATCTGCTGCAAACCCAAGTGCTTGCTCTTCTCAAGTGCCTTTCAGACAAGCTGCAAACTCGGGAGTCACAGTGAAAGTGAAGAGGATCTGAAGGCTACCTTACGTTTATAACACATTGAAACATATGAAACACTGAGAAACTAAAAGTGCCTTTTATTAAATATACCTGTAATCAGCTGCAAGTACCAAGATCTCAAGCACTGAAGCAGCTTTGTTTCACCCTAACACAGGAGTTATTTGTCTGAAGATGTCAAGGGCAAAGAACTGCAGCAAAATAAAAAAAAGCAAGACAAAAAAGACTCAGAACTAGTCTGGCATACAGTATACAGTATTTTATTTGGCAATGATTGATCTCCCTCAAATAAAATGGATTACCGTATTTTTCGCACCATAAGACGCACTTTTTTTTCCCCAAAAGAAGGTTGGAAATGTCTGTGCGTCTTATGGAGCGAATATTGCATCAGAGACCATGATGTGTATTACCTGACAAAAGTCGACATCCAGGGGTAGAGGGCGACAAAACTCACTGTTACGTTACAGGCATTCCCTCTGTGCTTGGAGGAATGTTAGACTCATTGACTCGGCATCTAATCCTTGCGTGTGCGTGAGTTGCGAAATATAAACAAATATAAACAAAGGCAAGATAGCATTTATATCTCATGAGGGAGCGAAGCGAGTGCAGAAAACAAAATACTCAGCAGACGATGTTTTGCGCATTATCACTGAGTTGGACTCTGGACTCGATAGATTACCAGCCGCTGTTCTTTCCTGAAGCTGCCTTTCAGCTGCTGTCAGACGAGACAAACAGGTATGCAGAGCAATTTTTTGAATCGAGGGCTGTGCTTTTTTTTCAAACTGGAAACCCACAACAAAACACGAGATGAAGGGCTTTGTGGCATTACAAATATAGATGGGACTAGACTGGCGATATAACTTCAGGGAGCATTGGTCCAAACGTGCTTTGTCTCCTGATGGCTTTGGACAGGTTATGTCGCGTGATGATAGGTACGTGATGCTGCAAAGTGATTGTGAGCAACTGAGCTTAATAAATTCTGACACTAGCGATGAGGAGTTCTTGGGGTTTCCATAAAACTAGAAGAGTGCTTGAACCTTAAAGTCTCTCCTTATTTGGTAATGACAGTGATGATGTTTCTTAATACCGCTGTTGAATTTACATGGTTGAAATATTTTTCTGCTGTATTTTATTAAACATATTAGTGCACCATTTGGTTCAGAAGATTTTTTTTCTTGTTTTCCTCCTTTAAACCTAGGTGCGTCTAATGGTCAGGTGCGTCTTATGGTGTAAAAAATACGGTACCTGTTCTCTCTCATAACAAGTAACAGCATGCCATGGGTGCTTTGGCATTTTGTGTAATACGGAGAGCTGGCTGAAACCTGATATACCTGACACTATTTTAATGATTAACTGAATTTATCATTTTGAGCAGACAGAGACACAATGTGGTGTGAAAGAAAGGCAGGAGGGAATCCGGTAATCTATGTGAATGAGGGATGGTGTAAATGAGAACATATTATAGTTAAAACCAGATTTCAATCCAGGTATTGAAATTCTGACTGTTGTAATTTTAGCATGTTATTTGCCCAGGAAGATAAATTAAATGTTCAGAAGTTATTCATTTTTTTTAATAACACTCTAATGATGAATCATTCTGACCCTGCAATTATAATATGTGGTGAGTTTAACCATGCAATTTTGGAAAGCACTATGACAAACATCTGACAATATGTCTCATCTCTCACTTGAGGAAACAATACTCTGGACCTACTTTGACTGCAATTTAATCCATCTTACTCCCTCCTACAAACCTGTCATTAGATGACAATCTGCTACCAAAAGAATGGCGAGGAAGTGGAGCCTGCACCTGGAGACTGACTGCTTCTAAAGGATTGACTGGGAAATTAAGTCACATGGGGATGATATAGAGGACCTTAGTCACCATATTAGAGAACATATTAACTTCTGTGTTGACACTATTGTACCATCCAAACAGTATATAGCTTTCCAAATGACAAGCCCTCGATTACTAAGGAGCTAAAAAGACTCCTGAATGAGAAGAGAACATTCAAATCTGCTGGCAAAGAATCTCTAAAGAGCATACAAAGAATAGTTAAGAAAAAGCTGAGTGAAGGAAAAGAAGCTTACAAAGCTAAAATAGAAAACAAACTCAGAGTAACATGAAATATGTTTGGTATGAACTAGGCTCAATTACTGGACTCACGCAAGCAAGAGGTCACAAAACTATAGAAGATTGTGGACAAAGCTAATGCACTGAACTAATTTTTAAACAGATTTTCCCTCCTTCCATCACCACCTTCTTTCAATGAATAGTCCCCTCACACCATCCTTACTGCATCAACAACTTCTACCACTTCAGCTGGTATGGTGTGTTCACCTGTGACCATCAGTATAGGACGACCATAGCTGATGCCCAAGTGAGGAGAAATCTGCAGGACCAGATGGAGTCAGTCCTCAAGATCTTAAGGCCTGTGCTGGCCAACTTTATATTATTACCTGTTACCTGTTCACTCTGTCACTAAGCTTCCAGAAAGTGCAGCTGTTGTGGAAAACTTCTTGCATCATTCCAGTTCCAAAGAAGGGAAGGTTCCTCTTCACCTAATGATTATAGAACAGTGGCATTTACATTCTACATCATGAAGACTTTCAAGGTGCTGGACCACTTTGACCCACTGCAGTTTGCTAACCAGACAAAGAAGTGGAATATGCAATTATCTTTGTGCTCCAAAAGGCTTATTTACATCTGGATAAATCTTGACAGCACTATGAGGATTATTTTTTTTTATTTCTCCAATGGCTTCGCTACCATCCAGCTATCCCTGTTAAGGGGTAAGCTCAGAGACATACAGGTGCCTGAGCCCACAGTATCCTCAACAGTGGACTATCTGCCAGGAAGACCGCAGTTTTATGAGGACAGTGTCTCTGATATAAATATAAGCAACACTAGAGCACCAGAAGGAACAGTCTGTCTCTCTTCACCTGCACACCTCTGACTATAAATATGACACCAAACCATGTCACATGCAGGAATTATCAGATGATACTGCAGTGATATAATGTATGCATTGCACCAAGGAGCCTCTATGCTGAGTCACTGTCCCAAGAGTGCATGAGGAATAGTTGAACTGCCATAAGTATTTTGGGGTTTGTGGGGGAGGTCTATTTCAGTGACATGCTGGACTTGTCTTGTAACACAGAGGAACTGTATAAGAAAGGATAGAGCAGGCTTTTTTTAGGAGACTGTGCTTTTTTTAACATGAATCATGTTTTACAAGTCAGTGATGGACAGTACAGTTTTCTGCACATTGGCGTGCTAAGCTAGTAACATCAACTGAAGAGTGGCCCACTGAAAAAAGGCGGGCTCAGTTATGAGACATAATTTGACCCCCTGGATGGAGTAGCAAAGAATAGAATGAAAGTAACACTGAGTGCCATTATAAACAGTGCTTCACGTCCTCTGTCTGACACTAACACTTTCAGCTAACAAATTATTCAACAAACGAATGTACAGAAATGCTTCTGGGGTTCCTTAATAACTACTTCAGTACATCTTTATAATGCCTCACTGTGACTGCTCCCTTTATCTTTGTCCAAGTCTGAATATTTTCTTTCTGTTTAGCAATTCTGGGGTGTATTTGAGGGAGGCTGATATTTGTTTATTTATTGAACTTTTGTAAAAAGCCATTTTCCCTTGCAACAAATTAATTGCTTATCCATACATACAGTACATACCCAGGAATATAGAAGGTGGGCAGCATGCCTCCCTGATGAACTCATGGACTGTTTATGCGGTTGTTGTAGCTGAAGTTTCCAACATAGTTTTGCTTTTTTAACAGCAGGAAAGATTATAAAAGGTGGTCACAATGCCTGTCAAGAACGGTTTTGTGTTAAAACTAGGAATAATGGACTGCTTCTGCCCACAGCAGACCACTTGGCGTAACTAGATATAGCAAAATGAGGTACACAAAGATGGCATAGATACTGTAGTTAAAGGCTACCTGTGCATTCCTGTCCCTTCATGCAAGATGAAAGTTGTGGCAATAGCCACGCAGAGGATCTCCCTCTCTTAGCGAATGCTGTTCACAGATGGTATAAGCTGTAACAACTATTAAAGTTTCAGAAGCCTTTATGCCTGTGACTTTGCCTGATCTCCTTAGTTCTTATTCTATTGCTCCTTCCCCACTGATACCAGGAACCAAAACCAGGCTGATAATCTTGTTATCTTTTGTATTTACTGCTATAAAAGCTAATTGTTTCTTGTGATGCCTTTGAAAAATTCTTTTTTAATATTTATTTTTTTATCCCAGCATTATTTTATGTGCCCATTATATCCATTTCATCTATTTTTTTTTTTACTGGTATATGTTTATATGTTGGATTGAGGTTTTCATGCCACATTGCAGTTGCCAGTTCACACTGGTTGAATATCACTAGCAATCTGGTATACTTGTGAGTCTATTTTACGCATAAAGCAAATATTGCACAAACCAGTACTGTTCCAAGCAACCAAAGTAACTATTAAAAAAAATCCTAGAGATAATTGTAGTTTTACACCCATCTTCTACATCACAACAGGGACCACAACTTTAAAACAGCAAGTTTGAAGGTTTACCTATTGGCACATGTTCCACATACGAAGGGGGACCAAACATACTGTATTTAATACACACTTTTTTGGAAAAACAGTTATACAACTGGGTTTGGTGGTAGGGAAAAGAATAATAATTATCTCTTACAATACAAGGGAATATTTCACCCTTGTTTTCTCCTTAAAGCTAGTATTTATATTAATTTACATCTCTTACTTTTTTCAAGTAGCACAACTTCTTTTTCAAATACATTTCACAAATATCTATTGCATGAAAATTTGGCCTCACCAATGCATGCTTTTCACCATTGAAAAGGCAGTAAAAAGACAAGTATTAGATAGATAGATAGATAGATAGATAGATAGATAGATAGATAGATAGATAGATAGATAGATAGATAGATAGATAGATAGATAGATAGATAGATAGATAGATAGATACTATATTAATCCCAAGGGGAAATTCACAAATGTAAAATGTCCACATTGCTCCTTAACAGCAGCCAAAAGCAAGTCTTATGTGCAATGCTGTAAATTAAACTTGTATAGCTTTAGTGGTCATTTATGTTTTAACAAGTGATTAGAGAGCTTTTTGCGTGGTAGTGTCTTTATGTTTGTCTTATACACCTCAAATGCTTTTTTAATAAGTCATTTTTTAATGTAAGAACAGTAGCATAGTTTGGTAAGGAATCAAAGTTAGCCTAAAATTACCATATTTTAAATTTACTAAAATTTTACCGTTACAAATGAATCCAGATCAAAAGAATCAGAAAAGTAACTCAAAGTCAGTTCTGAAGGTGGAGTGTTGATATATTTCATATGGTAACTAGCTGTGCTCTTATTTGAGATATAGTTTTTAAATGTAGACCTCAGTAAATTCAGAATTTATGTTTGAAGTACACTATCTTTTGGAATGTATATTCTAATACATGTATTAATACAGTTCATTGCATTATTAGTTCCATCACATGATACATCACATACATTTGTAGTAATACATTGGATTTTTCATTCTAAAAGATGTTGTGTCATAAATAAAAATACTGTTTTTATGCATCCCGTACCAAGTGGCATACAGCAGAGACATAGCCCTGGATGGACATACAGATACACAGACACATACAGAGACACCTTTATTAAGGTGGATCATTGTCAATGGTGGGTTCTAGTTTTGATAACTTTAAGCATAGTTCTGCTTCTAACTTCAGCCTATTCTTGTATTTGTTTTTAAAGGAAGGATGAAGGTTACTAAACATTGGCAAATCGGTCTGAACAAATAGCTTTCTGCTGTGGATTATTATTAATTACGTTAAAATGAAATTTTAGACACTTGTATATTATTCAGCAAATTTCTAAAACATTTCTATAAATGATGGTACCAAAAAGAACTTTACCAAAACAAAAAAATCTTGTAGCGCTGAAGGACCAATCCTGAGAGAGAGAGTGAGCGGGAAAAAGGCACAATATACAGCCTATTCATGAGGTTGTGTGCTGAAATGCTGTTTTCACAAAAATTGATTGATCTAGCTGTGTGGTAGAAGACTTCGATTTGGTAATGAACAGGGAAGAGGAAGTGAGGATGGGGAAGAGAATAGTGGAGTCTTGGAGCAGGAGAATTGTAAGGGCTCGTTTATACTTCATGTTCAGAACGCATACGCGCACGCTTTCCCAGTGTTCATTTGACGCATCCTCTGAGTATGTCCTCAGAAATTAACCCTACGCGTGCGCAAGTTGCAGTACCAGCAAAAAGTCGGGGGGCATAGTGTGATAAAAGTCAGAATGTGACATCAGAGCCTCTGTTTACTATCTACATGTTCATACAGGATCGATATGCGTGCTTTGATGTTTGATGAATGGCTCAATGTGGTGAAGCAAAATGCTGACATACAAATGCATTCGTGGTACTTTTATATTGAAGCGTCGCATATTCCTGATCGTAATGACACGATACACATGCCATCTTTTTTTTTTCCAACTACACAACAGCAACATAATGTACAGTGCTGTATCCCAGTTGTCATCCCAGTTGTTAATTGTTATGAGCTTCTGGGGCTTCCTCCTGACCTGACAGTAGCGGCAAACAGCAATAGATTACCACACAGAACACATTAAATGTATGATATTCCAACTCTCTGCACATTTAGAATCCTTAGCTTATCACTTTCATGATGAAATGCATTAAAGTATGTATGTTACATTTTACAGATAAATTGTTAATTTCGTTTAAGTAATGAATACTGTTAATAATTACACACATGGGGGTGACACGGTGGTGGAGCGGTAACGTACTGTCTCACAGGGAGTCACGTCGCTGGTATTCCATGCCTGGAGTTTACATGTTTTCCTGATGGGTTTCCACAGTGTGCTCTGGTTTCCTTCCAAACATATGCAAATTTGGTGACACTAAAATGACGCTAGTGTATGTGAGTGCTTGTATTCATCACCTTGCGATGAGCTGATGCACCGTCCAGGGATTGTTTCTGCCTCATGCCCAATGCTATCTGGAATGGGCACATCCCTGGATTGATGAATTTAATCATTAAACATCCTTTTCAGAGATACTGTGACAAGGTGTCATCAGAATTTAATGGGTGTTCCAAGCAGTTCACAACACAATGAAGCCGAGCCTGTTATCAGGTGATAATATCTCACACGGCCACCTGGTGGATTCTTCCAGATTTACGTAAAGTACATGCACAAGTATAAAAAGTAAAACGCTTGTGTAACAGTGGCGTCCACTGGAGCATGTGTTGCGTCGCACAAAGTATAAACCTGGCCTAAGAGTGAGTGGTGGACTCGAACCACATCAATACTCAAGTTGCTTTTGTAACTAATGGTCATTTAAGTCACACTTTTCACCCTTAAACCCCCTACAAAACTGAACCCATGTACATATTCTGACAGCTGTTTGTGTACCACGTGCCGCTATCTTGTAGAACTATATTCATATACAATTACTTTAATGTAACAACTCAAGAACATTTTTAGTTACCTTTGTTTATTTAAATCCTAGGCAAATTAAGCAATTTAAAACTAGATCTGTTTTTTTTTTTCAACTTCACTGGGGCCACAGCCCCTCAACCATTTAAAAACATTTGGTTTGATAGCAAAAGGTGTCAAATTAACATAATTAACGAAAAATTATGCATTATGCCTTTTAAAATTAATCCAATGCATTAAAACTTTGACAGCGCTAATTGATTCTTTGATTTTAAAGGTGTCTGTAGGTGTACTCATAGTTTGGTTCATCTATGAATGAGCAGATATGCAACCTACAAATTGTAGCAATGAATAACACTGTATTACTGTATCACATATAAAATGTTAATAAAGCACAGGGGTCTATCTGTCAGGGCTCAGGGCCAAGGCCGTGACGGATGAGAGAAAAGAGGGATAACAGAACAGCTACTTTAACAATGATACACAGTAGATTAGTTTGGCGAATAGTTGTATTTATTTACAAAGCAAAACTATATTAACAAAATATAGTATAGCTTTAACAAAATTAATTAACTTGTGATAATATTGTTATGACCATCATAATAAGAAAATACACCTCAGAGATACTGGAGTTTTCTATGTTTTACTTGAAGTCTTTGTTCTGTAACAAACGGTGTCCTGTCTTACACGCTGTTATCTGGGTTATGGAGCACACCTCCAAAACAATAAAAGAAAGCTTTAACTACAAATCAGTTTATCTCCTGCCACTTACATTCTTTTTTTCTCTATATTGCAAACACTTCTGCTTATTGTCTCCTGACTCCCTACTCAAAACTTTCTTACACTGCACCTTTCTTGTACTCCTAACTTCTGTCACTCATCTCCTAAGGGGCATGTCCGCCCCTTACAGAACAGAAGCCCTTCACCCAGTCCCATCACTTACAGCATTCATTCCTCCCTTTCTGCTCCCGTACAGTGCATCACAAGCTGCCTGCATTTCGCAATACATTAACAAAACCTAATAGAAGAATATTAACATTAATACACAATAACATACCATCAGTGGTTTTTCAATTGTGTCGGGATCATGCTTTATATCATTCACCGTTCTTCCTAGTGTTTAAATTGAAGCGATAATTGAAACACTTTCGCCATTTCGTAAATGTGTAATAATTTAGATTTTGTGACAATTCCAACACCACATGCATATGTTTATCAGCCAAAACAATGTATAGTAGATTATAATTATAAAAAAAGAGAAAAGTTACAAAACACTGTTAAAACTGGAGGTACGTAAGTGACACTGTGGTGCTGGGGAATGTTGTTCCAATGTGCAAAGCTCATAGCGTACTGCATGGCAGTAGTAGTACAGTAATAGGTAGACACTGGTGTGTGCAATGTTTTTTTTTCTTCTCCTTTTTGGCCCTGACTGTTAATCAAGTGGCAGATAATCGAGGTTTTACTGTAGTTACTATAAAAGTTATACTATGTTTAACCACTTCAGTGATAATTGCATACCATATACTTTTAACTGGATTCCTACAAACTGAAGGCATTTATGTATTGTATGGGATGGCCCGAATCCTACCCAGTCAGAATGCCCTGGGGATGGAACAACAGGGAGAGAAAGTGTGCACAGGACATTATCTCCCCAGAACTGCTAGATGGCAGTTGAGTCCAGAGTCCAGTTGATCCACGCATGGGTGTCCTCAACGTATGCCCGCTATTGTAATCCTGGGTGATAGCCTTGTTGGGTCCTGTAGGGAGCGCCAGGGCGAGCGGCAGGATTTGGGAGTCCTTACTCCATAGGGTTCCAATCTCACCCGGAAGTGCTTCAGAGCTGCTTTGTCACCAGAAGCACTCATGGGGATTAGATAAAAGATGCTGCCTGGAAGTGGACAACACTTGCATGGAGGAGTGGAGGAGGCAGTGAAAGAGAGAGAGTTGTATTGTGCTATACTGTGCTTAGTGCTTTATTCTACTTGTGGCTGTGGTAGTGGGAAACACCTGCTTTAAAGAGTTTCCCACAGTAAAGACTCTTTAGGCTTTTAACTTGTACCCATGCATGCTTGTGTTGGGTGTTTGGGGAGCTGGAGTTCCCCATGGAGTCCTCAGTGTTTAACTTATGATTGAAATTTATTGATACAAGATTGTTTACCATATTGTACACAAACATGGGCATTTTCAAAGGTTTACCATTATGACCTTAACTACAGAACTTAATTTTCCTGGAGAATAATTCATAAATCAGTAGGGTTTCATTATAAAGCTAACTTAAGCAAAATAATTTATAAATATTTTTTTACTCACAATTTTTTAAAATTTGATCCTGATATGAATAAAACCAATGAATCAAAATCCTTCGTCAGCCATTAAAGTTTAAAAATGCAGTTATTAGTTTTGGTCCTTATACCCAATAAATGTTTCTTTTCTGTTCCAACCCCTTCGCCTTACCTAGCCACCTAGCAAACACTAAATTTCCATAACACATACACCATATATAGAATGAGCTTTTCAGAGTATCAAATCAATACATTAACATCCTTACATGTACTTTCCTGAACCTGATCATTATGTGTCATCTTCAGTAGTAGTTCTATCTGGTACACTTTGGGTACAAATTATAGGTCGAAACTAAAACTAAAAATCCCCAATCTGCTGTATAAGTAGTATAAAGGGAAAGATGAACATTTGGAAATGACACATTGACTTCAAATGATTCCTCCCAATCAACTCACTCTGTTGTTTTCCATTTGCCAGTCTCTTACTATGGTGGGGAAGGTGCAGGATATTAAATTGTGGAAGTAGCAGTTTCCCTCAATAATGGGATATTCACAGAAACCTGGTTTCTAAGATGCTACGTAACCCCTTACCCATAGAGAAACCTGGTTAACAGAAGTAGATTTCGTTGTGAATAACCCCATTTTGTGGCCATGTCAACCCTTAATCAGTCTGCTGTTAAGGATTTTGTTGTCTGCACATGCCCATTGCACTCTTTAATTGTATGCATGTATTTGCTTTGCGCATGTTTTTAACAGCGAAGGGTAGAAGCATTAACAAAATTCATTTTCAGAGGCAAATGTTTGGGCCATCGCAATTTTTCTTCTCCAGGGTGAAATAGTCTGTCTCAATATTTCAGAAATCACTAAATTTATGCTGAAGTGCTGAATGTACAGTGCTAAACTCAGCAACATAATCTTCAGAGCAGTAGGGTAGCATGTTAAAAGTAACATGCGTTTTGTAGTCAGATTACTTTTTAAATTAACGAGTAGCCTAACACTTATCTAACTGAAGTAAAACACACCTGCGTTAAGTTTTATTTTTTTCTGTCCTATTGGGGAATTTTTCTTTCAGGTTCTTCTTTGGTTTTGAAACATTAAAATTTTATTTTTCTTTACAGTTTTCTTGTTTTAAGTTTGTTTTAATTATGTTCAAATATTTTTCAAACTAAGCTATGAAAATGACCTTGAATTGACATCAGTGTAAGGTGGTATAAAGGTTTTACAGAGTGCTTCCTTATGATCTTAGTTTGTGGAGAAAAAAAAAAATGAGAGTTTAGCGTGTGCTTACTTAGTGTTCCTGGCACAACGTCTTTTATGGAACAAAACTTAAGGTTTTGTTTTCTTATTTGCAGACAGTATTCATTTGATTTCCTTGTTACAAATATTTGCTTGACTGTGTGCTCACGTCTCTTCTGTTGGTCTTTTATAAAAATAACCACTACCTTCACTATCTGTGGCAGTACAAACAGAAATTTTTATTCACAAAGACCCCTGAAGATATCTGCCTTGAATTGGAATGAGTGGAGATGAATGGACTTTTTAAGTACTTGGATGAGTGAGAGTAGTCCAAACACCAAGATTGGCTGCATATAAACAACTGAATTTGTAATTGAACTCATTGTTTCACCCTCATCAAATGAAATGAAAAAAGACAGCTCTGTGAACTCTAAACTACTGAATAATCTGGCTTTTAGAGTTGACATTGTATATAAAATACCAATTCAGAAAAGGATGGGATAGTATTGAAAATGCAAAAAAAAAAAAAAAAAAAAAGTGATTCTTAAATTTAGTTTGACTTTTATTTCATTGCAGACAGTATGATCCCAAGATATGATTTGTCTGGTGAACTTCATTTCATTTGTTAATAATATACATCCATTCCTGCATTTCAGACTTGGAACACATTCCAAAAAAAAGTTGGGGCAGAGGCAAATTAGGTCCAGTAATTAGATAAAATCAATACATAGTGATGTGATTTCAAATATGTTAGTGAAATCATGATTTGGTACAAATCCACAAAAGGCTGAGTCTTTGAGGAGCAAAGATAGGCAGAGGATTTTAAAATGTATTGTGGTCAGACAAATCAGTATTCCAGATCTTTTTTGGAAGAAATGGATACCATGTGCTGCAGACCAAAGACAAAAAGGACGATCCAGACTGTTATGAGCAACACGTCCAAAAGTCCGGGTCTGTCACGGTATGTGGTTGTGTCAGTGCCCTTGACAAAGGTAATTTGCATTCTGTGATGGCAACATTAATGCAGAAAAGTACATTAGGATTTTAGAGCAACATATGGTGATTTCAAGCCGACGTCTTTTCCAGGAACGTCCATGCATTTTTCAACAAGACAATGCAAAACCACATTCTGCCCACCTTGCAAAGGCATGGCAACAGAAGACGGTACGGGTACTGGACTGGCATGTCTGCAGTCTTGACCTGTCTCCAAAAAAGAATGTGTGGAGAATTTTGAAACAAAAAATGTGACAACCACCACCCTGTACTTCTGCACATCTTAAGACGTGTTTGCCGGAAGAATGGGGGAAAATAACACCTGAAACACACTCGCTTTGCATCCTCAGTGCCAAAATGTCTTTCAAATGTTGTGAGAAGGAATGGCAAAATTACTAAGTGGTGAATGCTTCACCATCCCAACTTTTGGAATGTATTGCAGGCCAGAAATGCAGGAATGGATGTATATTAACAAATTAAATGAAGCTGACCAGACAAAACATAAAATGTCTTGAGTTGTGCAATGAAATGTACATCAAAGAAAATTGAAGAAATATTGCATTTTTTAATTTGCATTTTCCATACTGTTCCAAATTTTTCTGATTTTTGGATTGTAGATTTTTCTTTTTTATTTAGATGTACTTTATACAGATTATATGCTACCCTAATGGTTTATTGGCCAGATTCACCAATCAGTGTCCTTTCTTTAGTAAGCAAAATATCTCTGTTTGAATGACAAAAAATTAATTACTACAGATGCGGTATATGGCAGAACCCACCAAAGAAAAACTCATTTCTATTCTCTGATTCTAATATATATGCTTATTATTTTATTGAGCATTAGTCAATTTATAAATTATTTAAACGTTATTGCTATAATAGACCTTATTTCTTCTTTTTATAGGGCCTTTTCTGGACGACATGGTGAGAACTGTTGCATATCAATTTTATTCATAAAATATTTTTTTGAATTTTGTTTTTTATTTTGAATATTGAATATTTGTAAGATGATTTTTGAAATGATATTCTGACTAGTATATTAAGTTGTTCACCTTTTAACAATTTTAACTGCATTCGATTTGGTAAAATTATGCATTAAAGTGGCTAGAAAAAAATTAACAATTACTGCATATTCTAAGAGGAGTACCGTAGACAAGAAGAAAGAAAGCTTAAATCCCTTGACACAGTAAAGTCAGTGCTTCTCTTGAACAGTTCCTTATTATATTGAAATAGAAAATGAAACTCATAACCAGAACAAATCTTTTTGGTGATAGGTGCCCAGTGGTTCTCTGTTTAGTATTAAAAAAGGAACATGCACCTGGGATCTAAAGCCTGATTACTGTAGGGTACTTCATTTAAACAAGTCAAATATGATAGTTGGAAATTCTCTTGCAGTCTCTCACTTGATAAAAGCCACTGTATGTGAGGTTTGACATAGTCTGTATTTTGAACAGAAATTTAACAATAGCTGTTAATAATAGAGAGTTATTGACTGATATTCCAGTGATATAAACTGAATAATTTTTGTTCTTGATAATAATAATAATTCATTACATTGATGCATGGTTGGTCACTCAATTTTAACTTTTTTTTCTTATTTTGATGAATATAAACCATTGCTGGTATGTTATTGTTAACCAAATGAAAATAATCATAAAAAGTCAGTTGTCTGATAATTGGTAAAAGAAACACAGAAACGTTTTAACTTGAAATTTCACTTATACACTGTTTCTCTTTATCTTTTTTTTTCCGAATGTAATGCATTGCATTACTTAAACATGAAGAATACTGTATGTACAACCAATAGAAAAAAAAATAACATTATGGTGAATAGTATTATTCAACAGCATCTTAAATATTTGAAGTTAACTGTCAGTATGTGTGTGACAGCCAAAAATAAATGATCTCACAAATTAAAGTGGACACTTTAAGAAGCAGGATGAGCTAGTTCCATAAGTCTTACATTTACATATTTAAAACAACGTTACTATTAGGTTTAACACATTAATATGTTAATGTGGTGAATAGCCTGTGCCCGGTTTGAACAATGCTTGTAAGGAAAACTAACATTTCAGATTTCTACTTCATGTATAAGAATGGATTCCAAGACCTAGGTTAGCTGGGCAGGAAAGAAAGCAAGATGAGTTGCACACTGAGGCAGAGTAAGGTTCTGAAGCTTACTGACTGCACCTTGAGGACACATTGGAGCCTTGCCCGTGTGTCACCCAGCAGTAGTTAAAGAGTCTGGTGTAAATTATGCAAATGGTGAAGTGTAATTTATGTATAGTAACATAGTAATGAGCAGTTCTGGGTACTCTGCTTTCCTTCAAATCCTAAAGACTTGTGGTGGGCTGGCCCCCTGTTGAGGGTGCTCACTTGACTTGTGCCTTGTGGGGTTGCTCCACCCCCCCCACAGCCCTTATCAAAATTAGGCAAATTGTAGAACATTATATATATATGTGTGTGTGTGTATGCAGGTTTGAATATGTTAACATAATCTCACTTTTCAGTTGCAGATTTTGTTATTTAGCCAAATATATGATCATGTGATTTACTCAACCAGTCCAGCATTCATGCAAAATATATATAGTCATCTCATTGATTAAAATTGTCCTTTTTCCAAAGCAAAACTGTATATAAAAGACTTAGGAAGTCTTATAATAAATTGTCCACATTACACTTACAAATAAGCATTTATTTGAGTCAACAAGAGAATTCAAATTATAAATTTTTTCTGTATTTAAAAAACTTTAGTGATAATTATGTTTGTGCATCCACACTCTTAATATGAAGTATAAATTATGAATTGTAATAAGATAGTTGTGAAAGAAGGCATCCAGCACCTTGTTCATTCTATTTATATGAATTGAAAATGTTTTTCTTCTTTGATCCATCTAAAGTTTGTTAAATTGATATTGCTAATTTATATGTCTGTTTTAAAACTTTTTTTTTTTATTTTACAGAAAGAGATGCATTTGACACTTTGTTTGATCATGCACCGGACAAGCTTAATGTCGTGAAAAAGGTTTGATCATTTTCTAGGCTTTCTTAAAGAATGAGCTACTCATTCATCAGTTAGTTTTCAGAGCTTGCTTACCCTAGTTAGGATTGCTGCCAGAGGAAGTGTTGTCAAAAGTGACTTCAGTTAGTTACACAAACTTAAGAAATCAAGTACCTACTTTATATGTACAGCAGCAATAGTTCTTAAAAGGCCCTCATTCCCATAATGAAGTAGTGTTGTTTTGCAGTAAACACAAACAATATATACATATAGAAATTTAAATTGTATATTACTGCAGTCTCACTTGAAGTAGATTGAAATTATTTTGATATATTTCTTTCTTGTTTTACTCACAAATAAATCCACTAGGTCATTAAAATTTTACTGAAATTCCTCAGATCATATTTTGTCTGTGGCAGATATGTAAAGGTGGCATAAAATTATATTATTAGCCCACTGTACTTGAAAATTCATAGACAATAAGTATAGCTGCAGTTGAAGGAGAGATGCTGTTTCACGGACCCTTGATCATCATTTGTGAATATGTGCAGCAAATGGATGAGATACACCACATTAATTAAAAAAAATCTTCCCCCAAATGAATTAATGCCCCAGTATTCTTTGGGATTCTAGATCACTGTTAGTTAATAATTTTGTAGCAATTCATTCTGAACCATATCCTGAAAGAGTGTCTTGAAGCAGTAATATGATCAAAAATGTCCTTTATAGGCTTGTAACTGTCCATCCAAAAATAATGCAACCTGTACCATTTAGAGTATCATAAACAGTTTGAGCATCTTTTTATTGTTGAATGGGTTAATTTTGAAGACATTATGTGGACATATTTACATTCTGCACATAGAATAATATTATGGAGCACAGGATTCTCTGAGCTGGTTTTTAAATACAATGTATTAAAAAATTATTATAACCTTACATAAACCTAACATTTCTCTCTCCTTTGACATTTCCCTTGAGTGAAGATTTCAATTGTTTTTCAAGATGGTATAAAATTAGTATTTGAAAAATATTTTACTGTAATCAAATATGTTCTTCTCATGACACCAACTGAAAAATCGTGTTATTAAATAGATGACTAGCTGGATATTCTTAATATAAATAAATACTTCATTACTAACAGTACACCTACTGTAGATACACTGAAAGCACAATACATTTCCATAAGCTACAGCTGTAAGCTGCAGCCTTGCCACCAGCTAATTTTTCTCATATTTCTCAATAACTCAAGTCTTTTAGCATTTGTATCACACTTTTTATGAAGTTAACGCTCCATAACAACAGCCTCCACATTATTTTTTTTAGTTTTATTAAACTAAAAAGCTCTAAGAATGCCAGACACTCGTTTAGCAAGTGTTAATAATTGGTTTAAAATTAATTGATTTATTTCTTCTTTTTGGTTTGAAATATAATTTATTTCTTTTTTTTCAGTCTTCTTTGATTTTTAGCTTGTTTCTTTGTGCATAATTACTGTTTTTTACGGTTGCAGTTTCCATTTCTAACATGTATTTGTAGTTATGAATATGTTGAAGTATGTTATGTAAAGTAGTTGAAATTAAATAGTTTCTTTTCCTAAACCATTTTGTTTCTTTTCTTGGCTGCTGCCTTTTTTTGTACATTTTTGTGTGTTGATACTAGAGTACGTGCCACCACAGGATGACTGAAGGTTAACTGTATAATGGTCATAGCCACTTGGTCAGTCTTTTGTGATATTAATATTAAACAATCACAATTTGTACAACTTTTAGTCCAAAGCAGACACTCTCTGATGACCTTTCTAAGCTTAAATACCAACTCAATACATACATTTAAATTTTATTTACAATCAGAATGCTGGAATGACAATGTTATACTTGGTTGGTACACCTTCAGCCTCATGTATAAATGGTGCATACACACAAAAATGTTTTGTGTACTCCTGTTTCCACACCCACATCACGATGTATAAAAATTAAACTTGCCTTAAAGCCAAACACATTCTCACAACAGCCCCTCCCAAACTGTGTATGTACATTTCTGCTCGGTTATGCAAACTAACAGCACCCAGCGTGAAAGTAGTGCTGCTGTTCCTGTGTGGTTTCTCTTTCCTTTTTAGAATCATATCAATGACATGAACTATATCAAATACAATGAAATGAACCGCATATCATTTATAAAGTTAAGGCACCTGATTGTAATCAATCTGTAATAATATAATGGTGCATGGAATGGCCAAGGTGTTCCAAATACCATAGCTGCTTTAGTGTTGTTACTCTCAGTGAACCACTCAGAGTATTTTAACCCATTGTATCTGAGTGTGGAATCACAACTGTACAGCAGCTGATTGGAAAGCTCTACGATGGGTTGTGTTGAGAGCGCAGAGGATTATCAGGGTACAGCATCTATTATTGTACATGCTGCATCAGGAAAGCCACTAGCATCTGCATGGATTCTACTCAGCAATGCACACAGTCTATTTGAACTACTTCCATCCGGCAAACACTTCAGAACCTTTCCTGCATGGACCACGAGGTTCAGACACAGTTTCATCCCAAGAGCTTTAAACGCCCTCAATCAGTCCATCAAGGGCTCCCGGTAGAACTATTTGTATTTATAATTACAAATACCTCAGTGTACACTTGCACTACAACTGTAATATTGCACATCCTGAGCTACTTTTTGAGCCATTTGCATTATCTGCACTAGATTTACATGTATATTGTACTTATGCTTTCATATTGTATATTTTTCATTGTTTTTATCGTAGTATTATTATTGTTATTTTATCATTTTATAGGAAAATAAGTTTATGGAGGATTTGCATATTGAATCTCATTGTACCATACAATGACAATAAAGAAATTCAATTCAGTTCAATAGAAGAGAGCTTGTATTTACAGTTGATGATGACTGGCTTTTAAGTCGCTTTAGATTTCCAAGAGCTATCCTCTTGAAGCTGTGAGCTGTTAGAATACTGGGATGTATACTTGATATCATTTGGAAAAAGAAATGCATTAAAGTATGTATATTACATTATGCAGATAAATTGTTAATTTAAATAAAGTATAATGTTAATAATTAAACATGTGGGAGTACGGTGGCACAGCGGTAGCAATGAGCTGGCACCCCATCCAGGGATTGTTCCTGCCTCGCACTGTATGCTTGCTGGGACAGATGCAACCCTGGATGGATAGATGGATAGAATAATATAATACATATGTAACATGTATTAACAAAGATGTTCCAATATTCCTTAAAAGTTTTAATGAATCGTCATTCTAAGCTTACAGCTGGTTTGACATTTATGACAAGTCTTATTGTGTGGTGATTGGTTACGTGGATAAAGAAAAAACAAGGACAGGAATAGGAATTGACAGACACAGTATTGCTGCAATAAATTATTTTATCAAGGGTCGCGCACATCCCAGCAAGCATCTTGCGGGAGGCAGGAACAATCCCTGAATGGAACGCCAGCTCATCGCTTCCACTGCGCCACCGTGACCCCATGTTTAATACATGCTTTAATGCATTTCATCATGAAAACATCTTAGCATTCTAAAATGTTCAGAGAACTGTAATCTCATGAATGTAATGTATTCTGTGTGGTGATCAGTGCCTGCATGCTCCTGTTGACGTAAGAAAAAGCCCGTTTAAGGAGCATGAAGTGATATACACACTATAGAAGACAGAATACGAAGCATTTAACATGCTACTTTAGTTACAATTGTATTTGAGAACCTAGTAAATTAAACATCGATTTCAAAATGAAGTTTACGACGTTCTACTTTAGTGACAATATAAACTACGAGGTTAAAGTGGAAATGTCAAGATTAAAGTCGACATTTTGACCTTTTTTTCTTAACTGTGTCCCTATTTTTTTTTTTTTTTGCTTTTCTCTGTACCTTAATACACTTCCGTATGACACTCAGACGATGGGCTACGACTCTCCTTTTCACAGCGACTTTGATATCTCACCACTTCTTTTTTTATTCTTTTTTACCACTGTGCTACTTTCTGAACTTGAACTTTCGAGTGTCTCTGCCACTCTGTATCACTCAATCAACTTCTTTTTGTTGTTTATACCACTGCTTAATCCAACTAATAGTACATGTTTCCTAGCCTCCACTTTGCATTTGCTGAAATCCTTTTTTCCCCGTGCTTTTGCCATTGTCTTTTCATAAACAAAAGGGGTTATTTATATTGATTTGCATATTCAAATGTGTGTAATTCTGGGAGGAGTCGGGGTGGGGCACGTGCATTACATTTCACACTGACTGGGATTTATGGAGCGAAAGTTGGTTTATGCACGGTTTTGTGCATCTGAATTTTTTTGTGTGTACACACATTTTAACTTTTGTCCGTATGCCATGTTTTAGTGTAAGTTCTACGCACGGCATTATACATGAGGCCCTTAGAGATCAGCAGACTTAGGTTGGACTCTTAGTACAGGACTCTTGGTTGAACTGCTTCTGAATCTTGTTTTACCTATCATTATTTTCATTTTAAAGGAATACTCCACCCAGAAATTATCATTTTTTTTATATGTTACTTACCCAGTGTAGTTTGTAGTGATATCTATACATATTAATAAAAGGCAAAGCCCTCACTGACTCACTGACTGACTGACTGACTGACTGACTGACTGACTGACTCACTCATCACTAATTCTCGAACTTCCCGTGTAGGTGGAAGGCTGAAATTTGGCAGGCTCATTCCTTACAGCTTACTTACAAAAGTTAGGCAGGTTTCATTTCGAAATTCTACGCGTAATGGTCATAACTGGAACATATTTTTTGTCCATATACTCTAATGGAGGAGGCGGAGTCACGTATCGCGTCATCACGCCTCCTACGTAATCACGTGAACTAAAAACAAGGAAGAGATTTACAGCACGAGTCAAACGCGGGAACGAAGGTAAATGACGTTAATTTTTGACTGTCTTTTAATACTGTGTAAGCATACATATTAACACATGTGCAATTAAACGTGTGCATTTACGGGGTGATTTCTCAGGCTTAAAAGCTCGCCTTTTATCAAACGCGGGAACAAAGGTAACTGACGTTGTTCACTGTCTTTTAATACTGTGTAACCATACATATTAACACATGTGCAATTAAACGTGTGCATTTACGGGGTGATTTCTCAGGCTTAAAAGCTCGCCTTTTACTAAAAAGGTAAATGCAAAACTATTTTCAGTCATTCTATGATCTGCTTCTCACAACTGAA